>NC_089670.1:2407500-3155000 GCF_037042795.1 Molothrus aeneus | reverse complement strand
AACTGACATGTCTTTTGAAGAATCATTATATCAGTTTTGGATAATAAATGTAAGTATAATCAGAGTGTGAAACAGGAAGATTTTAGCTGTGTCTTTAAGTGCAAATCTCAACACATTTCTAATTTAGAACTTCCCATCTATCCTATCACCTTATAGGTCAATGCAGCTATAGCTGTTGTATCCTGGTGGAATAAGGTGCTTTTCTTGTATGAAAATACTCATCCACAGGAACAAAAAGATGTCAGATAATGCTGCATTCCAGCAAGTCTGTAGGAGATGTGAATTCTTAGATCACACAGAAATTGCTCAGGAGAGGTTGTGGTGTTTTTAAAAAGCTTGGGCTAATATGCTAATATAAAATGTGAGAGCATTTTCAATGAAGAGAGCAGAGGCACAGAAAATTATTACCAAAGCTATTACAATTTTTACCTCAAGCCAGGATTAGTGATATTTTTCCAGGGTATATGTAAAGCAGCATCAGCTTACTTTTCTTTAAGTGGTAAGTATGAAAACGTTTCTGTTTGCTTTCATCGTGGTTAAACTAAGGAATTCTTGATTTCTCTGACCTCAGTGATAACTCACCTATAGTCTGCAAATTAAAAAATATTTTTAAAAAAGCACTACATTCTTCTCTGGGGTTATCTTTAGTGTCCTTAACATGGAACAAGTGTTCAAAGCTGTGGTTTTGGGTAACAAACCTCTCTGACAGTGCCTATTTCCAGCCCTTGTGCTCAAAAACCATCTGTGGCTTAAAGCATAAGAGGTCAGTGTAACAGGAGGGGATTTACCCAGTGCTATAGAAAAGTTGCAGTTAGGGCAGGAAATTGCATGTTTTTCGGAAGTTCTGTGGTTTAGTTTATAAAACGTCATTTTACACTTGAAAAACTTCTCTGTGTAGGCGTTTGCTTGTACGTGTGTGTTCATATGGCTGGGTGTTAAGAAAGGAGCAAAATGTTGATTGAACTTTTCTGTCTAAATCCTACAACCTGAGGTTCAGAAAGACAAGAAATCCTAAGATATCTTGATTAATACTCCAGGGCCTTTGGGACTGTGGAAGGCTGATGTCTGTTCAATAATCCTGCTCATGAGGATTTGCGATTCCTGCCTGGGAACACCATTGCCGCTACTTGTGTTTTGTTACAGGGATGGGAAATCGCAGCATATCGGTTAAATAAAATGGTGATGATGCTGTATTTAGTAACTCGCAGAGTGTCATTTCACTTTAAAGCCATCAGGAAAAAACAAAAATCGAGGGGGAAAAACCCTTTGTACGCTATAACAGAGGAGCGCGTTGGAAAAAATACGCAGGGACGCTCCAGAGAAGTGGCGAAGCCTCGGGCACAGAGCCGGGCGCGGAGGGCAGGCCTGGGGGCTCAGTGCGGCCCGGGGGTCCCGGTCGGGATGGGGATGGGACCGGGATGGGGATGGGGACCGGGATGGGGACCGGGATGGGGATGGGACCGGGATGGGGGCGCCCTCCGCGTACGTGCGGCGGCGCAGGTCCGCAATGAGCCCGGCGGGCGCGGCCGGGGGAGGCGGCGGAGGAGGCGGTGCCGCCCCGCCCGCTCTGCGGCCACAGGCACAGCCCCGGCGGCAGGTACGGCATCGGGCTACCCCCGGACAGGCTGCGCTGGGGCTCTCGGGGGGATTGCGCTTGTCGGGGATTTTTATCCCGGTGGAGCCGATGAGCTGCGGCTCGTGCCCGCCCGTTCTCCCGTTACCTCGGTGCGGGGGGCTCTGAAGAGCCGAGGGTGCAGCGGCGGGGGCTCCGCTCTCCGTGCGGGGCCCGGGCCGTGCTGCGGGGGCACCTTCCCCCTTCCCCGGGGGGCTCGGCCAGCGCCGCCCGCCCCGCGTCTCCTCCGAGGCCGCTCGGTGCCGCCCGCAGCGCCGGGGGCCGGCGGCGTTTGCGGGGTAATTCCGGGGTAATTCCGGCCGGGGGAATTGCGGGACACGTGAGCGCGGCGGGGCCGCCCCGGGACCGCCCGGCGGGGCGGGCGCGGCAACAAAGGGCGGCGGGGACGGCAGGGAGCGCATCGGGGGCCGCGCTGGCGCTGCTCGTGCGGGTCTCACCTCCCGCCCCGCTCTCTCCTGTCCCGCAGCCCCGGCGGCAGCACCGCGCGGCAGCCGCGCCAGGGCCGCGCCGCAGATGAAGTGCGAGAACTGCAGCAAAAAGGTGAGCGCCCCGCCGGGTCCGGGTCCGGGTCCTGCCGCCCCTCGGTGCGGGGCACACGCCGCGGCCGTGGGGGGGATGCTGCCCGCGGGGACGGCCTCGGCCGGAGCCCCGGAGCCCCGGCAGGGAGAGCCGCGCTGGCTGCCGGCCCCAAGGTCACCGAGCTCCGCGTCCTCCCGGTGACAGCTCCCGGGGCAGCCCCGAGCGCGGTGTCGCCGGCGTGTGGCCGTGCCCTCCGCTGCTGCTGTCCCTGCCCGGGACAGCTCCTGGCCTTAACAAACCGCCCAGAACTCCCGAACCGAGGAAGCGGGGGAATTCCGGGGAAATTCTTTCCATCGTAGCAATTGCACTTTGAACATAGGCTTTTGCATGTGTTCGACAACGCTGTAAATAGCTCTGCCCGTGGTTAACGGCATGAACAGCTCTGCAAAAGTGTTCGTACAGAATGGCACATTTTATGTTTCGTTTCAGGAATGCAGTAAAAAACAGAAAAATGATGATACACAAAGTACATCTGTTGATGCATTGAGTTCAAGTGATGGCTCTGAAGAGGTAATGTTCCTTCTAAAACCTGTATTAGACCTCTATTCTTTTGTTTTGTGCACCCCAAAGGAGGTTATAAGGAGACAATTTTCAACTACTAAGTATAACAATAAACAATAAGCAGTTGAAAACAATTATGAGCTCTTGTAGACATCCCTTAATATGTGAATCAAAAATCTTGTAAAAAGGTGCAATAAAAGCCCTTACTATGCAAACACAAACCAGAAATTCTAAGTTCTAAAAATTTGGAGTGCTGAATCTCTTAAATCAAGTCTTCAGAACAGAGACAGAACTTATAAGAACAGTTTTGGTAGTACAAGTGGACAAAATATCAACTGATTCTTTATATCCAAGTATTCATTCTTCTCAAATGAGCTGCAGATAGTGTGAGACTCTTGATCTCACAGAATATGTTCAGTGCAATTGTAGGACTGTGTTCCCTTTGTTTTACCTCGTGCTACAAAGCCTAAGCCACCTTGCTGTTAGAGGCTATCTGGTTAAAGAGCTTTAATAGTTCAAGGGAAAGTTTTCTCAGTTGCTTGGTGAGTTGATGGGGACTGTCAGCTCTGAAGCACAGTGCAAATTAAGTTACTAAGCATATGGACTAGGGGCTAAATTTAGATTTTTGTTTACACTTAAACATTTTGCAGTTTCACAGTAATAGGAGGAGCAGAGCTATGAATGGGATGGAACATATTGTTTTGTTTACCTGTAAATAATCTTGGATGTTATGCAAGTGTTGTGGATTGTCCTGCTTTAAACTAAACAGCAAACTGTGTTTGCTTTTCATCTGGCTCATTGCAGAGATGTTGAAAATCATTTGATCATTACTAAACACTTGTTTACTTCTCTTTTTGCCACCAGAAAAATGAGTTTGATACATTGGCTAATGCTAAAATACTCCTTAGCGACTGCCTAGCTTGTGACAGTTGCATGACATTGGAAGAAGGAGCCAGAGTTTTCCAACAGAATCAGAAGGAGTTCTTTCGTGTTCTCAACCTTAATAAGGTAAAGTGACCCAAACAATACCCCACTGTTTGCTCTGAGGAGGAGGAGCTCCACAATGACTAAGCAGCTTGCTTTCCCAAGGCAGATAATGTGAAGATTTGTCAGGATATGCTTTTTCCAAAGAGGAAGTCAAGCAACACAAATGTTAAAAATACTGAAAATAATTTTGTACTGGAGTTGCAAGGTCACAGCACTTAATGTAAACAGCAGAGGAAAGTTCCTGCACCTGCAGAAGGGAAATTTATTGGCAATGTGATGATTTCATTACTGCACTAACAAATTATTCTGCAGTTCAGTGTTTATAGATGTTCATACCTTCACTGCTAGGACTGTTCTGGGTGCTTTTGGTGCTAATACACCCACATTATACAAACCTAATAAAGACATATTCTTGAAATTAGAATTCTTTTTAATATATATTCAACCTGACTACATTTTGTCCATATTCTTAGCAAACCTTGTAAGTTTTCTATTGCTGTTTTATTTTCTGCTGAGTTCTGTTTTTTCTAGAAGTTAATTGCTGTGTGTAGTGCTCACATCTTTAGAACCTGATATTAAATTAATTATTTTAGTTCTGCTCCAGACTTCTGTGCAAAAGCTACTAGAATTGAAACTTCTTGATCTGTACACGTGTGTCATAACTATGGATTAATTACATAGTACTTGCATTTTCTTAGGAGTTTAATTGTCCATACAGAATGGTGTTGTTATATATGAGAAAATTAGAAGAGAAGGGGGGGAAAATAATCTTTGGGTCACATGGGTCCTGTTGAGAGGGCCTGAATCCTACAACAGCAAGGAGTCAGGTACCTTGATCACAGCTCCAGGGGCCCAAACACAAGCAAGGGGCAGCCATGAGCTCTGAGTCAGGAGCTCTCCTTGAAGAGTTCTTGTCCAGCATTTGAATCAGAACAGACTGTGAGCTCTGACCTTTGCAGGGTCACACTTGTCTGTAGCACAGGCCTGCTTTGTCCTCCAGGGGTTCCACTCTGAACCCTTGGCAAAGGGTGTGCACCCTGGTGTGGAAAATGTCCCAGCTAGAACACAAGATCAATCTTCAGCCAAATGCCACAGTCACTGGAGCTGCACAGGTCCACACCACACACTGGGGACTTTCATGGCATTCCTCAGTGCCTGCAAATGCTGATTTGTTGAGAGTCCCATCTTGCCACTTTCCCCCAACAACTGCAGTGATAAAGACACAGGAGCCTTAAAAAAATCAGATGTGTCATTTGCTGGGTTGTATTTACAGCTTTGAACACCCCTGCTTCTGTAAACATTCTTTGTAAATGTTTAAACATACAGCTCTTTTCCTATTTGCTAGAATATTTCATCCTACTAGAACATCAGAGGTGCTGAATGTCCTTAACTTTGCTTAGGCCACCTGGCATCCAAGCACAGAATTGTCCTAGGAGGGATGGATTTCCCCTGAGTTCTATAAAAGAAACATGTACAGATAATTGCAGATGAACACTGTCGGGATCAGAGGAACATCCTGTTCTGCTGCAGCTTGAGGCTTGTTTCACAGGGCTTTTTATGATATGGCCCAGTGAAGCATGAGACTCTAAGGAATAACTCCAGGAATGGGAAAGGAAGGGAAAGCAAGGAGCCTTACCCTCTTTTAATGACTTTTTTTTTTTTCTCTCTTTGTTTCACTTACCAGAAATGTGATACCTCAAAACACAAAGTGTTGGCAGTGTCTCTATGCCCTCAGTCATTGCCTTATTTTGCTGCTAAATTCAATCTCTCTGTGAATGAAGCAGCCAAGAGACTCTGTGGTTTCCTCAAAAGTCTTGGTAAGTTTGCATTTGTTAATGGTGGTGAAGCACAAAGGGAGGGATTATTTTGCTTTCCAGTACCTGAAGGGGCTGCAGGAGAGCTGGAGAGGGTTTTTGACAAGGGCATGGAGTGAAACAGGGCAGGGTTAGGTTAGATAATAGGAAGAAATGAGGGTGGGGAGGCCCTGGCCCAGGTTCCCAGAGCAGCTGTGGCTGCCCCTGGATCCCTGGCAATGCCCAAGGCCAGGCTGGACGGGGCTTGGAGCAGCCTGGGGCAGTGGGAGGTGTCCCTGGGGCAGTGGGAGGTGTCCCTGGGGCAGTGGGAGGTGTCCCTGCCATGGCAGGGGTGGCACTGGATGAGCTTTAGGGCTCCTCCCAAGCAAAACCAATGGTGGGATTCCATTCCACGATGTTTTGTTGAACAGTCCTGAAGTGCCCTTGCACAACCTCGTTCAGAGTTTGAACTCCAGGCTCTGTGAAGTTCGAGCCAGGCACCAGTGCCACCTCCAGCAGTGTGAGAGACACACTGGGGACATTGCCTGCTCACAGGAAAGGTCACAGAACAGAGGGACATTGTAGAGCTGCCTCCAAAACCTTGGTACCAAGAAATCAGGGAGGGCTTAGTCACAAGCTCCCCATTATTGGAGAACTTGAGGGAGAAGGTAATTCTTACTCTAAGTTCCTTTCAGTCCTTTTGACTCATTGTATCTCTAGGAGATTCTCAGTTCTGGTTTTTTTCCTGTAATTTGAAGTTACAAGGACTGTTGTATCTGCCTATTTTATGTTAAAGCTGTATTTCCTTTGGTCATTATATATAGAGTTTTAGATAAAAAGCAATAGACACTTTCCTTGTACGTTTGGGATTTTTTAAATATACTTGAAGGAAAAGGGCAGTAATAAACCTATGAACTGTTTCCTTCTGTCTGTATCTATATATATTCATTTTCATGGTTTTTTCTGATGCTTGTCTGTACCCAGTGTATATTCTTCATCTCAAAGCACTCCTGAGTTCTGGTGGGCCCCAGTTTTCCTAGAATGCATGTATTATCTAGCCTGACTTCATGGGGATGTGCTCAGTGTTACGTAGGCTCACAGGGAGTGTGTTGCCAAATGAGCAGCCAGAAGGTCTCTGCTGTGGTGGTGATATGCTCCTGTAGCTCTGCAAACAACTGGAGCCATGGCAGATATGCTGGATAGGATTTTTTGTGACTTCAGCATGTCTTGAAAAGAACATTTCTTTGCAAGAGTCACTGCATGTCACCCAGGAGTCGTGACATCCTGCTCAGTTGGGCTAAAAGTGCCAAATGCAAGGTGCTCAGAAGGAAGCAGAGGATGCTTGCAGTGCTGCTGGCAGCAGTAGCCTCTTGGTGGTCCTTTTAAATTCAGAATGTAGGTGTTCTTGCAGTGTATGGCTTTTATTTATGACTCTGCTCTTTGTGAAAATGTGCAGAGGGGAAGGAATATACCTGTTGATCCTTCCAGATTTTTCATAGGCCTGGAACTTTGAAAGAGGTTTGTGAGATGGGAACCATTCTAGTGATTCCCTGTTCTTTCTGCTTGCTTCCCCAGGGGTGCATTATGTGTTTGACACCACCATAGCTGCAGATTTCAGTATCCTGGAGAGCCAGAGGGAATTTGTGCAGCGCTACCAACGGAGGAACCAGGAGGAACATGCCTTACCAATGTTTGCCTCTGCTTGCCCTGGTGAGATCTGATTTATCCATCCTTCCCTCCCTTCAAACTGGAACCACCAAGGAGCTGAGGAAAGGGTGGCTTCCTTTGGGAGCCCTACATAACTCAGAGCATTTTTGATTTGCTTTTGAGGGATGCCAAGCACACAGTGTTAGTCCCAGTATCACTGGTCATCCTGAGTGCATTTCAGTGCCTGGATTGAGAATCAGAACTGCAATGGAGAAGTTTAGTGGGTGCTTTTTGTGTGTTCAGAACACAAAGTTTAACTGGGTGTTTCCTCATTGAAAAGAATCTTAAAGGAATTTAGAATTAAACCACAGCCTCTGTTACCTTAAGCAAAGTTTAGAACTTGCCACTTAAGCCTAGGGGAAAGTAGCAAGTGACATTGCTTGTGATGACTGTGACATGTCTGACACTTGGAAAAGAATTCTCACATGAAATGTCACAGACTTGACTCACTGAATGTCTCACTTCTGAGAACCTTGCACCTCAGAATGTGTTCTGTATGAGCAAAACCTGCAAAGATGCAGAACATGCAGTCACTGCTTACCTTTTCCATTGTTAGCACAGCACCATTTCAATTTAAATAAAAAGGCACATTCCTAAAAAAGAAGGATCAAAAAGGAGGTAGAAGTAACTCCTTTGCCTAACACCCTCATCAGCTCCACCCTGAAGTTCATAGTGTTGCTTTTCAAAAGGCTGATAAAAATACCAAAATATTTCTTGCTAGCTTTGAAATAACTCAAGTGGATTGCATTTATTAAAGAAATGTTAGAGTGATGATGAATTGCAGTCAGTGATCCCCAGAGTCTGCTGTTGTCATTGATTTGAAGTTTAAATACAGCTCTTTGAGTTATACTTGTATTTTTGTTTGTTCTGTGTATTTTGTAGTGGAAATATCAGGGTTATGCTTTAACTACTACATATATGTATTAAATACATGTCTCTTTTTTTTTCTGTTACTGTTATCTTAGTGTAACCTCTTATCTTCAGGAGCAGACATATCATATATTGCTTTTTTCATGTAAAACCTGTGCAGCTGAAACACTCCCATTACTTAGTTTTGTTGTCTTGTATGTGCTTTAGGTAAAATTCAAACCCTGAGGATTTCTTTTCAAATTTCTGAGATAATTTAAATTTGTTTCATCTGGAAACAGAGCTCAGATTATCTGCTGCTCTCAGTGGAAATACTTTAATATAGTTAATGGAGCACTTTCCTTGTCCTTGTGTGGTTTGCACAGAATAGTTTTTGGTGTCAGTGCTGGTTTTGGTGTCAGCTCTCTGCTGTGATAGAGGTGGTAACAGCAGCATGGGTGCTTTCCATTTCTGGGAAACTAACCCAGAATATCCCTGGCAATCCATTTTGAAAACATGGTATGTTTCTTTGTCAGCAATTAGAGAAAGCAGAAATCCTGATTAGTCATCTTCCAAGTGAGGTTGTTCACTGTGTTTCCTGTCCTTATTTGTCTGTGTGCATTTTCTGTTCATTTTTCTCTTTCCTCTTTCTACCCCTAGATTACATAAATTAGTCCCAGAGCTGTTGTTTACTGGGTGTATTCAGCACAAAATGGTTTTTATATAGCTCTGTAGATGCAAGGTCAATGTGACCTCAAGTATAAAAAATGCTTTACTCTTTTTTATCTTGGTGTGTGACTTTGCACAGAGCTATCACCCTCTGCAGCAGGCTGGGGTGTGACATCTACCATGAGCAAAGAGCAGAGCCTGCACAGTCCTGAACCTGAGAGAAGCTGATTTCTTGTCCCTGTCTTAATTTTTCACCTCTTGCTACTCTCTGGGGAGAAAATGAACTCATTTTGGGTTTTCCTGTTGAAAGAACAGCAGTGTTACTACTGATAGTATTTGTAATATCTCAAAGGAATCAATTCCCTTCCTCAATGTACTAAGCTGGTGAGCAACATGCAGCATTTGCTCTGGAAAATCTGGGGTTTTAAGGCTCTGCCAACTTCTGTGTCCCCCCAGAAAAGCCAATGGGCAGACTTGCAGCAGCAGCAGGAAAATCATAAAGTATTGAGGATTCTCATGCTTTGTCCCAGTCAGTGAATTTCCTTTTCCAGGAATGAGGTTTTACAGTAGCAAAAGTTTGCTTACTTTTTGCACTTCCTACTGATTCATCCATGCATCTTCATGATCTCACCAAAATAACATGTTCTGAGCTACAGCTGCAGGGATTTCCATGGTCATTTCTAAAGCTTTCTTGCTCTTTGATGGCAGCACAAGCCAGCAAATGGCCAAGAATCCCAATGAATCCATGGAGGGTGTAGGTCTGGGTGAGTGCTGCTGATCCCTGACATAAGCATGGGCTGTCTGAGGTTTTCCTCACTGGGGCTCTGCAGCTCAGCCCTGTGGGGAGGGGACACAAACAGCAGTGTGTGATAAGTGCTCACTCACCCAGGCTGCCTGTACAATTAACCAGTGACTAATGACACTGATGATCTTTGGGAGCTGCAGCTGGGAGACACTTGTACTGCAAGGACAGAAACAATTGAAGGAATTGCTCAGATAATACCTGTCAGAAATCTCCTGGAATTTAGGGAAATTTCCTTATAGGTCATGGCTACAATATCAAAACCATTCCAATTCTATGAACCAGCCTCATAGCAGGAGTGCTGGGGTGGTTAATGGTGAGTACAAGTATTTTAAAAACTGTCCTTGTTGTGTTGGAAGCAGTTCTTGAGACTAAAGCCATTTAAGAAATAGGATGTACCTATCATGCAGAATATACTAATAGAGATTTTTATCAAGCACCAATAAATTCAGCTTTTTTGTAGGTAATGTCTTGGACTTGAAATCCCAGTTGAAGGTGGACTTTAGGCAAACTTCAGTTCAGTCTTGCAATTCAATACAGTCCTGATGAGTGAATCCATGGTCCTCAGCCATTCCTGCAGCAGAAATGAATGCTTGTTGAAGATGATGTGTGCCTTTGAGGTTTTTTATGGAAACCAGCTTGAAGTCTGTGCAGAACAAGAATTGGGAATATTTAAACAGCTGGAGGATCCTTGGGTTTCCATAATATTCAGCACCTTCTCATTTTCATCAGTAAAATTTTACTACACTGGGAAAACTATTTCTCTGTTCCAGAGAGACAAATAATCTGAACACTGCTTTGCATCCAGTTTTGTGCTGCTGTTGGCATTTGTGGTACTGTTCTGACTTACACAGCACCAGGTGTTTTTACATAAGTGGTCATTTCAAGCTTAAAAGTTAACCTCCAGGTTTTCCCCTTCCTGGGCAGCATGTACTGCACAGCAGTTCCTCTCTTTTATGTAATCACTAATTTGCATGAAGACAAAATGTGTTTGGTTTTGGTTTTTTTTACCATTTCTTAGCACCAAAAGCAACACACCTGCCTTGAAGGCTGGGCCTAACTGTGCTGCACAACGTGGGTGTCATGTAGATGAATAAATCTCCAAACTATTGCTGTGAAGGATTCTGGGCTTTTCAGTAAGAGCTTCAGAGCCCAGGAAAGAATTGCACACCCTAAATACCTTGATTTGTTCATTTATTGGGGAATAATCCAGCAGTTCTGGATGCTGGGGTGCTGTGGGTATGCACAGCTTGTCCCAGCTGGAATGCTGAAGGGGTTGGTGGGAGAGGGGGTTCCTGAGAAACTGAGTTCAGTGCTGCATACAGAGAGATTCCAGGTGGTTCCTCTGAGTGTGGGGTGTTTCTGCAGGTGTGGCTACTCTAACAATAGTAAAAAAAGCCATTTTTTTTCCTAGGCTTAATCCATGTGCATCTTGTGATAATGCTTTCATGGGACTCTTCTGTTCTGGGGGAGCAGGCTGGGTGCAGGGATATTAAATCTCAGGAAATACCAGGTTACAGTTAAGCAGCCAAACAGTGCCTTTGTTGTAGAATGTGGTGATCCAAGGGCTGAGGTCTAGAAGGTCAAATTTCTGTTAGCTGGGGTCTTGTTCTTTCTGCTTTGTTAAATCTGTGCATGAGGAAGGGGCAGCAGGTCATGGAGTTCACAGTTGGACCTTGGTCTAGAATTCCTGGCACAGTGAATTATTGACTAAAGCATTAATAACAGAGCCCTGAGGTTTCCTAGGGCTCCCAGCCTCCAGTCATGTCCTCCCTGGTGTGAAGGTGGCACCATTTTCAGGATGTGCTGTGTGACTGCTGTGCTTGCTGTGCTCCTGGCTCACTCCTCTGTGCCTGTGACTTTTTTGTGGTTCCAGGCTGGATCCGTTATGCTGAAAGGGTGCTCACCAACCTGGTGACCTCTCACATCTGCACTGCAAAGTCCCCACAGCAGATCATGGGCTCCCTAGTGAAGGGCTACTTTGCCAGGCAGCAGGTGAGTCATTCTGATTTATTTTTACCATTATATCCTTCTAAATAGAGCAGAAGGGCTTCAATACTGAGATACAGATCTTAGTGTATCATATTTGTCCTTTACTTGAAGAAGAAATGGTGCTGTGTGCTGTACAAGTGCCCATGATGAGAGGAATGTACAAAGCACCTCATTTCATACATCTTCCTACATTATTATTATTTCCTACATTATTATTTCCTACATTTCATCACACATTTCCTACATCACTGTGAGCTGGCAGCAGTCCTTGCAGTGCACCCCCAGTGCAACATGGATTTAGATATTTATGGGTAAAGTTAAATCCATAGCAGTTAATGGGTTTTTTTGTGAAATGCTGCCTGTGTAGTTCTACAGCACAGCCAAAGCAGGAGTGGAGGAGAATAATGTGGAAATTGCCCAGGTACCTGAGCTCAGTAAAAGCTCTGTATCCTTGGAGCTAACCTTTTTATCTCCTCAGTTTTGTGCATTGAAAAAAGTGCTGTTCTTGACATCCCATACCTAAAAGGAGCCACAGGCACATTCAGTAGGGAAGGGTCTGCACGTGGATGGACAAATTGGGAAGGGCTTGCTCTGGGTGAAGGTGAGTGGGTGACAGCCAGAAACCAGGACTCTGAACTCCTGACTTGTATTCACTTTCTAAGGCAATCAAAAAGCTGCAGAAAACGTGGTCTGAGGGAATTTGCTCCAGCCAGGACAGGGACTTTGGAAGTTTGTTGCTGATACTTTCTGACTTCTGGCAAATCATTATCTGTGTGAACATTCCTTAAATTTAATGTAGGGACTCATTCCTGGGATTGCCTGCATGAGATTTTTGTCACTGTTTTTGTCCCTGTCATCCTTCAAGCTGTCTTTTGCTCTTCATGGAGTTCACATGTGCTCCCTTCTGTATTCCACAGAACTTGTCTCCTGATAAAATTTTCCATGTGGTTGTGGCACCTTGTTATGACAAAAAGCTGGAAGCCTTGAGGGAAGATTTCTACACTGCCTTGTATAATTCAGCAGAAGTTGATTGTGTCCTGACATCAGGTTAACTTTTTTAAACTTATCATCTATAAATATATAAGTGAATCACTATTTTTAGAATAGCCTTTTTGCCAGAATTTGCTTTTTTTTCAAGTCTGCTTTAGTCATAAGATTGACTTTTTTCTGCTTTAAAAATTAGTACATATTTTTGTGCTCCTGGCAGTACAGGTACTGCACAGGGAAGGCAGAGTGATGCATCCTTTCCTTCTAGGTTGCTATTCATCTAAAAAAATCAGGTATTTTGACAGCCTGTTAAAGAAGCTAAAAGTTATTCAAATCCATATTTAAAACAATTGTCTGGCTTGTCCACGGTCATTATTTTATTAGGAATTATTCCTAATTCATGGCACCAGTTGCCTTTTGGTGAGGATCTTGTCTTTAGCCTTAGTGTCCAAGTTTGGATATTTCCAGACTTGGCCTAAGAGGAAGGCTGAGGATCTAAGCAGAGTTTGGGCAGGTTGAGGGCCCCTTTTCTTTGGGGCAGGAAGTTTCAGGCTTCTCAGTCACTGCAGCAGGAGCTGGAGAATGTGACACAAAGCACTGGCAGCTGTTGGGATGTTGATCTCTGAAACAGAGGCACAGTGGGTGTTGTGCTTTGTGATAAAAGTAAAATGTCATGTGTTTTCCTACAGGTGAAATTGTCCAAATAATGGAACAGAAGAATGTGTCAATGAAAGATGTGACTGAAGTAGCTGTAGATAGTTTGTAAGTAGTTTTGTTGTGGACTGCTTCCTTGTTTGGATCACAAATGACATGGTGGAGCATATTCAACATTGTTGGATAAAGCTCTTTTTTGACTACAGATGGGGCAACTGAGAAGCATTTTACAAACTTTTATTCTGTTTTTAGTCTCATGAGAAGGGTGAGACCATACAGATGTTATAATTCACACCATCACAATCAGAAGCCAACTATTTCTTGATTATAAACACTATAAGCATTTCTTAGTTTATCAGTTTTAGCTACACTGTGTTGTAAATGTCCTAAAGTCATCATCTAAAATTACTCCTTGTGGGTCGTACTACAATGCATTTTTATAGTTTTATTTCTCTAAACTATCTAGTCTTATTGTAAGGTCATCTTTTGAAACTTATTTTTAGTTCAATTTCTCTCTTAACAATGTCTGGTTTATTCTATGGTATTTTTAAGTCGGTATTTCTTATTTTAAAGTTTGCATACAGGTGTACACTATGTGAGTTTTCTGTCAAAGAAATTAGAAGAAAATAGAAATTTTTTTTATAGAAAATTCCTTTGAGAATTTTCTATAAACCCATTTCCCACACAGCATAAATGTAAAACTGCTCAGAAGAATGTTTTTTCTTTTTAGAGAAAAAAACAGCATCAAAGCCTTAGTATACCACAGCTTCACCCTTATAGAGTGGCCAAACCCACAAAAATATTCTCTTATATATTCATTGCTATTTATAAAAGTAATATCAAAGAGATAATATAAAGCTGCATGTACTGTCTGAATACAAAGCAGATAATTTGAAATAGTGACCCTTATGCAGTAACTCTTCTAAAATTTATGAGTTGAAGATTTGTGTAACTCCTGATAGATATTTAAGAATTATTGTTTATTTATTGATAACTATAGATTATTTGCAGTTATAATAGATGTGACTGCATGAGGTTCAAGCTTTGCTAGTCAGTGTGGCTGGCTGGGGGTGCTGGCCCTGTCCAGAGCTCTCTGTGCTCCTTGTGCAGAGCCCCAGGCCAGTGCTGGGGCTGCCATCTGCTCTGGGCTCCCCTCTCTTCCACAGCACCGTCCTGGCAGCAAATTTCCACTCCCCAATCTGCTCCTGTAGGTGGTAGGAGCAGCACCCTTTCAGGAAATGGTAATGAATTGGATTTTATACTGAGGACAGCAGTCAGTTCTTCAAGATGAGATCAAGCTGAGCTGTGTTTGGATGAGAAGCACACAAAGCACTGGAGAGGTTTGGTTTCCATTTTCCATCCCCTGTGCTTGGCTCAGGGAGCAGCCTGTGTGGTGTTTAATTCTGGTTCCAGAGGCTGCTCTCCCTGATCTTTGTTCAGCTGTGACAGATGTTCCTTGGTACCTTTCCAAAGGGCTGCTAGTGGAGCAATGAATGTGCTGTCTTGCACAAAACAGAAAGCTCTGGAAGTTTTGAAAAATCCTTTTCAGCTCCAGCTGGAATCCTGCTTGGACCTAGAGGGGAGAAATTGGAGTGGGTCAGTGGGAACATGCTCAGAGCTGTGTTTGTAGTGCAGCTCCTTTGATTGCCTCTACCTGAGATTGTCACACAGAATGAGAATGAATGAAGTTCTTGCAGGAATAATCACAGAGACACTCAAGTAATTCTGTGTCAGAATCACACAGAGAGAGGCTTTTAATTCTGTGTCAGCCTGTCCAGTGAAAGGCCAAGCTGTTCATTAGTGCTGGTTCATTAGCTCCATTTATAGAATCATAGAATGTCCTGAGCTGGAAGGAGCCCTCAAGGATCACCCAGTGCAGCCCCTGGCCCTGCCCAGACCCCCCAACAACCCCACCCTGGGCATCCCTGGCAGCCTCAGGGCTGTGCCCATTCCTGGGGAGCCTGGGCAGTGCCAGCACCCTCTGGGGGGAGAACCTTTCCTAAATCCATCCCAAACTCCCCAACAACCCCACCCTGGGCATCCCTGGCAGCCTCAGGGCTGTGCCCATTCCTGGGGAGCCTGGGCAGTGCCAGCACCCTCTGGGGGAAGAACCTTTCCTTAAAATCCAACCCAACCTCCCCAACAGCCCCACCCTGGGCATCCCTGGCAGCCTCAGGGCTGTGCCCATTCCTGGGGAGCCTGGGCAGTGCCAGCACCCTCTGGGGGAAGAACCTTCCCTAAATCCATCCCAAACTCCCCAAGAATCCCACCCTGGGCATCCCTGGCAGCCTCAGGGCTGTGCCCATTCCTGGGGAGCCTGGGCAGTGCCAGCACCCTCTGGGGGAAGAACCTTCCCTAAATCCATCCCAAACTCCCCAACAACCCCACCCTGGGCATCCCTGGCAGCCTCTCAGGGCTGTTTCCATTCCTGGGGAGCCTGGGCAGTGCCAGCACCCTCTGGGGGAAGAACCTTCCCTAAATCCATCCCAAACTCCCCTGGCACAGCTCCAGCCATTCCAGGGGCTCTGTCACTGTCACAGAGCACAGTTTGGAGCTGTCCCTCAGGAGCAGCTGCAGATCCTGGTGAGGTCTGGCCTCAGTCTCCTCCAGGCTGAACAAGGCAAGTGCCCTCAATTTGTGTTGAAAAATAATGTTAATTTTTAAAAGGACCAATCTTATAATCCTGGTTCAACTTTGAGACCTAATGACATAAATTCTTGCTCTTCTGGGGTCTTTAAAGTAGATCTTGCAGAGAAATTTAAACAACTTGGAGTCATGTTCTTAAAACAAGCCCCAGCACAGCAGCAATTTATGATGAAGTGCTGGGTATTAAAGCAGTTCTATGAATGGGGGCTCTTCAGAGCTGCTTTTACCTGGGGGAGAGGTGAACTTCCAACAGCTGCCCTTGGGATCTGAGCTCCCATTTTCTCTCCTGAGCCACAGTGTAGCACTTATTTCCAGTGTGCACTCTTCTAACCTGGCTGCAGCTCTACTGGCTTGGTGTGATTTTATTGGCACAGTGTTACAGACTGTGACACAAGTTCCTAAAGCAGAAGAACTGTCAGCAAGGACTTGTGGCTTCTGAAGGAGTTTTGTATTCTCACAAATTATTGGCTCAAAAATGACCATTTATTTCAATATTCTTATTTAAATAATTTTTCCCTGTAATGTAAAATGTTGTTAAAAAAATCTTCAGATTGTGATGAAGGTGCATTCTTATCAATTACTGTTGCTTGATATTTCTCAACATGGAAAGCCCTGCATCTTTTTTTTCAATTGATTTTTTTCATCATCTCACTGCTGTCCTGAATAATTTACATTTTTAAGCTGTAATTAATAAAAATGTAATGTGTTCTCAGTGCTACAAAACACTTTTTGGTGGGGGAGACAAAGAAGAGGAGAAACACACTACTTTATTGAAGTGAAAGAATGAAATTTTTGATCTTCCATTTTGTTGTTCCCTAAGGTTTGATGGCTTAAAGGAGGGAGATGTAGTAAGGCATGATGGCAAGAGATCTGATGGTTACCTGGAGCACATTTTTAAACATGCTGCAAAGGAGCTTTTTGGTGTGGATGTCAAGGAGATCACCTACAAAGCACTAAAGTAAGTTAAACTTTTGTATCCTTGTTATGTAGAATGGGTGAGCTAGAGCAGAAGAGGGAATTTCCAGTTGGAAGGGACCCACAGCAGTCACTTGCTCCAACTGCCTGAGCACTTTGACAATAAGTTCAAGCATTTTATTGAGGGTTTTGTCCAAATTCCCCGTGGGCACTGAGAGCCTTGGGGCATTAGCAAGGAGCTGGTCCTGCAGCCCAGGAGCTTCCCCTGCTTTGGTGGTTCTGCAGTGACAGCAGTCCCTGCTAATCTGCCCTGGTAGGCACTTACAGGCTCCAAACCTGCTCTAAACCTGCAGGGCTGGCCCTGTAAAGCAGCTCCTGCTGGTACTCATTTTATTAAACATTACCTGCACTTCAAAATAAAGTAGAATTCTAGTACAAAGATTCCACCCCAATTTCTGCTTAACTCAGTTTAGAAAGTGAAAGAGTTCACCTTGATCTCACTGTTACACTTGTCCTGCTCCCTTTGGAGCATCTGATTACAAACTGGCACAGTTGGGTTGTTCCTCTGGGAATGCTGGGGGTTAAAATGCTCTCTCTGTGTCTTGACAGGAACAAGGACTTTCAAGAAGTTACCCTTGAAAAGGATGGGGAGACAGTGCTGCGTTTTGCAGCAGCTTATGGCTTCAGAAATATCCAAAACATGGTCCTGAAGTTGAAAAAAGGAAAGTTTTCCTACCATTTTGTAGAAGTCCTTGCCTGCCCAGGAGGTAAAAATAATTGTGGATCTGCAGTTGTTCTGCATGTGTACCTTGAATCTCAAAGGAAAGCTGCCTTACTGGCAGACACTTCATTTCATTCCCTCTTAATTCTCTTCTTAATAATCTAAAATCTCACTGTTTATTGAAGGGTCCAAAATACCAGTTCCAGGTGCAGGGTTGGCTCAGAAAGTGATTGAGTTTTCTAAAATTAGTCATGATATTTGTTCTCTTCTGACCTATAAATAAGTGCCAGCACTGCACTGCCAAGCCTCAGAGGATGCTCTGGAATGGTGGTTGTCAAGGGCAAGAAAAGACAAGGAACATAATTAGGATCATAAAACCATGGAGAATGCAGAGAAAGATTTGTGATATGGAAACCTCATTTCCATTAAGATGAAGTTGATACTGGAGTCACTTTAGGGTAAATACAAATTGTAACAGCTTGGGGGAAGCTTAAAAAAAACTTCCTTTAGAGAAGTGTGAAAAAAGAATTCTGAGTTAACAGAGACTTTATTTTCATACCAAATCTCCATCACTTTGCATCTTTTTAATTTATTTTTTTCCCTAAGGGTGCCTCAATGGGAAGGGCCAGGCCCAGAGTGAGGATGGCAAACCAGACAGAGCCCTGCTGGCCCAGATGGAGGAGGTGTACACTGCCATTCCTGCCAGGCTGCCAGAGAGCAACCTGCACGTGCAGAGGATGTACCAGGACTGGCTGGAGGGCATGGACTCCAAGAAGGCCCAGGACACCCTGCACACCTCCTACAGTGCAGTAAATCAGAGCACCAGCAGCCTGGACATCAAATGGTAACGGCTGCAGGGCTGTGCTGGGGCTGCAGGGCACCACTGGAACTCTGGCTCAGTCAGGCTCTGCCCAGCTGGGGCTGCCTGGGGAGAACCAGGGCTTTGCAAAACCACACAACTCCAAAAGCCCTGGTTCCTGCCACTGTCATTTCACTTTTACTGGTTGTCATTTCCTGCATACAGTGGATTGCTTCATTCTAAGCTTGCAAGGTACATAAGCCCTTTGTGCCAGGGACAGGGAGTGGAATTCCTGATCAAGTTACTCCCTGAAGTGAAGGTTCACTGCACAAAATGGGCTCCTCCAAGAGGGTGAGATGATTTTACTTCTAGGTCTGCAGTCCCTGTCAACACAGGAATTTCAGTGTTGATGCAGTTGGGATTTACTTACCTTGGTAAGGAAAAGCCCTTTTAAAAGACAAGTGAGTATGTGGAGAGATGGAATGAATTTCTATAAGCCTTGTATCCATAATTCAGCAAAAAATACTCAGTTCCAAACTAGCCACCATTTCTTACTGATGTAGTGTCACAGAATGCTTCACACAAACTGAATCTGGGAAGCTAATGCTCAATGGTTCATTTAAAATAGTTCCAAATAGGTTGGTTGGTACAAAAAGAGAACTTTCTTCCCATGTAAGTTTTCTGCCAAGCTTGCAGCCAGCAGTAGTGGTGCTCCTTGCTTTGGCTTCTCTCTGAGAGTGGAACATGCCCAGATTGTTCTTTCATTTGTCTCCATGTTGAAAGACTTCTGCAAAAAATAACTTCCTGGGGTGCCTCTGAGAAACAATACTGAGCAATGCTTGTGAGCTCATCAGAGTTAGGGTATGTTGGCATCATGATTTTTGATGCACTTATTTTTATAAATCTGCTATAGAGGTTCATTTAACAGACATTGTGAAGTGGTACTGCCATTCAGCTTGTCTGCAACTTCCCCAGTTGTCAGAGTTACTCAAGAATGTGATGGACAAAAGAAATCAAGACTCCTGCCAGACTTCCTCAGATCTTCCTGATAGCATCAGATCTGTTCACAATTAATGGCTGTTTGAAGCTAGCAAAGTTGTAGCTTTCCTTATGCAGCCTGAGTGTGGATGGGCTTGTTTAACCATTTCATGCAGTTTGAATCAATCTTCTTGCCAATTGCTTCAATATTACTACTGCTTGTATGAGTCCTGCAGAAACCTGTGAGTGTTTAAAAGGCACATTTAACCTGGACACAGTGGAATGGGATGGAGCATGAGGGGAGGCAGGGCAAGAGCTGGCCTTGGCTAGACCAGGGAGGCTGGAAAGGAGAGAGACACTGAAGTGTCACCCTGCTGATAAAAACCAGCTCTCTTCATGGGAAGCTGTTAAAAATTGCAGCTTTCCACTGGACCTCCACCTAAATAACAAACCATTACACTTGGAGGGAGGTTTTCTTTCAAGTGCAAACAAATTCATTTACTGCACTACCTGAATGCCCACAATGAGATTATGCCCATGAATTACAGAAATTAGCCTTTGCAAGTTGTTCCTTGTGATAAGAACCATATTTCCTGTGGTGCAATATCAGAACATCGACAGAAATCTACCTCTGTACAGGAAGGGAGTCCAGGAGCTGTGGGAAGTGCTGTGTGGAGCTGGAAGTGTAATAGGTGTGTGCTGGAGAAAGGTGGGGGTGTTGTGGGACATTTCAAACCAGATCACTTTCAGAAGCAACATCCACCTCCCTCAGTCTGATTTTGTTCATCTGCTGTGATTTCCTCCAAAAACTCCCCCAGAACTGTAATGTAATAAATGGTCCTGTTCTGTTTGTATAGGCCTGTTTCTCTGTATATATGGTTTGTAGCTGGATGCATGTTTAAATTATATCTCTGCTGCTCTTTGTACAGTGTGCTTATTTTTTTTCTGTGTGTTTACTGAGTGAAATGGTCCAAAACCAGTTTGCTTTTCTGAGGAGATCTTCAGTAAACTCCCCAAGAGCTGCCTTGCTGTTCTGAGAGCAGAGCCTGAACTGTGAGTACAGTGGATGGATCCTCCCAGGGCTGGGGCCTCACTCAAGGGCTCGGTGCCTCTGCTGCTGGGGGAGCCAGGAATGGGCTGGCCCATGGCTGCAATCAATCAACCTGCTCTGCTCCCACTGCCAGGGAAATCACTGGCTCAGTGTCCAAAGTGACCTGTTCAGCTGGATCCACCCTTTCTGACATCTGCTCAAGGGGTTTAACCTGCTGGGGTAGTCACAGAACAGAGCTGTTGATGATTTGTCTGCTGCAGAATTCTTTTTTAAAGACAAGGAAGGCACCTAACTGAGCTTATAGTGGTGTTAAGGTTTTGCATAACAAACCTTTCTATCACTTCCCTAAATGTCTCCTAGGCAAAACCATGACAAGTGGCTACCCAGGATGTGTAGTGACATTCTATTTGTCATTATCAGTAGTGACCTAAGGAACTGAGAGTGGTCTTTTTGGGTTGGTTTTTTTGTTTGTGGTGTTTTTGTTTTTTTTTTTTTTGGTCAGCTTTTGTTTTTTAAGACTTTTAGAGTAAAATGTTTTAAGTTTTTTAAAGGCCTTTTCTTTAAAGTGCCAGTTTTACAGGATAGAACTTTTCTTTCCTTTTAATCATTCCCCCTTTACTTGCTTGCATTGAAATTTTAATATATACCAGAAAACCTTGTTGCAGCTTCATATATAGTGAAATAGTTGCCTGAGGTTTGATTCCAGCTTTTGAATCTGCAGTTGGAAAGTCCATTAATGTTGACAATATGTGTTTGTAGCCACACTTCTGAAATTACAGCATATTGAATTCCCTGATTCCGTAATCATTTCTGTTGCTACTGCCTCTTCAGCAACAGGAACAACTCCTGACATGGCCACAGCCATAGTGCTTTACCTCCCCCTTGAAGTTTGTGATGAGATAAGAGGAAGTTTAGAAAATGATAAACTGGAAGGATTGTGGGAAAGGAATTGGACACAGTAAATGAATTAATAAAATTGTCTTGGGATGTTCTTGACTTGAGCATGCCAGGTGCTGGATCCTTGGGGTTGTGGTACTTTGCTCTGAGGCTGCTCCAGGGTGTTGAGAGTCCCTTTGCCTGCTGCAGGAGGGTTCCCTCAGCCACAGCACCATTTGTGTGTGTCCCCAAGGACCTGGGCAGCCCTGGGCAGTGCTGTGCCCCAGAGGATGGCAGATATCCAAATGCAGCAGTCTCAGCTGGGTTATACCTGGATGATGTTCAGTTACCCAGATTTTGGTGCTTTGTTTTCCAGTGCAGCATGACCATGAATTGTGAATAAATCTCAGTACTCAATTCTGCACTGGTTCTGTGTCATTCCATGATGTAAAAGTTTAATTCTTTTAAGTACACCTGGTTACACCCAGGGGGTTTGTCTGGGGCCCATCTGTGGTACCAATTTTGTATCAGCACTTTATGGGACTTTTGTGCTGAATGGAAGGAGGAGGTTGCCAGATGAATGGTAATTGGCTCTCTAGAATTGTTAATAATTGATTCCTTGCAGGGCAGACAAGCCCTGTGGTTTAAAGCTCTTGTGCTGGGGTGTGAGGCCAGCCTGTGAGAGTGGCTGGTTGTGCTGAAGTTACTGGACAGAGAAACTTCAAACACTGCTGCACAGGAAAAGATCTTTGTGTGTGTGACCTGATCCAACAGCTGAGGAAAGGATGAAAATCAGCCCTGACACAGACAAGGGATTTTTTTCATCACTAGGTTGTGTGAAAATTTAATAAATTGAGCAAACATTTCCCTATGTTCTCTTGAGCAGTTGGGACCTGGATTTTTATTTCCAACAATAACTCGATTTGAAGGTGCTCTGTGTTTATTCCAAGGGTTACCTGGCCAGAGGAGGAGGAGGAGGAGGAGGAGGAGGAGGAGCTGTTGAACAGAGCAGGCTTGCTCCTGTTGCTGTGTCAACAAGTGACTTGTAGGGCAGGTTTGGAGGAGGGAAGCCAAGGTGTAAGATGTCCTTAGCTGCTCTGGAAGTGAAAGATAACCACTGAGGGTTTGTGTCAGCAAAGCAGAGGGAATATCTATTTAACTTGTGCAATTTATCCCAAAACACTGCATTTCTGCCCTTATTTTCTAAGTGAGTAGTTGGGTGCATCTGAAAAATAACATCCAAATTCTGCACATCTGCCTGATGAAATTTTCCACGGTGTAAATGCCTCCCCCCAAAAGTACTTTATGTAAAACAGCAGTAAAATACAATGAAACACCTAATTAAAAAGTAGCAAGGATTAGATGAAGTCTTTTATCAATTTCGTTGCATTGAAGAAAATCGGGAAGAGTGCGAGGACGCTCCGTGGGCTGGGCTGGAGCTTCAGCGTGTCCGCTCGGTCCCTGCTGGGCTCTGAAGCAGAAAAAGAGAGACCTGGGGCAGGTT
This sequence comes from Molothrus aeneus, assembly GCF_037042795.1. Lineage (NCBI taxonomy): Eukaryota > Metazoa > Chordata > Aves > Passeriformes > Icteridae > Molothrus > Molothrus aeneus. The sequence continues at coordinate 3,132,360 of NC_089670.1, read as the reverse complement.
CTACCGAGATTTGAACTCGGATCGCTGGATTCAAAGTCCAGAGTGCTGACCATTACACCATAGAACCGGGCGGTGCCTCTGCCCTCCGCCAGCCCCCACAATTAATGCATGGTGAGCGAATCCTGCTGGGAACTCGCCGTTTGTTCTGCTTGCCCCGCCCTTGTACCTGGGATGGCCGATGGGAACCTAACACGACCTAAATATTCTGTTTGTTCCGAGTTTCTGCGGGATTTGTTGTCTTTATAGAATCCCAGAATGGTTTGGGTTGGAAGAGACCTTAAAATCATCCAGTCCCAGCCCTGCCATGGGCAGGGACACCTTCCACCATCCCAGCTTGCTCCAAGCCCTGTCCAACCTGGCCTTGAATGCTGCCAGAACATCGAGTTCCTCTGGGCACCCTGTGCCAGGTCTGTGCCACCCTCTCAGGGAACAATTCCTTCCCAATTTCCCTTCTAATCCTCCCTCTGGCAGAGTGAAGCCATGCCCCTTGTCCTGTCACTCCATCCTTTGTCCCAGGTCCCTCTCCAGCTCTCCAGGAGCCCCTTTGGGCACCACAATAAGGTCACTCCTGGTGAAATGAGGGCACAAAGCCAACATGAACACTGGGGAACATCTGCTGTCAGAGACACCCCAAAAGAGCTCCCTGAGAGCTCAGAGACATCCCTGCAGAGCTCAGCAGCTGCCACCAGCTGTGCTGATGCAGGATTTAGAAATGTGTTCCCACACAGGCGATTCAAAGCACAGAAAGAAAATGAACAATATGCTGTGACATGTCTGAGATTCTTCAGATAATTTCAGATAAGTCAGAAAGTACTAACCTGGCTGCAATAAATAATGGATATGGGGGGAGAAAAACAGGAAAACTGTGATTGGTTACTGTTCTACTTTAGATATGTGTTCCACGAGGCATGGGATGTTTATGGCATTCTGACAGTCCATGAAAAGCCCGCTAAAATCACCTTCCATGGTTCTGAGCAGGAAATCAATGTGATTGTGGCAAAAACTTTCAGGTTCCACCGAGATTTGAACTCGGATCGCTGGATTCAGAGTCCAGAGTGCTAACCATTACACCATGGAACCACACAATGTGACCTCCTGAGCCGCGCCTACTGAGCCAAACTCAGGGAAAACCGATTCTATCATTTTTAGGAATTTATGAACAAGATTCTGGCCTTGTTTTTCTTCCATGTATTCCACACGTACTCATTTCACGTAAGAATTCCACTGTTTATTTATCACATTCTTCAGGCCTAACAACAATGCCCACTGAGCAGCACCGTGCCATTAAGTTCATGGAGCCTTTTTCCTCAGATCATGTAATCCAGAGAGGCCAAACAAAGTCTTTCAATACCACGTGCATTGATTTTTATGTTCTCACATTTGTGTTTTTATTTTGCTTTCCTGCACTTTGTGCTGAGAGTCTACTTGCTAGGTCCGGCATTGCCACAATGTTTCATTTAATCTGTCAAGACAGGGAAAAACTACAAATGTGTGCAACGAGCTTTTGGAGCCTGATTAAAGACATGGGTCTCCTGGAGCAGGTCCAGATGAAGGCATGAAGATGCTCAGAGGAGCACTTCTTCTGTGAGAAAAGGCTGACAGAGCTGGAGCTGCTCAGCCTGGAGCACAGAAAGCTCCCGGGGGGCTTGTGACCTTTTAGTTATAAGGGAGTTTTCTTATGAAATGATAAAGAACAGGGTTCCACAAGGGTGCTGAGGCAGTGGCACACGTGCCCAGAGAGGTGGCAGATGCCCCATCCTTGGAACCATTCAAAGCCAGTTGGACGGGGCTCTGAGTAGCTTGTGTATCCCTAATCATGGCAGGGGTGGGGCTAAATGGCTTTTAAGGGTCCCTTCCAACCCAAACCACACTGTCACTCCACGAGACCTCAAATTGCACTAAAAAATGGCTGTGGGCATCCCAGCGCTCTGTCCGTCCTTTACTCTTATCAGCTAAACTACATGTCGCCTAGATTTCAGCAAAAACATCTGTCCTCGCATCAGCCATACCCCTGTCTGACCAGCAGAGAGGAGAGGACGGGCACTGTGCCAGGAGAAAAACAAAAAACATTTCGCTAGCAGAGGATGGTTTCGATCCATCGACCTCTGGGTTATGGGCCCAGCACGCTTCCGCTGCGCCACTCTGCTGCTCACGCTCAGCCCTCCTCCTGCCGCACCTTAGAACCAGTAACGCCACGCAGGCCTCGACACGCACGGCCGCGTTCCCTGCCCGCCCCTGCGGCCACGCGGTCCCGCTGCAGCTGCTGCCCGCTCCGGAGATACGCTCCAAATATAGCAGGAGTAATGGTCATCAACTTAAACACGAGAAGTTTCGCCTCAGCAGGAGGAAGAAGTTCCTCACATTGAGGGTGGCGGAGCAGCGGAACGGCTGCCCAGGGAGCGGTGGTTTCCCTCTCTGCAGACATTCAAACCCACCTGGACGCGTTCCGGTGTCACCTGCTCGGGGTGACCCTGCCTTGGCCGGGGGCTTTGATCTCCACACGGACCTTCCAACCCGAACGATTCTGTGATTCTGCGAAACGAGAATGGCTTCAGCCACCCGCTCTCGCCACAGGTCAAATATATTAACTAATTTAGGTCCAAACCACCGATGTGCCACCGCAGAAAGTGTCCCATTCCCAGCTGCGCACAGCCGAACGTGACTCTGAAACCCGCCGGGGGTTATCGATACAGAACGGCCCCGCGAGGAGCGCCGGTACCGCCCCGCCCCAGAGTGCTTTGCGCGTATTTGCATACAGCGGCGCTATTTGCATAACCCCGCTTGGGCAGGATTTGGGGGGTCTGTCCCCCCTGTCCGCCGCCTCCGGCCTGCCAGACCCTCGGAGCAGTCGGGGTGCTGTGCACGGTTGCTGCTGCTCCCATCGGCACCATCGTTTGTCCCAACAGGGTCACCCTGACCTTGCGCAGCCCAAATGCTCGAGGTATAAATAGCGACGGGTAAGAACCTTCGTTCGTGCTCGCTTCGGCAGCACATATACTAAAATTGGAACGATACAGAGAAGATTAGCATGGCCCCTGCGCAAGGATGACACGCAAATTCGTGAAGCGTTCCATATTTTTTTCTCCCTCTCATCCCGCCCTCCAGGCCTGGAAGAGGAAGCTTAGGGGTGACCACACTCTCTATGACACTTGAGAGTCAGGGGAGAGGACATAACCTGGAGTGGCACCAGGGGAGGTTTAGGTTGCACATCAGGAAGATTTTCTTCGTGAAAGGGGTAATTAGACATCAGAATGGGCTGCCCAGGTGGAGTCACCATCCCTGGAGGTGTCCAAACACCTGGATATTGCACTCGGTGCCACGGTCTGGCTGACAGGGCGGTGTTTGCTTACAGGTTGGATGATGCGATGATCTCAGAGGTTTTTCCAACTGATTCTGTGATTCTGCGAGCCCCCTCTGGCGCCCCAGCAGCACCCAGGAGCCCCAGAGACACAGCCAGGATGACAACGGGTCCCTTACTCCTTCCTGCTGCTCCCATGCCAAGGTCCCGCTGGCCCTGAAGGCACAAGGGTGGGCACTGAGGTGCCAGTGCCTTGGGAGGGTGTCTGAGCTGGCTCAGCTCCTCTCTGCCCCGCACAGAACGTGCTCTCCAAAGAGACCCAGAGGCTCAGGGCTGACCCCAGCTGGGCCCAGAAGTTTTCCCTGCAGTAACAAATTCACCATGGTTGCTGCAGAGAATTGACTCACAAATGAGAGCGCTTGCCCTGCAGGGACTCACCTCCAGACTCAGATTGTGGTGCTGCCACAGGTTAGTACTGTGAAAAATGCGTGTTTTATGATTGGCTTTTCGCAAATATTAAAATGAATATTATATGTGTTGTGTTAGAAAGTAATGCTGTTAAATATAGTTTTAGGTTATAACAAAATGTTAAAATAGAAACTATGTTATGTAGAATACATTTTTTTCTAAGGAAAGGACTCGCACAAAGATGGTGGTTACAGGATACCTAAATCTTTCAGACAAAAAGAATTTATTGTTCCATTAACAGGAGAAATGAACTTCTTCCCGTCTCACTCAGCCATGAAGACCCCGTTAGGATTCAAAGGAAGAAGCTGATGATGACCAGACAGAATCCTGTGTTTCAATGGAATTTATGCATCATCTTTGAGGTGTATGAATATGCAATAGGTTTATCATTGTTTTTAAGGGTTAATCCTCTGTTAACGTGGGTCTTTTTTCAGGTTTATACTGCCCAGTAAAGGTACCTGGACATCCATAACTCTTTGTTTCTATTGTCCCATATTGTCCTAATCCAAATTGTCCAAATTATTATTACTCTAATTGAATTACTATTTTTATAACCATTTTATTACTATTAAACTTTTAAAATTTTAAAAACAAGTGATTGGCGTTTTTCACAGTACTTTTTGTATTTCATCTTCTCCTCACTATCCTTTGCTTCCTCCGGCTCTGGCACTGCCAGGCTCTCCTGACCACTGCATGGCACACACATCAAAGATGGGCATTCTCTAGTTCTCACTATTTCCTTTTGAGGATTGTCTCCCCAAAATGGTTTTATTTTCATGCAGGGTGTTCCTAAGCAAAGCAGTGGGACTCTGCTCCACAGAACAGCAAATCCCCCTGGGCATTGCTGAGGTGATTCCATGATGGAAGGAGTAGCTCCTGCTCAAAAACTGCACGTTCTGTAATTCACCTTCTTTCTCCACACCACGGGATCTCCCTCTTGTGGGATTCAGTGCTGGCTACCAAAAGAACAGGGCAGAAATTGGGCAAAAAGAGCAGCACTGAAGGCACAGGTACCACCCAGAGTTACCAGGGGCCAAAAAGCTCAAGTTCCTTTGCCTAGAGGGTGCGTGGCAAAGCACTGAATCGAGATGGACTGCTTCTCTCAAAGATCTACAGCTCCTGTAAGAAAATGTGGAGTTATTTTTGGAATAACTCTTTATGGAATAAGTCTTCTATGAAGAGGTAGTGCTTTTTTGGCTTTGGCACTGGGGATTTTGTTTTAATTCAGCCTGAATCCTGTGATGGGGTGAGTGAAGCTAAATAAGGTGGGTGCTTTTCGAAAGAAAAAAGCAGAACAGAGGCAGATGGTGAGGGGGAGAAAGTAAAATAGGAAACATGAAACAAATATATTGTTAGAGATGCCATTTTTCTGTAGTAAAAATCCTTCAGCTTCTTGGTTTGATTGACTGTTCTTTATTTTTTTAACTTCATGTTTTCTGCCTGTTTTATTGCATGTTAGGTACCACATAGCATAATTCAGTTTCTTTTTCAGATAAAAATTTTTAATTCTCTTCAGATGAGATCGTAACAGATAAAATAAGGAAGTTGGGAAGCTCATGTGAAAGAATTTAAATGTGATGAATCATCCAACCTCAGCAGTGAACAATAAACGTGAGGAATTCTACTTTGGTGTTACTTGGATTACACTGCTCAAGGTGCAGTCAGAGTGCAGGTCTTGGCTTCGCTTTCCTTAAAATTGTCAGGTATGATTGTCCCTCACTTGTTTAGATAAAATTATCCAAATATTGCTGGCTAACTTGGTCTGAATTTTTAGTTATTATTTTAAAACACAGGCTGTGTCAGCAGGAGTGTGTGGAGGTGCCAAAGACCTGCTGGAATGCAAGTTTTGTATGTGTCACTCTTGGAACACACTGTGACAACAGGGATTGCAAATTTTCACTGCATTTTCTTTCTCTTGGTGTCACTGATTTAGCATTTTCACAGGCAGGTCGCATTTCAAACATCTTTTGTTCTTCAGAGCAAAATTCTAGTTTTGTCTTTGAATCTGGCCTTTCAGAAGATAAGATAACCACACAGTATTTCGGATATTCATCCTGCGAATTGCTGCTTGGGAGAACAGTAGATTTTTTATTGTGCACATGAAACTGAAGTTTGTTATTAAACAAATATTAAAAAAGACATGCTGGGTTATTTCTTCCTCTGGGCTTCAGCGAAGGGCTGAGAACAGTTTTTACCTGAGCGCCACTGGCCGCTCCATCAGGACTGATTTCGAGTCATGGTCCTGGTTTAACACTTAAAATCCTTTTCGAACTTTTTCTTTAAAAGCAGGGCGGGTCCCTCACGTCACCCTGGCGCCATCAGCGCGCGCCGCCGGTCGCATGTCCCTTGTTTACCCCGGTCGCTGCCGGTGGTCGTGGCGCCGCGGCGGGTGAGGGACCCACAGACCGACCCCGACCGACAGACAGACAGACAGACCGACCGACCGACCACCCCGCCGGGGGCAGCGGGAGACTGGCGTGGGAGGAAAAGGGAATGGCGGCGGGGAAAGGGCGTACCCCGCAGGGGCGCTGTGAGGGCACCTCTCGGGCAGTGTGAGGTGCGCTTGTCCTCCCTGCGGAGCAGCGAGAGGGGCTGGCATGCCCTCAGAGGTGGCATGAGGCGGGAATATCTATGTCTGTGTGTGTATTTGTGTGTGTGTCTGTTCCAGGACCGGTGTGAGGTGAGAATGGTCCCTCCTGTTAGGGGCGGTGTGAGGCGGGAATGGCTCTTCCCATTAGGGGCGGTGTGAGGCGGGAATGGACCCTCCCGTTAGGAGCGGTGTGAGGCGGGAATGGCTCTTCCCATTAGGGGCGGTGTGAAGCGGGAATGGCTCTTCCCGTTAGGGGGGTTGTGAGGCGAGAATGGCTTCTCCTTTCCTTAGGTGCGGCGTGAGGCGGGAATGGCTTCTCCTCCCCTCAGGAGCGGCGTGAGGCGAGAATGGCTCCTCCCCTCAGGAGCGGCGTGAGGCGGGAATGGCTTCTCCTCTCCTCAGGTGCGGCGTGAGGCGGGAATGGCCCCTCCTGTCCCCTCAGGGGCGGTGTGCGGGGCTGTCCCGCCTCGGAGCGGCCCGGTTCTCCGCCGTTTTTCTCGGAGAGACACCGAGGGAGGAAGAGCCGAGCGGGTGGGCACGGGTCGGGAGCCGCCGGTGCGGGGCTGCAGCGGGTGCTTGACTTGCGAGGAGCCAGAGGCGTTCGGCCATCAGTCCTCGCTGTGCTGCTGAGGTACCAGCTGTTGTTCTGAGCTGCCTTTCAATAAAGCTTCTCCTTTTTTTTTCAGGCTCAGCATGTCCCTGCCAGCAAAGAGGTGTGGAAGGCCCCCCGTGTTGTCTTTTCTGGAAAAGAGAAAGAAGAGTCTTGATAGAAGAAGGGGGAAAACAAGGATTTATGTGGGAGATCACATTGACCGGTAGCTGATGCTCAAGGAAAAGTTGGATTTCAGAAATGACTCAGAAGTTGCAGGGATTTACTTTACTGGGTATGTGAGTAGATTGCCGCGGTATTCCTGTTTGCTAATAGCAAGTAAATAATTCTGAGGGTTGACACCAATTGCATTTTTTATTTCTAGATATGACAGCTACAACCTGTTGTTAAAAGCCCTGCTCTGTCCCTTCTCTGAGGGTGTGAGAAGGATCTCTGGGAAGGAAGAAAGAGCACTGTCAGCCAACACTCCTTTAATAGCAGCAGATGGAACGTTAGTACTGTCCTCTCCTTGCTTGGGAAGGGTGGATAAAATATTTTTCTTGGTACCACTTGAAGGACTGTAGCTGACATTTAAAAATAATGAGATAAAAGTTATATATAAATAGGAGAATATACAGCTAATTTTAGATAAATTGAAGATGCTGAATATCTTTTGTTCTTACTTTTGATTTTAGTAGGTGAACGAGTTGGGGTTTGGAAAGCAATTCTATGGCAGAGAAGAATCCTTGGAAGTTGGTCAGGAGCAAATAAACACCAGTGCTGATGAAGCTGAAAAATTCAGGTACATTCTTCAAAATAGCATTTTTCTCTGGCACTATAATTTTAGTTTGGAGTGTAGCAGTAGCAATCCCTGGGACTGATTTGGTACAGGTGAGACAGAGGGTTTGTATTTAAATGATTGCTTACTTCAGCATCCTGAGATGCGAGAAATATTGAGAAAAATTGTTTGGTATGAAAACAACTTCATTGCCCTAAAAGGTAAGGCAGTGAGGCTTTGGAACAGTCTCATGATATCAGTGTGAAGGTTCTAAATCCCACCAAACACATCAAATGCTGCACAGATTATCAGGCATGTACACAGTGATAATTGTACAAGGCTAAGGAGCAACAGGTGCCTAAGAATGAGGAGAGTAAAAAATAAGAGGAGTTCATTGAGGCAGGCATCCTAGGGCATGCTGGGTTATTCCAGGGAATATTTCCTACCAGGAGCAGTTGTATAACCTCACCATGAGGAAAATGGTTTGTGTTTCGGTGTCTGAAGCCCACCTCAGTGGTGGCACTGTTGGGTTTGTCTTTGGCTCACAGGAGAGCCGTGAGGTGGAGTGCTGATCCTTGGTGGCTGTGGCATGTCCATACAGGGGTCAAATCAGCTGCCCAAAGTCCTGTTGGTAGCTGAACTTGCATATTAAAGGAGACCAAACTCAATTGCTAACTCAGTGTTTTTAGAAATCTGGGCAAACAGAAAACAGTGAGTTTTCTTGCGAAAGGATCAGTGTTTATGTTAATGCACACTTCTCTCTTGTTTTCAGAGGCGTGGCACTGCACTTCCTATTGAAGGGAGGAGATGCAGGTGGGTATTTCCTGCTTTCCAGGCTCTTGGCTGTCATGTTTTCCTGTTGTTGTTTTGTTTGTATTTGAATTAATAACCATAAAGCAGCTGTTGTATTCTAGGCTTTTTATTCTTGAGTCTAATTTTAGGTTGGCTAAACACTAGCTATTAAGGGACTGCACACATCAAAGACAGTGGAGGAGCAACACTTAAATTCAGCTTCTTTGGTGGCTTAATGATTGGTTTCTGGCTTCCTTTTGGAGCCTGATGAGGTTGGCTTTCAGCAGTGGTAAAGAATTGAGTTGATGGAGAAGCAGTGGGGGAGTCAAGTAGATTCTTGCCAGGTGAAATGGAAGAAATGGAATGGTTTTTTGAGTTGTGGCTGTTGTGAGGAGTTGGTGGGTTGATAGAACAGGAAGGAAGGAATGTACAGATATTCTGATTTAAAGGGCATTGGCAGGGCAAAGCCAATGGAAGGGTTACCAACCCACATCCAGTGAGGTTTCTGAAGACAATCAATCCTTCTCTGGTGCTTCTTCTGTTATTAACTTCTAACTTTAACATTTGGAATTTAACCAAGCTTATTTAAAATTCTTTTTCTGGTGTACATGTCACAATTACAAAGCTGTCAAAGCAGATAATAAACAATATTTTTTAATATATATGTTATTTGCTCTAACACTGAAAAGTAATGAACCAAAGTAGTTGAACAGGATTTTTTGAGGAAGCTTTGGGGAATTTGAGATTCTTTTACTATTGTAGTAGTTGAATGATATGGATTAAAAAATTCCTTTACTGTGTTAAAAAGACAAATTCTCATTATAGAACTGCCCATGCCAGGGAGTTGGAACAAAATGATCTTTAAGGTCCCTTCCAACTCAAACCATTCTGTGATTCTATGAACTGACTTTCTTGGGATTTGATTATGGACTGTATCTTTTTTTTTTTCCCTCAATTCAGTAAAAATGAAGCAATACAAATCCAAAATGGATACTCAGAAGTGTCAGAGCAGTTCAGAGAGGATGGCTGAAGTGGGCAGTAGGATGAGTTGGTGTCAGTAAATAGCCAATGTTGACTTGGGAAGCTCCAACTTTGTGGGAGGCTTCAGCCTGTCCCCCTCTCTCCTAATTTGGCCCTGGCAGCTCCTTTTGTAATGATTTTTGCTGCACAGCTTTCCTCATAGCTGTGGGACTTTGGCAGACTCTGTGCTGCAGAGCTTCTCTTCATCCTGAGCAGTGTGTTCTCTGAAAAGCCATGGCATTCCTGTCCACTTGTAAAGTGCAATTCCCTTGGAAAGCAAATAAACCATCTCCAGGAAGGTGCAGCAAGCTGTTGATGCTACAGACTTACCATGACCAAGGTGAACAGCTGAGGAGTTTCTTAGCAAGCAGGAAAGTGTAAGTTAAATTTAAAAGAAAAAAGGAAAGGAAAAAAAAAAAAGCCTGATAAATATAACTTGCTTGGTAGGGCAGCTTCCTGTTCTCTTCAAACAAATCAATTTTCAGTGCCTTGTTTTGACTTGTTGCAATTTTTAATTGGCCTAAAAGATTCTGCATGTACTGCTTTTGATCTTTGGTGTTCATAGTTTGTTTTTAATTAAAGAAAGGGGAAAAAAAAAAAGAAAAAACTAAAAACAACCACCCCCCAGCCCTGTCAAACCACAGTCTGTGGTTGTTTCACTAATGTGACTTCAAAGGGATGTCACACAGCTTTTCCTTACAGACAATTGAGTGGTGAGTGTCAGACAATTTACTGTAATGCTGAGTGCTGGTCTGTATTTCACTGTAGTGAAAGCTCTGTTTATATACCATAAAACAGAAGATGTTGGTCTCTTTATGGGTATTGCACATAGAAAAGCACAAATGCACTTATTGTGGTATTTCCTCTTATTTCCAGGCTAGGAGATTGTATTAAGGGAGTGCACTTTCCTAGACATGGTGAAACAAAATAAACTTATTTCATGTTTAGCTATTTGAATATCATATTGTAACTGTTATTACTTTGCTTTTCAGGGTGAGCAGCAAGAAGAAAATCCAGCTCTTGCATAACAATACAGGGGCAATTTTTACCCCATTTTGATTTTGCTATGAGGATATTGTGAACTGTAAAGAATTACTGTAAGTTGTGTGAAATTCTGTGTTGTGTTGAACAGCACATTAAACTCAATTACATAAAGTTTTCTTGTGTTATGTCAATGTTTAAGTGTGTGGAGTGGATTATTTCCCTGGAAGAGTCTGTACAGAGTTCTCTGAGGGGCAATAAAAGAGGAGAAGCCAAAGTGCTCATGGTATTGCTAAAATGAGTCAGAATTTAATAACTTTTTGTAGGTTATTTTAATGACTGAATTCCTTACATTTTATCTAAAACTCAGAAGGATTAAGATAGAAACAATATTCTAGTGTCAGTTCTAGTCAGCATCAAGTGTGCTTCCATCTGAATGTGTTTCTTGGAATGCTTCTCTTTAGGGAACAGATGTCCCATGTGTTGGAAGGCATTTGTGCAGGTGATTGATGCCTTGGGTGGGTAAAAATGCTGGGCTGTAGATGGTGTTGGTGCCTTTGAAAAAATGAGTAATTGAGATCAGCTACTCTGGTGCTTATCTAAAATCTTCTGTGATTGAATCATTTGATGTCTTGCTTTGCTTTTGGTAGCACAGCAGCTGATACATGAGCTGATAAGTGATGCATCTTCATTATTTTCTTCTGTAACAGAGATGAAGTAAGTGCAGCACTGTCAGGAGCTGAGGCTCTACACAACGGTGTTGGCGGTTCTGAATGTTTTGTAGTTACCAAGTGTGAGTAATCCTGGAAGGGTTTTGAACAGAGAAGCTGAGGTTGGTACAGCATTCAGGGTACTCAGTGGATGGTTATCAGAAGCACAGAAACTTCCAGTGTTCTGATTTCAACTTTTTTTTCTTTAACCACACACTTGCATAAGCTTTCAGGTCTTGATCTTACAGTGTTGGAGCCAGCTGGGCTTTCACACCAGCTTACACTAGAACAGCCTCTCTGTGGGGAGAAATTCCCCTAATTAGATCATTGTACTCTGCATTCAGTTTTTAACCAAGCTGGAAGAAACTGCTGTTGCTCTTAAATATCATCTCAATGCTTTTGAAGTATCTGAATTCAATATTGCTTTATGAAGAATAGATTTTACTCTAAATGTTGCACAGATGGATTAAAAAGAGAAGTTGAGAAGGCAGTTTTTTGAGACTTTCTCAAAATGAAAATGCCACTTCTTCTGTATTTGTGTTCTCTCTTTGCTCTGAACCTTTCAGATTTTTCTTTGACCAAACAGTGGCTCATGTAAATAACTCAGTTTGGCTCATGGATGAAGTGTGACTGCTGGCACTTGTGCTCAGTGGAGTGTCTTCCTGTGCTCTCAGATTTTCAATTGTTGGTGTCATTACAGTGAGGAGGGAAGAGGACTCAGCCTTCTGTTACATTTTCCTCCAAAGGCTTCAAGATCAGAAGAATCCACAACTGCATATTCTCAGCCAGTTTAACCTCATTCTTGTGCCTTTTTAAATGCACACTGCAAATATTTCTATTATTTAATGACTTACTGTTATGCAAGTAGAATAATACTGCCAGTACCTGACTTGTTGAGTTGCACTCACTGTGTAAATTATTGGTAGAATGATTATTCTTGTTCATAGTACTGGAATATGGTACAATTCATCCCTTACTAAGGCTTCCTCCAAACCTCTCATCACACTGGCACTTCATGCTGAAGAAAAATCAAGAGAAAGTAGACTTGTAAACATTTCCTTTTGTAGTGTTACAGTGTGACAGATGATATATCTGGGTTGCTCTATGAGCATACACTTTTGAATATCTCATTTCTGTAGAGCAGAACATGATCATTGCTGTTTTCCAGTAAAGTTAGCAGCATGGTGAATGGAAATGATTCTGAAACAAGATTCTTTCTTCTGATAGATATGATGGGCAGTGGCTCTGCTTTAGTCAAAATGGCCAAGGAAGGCTTTCTGCTCCTGTGGGTCTGTAAAATTGTGGAATTTTACAGAACTAAACTCATAAGAATTCTTACCCTCTTATTCCATTGATACATTAAAAATGTACTTTAGGAGAACTACTTAAAGCAGAATCATCAGTTGTGCTGTTGGCAATACTGAATACTTAGGGCATAAACCTATCAAGTTAAATGTGAGAATTTTCTGTAGAGATTTATAGAGGAAGTAGCTATAAAACCACCAAATTTAGATTTTGTTTTGTGTTTGTGAAGTGGACTTACTGTGCCAGTTGGTTTCCTTAGAACTGTGGCTCTATCAAATCTCTTGAAATGTGTGTACTTACATGCATAAACTGGGAAACTTCATCCAAATAAGGGCTGTTCTGTTCTGTGCTGAACTTAAATTTCAAACCATTAGTTAAAGAACTGAAGTTACAATGCACTGCTTTTCATAGTGCTAACTAAATCTTCCATTACTTAACCTTTGCAAGAAGCCATTTTCTAAAATCACAGTAACTGCAGTTGTGCTCTTAGCTCACATCATGTGGTATCACCTGAAAACTTTGTGTCTTGCTGGGGAAAGGTAGTCTGGCCAATAATTTGATTTACTTCTGTAGTAAAAAACCCTACAAAACTGGAGGAAAAATTGTTTCCAATAGCTCTTGCAGATTTCTTGGTGAAATAAGGAGTTTCTTAGATCACCACAGACCTGCTGGAGAGGGGAGCAGAACTGAGGGGAGATACTGGAATAGGGCACTTGAAACCAGTGTTTCAATGCCCTGCTTTCTTAGCAGTTCAAATTGCTGTTTAATTCTCTGGCTCTTCTTACTCTGAATGCTTGTAAGTCTGGAAAGCTTGATCAGTCAGTCAAGAGGAATGCTGCATCAAAGCATAATATTTAACAATGTAACAGGGAGGCAGGAACCTGGTTTTATTCTGAATTCTTCAGGCTTAGTAGAACATCATGGCTTTTATCTTGTGGTAAAATTTAAATATGAAATAGGACTTTTCTAAGCCATGATCATCTGTGTGATTTAATAGGATGAAATCCTATCATCAGTGTGATGATGATGCTTGTTACTACTTTTGCAAGAGGCTTTCATGTCCTGTACCCTGCTGTGGGCTTCTAAATCAAGACACCCCAAACAAGTTTCAGCTGTGTGTAGTGTTAAGCATGTTCTCATGAGTCATGCTGAGAACACTGATCAGTGGATAGCAGGAAGGAGCATGCATCAAAGGAGGAATTCCAGAGGCTGGAGAAGTGGAGTTTCAGTTTGAGATGTGTAAATGCAGTGTGGGTCAGAGAGGAATGGTGAAGCTGAGCACTGTCTGTGGTTTGAGTGTCCTGTGCCAGCATAAACCTGCTTCCTCTCTTTTCCCCTGTCTCAGCAGAAGCCATTAATTTCATTTATAATTCCAGAGATTCCTCAGCACTGCAGCACTCAGAGCCCTGGCAGTGAGGATTGTGGTTGCAGAGCTCTGAGGATTGAACAGATCAATTGGGTGGTTCTGAGATCAGGAAGAGCTGATAAGTGTGAGCAGGTCCATGTTCACCACCTCGTTTAGGTGACTGAGCAATGCTTCTTTCTGTAGTTGTTGTGCATAAATGTGAAGCTGCCTTGTGTTCAGGATGCCAAACTCAGCCTGCTCTGCTCAGTGTGTGATCATGCTCTGGATGCAGTGTTCACAGGAGCTGTGTCAGAGACTGCCCAGGGCATTTAGAAATAAAGAGAGCAAGTGGTTTTGTGTGTGTACACACACAGCCCCACGCTCCAGTTTATTTTATGAAACCTTAAACTGACATGGTTGAAAGGGACCTCTGAAGGTCATCTCATCCCCCCTGCTGCAAGCAGGGCTGACTTCAGGTTTGGATCAGGTTACTCAGAGCTTGGCCTTCTGAAAATTGGCTGTTTTATAGAATTTTGAACTGTTGTTTCTTAAAACATAGGATCCAGAATGATTTCATCTTGCATTTCTGTTTTCCATTTTTCTTATCTACTATTATTGTAGTAGCCACAGTCCTGATCCATGGCTTTTAAGATATGGGAACCCTTGAAATACATTCATGGGGGCAACTTAATACAGGCAATTTGTGATTTGAACAGCATTGTCTGTACCAGGTAACAGTGTGTGCATGTGGAGATGCTTTGGGATTTGTCACAAAGACCTTTCTCTGGCTTTAAGAGAGAATATGGTCTGAAGTGAGGTGACTGCAGGCATTGTGTTAAGTAATCTTTTTGATGTGGTTCCTGTTGTGTGTTTGTAAACATCTCCTGTCTGTAGTAGCAGGAATACTTTGGTCAGTGTGTATGCAGTGAGCAGAGAGTGCAGATCCAGGGTCTCTTGTATGGATGGCTGTTGCTGTTGAACGTGGTTACACTTTGGCCTCAGTCAGGTTCAGTGACAAACTCCATATGCTTTCCTGAAGACATGTTGGGCTTAGATCTTTTAGATCTAGCTGATGAAGTAATTGTTAGGCTGTTTTCTCAAGTTAGTGTGTATTCCTGTTCTTGATCTCCACATCCTTGGGATATCTGGTAAATCTCATCCTGCCTCTTCCTGGTTCTCTGCACAATTTTCTTTCCCCTCCTGTATGCTCCTTCTTCGTTGGTCAGCCTTGGTGCAGACATCAGAAGACATTTCAGCAGAAGAATTTCAGCACTCTTTGTAAGCTTTGTTTAAATAATACATTTCAAAGCAGTTTTTGACATGACCTATTTTTCAAATGAACACAGCACTTCTTGTCTTAGTGTTGCTATCTTCAGTGGCAAAAAATACAATCCTGTTGTAGTAGGATTTTTTGGAATTTAAAAATTCCATCACAGGATAAACTGGACCTGGCTTTGAGTATGGTACAATAATGTTTAACTTGTGACTCAGCTGTTGGTCTGGGATGACTTAAAGTGAATCTCTACAGAGCAGCTCTGACAATTCTTGTGCTGGTTTAAATCCCAAATTAGATAAAAGTACTTGGGGATAATAGAGTGCAACATATTCAATATATTCCAGTGAGTTGTTTTTCCTTTCCTTTTCCAGAAGGGCAGATGAGAGGTTGCAGTAGATAATTCTCATAGGTGAAAATGATTCTTGTCTGTAACATGCTGATTCAGTGTGTTGTGTGGGCTTGCAGATAGGACTTTGGGTAAGATTTGAGCAGAAATACCTCACCAGGTTTGTGAACTTTGCTATAAATTAAGACAGCTGCAGTTGTGTTTTGTGACTGTGTAGAAAAAAACCTCTTCCTGGAATTCATATAGCTGTTGTCCAAAATGATCCTAAATCAGCATTTTTTTAAAGTCTGATCATACAATAAGGATTTGCATAACTTTATTTCAAGACTGATGAATGATAAATAAATAGAGGACATGCAGGAATAAGATACTTGCTCTTCTTTTTTAGGATGGCTTCCAAAAGCCATAGCCAGAAGAGGATCCCTGATGGAAGCCTAGAAGTGCTCTGTGAATGTGCAGAGTGTTCTGTCAGACCCATTGCAGGGCTGCCAGGCTAGCCAGGGTAACTGTGGCTCTGGCTTCATGTTCCAGCTCCCACAGCTGCTGCTGCTCTTCCCTTTTCCAGGCTCCCCACAGCCTCTGACACACTTTGAGTGCATGTGATAACCAGGAACTCACCTAAACACACCCTCAGCAGGGTGGTATCTTTGACTTTTTGATTTTTGATTTTTTCTTCCTGTCACTGCTTTCATGTGGTTTGTTCTGTCACACCAGGGAGGTGCTGTGAGCCTGGGAACCAGTGGCAAGCCCAGGAAATGACAGCAGCACTGCAAGCTTGGGATGGAGCTGTGGGCTAAACATTGATCTGTGATGGGAAACACCTTTCACCTTGTAGTCATGCAGAAAAGCACTGAGCACAGCTATTCAGATTATTCTGGGATCTTAGGCAAATAATACCTATTTCTGGTGACAAATTTAAAGCCTATTGAGCACTAGAAATAGGATATTAAGGTTTTAACTTAAAATTATGAGCTTCTGGAACTTTTTTTTTTATTTGCTTATTCTGCCTCATGCCTTCCTAATAAAAAAAAACAACCAGGTGTTAAGAGGAAAAAAAAAAATTTGTGAGGATGCTTAGTAGATGTTTTAAATTCACTTGTTTTAAATTTTGATTTCTCTTTGATATCAGATCTTTGTGGTGTAAAATAGCAAAGGTGAGTTCCAAACTGCAGATGTATTTAATGGTGAGATGACATCAGGTGCTCTCAGAGAGGGTGAGTTTTGTGCTTAAAATTCTGTATTGGGAATTGGAGGAAAAAAATATTTTTAGATACAAAAATGTGTCTCTTTTGGATGTCCAGTGATTCTCTCTCCTTTCCTACTTCCATCCATCCTAATCTTGGTTTATTCAGTTACAGCTGTGAGTGATGTTTTTCTTCCCCTCTTGTCTACTAAAACCCTGCCTCTGCAATTACTGCAACTGTTTTATTGGGGGAAAATTGCCTTTCAGTCTTTTCTTACAAAGGAAGAAAATTAATGGAATGAGATTTTCAGCTGCATTTACATGGCTGGGTTTGTGTAAAGACTGAACAGAATCACAGATTGCCAAAAAAAGTTGATAAACTGAGGGAAAAATGTTATCTGTGGAAGAAATTGAAGACTGATGCTGGTGTTAATTATAGGAAGCATGTTCTTACCTGTATTTGCTTTTTTCTTTAATCAAAATGGAGTAGAAATCAAAGAATGAGAGTGCATAAATCATGGGACATTACAGAAAGACATTTTGTTGTACAAGGGCTCTTTAGGAGATTTGAAAAGCCTCTGAGGTGGTGGCCTACAGTTGCTGTACTTGGGGTTTTGTCACACTGACACAAACTCAGTTCATAATGCTGCCTTCAAAGCTTGGCCAACCTCAGAGGGAGCCAAAGCCCCCTGCTTTGGGATTAAGAAAAATACCTTTATATTGTGCAACATTTCTCTTAAAGGCTGCAGAAAGTAAAACACAAAAAGGTCAGGCCCAAAGGTCAGGCAGGAACCCATCACTGGCACCAAACTTGCAAATAAAATCATTTCTGCAGAGCTCTGTATCAGTAGATGACAAAAACTTGAATGATGTGTCACAGGTCAGTTTGCAGAATTGTGCTTACATCAATGATCTATTTGATTGCTGCAAATAACTTCTCACTGAGTCTTTTCTAGGGAGGAAAACAGCCTTATTGAGTAAAATAGAGGCAATTTGAGTGAAAAGTGCCATTAGGGATCTGATGAGGGAAAAAACAAATACTCCCTTGAAACTGATTAGTAGAAAGTTAAAAATTCATCAGAATCCTGGAGCCTGCCAACACACTAATCAAGTTGTTGAACTGCTGAGCTTCTCAAGTCATCCCCAGCACTGACCAGCCCCAGGGCAGTGACAGAAATCTGCAGGGCAGGGCTTGTGTAGCTGCTCTATTTACAGCCAGGTTCTAAATTTCATAGTGCTTTACAAATATATTTTGGGTTAGAAACTTTAATGGTGATGTGTGAAAGTTGACTGATTTTATGTTTGTGTCCTTGGGAGAAAGGGCAACGTGTTTGTGAGCTGCAACCTACTAATATTTCAACTCTATTTTAAACTCTCACTTTCTGGTTTTATTTCTGTCTAGGAATCCTGGTAGAAAGTGGCTGGATTTTATCTGCAAAGCTTTTGCACTCTGCAGGTTTCAGGTGGCACAAACAGCTTGTGAGAAGTCAAAAAAGTCCTGTAGTCCTGTAGCTGATGCTGTGGAATGTGCTCTGCTGTGTACTTGATGCATGTTGCTGTTTTTCTCTAATGCTGCAGTCTATCCTCAGAAAAGCTTTAAGTGCATTTAAAAATTGTCATGTATTATGGTCTATATATTAATTATACATATAGAAATGTTTCTCTTCATGATTTCTATTGAGCAAACTTTGCTCTTCTGTTGTTTGGGATTTGTTTTGTTTAGCCACGTGTTCAGGGGAGGTTTGGGTTGAAAATTGGGAAAAGATTCTTCCTGCAGAGATCAGGAGAGTGTGGGGCACTGCCCAGGCTCCCCAGGGAATGGGCACAGCCCCAGGGCTGCCAGAGCCCCAGGAGAGCTGGGACAGCTCAGGGTGGGCTTGTTGGGTGTCCTGAGCAGGGCCACAGCTGGGCTGTGCTGATCCCTGTGGGTCTCTCCCAGCTGGGCTGATCCCTGTGGGTCTCTCCCAGCTCAGGATATTCTGTGATTCCTTAGCCCAGTTCTGCACCTCACTCACTGATTTGATACCAGGCAATGGAAAACTGAGTGTTGCTGACTGCAGTGACTGTAACAAATACAAGCAGGTGGTTCCACATCCCTCTTGTGTTCAGTTCTGTCACCATGCAAACATTGAGCTCCCCTGGCAGCAGGGATGCCCCACAGAAGGCCCTGGATGGAATAGGGGGCACTTGGAAACACTGCTGAGAAACTCTGGGTGCTCATCACAAGGTGGATTGATTATTTGGTGCTTGGAATACAGTCTCTTGCATCATTCCTTCTCTGAGACTGAAATGAAAACAGAGTATCAAATTAACCACAGGCTAATTCAATTAGCAGAATAAATTGAGGTGGAGGAGATGGGCTTTGAAGAACCCAAGTCCTCAGCAGAGAGATTTATTCCTATGTTGAACATCTGTCAGTAATTACTGTCCCTGAGCATCAGTAGCTTCTGGTCACAGACTCTCTGCTGGCTCTTCCTAACACAGCCCCGTGGTGGCCTTTGACTGATGAGACTCAGCTTCATTTTTCTGCTCCTGATTGAGGTTTTGTAGTGCCTGTGTGTTGGTGTTCTGAATATCTGCTGAAGGGAACTTTTTTCCTCATGTGTGCTTCTGTTTTCCCCAAAGGTCTCACCTTTATAGTGCTTATTATGCATCACTCAGGTGAACATGTAGAAGTGAGTGACATCTTTCTGCCTCAATATTCTATATTTGCAGTAGACAGAAATTGGTTTTCATTGATTTTTTTTTCTTCTCTCCCTGTGTTGAAAAGACTTTGGTATTGATATTTGGGCAATATTTCTTTTTTTTAAAAGGTAATCTCAGACCTGTCTGTGCTGTCCATTTTGTATTGCAAAGCATGTTAACATGAGTCTGAATTTTGAAAAGATTCCTGTCTCTCCTGTCAGAAATGTTTGTATTCTCCCCTTGCCCTTCTGGAGGTTGCTTGAACACCTTGTGATTTGCACAGGACTCAAACAGAATCTGTTCACCACAACATTTGTTTGGGGTTTTTTCCTAAATGGTTCTAAACAGCTATTGTTCAATATTCCCCTCCCAGAAAGAAGACAATAGTGTGACTTTCTCTCTCTCTTTTATCAAAACTTTAAATGCTTTATGTTTTAAAGATTAGCTGTAAACTTCCTTCAGTATCATAGAAAAAGCAATTAAATATGACAACCATTCTGAATATTTTGAGATTTATTAGGAAAAAGAGAAAATCTTTGGAGCCAAACCTGAGACTAAATGTTCTTCAGTATCTTGTTTTGTCTTCAGGAAGGGCATTCTCAGCAGCTCCATCTTATGTCAGTGTTACAAATACAGCTGTGCAAGACTGGCTCTTGGTAGATTTTGGTATAAACAGAGAACAGAGGTTGGTTCTTGTGTTGGAGGATTCCTAACAGGGATGGAAAATGTCCTATTTTAAGTTCTTCAGGCTTTGGTTACACATTAAAAATACCAATGCTAAATACTTTATATGGATGTGAAAGCAGTGCTGCTGTCATCATATTCCTTATAGGATCTTTCTTTGTGTGCTTTGAATTCAGCCAGTTTCTTTATAGGCATCTTACAATATCTGTTTATAGAACATGAGGTTGTTCTCACAGTGCTTTTGCCTTATTAAATGATTTCAATAACATTTGTCTCTGGTGAAAACAATTGCACTTTCTTAACCTTTGTGTAATAGTTTTTCATACCTCAGTATCTCAGTAATTCTCTTCTGAAGTTTGCTTTGTTCTGCACTTTTCCTGTTGGACACAGTAAGAAATATTTCAAAGACAGACATAAAGAAAATATGTCTTTTCACTGTTACTTTCTTTTTGGCTCTCTGTTGGCTGAGGAAAAAGCATTGATTTTAAAACAAACCCAAACCAAACTGATTTTGATAAAAACTTCATTTCTCACATGCTGAAACAACAAATTTCAATTAGAAGGCTCTGTCACGAAAATAATATTTGAAAGCCTCTTTTTCTTATTGATTCTTGTTAGCTTACACTTGGTACTGGTTTTGATTTACCTTTGGTTATGTTTCATGTACTTAATTCACATTTTAATTCAAAGAGTTGCTGTACATTTCTTGATCCAGCAAAGAGATAGGATGAACATTCCATTGCAGAAATGGCAAAAGAACTTGGAGAAAATTCTTCCAGTAGAATTGTGGCTCATAACTGATAGCAGTTACTAATGATCAACATTCAGTCCAGTGAGTGCTGCATTGGTGAGATCTGGTCCTGGTTATGCTTCAGGACTTCACTGTGTAGAACTCTTGGTTAGAAATGGGTAACAAAACTTCAGTGCTTTTGAATCACCAGGTCCAATTTTAAACATAAACCAGAAGCCTGAAGAATAATGAAGAATAAATATAATAATAATATATTCTTATTATTCTTATAATAAATAAGAATAATGAGCTATTTCTTTGGCAAAGCTCTGGGTCATGCAGGGCTGGATTGCAAAGCAAGGGGGGTTTGCATTTCCAGTTAACACACACTGCTGCTGCAGCTTCTAAAAATCCTTTGGTGGTAAAAAACAAATAAATCCAGTGTAAAATAAATAAATCACTCCTTTCAGAGTGATTACCTGGGAGAGTGGAAGGGATGCTCTCTGTTCAAGGATCTGGGGCTGTGCCTTTATCCCTTTGGTCACTACAAAGTTCCAGCATGCTCACCTCCTCGAACTGCTTGAGGTCAGTTATGTATTTGCTCTTTGCAGATAAGAATTAATTAGCCTGATTATTTTTCATAGCTTTTGGATGGCTTCCCCACCTGGAGAGGAGCAATTCCTCTGTGGCAGTGAGTGCTGAGCCAGAAGCTTTCTGCCTTGCACTTGGAAGAAGTGCTGACTGGTTCTTTGGGTTGTGTGAGGAAGCAGGCAGCCTGTGGCTGGAATGCAAAGGATAATAAAGCAGTTCCACAAAGGAGCTGGCCAGCCCTGGGTGGCTTTGGCTTGTGCAGTGCTCGTTTCCCTTCTCTCCCAGGTCAATAGCACGTTAACAAGTGGAGCTCAGGTAGCTCTGTTTGCCCTCCTCCTTGCTCTTCCTACGAAAAATGTGTTCTGGATGTCTTAGGTTTTTTAAGAGAATTGCACTTTACAGCTTTATTACTTAAAGAGGTGTGAAAGTCATCCATAAAGGAAAAAAATGCTAACATGTGAGGTACAGTAGTTTGTTTTCTCCTGTTATTATTAAAGTCACTTCAGAAACTGGCTGGGTGTAGCTGGAGAGCTTCCCACCATCCCAGGCATTTGCTGTTTTCCACATTTTGCAGCAATTACACAGTGCTTTTTTAACACTTTGCCATTGACCAAAATGCATTTGGGAGAGAATGACTGAATCCCAGCACGAGTCCTGCTAAGTTTTACACACCTTGTTAAATTTAAGCATGTGAAGAGCTCCAGGATAGTTCCTGGGATTACTCAGAAATGTGGCTGTGGGTTTGAGGCTCTGTTGGAGGAAGCTGTTACTGCTTACGAGAGGCTTCTCACCTTGGGAAAGGAAAAAATGTGCTTGTGAGGCATAGGGATATTAATATGGGAAATCTTTCTTCATTCAGTTGCACAGGGTCTGGTATTTGGTGGGCTCATTTTGTTATATCACATGTGAATGTTACTGAAGTGGTTCTGACAATTAACTTTGTAGGATTTTGTTTACTGAAAATCAAATCTCACTGGAAGCCTGGGACTCTTGCTGTAATAAAAAGATTATGGATGGCTCCTGATAGCTTTTAAAAACTGTTTAATTGCTGGTTGTGTCAAAGTAAGCAATTAAGGTCACTTAATCTACTTGATTATTCATCATATTCCTCTAGTAGTACTCTGTGCTTAGTGTCTGTGAATATGTGCATCCTGAGAAGCTGCTGCACTCATTCATAGCCCTCAGGACAGGGCACATGTAATAAGAAAGAAAACTTCATTCCATGGCAGTGCAAGCAGCTGTGAATGAATGCCCTTGTGTTGCTACAGCAGGAGCTTCAAGGAAAAATGAAAAGTCTAAAAATGTGTAGTCATTTAAAGGCAGGTTGATCACATAAAACAGTATTAATGGATTAGCTCTTAGATGGTACTTACACATTTCTATTAACCTCAGGGCAGATGGTTTTATGATTAGATGGTACAGGTGCTTCATTTCTGTGATGCAGTCAGATGCTGCTGCAGAATATGGTGGGGACTGGATAACATTGGGTTACTTGGCATGAAGTAGAAAAATGGAAGAAGTGCTTTGAGAGCTTGTTTAGTGCCACTGGCCATTGCAGAAGTTCATTGGGATGATTAAATTTTGGTCAGTAGCTTCATTCTGTCCTGAGTAGTTAAGGTGGATGTAAGGCAGACAGAGAAAAAGGCCTTTTGCTGTCAGTCAGCTGGCAGGGGAAGAAAAGCATGAAGAGGATTATCTGCAGTGCAGCTCTGACATCAGGGCCAGGTTTTGTTCCACAAGTGGATTTTTGGGGAACCCAGAGAACAAAGAGAATGTTCTGTCAGTGTGAGCTGTTCACCACTTGTACCTGCTCTGGTTCCTGCTCTGTGCAGCACAGACCTGCACAGGTCAGGGTGACCTGTACCTGTGCTGTGTGATCACAAAGCAAGTGACTAAATCTGCTCCAGTTTAGGAAAACATGGACAGAAGGATCTCAGCTGTCTTCTTGAAATGAATGGAGCTTCTGACACTGGGGTCTGGTGTTTGCTCTGCAGTGGTGCTCATGCAAAAGCAAACAGCCCTGCTGGTGTTCAGTTCCTTTCCACAGAGCAGCTTAGTGATGGTGGGAACCTTGGAAAGAAATTTCAGTGCAGGCAGATTACAAACCTTCAGCATTCCATGTCAGTGTTCTCTGTGTTGTTCTGTATGAACAGGACAGGCTCTGTATCAGCTCTGTGAATTCAGTACTGCTGGTTATTAATGAATTAATACAAATTAAGAAAGCTGTGATTCACATAACGGTGAAGTAGCAGCAGTGCCTTTGAGTTCTGCAAACTGAGCAACCATCAGGGTGGTGAAAAGTGCTGCTGGCCTGATGGAAATTCACCTGGCTGCTCTCCCATTCTGCCGCTTCTCTCCCTCTGCAGGCGTGGGGTGCGTTAGGAGATGGCGATCCATGGGTAATTCCAGCCAGCAGGGCCCTCAGGATCCCAAAGCGATTGTTAGCAAAGCAGGCACAACATTTCTGTTGCCAGCAGAGCCAAGGGATAAAAACAAGCTGAGAATCAGGGAGTCATAACTGCCTCTCTGATGCTCCACATTTGCTGTGCCAAACATATGTTGGTATAGAAGAAAGTCTGATTCTAAATACCAGAGTGTGGGCAAGATTTAACTAAAGTTTCTGTAAAAGAAACCAAAGCTCTAAACTGTTGCTATATTTTACTGCATCTGCTGTGCATATGAGATTGTGTAAATGGACTGAACCAGTATGGAATTGTGTTGTAGCTGCCTATAAGAATTGCTGATACAATCCTAAGGGTAAAACTAAGGTTTGCCATCACTTTGCAGGTAGCAGGTACCATATTCTGTTCCTAAGCATTCACAAAATAGTTCTACAGTTGAAGATCTGTTGACTCAAATGTGCAAACCCAAAAGTTTCAATTTCAACTTGACTGCTGGATGTTTGTTAGCAGGCTGACTGGTTTTTGGCTGAAGTGTAAAAATGTTTAATGCCTTTTGGATTCACAGAATGGTTTGGGTCAGAAAGGACCTAAAGTTCATGCTCCTGCCATGGGCAGAAACACCTTCCACCAGACCAGGCTGCTCCAAACCTCATCCAACCTGGCCTTGAACACACCTGGGGATTGGGCAGCCACCGCTTCTCTGGGCAGTTATTTTTATTAATAAATAATTGTGAGCTTCAGTACTGTAAAAACCCCAACCAACACAACCCTTTTCTCAGCAAACCATGGTGAGGTTATGGAGCTGTTACGGTGACACGTTTGCAGTGCATATGTTGGTAAATAAGCATGAATACATTTTAGCACCCTCTTCACAGTTTATAGCCAAACGTGTTTAACTGTTTACTTTTCAGTTTTGACAGTGCCTGGTCCCTGTAACAATGAGTATTTGGATCAGGTAAAATATTTTCATTGCAGATGCTGTATTTGTCCCTGTAACAATGAGTATTTGGATCAGGTATAATATTTTCATTGCAGATGCTGTATTTGTTGAACTGTGTAAAATTCATGCCATCTTTTTTGGTAGCCTGTGCCGTTTTCAGGTCAGAGCGATGCTGTGGGGTCTCGCTGAGTGTTTCCATGCTGTCACCCGTGCCATTGCCGCTGTGTGCCGTGCCCTCGGAGCAGTGACACCCAGCACTCGGTGTCTGGGTGCCGTGTCAGGTCACTCCCTCCTTGTGCCCTGGTTCCTCTGAGAAAAGTGGGGCTGAGCCGAGCTGTGTGCACAGACACAGCGTGCCCTGCCTGGAACCTGGGCATTTGAAACACTCTGCTGCTTTTCCATGCATGTTACAAAACTCTGACAGGGCGGAGTTACCTTTAGCTTTAACATCACCCTCACAAGGCTGTCACGTCAAACTTTAGTTTTAGTTTTATTATTTGTTAATAATACGGTGTTTTGAGGCTAAATTTGAGCAGTTACTCTCCTAGTGGTTCTTGCTAACCCTCTAGCACTATTCGTCTACTTGTATTTATTAAATTTTCCATTCTTCTCCCTCTCCTCCCGCGCCCGGTGCCGTTCCTGAGGGCGCTGCTTGCGGACAGCAGGTGCGGGGCCCGGATCCCCGCCGGAGGCTGCAGGTGCCCGAGAGGCAGGGCAGGAGCTGCGGGGACCTGGCCGGCAGGGGCGGCCGTCCCGGAGCCGGCTCCGTCCCTCCCCTCCCGTCCTTCTCCTCCCCTCACGGCCGGCGGGCGGGAGGTGCCGCCGGGGCAGCTCCGCCCCGCTCCCCGCGCGCGGCTCCGCTCCGCGCTTTCCGGGCCGCGCCCCTGCGCTCGTGCGCCGACGCTCGGACGTGCGGGGCCGGCGCCGCTCGCCATTGGCCGCGCCGCCGTAGCCCCATGGGCGTGCGGGCCGCGCATTGGCCCCGCGCGCTGTCAATCAGCGCGTGGCTGCGTCAGGGCCGGGTGCGCGGCCCCGTTCCCTGCTGTGTGCGGGGCCGGCGCGGGGCCGGTGCGGGCGGGGCCGCGCCTCGCTCGTCCCTCGCTAAGATGGCGGCGGCGGCGGCGGCGGCGGCCGTGGCGCGGCTCGAGGGCCGGGAGTTCGAGTACCTCATGAAGAAGCGCTCGGTGACCATCGGCCGCAACTCGTCGCAGGGCTCGGTGGACGTGAGCATGGGCCACTCCAGCTTCATCTCCCGCCGCCACCTCGAGATCTTCACCGCCGCGCCCCCGCCGCCGCCGGCCGGCGCGGACGGGCCGCCGCCCCCGCCGCAGGGAGACCCGGCGGGCGGAGCGGGGGGCGACTTCTACCTGCGCTGCCTCGGCAAGAACGGCGTGTTCGTGGACGGCGTGTTCCAGCGGCGCGGGGCGCCGCCGCTGCAGCTGCCGCGAGTGTGAGTACGCGGGGCCGGCGCTGCGGGGCCCGCCGGAGGCCGCGGGTGCACATGGCGTGTGACAGGCGAGAGCGGCCCCGTCCTGCCCGCGCCTCCGCCGGCACCGCCCGGCACCGCCGCCGTGCCCTCCGCCGTGTCCTTCCCCCGCACGGAGCGCCCGGCGCGGGCTGGAGCGGCCTCGGGCTGGCCAACAGAACCGGGGACAGCCCGGGCGCTGCTCGCGGGTGTCAGGGGAACCGGGCGGGCGGTTCTGCACGGCCCCGGGCTGGCCAACAGAACCGGGGACAGCCCGGGCGCTGCTCGTGGGTGTCAGGGGAACCGGGCGGGCGGTTCTGCACGGCCCCGGGCTGGCTGCGGGAGTCCTGCAGCCCCCTCGGTGCTTTGGCACAACCGGGGGCTTGTTCTGGTTTTGGTGATAGTTTCTGCTGCTTTGCCTAATTCGAACGTTTATTCTGATGGCTAAACTGAATCATCCACGTGAAATGCTTCTGCTGGCCTTAGCGTTTTAAAGTGTTTTCGTTACGTGACAGCAAATGTATTAAGAGGTTTTAAACGGTAATACATTCCTTTGCCATTACCAAACATTAACTGTCTGTGCAAAATGATTTTCTAGGGCAATACGTGAGGCCTGCCCCCGACATTTAAGGCTGTGTTGAACTGTAAATAAGTGATCTGTGCTCTGAGGAGTCACATGTAGGAAAAGTGAAAGTGTTTTGGTTTAGTGTATTTTAGCTTCCTTGACTAAGAAATACCTCAGACGTTACGAGTGCTGTGCCTTTATAAAGCACATGCCATCAGTGACACAGCCTGAATGCCCTATGAGCTTTTAAACTATGGTCAGGATATTGATGGTGTGTATTTTCTGCTCTGTCGGCCTAATGTTAGTTGTGTCACTTGGTTTCTCTCTGAAAATCAAATTGTCTTACCTTGCTGCTTTCTAGGAAATGCTCATTCTGAAGGGCTTGAACAGTGCCAGTGTGTAGTCCTGGATATAGTTGGAGGACTTGTTTGACCTTTAACTGTCAGTTCTATTTTTGCTTTCTGCTTTTAATATTAATAATTATTTGGCATATGGTTAATCTGTATTTTAATCTAACGCCTTTATGAAATGCAGATCAAATACTTTTTTCTTTATAAGCACTGCAGTATAATATACTATTTGTAAGCACAATTGTGCATGATCTATGTTGATTTCAAACAGTCTAGAATTAGTTGGAGTAATTGAGTCGGTAACATTCTTTTAAATGTTACCTGAGGAAACATTTAAAAGAGGAAAAAAGAAGTACTTCTTCATGCTGTCCACTGATTTGTAATTTATTCTAGTTCTTTCCATCAGTGTCACTTTTCAAGTGGAAAGAAGATTCAGAAGGATTTTTTGTCTCACTTTTTTATTGAACAATGATGAAAAGTTGTGTGTAGTTAAAATTTCTTCGCCGGTGAACACGTGGGTGGTGGTGCAGGAGCTGGCATTTGCTGTGTTCAGAGGTGCCACCATTCCTTGGGCTGTGCACACACAGTTCCCAGAGCTGCTGCGAGTGGTTATCCCCTGGTTACAAATTGGAGATGTGGACCAGTAAATCAAAGGTGCCCCTGGCCAGGAGCTGGAGCGGGGTGAGCATCACCTTGGAGGGCAGGAAGAGTCTGCAGCCCCAGAGTTACACTGGTGATTAACACTGCTACTTTGTTGCTTTGTTAAAAACAAACCTGTTTCTAAAACACGAGTCTTGCTGGGTTGAATGGGGAAATAGTAGTTTCATTATTTGCAAAGCTGGTTTTTTTGAACAGAAGTCTTCAGGCAAGTTCAAGGTACTGTCTCCTTTTAGGAAGTGCTTGCTGATGACTAATATTGTTTGTAGTCCTGTTCTTGAGTGTTGTTGTAGATTTAATTGGTCACACTGAAGGTGGTCTCCTGGATTTTAAGGGTCAAACTTAATTACTTCAGTATAATGTAAACATTAATTAATGGTTGAAGTGTGATGGGAAAGAAAGTGGTTTTGGTGTGAGCTCAAGATTGATGATTGCCAGCCTCCAGCTCAAGTAATCACCAGATCTATTTTTGCTGTTCTTTAATCCTCCTCTGTTGCCAGTAATAAATATGCTTTGCCTATGACTTCACAATCATCGGAAATTTTAATGGCAGGTGAAGTTGAAAAAATTAGGGTGGCCTGTCCTTCTGTTTGTTTTGAAGTGATCCTGGAGACCAAAGATGGGGGGTCCATCTCTGTTTTGTCTGATTAATAGTGACTTAAAAAGGTGCCAAGTACAGTACTCTTACAGACTTTAAATCTCTTATTTGCCTGTCACTAATAATTGTATATAGTTCCAGTGTCCTTGGCCTTTTTTTGTTTCAGCACAGTGTTTAAATTTGACTGCATTAATAATATTACTGAACTCATTGTTTTTGCAAGGAAAAAACAGCAATGCACCTTGGTAGTCTCCTGAAAAACACACATTTTAAACATCTGGGGAAATTAAATGATTAATGTTAGAGTATACACTTACCTGTAATAAAGGCATCTTTTTTCTGCAGATAGAAATGTCATGAAACATGGAATTACTGTGCCTTAAGATAAGTGTTCTGGTTGCTATTTTTAATGCTCCCTGGAAGCCTTACTGGCAATTCAAATGTTGAAGTTATCAAGCAGGAGGTAATAGCAGTGGGAAGTGTGTTTTTGTTTTTGCAGTTCTTGACAGACTCCCATCCCTCCTTGTGTATGTACAAACCAGCTGTCGTCTTGTGAGCTGAATCAAGCGGGGGTGGGGAGAAAAAAGCCATTTTTGAGTGTGTCCAGCAAGGAGCTCTCCTGTCAATGTCATGGCACACATGGGATGAAAGAGGTTGCAGAGGCTCCTGCTCAAGACACTGAGATCAAACCAAGAAATGAATATTTCTACAGCCACCTTTGAGATGCACAGACTGTCCCTCTCCAGTTCCTAAAGTTCACGTTTTTTAATTGCTTTCATTTGCTGCCTGTGGAATTTCCCCTGCCTTCAGTGAAAGCATTGATTGGATATATTGCTAGGTAAATCACAACATCAATATTTGCTTTGGAGGTACTTGGCTGGATAAATACCTTTTGTGCTGGGCAGAGCAGCGGTTGTTGTCAGAGCTGTTGTGTACAGCTTTTGGAGAGGCAGGATTCCAGGCAGATGTAACTGATACAGCTGGAAAAACAGACAGACTTCTGGGTACAGCTTTGCTCTGAAGGAGTGCTTTTGTTTTGGTTTGATTTTTGGGTTTCTGGATGTGCTTTGTGCATTGGCCTTTGAATTCACAGAACTCAGGACATCTTGGACTTCACTGTTCTGAGGCAGCCTTACTCATTTTGACAAACCCATAGATTTTGTATTTTAGTCAGTACTTTTGGTTTTGCTTTTGTGGAAGTAATTTGTGATTCATAAACAAGATGCCATGAACATAGGAGCAGCATTTTTAAGTCAGGTCACAGATGCATTTAGTCCATGACCTGCCTTCAGGAGTGGTCAGTAGCAGATGCCCAGGAAGGAGCATAAAAATGGATTAATACAAATAGTTGTGTTTTGCTTGGTTATTCTTTTGGATCCAAAGTCAGAGTTCAATTCTTCTTGAGTTAAAATTATTTACTGTTTGCATTTTTTCCTCTCTCTTTTTTTAGTAGTTGAGTTTGGGTAAACCTCCTCTATCCACAGTGTCTTTGGATAGTGAATTCTGCAAAGTAATTGGAGCCCATGTTGGGAAAAATACCTCTTTTTGCTGAGTTTTTGGAACCTGATGCCTGGTAATTTCATTTGATCCAACTGAAGCTCTTTTCTAGTAAGAGACAGTAAATAACTCTCCCATTCTGTCATTCATTCTGCAGACTTCTTTACATTACTAAGTGTGGGTGCTCTTACAGTAAATGACATCAAGTACGTTTTACTTTAGCATAACGTTTCCTGACTAATCCTAAATTAAACCTGTGTAGCTGAAAACTAAAATTTAATTTGTTTGGATTCCTCTGATTTTCCTCCTGGTAATACAGAGGGCTGAATCAATAATTTTAGCTTGGTTTTGTAGTCTGGAACTACAAGCTGGGGTTATTGCTGCCTTTAAGCAGTAGAAGTTCTCCTGCTGATGAAAGCTGGTCGATTCTGAACAAGGATCAAGTGTATCTATTCCCTGAGTCAATTCTTTGGAAAACTTTATTATGTGCAGTGTTACCTGTCCAGGAAACAGATTGTAAAGAGCCTCAAATATATCAGTGCACTTTTTCTGTCATCTAATTGCAGTTATTTAAATCATGTGCAAAGCTGTGATGTCTGTGTGGTTGGAGCTGTGACTGTACATGTGCTCCATGGAAATTTCTCACTGGAAACATCTGTGGTTTGGCTTAACATGTCACATGGAGGTGAAGGGATCATGACATTTCCTTGGGTACTGTTCCACGGTAGCTAAGGGAGAACATGCATTGCTTGGGTGTGAGTTATGGTTTATGTTCTAAAGGTTTTCCTATGAGTAAACAGATACTTTGAGCAATCAAACAAAACACATGCTTCAAGGAATTGGTGTGAATATATTTTGCAGTCTGTACTGGCAGGGTGCTGTAAGTCCCTCAGGCCTTGGGCACCTGCTTTCTCCCTTCCTGACACCACTTTGACAGAGGCAGGGGCTCCTCAGGGTCACAGCTGCTGGGGAGAGGGAGACCTTGGCATTGATTTGTGTTCAGGGGTGTGTTTGGAGCTCCACAGCAGGTAAAAAACTATCAATTACAGATAAAACTATCAATTACAAATAAAACTATCAATTACAAGTTACCTCAGAACATGCATTGCTTGGGTTTGAGTTTTGGTTTATGTTCTAAAGCTTTTCCTATGAATAAACAGATACTTTGAGCAATCAAACAAAACACATGCTTCAAGGAATTGGTGTGAATATATCTGGCAGTGCTGTAAGTCCCTCAGGCCATGGGGCACCTGCTTTCTCCCTTCCCTGACACCACTTTGACAGAGGCAGGGGCTCCTCAGGGTGACAGCTGCCTGAAAGCTGGGGACACTTTGGGGCTGATTTGTGTTCAGGGGTGTGTTTGGAGCTCCACAGCAGCTGAAAAACTATCAATTACAGATACAAACTATCAATTACAGATAAAAACTATCAATTACAAATAAAACTATCAATTGCAAATTACCTCAGAGCATGAAACTAAGGAACATTGGACTTGGCTGTGACTTGACAGACTCAGACTCCAGAAACTTTTATTTACTGGTCCTGTGCCATAGTGACTAATAAGGTCAGCAGGGCTGTGTTTATAGGTGGGTTTTTGGTTACTTTAAAGTAGGATTTGCAAATGTCAAGCTCAGTAGAAGCAGTGTTCTCACTTTAGCAGATCTGATTGAAGAGGAGTGTAGGAGGAAGGTAGAGCACATATGATTTGAAATGAAAATAGAGATGAGCGGGAAGTTTCTATAGTAATAATTTGTGTTACAGTTGTTTCTGTCATCTTTTTTTCATATTTGCCTCTCAGTTACACACACCTTCTGAGTGATTTTTTAAATTTTATTAATAAAGCAGTGTTGCAAAATGTCAGACACCAATCAGGTAATTGAGGTAAAGCTTAAACAGTTTATATTTGGATTAATTTGCCCTCGATATGCTTTTTCTGTTGGTATGATTGATATGTATATGAAACATCCTTACCAAATTCTACTGATGCTACAAATGTTCTTACACCTGTAGGTAGCCATAGGAGGAAGTAGATTTTTTGTGTAATTCTATGAATATTACAAACTTTATAGTCTGTAAATTTCCTGTAAATTTCTATGACAGAAGCAAATTAGTGTCATTTTGGTTTAGAGGTGCAAAGTCAGTGTTAAAACTGTCTGTTCCAAGAATCTGCGGTCGAAAGAGAGTTTTGAGATTTTTCCTTCAGTTCATAATGAGGTTAGAGATATGCAAATTAAATAATTCTTTGCATTGATTAAATCAAAATACCAAGGTGCCATGTTTGAGTGGGATGATACACTTAATAGCAAAAGTAGTAAGTTAAATGAGCTAATAAAGATAATAAGTTAATCTTTCACCCTGTCTTTTCAAAATAAATGTGTGTTATTAATTTGCTTATAATTAGGTAAGGGCACTTACAAATATTATTCCTTCATGAAAGGAGATGTGTTTTAGAGAATAATTCTGCTGTGGAGGAGTTCTGCTGCTGTTGGGTTTTTCTTTTTATTTTTTTCAGCATGTGCAATTGTCATGGACAAAGCAAAAGGTTATTTACAGTCATGCCTGAGCTATTCAAAATAAGATGATGCTTCTTATTTGCTGTATTTTTCAGTAAATGCAGCAACTCTTCAAGACATCTCAAGTCCCATTAACTTATATAAAATTATGAAAAATACAGGGAAAAATATAATTTCAAAGAAAACCACGTATTTGTCCCGTGGTGTGAGGCCATGGCTTTTGCAGTTAGAAGGACTTTTCACAACAGTTCACTAATAGGCTGCTGTCTGTGCTGAAATCCTGGGAAGGTGGTGGGTTTATCTGCTGCCTTGCTTGTTTTCATGATAAAAAGTTGATGTGTAGTGACATTTGTTTCCTGCGACTTCCTGCCTTTAAGGAGTTTTTTGACCTAGATAAAGCAGTCAGAGGGGAGGAACCATATTTATTCTGCGGCTATTCCACTTTGGATGGTACAGGAAATAAATGTTCCATTCTCCAGTTAAGATTCCCTCACTGAAGGGAGCTGAGCTTTCAGTGAGTTGCAGAGCTGGTGCAGATTTTTTGACACATCATTTTTTGTAGGGATGAGAAGGTCTGTGCATGGCTGGAGTTTGTTTTTTCACACTTGTGGGTGTTTGTGGGATTCTGCTGCAGCCCCTGCACGTGCTGCTCTGTCCTCTCAGGTGCTGCCAAGCAGAACCTTGCACAAAGCAGGGTCTGTGTATGCTGGAAGGAAAAATTTCAGTATTCAAAATTTCAGAGTGTCTTAATAAATATTAATATGAACACACCACCTTTTTGTTTGTCCATGTGCAGCAAATGAAATGAAAACCATGAGGAGATTGGCAAACAGTTCTGTCCACGCTGATCCAAACATTCATGTTGACCCCAGCAAGGAAGCTCCTGTGGACAAGGATGTGCATGGAATTGAGAGTTTGGAGAGCCAGAGCAGTAAAGTAAAAATGCCAGAGTCCTGTCATTATCAGGGTGTTATGAAGTGGAACAAAATTAGTATAAAGTTGACTGGAATTAATTTGAATTCAGTGCTGGTTTAAGGCTTAACTTGAAGAATTACAGAAGGAAGCTGCAGCCAAAGGCTGGCTGAAGGCAGAAGTGACTTCAGTGTTGGATCAGAGTGCTCAGCACCTTGGCCATGTGGGTTCTCTGGGATGGGCATAGCTGTAACTGTATAAAGTGCTTCAGGTAACTACAATCCCATATTGAAACAATGTCTGTATTCCCAACAGCAGAACTTCTGGAATGCACAGGCTGGTTGGAATAATGTGATGCACAGACTGCTTGGGATAATGTGCAGCTTAGTGCTGAATCATGAGTACAAATACCTGATCACTACTGGATTTTTTGTGGTGATCTGGAGTGAATGCAGTTACTGATAAATATTTACAGTGTTGTAAACATTGTCCTCACAAATAACGAGGACAAAAAAAATAGAATGAATCAATTTAATAAACCCCAAAAGTGTGTCATCTGGAAAAGTACAGAGGGCAGAGCTATAGGGTGGAAAACTGTTCTGAAAAGTAGCAGTAGAGTGAAAGCCATGACTGCAGAGGGATCCTGAGAAGCTGCTCTGAGATGATGTGTCCAGGCACTGATGTGATGACTCTGTGGAAACTGGGGAGTGGCATCTGCTGCTGGAGCTTCACATCACTCTGGAATAAAATCTGTGGTAAAGGATCTGGCAAAACTGCCAGGATTGAACTGGAGGGGTGCTAAAAGGAATTGAAGGTTGGAAG
This sequence comes from Molothrus aeneus, assembly GCF_037042795.1. NCBI lineage: Eukaryota > Metazoa > Chordata > Aves > Passeriformes > Icteridae > Molothrus > Molothrus aeneus. The sequence goes on along the minus strand of NC_089670.1, from coordinate 3,098,268 downwards.
AAGTCCTAAAAAGTGGGGGACAAAAGGGGTTCAGTATGTTTGTTTATTCAAAAGGACTGTGGGGTGCCTGGGTTGGTTTTTATGGGGCTGAATGAGAGTACTGAAGGCTCTCTAATGGATCACACTCAGGTGTGAAAGCAGAGGCTGTAAACTGAATTGTCAACGTTTGAATGAAGCTCTGTTGCTTTCAGGAGTACTGGGATATCTATCTCACCATCTTCCTCTGATAAATATATCAAAAACAACCTTTTATAGATAAATATATATATAAATATATAAAAAAATATATATAAATATATACATTTTGATAGAAATATATCAAAAATAAGCCCCAGTGCAGAGCAGGTATGGCTGGGTGACATGACATGGCTTAGGGTTCCAGCAGGTAAAGCTGAAGCTTCTTTACTTCCTCTGCAAGTCTTTTTTAATAAACTGTCATGGGGTTATAGCAAGAGACCATTTGATTGTGTGTTTTAACAAAGAGTCAATATTTGTCTTGGTTTGAAATTAAAATTGCTTCTAAAGCATCAAACATCCAGTTGGTTGTTTATTTCCACTTGCCAGTGCTGTTCTCACACTGATGTTGATGCTTTTGTTCACTGTGCCATACTCTTCAGATTGGAGGACACTGTACAGTTTCAGAGATAATTTTTGTGTAATATAAAAGTGATTCAGTGAAAATTTTTGTTCTTTGATTAAGTCTTAGATACAGCTCATGGGGTATAAACCACTTAATTCTTGTCTTGATAAGAAATCAGGCTAGTGTATAATGGAAAAGGTCTTTGCATCTTGTAGTGAACTTGAATTCAAGTTTTTTGATTACTTAAATGAAGATTAAATGTATGGTTCTGCTTCAGAAATGGTGTGGATGATATAATTTATTGATAGAAGTTATTTTTAAATTCTGATTTTCACTGACGTGTTCCAGAATGGGAGCAGGTATTTTGCCTACCCTTTTCCTTCTTGGCTTCCTTTTTTCCCTGTCACAGCTGGGAAAAAGTAGTTTAACTTCCTTTGAAGCATCAGTTTCCTCAAAAAGCTATAGCTGAAATGTTGATGCTTAGCACAGTGTACAATGCATGTTTTACTCCTGTAAGGTGAAAGTCTGATTGTTTATGAAGATATAAACACAGTTAGCCAGCTTTTGTTTGTTTGTTTAATGTTCTCTTTGTTGTTTTTTAGAACTGAGAATACAGGAAAAAATTCATTTATCACTTTATGTTGTCCTCTGGACATATTTGGGTGTTCTAGGCAGAATATAACTTGAGCAGGCAAGGCCTAGACATGTAGTTTATACTCTTCTGTAGTATTAGACAGATAAATATTATATATATATTATATATATATATATATATTTATTTATATATATATATATACAATGCAATTATATATATATGTAATACAATTATATATAGAATTGTATATTATGCACCTATTACATATATTATTGTATATATTTCTGTTGGTTATAATCAGTGTAGTAAACACACAAGGGAACTAGTTGGAAAGGATAAATGATGGAAGCTGGCTCTTACAGAAAAGAATTTCCCTCCTTGGGTGATTCTGCAATCTTCTGACCTTTCTAGGCAGGTGAAAAAGGCCTGCAGAGCAAGGAAGGGGACAGAGAAATAAGATTTTAAAATGAGTACAGCTTAGAGAAGGGTGAATTTATTCACATGAAATTGTCTGCTAAGTTTAAATTTGAATCAGAGCAAACTGGTTATTTAAGTAAGTAAAAATCATGGCAAAGAGGAGAAATGCTCTGAGGCACACAGTGGGACTGTTGGGGTTGCCACAACAGGGCCAGGAGTTGGACTCTGATCTGTGTGGGTCCCTTCCAACTTGGGATATTCTGTGATGAATTTTAACATCACACCCCACAGAAATTCGAGAAGTGGAAGAGGGGAGTTCAGTTTATACATGGAAGAGGTGAGGACACAGGCCCAAGGTGTTTTGCTTCAGAACATGGGCAGGATATTCTGGGGTTTGTAGTTGTGTGAAGAGAAGTGAAGGGCTGAGCTGGGAGGGTTGGGCAGAGATGGAAGAGGAAGATCATCTCAAGTTTAAGGGCTGAGCCTCAGAAGCAATACAATTGTTATTAGAAATATGATCATTAACCTCATGTAGTGTAAGGAGGCTCAGACTTGGATATTTCATTGGGGAAATGTCATTCAGAAGGATCTGGGGTCCCACATTTTGGGAAACTGGGCTGTGCTTTGAGCATCTGAGCTAATCCAGGGTTTCAGTGCTGCTGCAGTGGAGCTCAGGAGGGCAGGTCCTGTTTTCTGCAGTGCTCCTGGTGCAGGTTGGGCTGGCCTTGGAGCTCCTCAGATGTCCAGATGCTGCTGCTCTCTGCTTTTTTTGCTATTTTTGGGTGCTTTGCTGTTGCACTGAAGTGGCTCACAGAGAGTTCTGGCAGGCAGTGGAGTACATGGTGGGCCTGCACAGCCTTTGGGCAGCAGTCAGCTGGCTGGGACTTGTGGAATTGTACAGTAAGGAGTTGCAGTTATAGGAGCTGTTTATGCTATATGAAATAAAAATGCAAAGGAAAAGAAGGGTTTGAAACAGTGAAAGACCAAAACTAATTTTGGTGTACTAAAAAGGTACTTGCAGCGTAATGTAAAAATCTTTCAGTGACAGCATGCCTTTTGGTAAAGGGATATGTTAAATTAAAAAAAAAAATTAAAAGGTTAACCTTAAGTAGACAGGATGCTGACATAATTGATGGTATCATACTTTTGGTTAATCTGTGCTTTCTGGCTCTCTGTTTTTATCTCTCTGAAAATGTGAATACACAGAGAAAACATGAAAGAAAAAGGGGTATGGGTTCCTTGGCTGTGGATCATCTCATAGCAGAGGACAGAGTTAATGGATGGTTGCATTCCATGTATTAAATCAGCTTGGCTCCTGCCTAAAATCCAGGCTTTGCTCCATAGGTCACTGTTCCAATTGCTGGTATATTGTGCAGTAGTGGAGTTACAAGCTCTAGGAAAAATTGAACATTACGGGTATAGTGCAGGTAAATGGTATTTAAAAAAAAAATTAGATGTGGTTTTTGTTTGTAGTGTGTGTGGGTCCCAAAAAACCCCTTTTATCTCAAAGACTCCTCTGTCTGAAAGGCAGGCAGGTGAGTGACTGGAGTTTGTGCAGCATTCTGTATGGACTGCCTGAAAGGAAAGCATTATTTTGAAGAGAATTGTAAAAACTTCACTGACTTTTACATGCCTTCATTGCAGGGGCTGCATGTATGGGATAGTGCTTTTTCAGGAAATACAGAAATGTGCTGAAGTTGACAATTCAGGTAGCTCCCATGCGATTTGGTTTTCCTGTGGTGTCTTTTGAGGGCCTCAGCTTGATAGGTTGTAGAAACATCTCAAACAAAGGTGTGATTTGGAGAGAGCTTTTGCTTCTTTATGCAGGACAGCAAATCCAGAGTGCCACCATCAAAGGGAAAATCATCATAATTCAGTGGAGTTGATCCTGCCTTCCAAAACTACTTGGCTAGCAGGCTTGCAAGTAGCTGTGCATGGGCTTCCTGCTCTGATGGAGCTGCCTGCTCACCCCCACTCTGAGCCTTTCCCAGGGCTGATGAGGTTCAGCATTTCAGGAGACCCATCCTTGCAGGAGGAGCAGATGGTAACAACCACCAGCCCTCATTTCTGTGCAGTGTTTGGTGGGCTTGGATGCTGACAGAGGTTGGTAGGAGAGAGTTCCTCAAATGATCGTCAGTCAAAACCCTGTTTATCATTTCCACAGATGAAAGCAGTAAATAAATAATGCATGAAGCAAAGAGGTGTTCAAGGACTGAGTTGTTTTCTTTCCTTGGGTGTGTGGATGTCCTGGGTGTGGCTGGGTTAGGCTCAGATAAGGGTCTGGAGGTGTTTCTGTCTGATCTGCCTGACGTGGTCATCACTCAATACACTTATTTTGGAGAAACCAGCCAAAGCACTTGTGTGGTGTGACCCAGGAGGGTTTTTTATCAGGTGGAGGGGTTGGTGGTTTGGTCCTCTCTGCCCTTTCATATTACTGAACATTTTTGCCTTTAGTAGCATTAGGAGCTGCAAGGCAAACACTGACTCTGTGTTCAAATGCTACCAAAATCCTGCTTTGAAGAGGGTGCACTTATTCTGAACTTTATTAAAATGACTAGATTGGGTGGTAAGATTCTCACAGAATGATGAAATGCATCCTCATGCAGCCCTACTCTCCATGACACCATCAAGATCCTGGCTGCACTTTTGCAGCTGCATCAGGGTGGAAGAACAAATGCAGCAGTTTGAGGTGGTTCCCCTCTGCTGGGAATGCAGGTTCTGAAATGAATGCAGGGCTGAAGTCTCAGTGTAGGGTGGGCTCTACAGTTTGTGGTTGGGTACAATATTATTCAGCTTTCTAGATATTGATAATGAACACAGACATTTAGGACTTGGAAACCACAGTGTTTCAGTTAAAATGGCCACGTGACGGGCGCGTGTGGCAGCACAGGAAAGAGATGCAATAGGTAAAAACCACAGGAGAACTTCAGTTGTTTTGTTTATCCTCTTAAATTGAGATTCAAGCCTTTGTTGTTAAAACCTTTTCTTGGTATCGGTCTGCCCATAAAGCTGAGAAATGCAACTAGTCTATGAATATTCACCTTTTCTGTAACAAAATGTCATTAGAACTGAGATTCTGCCAGAAGTCTGTTAGAGCTTTTAAAAATATACTATTTTCTTAATTTTTTCCTTTGTTTTCTTTTTTGAGATTTTTTGGTAGCCTAAGATGCTGTGTTCTTATACAGTAGTTTTTCCTTAACTGCATCACAGGATATAGGGAATGTTACCTCAGACAGAAAAAATTGGCACTAATTGTTAAACCTTCACAAGATAAAATTAAAAACCTCATTCACAGTTGGGAGGAGAGCTCAGATCCTTCCACCTATCTCCGTTTAAACATACAAGGTAAATTCAAAGCAACTCCTGCTGAAGATTTTTAATTTCCTTCCTGAATTTTGGCCTGTTATGAATGGCTTTTGCTGTCTCCTGCAGTGCAGGCAGCCAGAGCACTCATCTGCCAGCACACCCTTGTACACAGATGTTGACTTTCCTGTCAGGAGTGAAACAGCCCTGCTTGTTTTATGGGCTGGTTATTCTGAGGTTGGAAGATTGTTGAGCCTGGAAGAGATCACTAACCCCAGCTTGCTACTTAGCTATAAATAAGTTTGCTCTGCTGTGGACTAGTAAGTACTCAAGATTCTTACGTGAGGTTATTCACTCTTATCTAGGGCTATCAGCAAACTGGGTGGTTTGAAGCCTTTAAAGAAAAGAAGCATGCAAGCCTTGCAAAAGAGTCAAAGAAGCATCTGAATATAAATAATTCAACCCTCAGGCAGAAGGATAAAATAAAATTCTGTAGAAGTTTTAAGTTTGGGGTAGGGTTTTAAAGTTATTTTGGTTTAATGGTAGCTGAAGGAAAGATTATTTGTGTTTGTCTATGTGTGTTCTTTGAGTTAGCTGCAGTGGTGCTGAAAAGTGTGCCATAAAATAATGGAGCTTCATCTGAAGAGCTGGAAAGCATGGTTACATGGAATACAAAATAACCAGAGTGTGGGAGAGTGTGACTGACTACTGGGAGAAGAAAACTGAGTAAGGTGGTTTAATCAAAAATGTTGGTTGTAAAAATCAGGCTTTTCCACAGCTTTGGAAATAAAAAAAGAAAAAAATCCTGATGTTGTGGAAATGAACCTGGGAGATGGCAGTGTAGGAATGTGTGAGCTGGGTCTCTTGGTTTGGGAGGCAGGATGTGTTTTTGGTAATTCTCATCATACTCAGGCTCTGATTCCATTCTTTTACTGAAAGCTGTTGGTGTGCCTCATCCCCAAGGAAACTCTTGCTTCTGCAACTTGTTCTTTTTGCAACAACATTTGATATTACAGCGTTTGGTGGTTTTCTTGTTCTTCCAGTAGAATTCCTTATCTGGAAGGTCTATCTAAGTAGTTTAGGGTTAATTACTCTCAGATGAATGTAGGTAAGGCCCAGGGGGTTTGGGAGCCTGTTGCAGTGACATTACACTTCAGCTGGGATATCCCTGGGCTCTGGTTAGGGAAACAAGCATTGGTTACTGGGTGTGTTTCTCCAGCACAGTTTGGTCATTTTGTGACTGTTTTGTTTTTATGGGAGCTGCTTGTTCCAGCTTTCCCCAGGAGATGTAAAGAAGGGAATATATACAACTGCCCTATGTTTTCTTAGGGATGTTTTGTGATCAATAAATTGCTGACTGAGAACACACTGACAATGTCTGACTCAGAGAAACCAGCTGGACTTAGCAAGTTCTTCACTGAATGAGGGAGACTTTTATTTTTATATCCAAAAGGTCCTTAGATACTTGTGATGGTTCACACCATCTTTAAGTCATTAGAATAACCCTCTTAAAGATGTTCTAAATGGAGACAGGATTTGACTTGTGCAGGTAATGATTTAATACAAAAATACAAAGGAAGGAGCAATCAGTCTGGGGTATTTAAAAGGAAAATATCACATGGTAGGTATTAAAGAGGAGGTGAATGGATCTAATATTGGGTGCAGAAAGGGCTGATTTGGGCAGCAGAGGGGGTGATCCTTCCCCAAAAGATCCCTGTGGCAGCAGCAGAAGTAGCATTCTTGTACAGCTTTGACAGAAGAGTTTGAAGTCACATATTTGAACTCCATCTGAATCAGGTTTTTCCCCTCCCACCATGTTTTGGACTCTTAAAACATCACCATTGCCTTTCAGTGTCACCTGGGCCATGGTGGCATCATTGTGTATTGCTGTGTTTGAGGTGCTGGGTGCCCAGAGGAGCTGTGCACAGCCTCAGAGCTGCTGAGCAGTTCAGATGTGCACAGAGTGGCCTCCAGGAGCCACAGACACTACAGAAGTCATTTTATGTAATCTTAGATAAACTGAGCCTGCTGCTTCTAAAGGTTGCTTCACACTACCACTGGTTATATTTAATATAAGCCTTGAAGCGAGTTAGTGCCAAGCAAAGCATTGTTTGGAGTATGGAGAAATAACCTGGGAGCCAGAATTAGGCCGAGTTGGTGTGGAGCGGTGTGTGTTTGGTCAGGGCTGCCCAGATCCCCGAAGGCAGCGCATTCAGCTGGGGATGTTTCAGCCATTACCACATGGAACATGCTGGGGAGTGCTGCCAGTAACACACGCTGAACATGTGACCAGCACATGCCCCCAGCCAGCCTGGGCCAGGAATTATTTACTTTTTGTTACAAGCTGTTGATTTTTGAGAGGTTTTCTCCCCTCTGTCAGTATCAAGCACTGAGCCTTTTGTTTCCTTTTTACTTTGTTGGTTTTTTTGTTTATTTTTTTTTTAATTTTTTCTACTCTTGCTGTTGATTCTGTATTTCTAAAATTCTCTCCACCACCCCCACCCCTATTTTGTTTGTGCTCATTCTCTTAGGATGCCATCCCAGGTTAACTCCTGTGATAAGGCCATTGAAACTCTGGAGGCCACAGTTATTTGTGGTTCAATATCAAAATAATATTCAAAATAATCAATAGTCTGATTATTTTCAACTTGTAATTGAGAGATAAAATGACCTTACACTTAATCTTCTGGGACTTGGTCTATATTCATTAGTTAGCTGTGATACCTCTTCTCTGTGTCAATTTTTCACTGTTATGTTTCACATCTGTGAAATGGCAGGGTTTTTCCCTCATCCCTTGTCATCTTTGGTTAGATAAATGATGTGAAGCAGACACTCCATAGGCCTTTTCTGATTTTAAACTGATTTTTGATGACAGCTCAAGTTGCCAGACTGCTTGTGACTCTTCATTTGTAGCAGCTCTGTGCTGTGGATTCTGGTACAAAATGAGTGAGGCACCAAGCCAGCCTGATGGGCTGGGAGCTCTGGAGAGCACCAGTAGATAAAACTTTAATGTACATACAAATATACTGCATCTTTACTGTGTGTTTCATAACATTTTAGGGAGTGTTACCTCTTGGATGGGATCAGGCTTGACACAAAATTAATTGGACTTGGTGAGCTTTTCAGAATGAATCATCTCATAGTTATTTGTGTGCACTGTAGGTAACAGGCTTAGCATTGCATACTTCTTTATATAGATTATTCTTTTAAATTCAGTTTTCTCCTGGAAGTGCATTGAGTTAAAGGATACACTGTTACACAAGACTTTGCTTCTCATTTTAATATGCTGGTAAACTTGATTTTTCAAGGGTTTGCAGTAATTAAAAGTATTCTTCTCATGGTTCCTGTTTTTAGAAGCCTTTTTTTAACATTGACATTAGATCTCTACAGTAGCACAGGTTCATTTAAACAGCACTTTCTCCTTGTTTTAACCATACTTTTCAATAAAATTCAGGCCCTGCAGATAGACTGTAACTAACCCTTGGGTTTCTAGGTTAGTTCAAACAAACTCCTTGGGAGTCAGAGCTGGGAGAACTGTCCTGCCCTGCCCTGTGCTGTGTGAGAGCTCTGCTGTTCATGCTGTGTGCTCAAGCCAGATTAATTTACTGGTGGGCCTGAAAAACAATCCCTGGGAAGGGAAGGGGAGAGGCTTGGGATTAGTTTTCTGTCAAGTCAGGAGTGCAACTTTTTCCATTACCAGATGGGAAGATACTAATAAAAGGTTGATAGCATGGTTTTAATAGCATTTCATAGAATCATAGAATTTTTTTAGTTGGAAATGATCCTCAAGGTCATTGAGTCCAGCCATTGACCCAGCACTGCCAAGGTCACCACTAACCCATGTCCCCAAGTGCCACAACCACATGTCATCTGAATCCCTGCAGGGATGGTGACTCCACCACTGCCCTCAGCAGCCTGTGCTGGGCACTGACCACCCTTTCTGTGAAGAAATTATTCCTCATATCCAACTTAAACCTCCCATGGCACAGCTTGAGGCCATTTCTTCTTGTCCTGTCCTTCGTTCCCTGAGCCTCCTTTCCTCCAGGGTGAGACCCCCAGCTGCTCTTGGTGCTCCAGCCCCTTCCAAAGCTCCATTCCCTGGACATGGGGCAGCCCCACAATGGCTTTCTTGTGCTGAGGGGCCCAAAACTGGTCACAAGATTTGAGGGGTGTCCTGTGGCCACCATGGCTGGTGCAGGCCGTGTGCCATTGACCTTCTGGGCTCCTTGGGCTGATGTTCAGCTCTTGTTTACCTCCAGGACCTTTTCCACCAGGAACTTTGCAGCCACTCTGCCCCAGTGGCTGTTGTGACCCAAGTGCAGGCCCCAGCCCTTGGCCTGGTTAAACCTCACCACCATTGGTCTCAGCCCCTGGATCCAGGCTGTGCAGGTCCCTCTGCAGAACCTTCCTGCCCTCCAGCAGAGCAGCATTCCCACCCAGCAAAATGTCTGAGGGTACCCTCAGAGCAGCATTCCCACCCAGCAAAATGTCTGAGGGTGCCCTCAGAGCAGCATTCCCACCCAGCAAAATGTCTGAGGGTGCCCTCAGAGCAGCATTCCCACCCAGCAAAATGTCTGAGGGTGCCCTCAGAGCAGCATTCCCACCCAGCAAAATGTCTGAGGGTACCCTCAGAGCAGCATTCCCACCCAGCAAAATGTCTGAGGGTGCCCTCAGAGCAGCATTCCCACCCAGCAAAATGTCTGAGGGCGCCCTCAGTCCCCTTGACCACATCATGGATGAAGATGGCAAACATGGCCAGTGTGAAAGGTGTCTCCTCGTGGAAGGCCTTACTCTGATCCTGCCTGCAGGGATGTGCCAGGCACTCACCACCCTTTCTGTGAAGAAATTTTTCCTCATAACCAACCTAAACCTCCCTGGCACAACTTGAGGCCATTTCCTCTTGTGCTGTCCCTCATTCCCTGGGAGCAGAGCCTGACCCCAGCTGGCTGCAGGTCCCCTCTGAGCCTCCTTTTCTCCAGGTGAGCCTGGAGCACTCCTTTGCTGTGTCTGGCACCCCTAGATTCCTCGTGGGCAGGTTCTCACTCTAACCCCAAAGGATATTTTCCTCTAAACCTTGTTTTGCTGGGTCTTTGGTGCTGCTTTGGTTGGTGTCACTGAGGGCTTTGTCAGCAGAGGTGCTCCTGGCCGTGTCCTCCCCAGGCAGGAGAATCCTCAGTGCTTCTGCTCCAGCTTCACACTCACAGATGTGAGCCACAAAGCCTGGAGCAGGAAAAGCAAAGGAGACCCCTGTGGACAGTGGAGTTGGACTGGAAAAACAACAAAGCTGTGCTGCTGCTATTTTTAGTAGGTCCAAACTATTTGTGTGGTTGATGGTTCTCATTTTGCTCTTCACCACAGATGTATCTTCAAACACAGATATTTGATAAGCAGTTTCTGTTCAGCTTGGTGTTTTGTTTTCTGAGGGTGATGAAGAATTCAAGGTTTCTTGTTGTCTTTCAAGCTCTCTGTATGAGGTGAAGGAGTTGTGTCTTGTTGCCTTTGCACTTCTTGGGGGAAAGCCACTAATTCTGACACTTCCATTTGAACTGAGAGGTGTTTTTTCAGGAGAGTGAGCAAAAGTGAGTGAAAGATATAATTTATAAATTTATAATTAGTACTCATAAGGTCTTCCTGGTGTGATTCCTGGGGATGATTTAAGGAGTGCTAGTTTGAAAATAACCAATGCATCTTTTTGACTCCAAAAAACATAACAAACAAACTTGTGCATTAAAGTTAACATTTAATGAGCAAAAATCCTAATGATTTCTTATTTTGAGAAAGGATGTTGAAAAATGCAGGTTTATACAGACTGGTTTTAATCATCTGAGGTGTCTGTTCTCTTATTTTTTAGCTTTTCAAACTTAAAGCCTGTGTGTTGTTGTATATGGGAAGGTGTGCATATTATTAAAATGCTGGGTAAGGCCATGGTCATGCCCTCCAAAATTGTTAAAATCTCTCTTGGATTCATATTTTAATTCTCATCTCCATTTTTGCTTTGCTTTTCCTTAATAGGATTTAGAATATTAGTCTTTTACTTTTCCAGATGGATTTCTAAGTGTCTTGGTCACCCTAGAACACTTAATATTATAAAATAATTAGATGTATGAGTTAAAAACAAGGGAAATTTACTCCACATCTGTAGTACTATTTGCTGCTATTTACTTCAGTATTTTATTTATGGTAAATTTAATTTTGGGGTCACCTTGGTTATTATGGGAAATGCCACTTTTTTTTTTTTTGTGGTGCTTCCTATATTCTCAGAATAAAAGTTTTTATCATTATTGACAAAAGTGTAGAATAATGCTGTACACATATAGAAAAATAGGAAACACTTTAACTAGGGATTAACATTTCATTTCACCACAGCACATCTTTCTGAAAATCAAAATCTTTCAAATATCAGTTGGTTCTTAAGTGTAAATGGAAACATGTTAATTTAAGTGCTGTGAAAATTGGTGTTTGCAGTTCTCTTTGTGCAGCAGCATATGCACTGAGCTCATTTGCATCTCTTCAGCTTTGCCAGACAAGGAGATTGTGCAGGGCAATTTTGGAGGAATCCTATGACTGCTGGAATTGTTAAATATGAAATCCTGGGTTGGGATTTTACTACCAAAAAATTAGGAATTTGTAGCAATCAATATTTGTGCGTGACATAAATATAATTTTAACAGCCAGTGGTATTCTGCTAGAGGGAAGCTCCAGCTTACAGGTGTGGGGGGAGTTGATAACTGATAATTTGGAGGATTTTTTGGTTATATGAATGTTTTGACAGTTCCATTGAGGGAAGATGCTCAGGTGATAAACTGGGGCAGCCAGACTTGGACACTTGATTTTGCTGGGAGGGTGAAAGTCAGAGCCCTTGCTTTATCCATATCTCTGCTTATCCAGCAAAGTTGAATTATTTGAGCAGCTTGGCAAGATCTTCCTCTGCCTAAGAACCTTTCTGGAGCTGATTGCAGCTCACTTTTTTCAGCATTTCAATCATTTTATAAACTTAACTACATCAATTTGTGTGCTGCAAGGGAGAGTCAGCTGGATATTCATTTTTATTCTGGAAGTCTTTAACTGATCCTGTGTCAGTTATTGCCTACAAAGTTGCTTTGACTCTGGCAGAATGACCAGAGCTTAAAGCACAGTGAAACCATGGATTATGTACCAGGACCATTTTTTCCTTTTAGATAGTCTGTTTTTAGAAAATTCAAAGGTCAGGAAGAGCTAAATTAAAAAAAAATTAAAAAATAAAATAAAAATAAAATAAAAACGAAACAATAACAATAAAAAAGGTTAGAATTTGAAGCTAAACCAAAAGAAGCTGCTCTCAAGACATGCTTGATTTATTCTCAGAAAAATCAGAGTGGGTTTGGTTCACACAACCTTAGGAGATGGTTTTGTCATCACCCTCCATCCTTGTGCTTTGTTCTGTGGGCTTGATCTGGTCATTGTGGATTCCCACCCAGGCTGCAGAATACAGCAGTGTCCTTGATTTCCACAGGACGAGAAATAAAAAGTGAAAATAGTGCTTTCATCACTAAAACTGTTTGGTATTGCAAAAAAAAAAAAAAAAAAGAAAAAAGAAAAAAAAAAGGAGAAAATGTAGCTGTTTCTGGATTTTTCAATTTCATTTTGTTGGTAAAAGGCAGGGTAGGAGTACAGTTAATTAAAAGCAGTTAAAACCAGTAGATTAAACACAAATAAACCAAATGAAAGTGTGTCCTTCAGTGTCAGCAGGGGTGGGATGTGCCCTTGCTGTTGAACACCTCCAGGTGTGCATTGTGGGGATGTTTTTGGGTGGCTCTGCACAGAACCTGACACCTGTTTGTCACCTGGAATGAGGAATTCCTTGGTACTAAAGGAAAGCAAAAATGAAGAATCCTTTCCCTCCACAAACTTTTCAGTATTAAAATAGAAATTTTAGCTTTTTTCTTCTTTATTTTTTAATTAGTTGAAATATTGCTTTAATTTTCTTCTGTTCAATAAGGGGGAAAAAGTCTTGCTTTTCACAGGCACTTAGGAAATGAGGTTTGTGTTGCTGAGCATCCTCAAACCCTTCAGTATTTAACTGTATAGATTTTAATTAGAATGTATGCATTTAATAAGCAGTTTTCATGGTCTAACAGTAAAATACTGATGAAATGCAAGTTCCTTTGGCTCTGTTTGGAGAATGTGATACATGGCTTAAGATATTTGTGTGTGTGTGTGTTACTTTGTGCCATGGAAGCTTCACAGCCACTACTTCTGTGCTCCTTTTGTGCCTTCACAGCTCCTCTTGTGCAACAAACTGATGGAGGCACTTCAGTCTCACTGAATGAACTGATCTCCCTGCTCCTGAAGACATTTCTCTCACCTGATGCTTTGCCTCTTAAAGTGCTTGTAGAAAGAGGAAGAATTGGGGGATGATCCAATGGTTTAAACAAAGATTGGGTGTCGGGAAAAATATGTTCTGTTCCCAACTCTGCTGCACACTTGCCAAAACAGCTTGGCCAAGTCACAAATCCATTTAATCTGTTTTTGGAAATGGGAATAATGCTTCGTGGGCAGGCAGATGATGAAATTTCAGTGCTCTTTTCCAGCAGTTTTTATCAGGGAAGAGCTTTGCCTTGTCTTCTAAAACCAATCCCTTGAGTTTTGAAGGGGATTATTTGGTGTGGAGGGTGAACTCTCTAACTCCCTCCCTGCTCCCTCTTTTTGAAGGCTCTTGGTGCTGTTTTACCTAAATTTTGGTGTGTCCCAGAGTTCAAAACCCACTGGATCTGCTGAGCTGACCTGTGTGTGCACTATGGCAGTGGTTCCTAATGAAAGGGATAGCAGTGGCTTAGTTATAGTTAAGACCTTGAAAGCAGCACAGAAATTTGTTTTGGAAGCTTATTTTTCTATATTAGTTCAAATCTCAAGCTTTCAAAGAGCAGGGTTAGAACAGTTGCATATTGGGAGTGTTGTCTTGTGTAATACAGTTTTCTCATGAAAACTTTTATTGAGTTTATTTTTTTTTTTTTTTTATTCCTGGACAGATTTCTACTCGCGTGACTCTGACTGGTTAAATCATGTCTGTTGTTTTTATTTGCTTTTATCCTTCTGTGCTTTTCCTGCTGCCCCTTACACAGGCCACAATTTGAGAACTTGGCATGGTCTCAGAACAGCTCAGGAGGAGGAGGAGTGCTTCTTGAAGGATATTTTCCAATAACAACGTGCTTGTTGTAGATTAGTTTCTTTACTTTGTGGCTTTTCAGACTTTTTGGCATCTTGATTGGTTCTTGAGCATCCACACAAGTGACAAAGGAACCTGAATTTATGTCACACTGTGGAGCAGTCAGTGCATAGAACATTTCTAGAGGGTCTGCACATTCAGGAGAAAAGTTTTAGGAATTTGCAAATAGAAGGAAAATTGGAAAGTTGTTAGAACATACATTCTGGAGAGCATGCTTGGTTTATAAAAAAAGTCTCAGAATATAATACAAAAATCTTGATTTCTGTTAAGATTCCCAGCCCAGCAGTATCACCACAGTGAAGCAAATATGGAATGGCTCTTGACCATCAGACATCCTTAGGTAAGCAACTGTGAAATGTAATTCATGCCCATAGCTGTGTGTGAGAGGAGGCTGAAGAAAGCCTGTTCTTTGACCAGACAGGCAGATTTAGGGGGGAAATGAAACACTGCTGTCTGCTCAAAGTTCGAGTTGGTAGGAAGCAGTTTTTGTCATTCTTCAATGGCCTGAGTTAGTCATGGATTTCTGTGTCAAATAAAGGCTTGTGCTGCTTTGGAAGCAGAGCTCTGCCTTGAAGAGCCCATCTAAAATAAACTTTGCTTCCTTGAATGGGGAATAATCCTTGTGCAGCCCAGCTTCGGTGGGTAGCTGCTCTCTGGGTAAGGAAGTTTGGGCATGATTTTGCAATGGGATGCAGGTCTCTGATGAGGTAATAAATGAAGGCTTTTGTTACTAAAGTAACATATGAGTCACAAGTGCTTTTTTTATGATTATGCTTGCGTCAAAACACATCATGACAGCACTTGTTCACTGTACTCCTCCTACTGCTTTAATTGTAAGGAATGTGAGATGCCAGGAACTGTCTCTGGCTCTCAGCAGTTTGGTTTGCTTTGCTGAAAGCTTTTATTTAACACTGATTGATATTATTAGAACCCCAGTGTTTCCATATGAACTTTTGCACCCCCACGAGTACCCTGTGACTGAGACTGAGGTGCCAGGCACATCTTGGTGGTAAAGGATGGGGTGGGTTTGGTTTGTCAGCTTTGGTTCAGCTGTGCTTGTAAATCCTGTGCTTTATAAGAAGTTTTGGAATGGCATTTACTGTGACAGAGAGAGTTGGAGCCTGCATATTTATGGTTAAATGCAGTTATTTGGAAGGAAGAAAAAAATGATAATTGATTTCTGTTTTCCTATTGCAAGTGTTTTGTTTGTGGTTTTTAAGCAGGAAGCTGTTGTGTTAGAGAGTGATGTATGTAGGCTCTGTTGGGACTGTTTGCAATTTGGCAAAGGTAGAGGCACTCCAGCTTTTTGGACAAATTTGAAATTGTTTTTATAGTTTAGTAGGAAATGTAGAGATTGAGACCACACAACCTGGCTCTGCATAAGGCTTTTGTGTACAGAGATGCTAAACACCCGAAAATGCAGTGTTTCCATAGGCGGAGTTTCTTTTGTATTCACAGGCTGGGGAGCCTCAAATTCCAGAGGCATTACATGAGCAGTTTTAATGAATTAGTGTCTGGTTTTCCTGCAGCAGATGTGACAAGCAGCTTTATAAGCTGCTTCCCATCGATCGCTGTTTTCCAGCTCTTTTGTGTCTTTCTTTTGCTCAGAGAAAAGCAGGGAAGAGCTCAGTTTCTACAGTAACTGCTGCCTACACTCCTGCCTGCAGGCCAAGAGCTTTCTCAGTCCTGCAGCCTGTGCAGGGCTACTGCATTGAAATTCTGTAGGTTTTGTTTGGGTTTCTGGCTTTTTTTCTTCTTCTTCTTCTTGCTGGTTTCAATATTTTGCCCTTTAAGAAAAGAGGAGCATGCAGTGGAAATTTGTGATTTTGAGATAGGTAGTTTTAATTAACCACAGCACATTGCCGTGATTGTAAGATAACCTAAATATTTTTGCTGCTGATTGGTACCAGTGTTGTGTGGTTGGTATGGAAAGAAAAGAGATCCTGGCTGCTGAAAGAAGAACCTTTGAAAATCTCTGATACACTGTGAGCACCCTTTTCTGTAATAATGCAGGGGAGGAGTGAGATCAGCTCCAAGTTGTTAATAGAATCCTTTACGTGTGCAGCAAAATTTGCTGTAGTGGAACAACTTCAGCACACTCAATTCAGTCTAAACTCTCAAATAGCCTTAGAGAAACTGCTGTGAGTACAGGGTTAACATTCCCAGTTTCTCATGATGTCAGCTCTGTGAGTGGGAACGAGCTGAACACCATTTCAGATGGTGTCATGGGTTTATTACTCCATTTGTGTCTGCTGCTGGTGCCTCAGGAATGTTCCTCTTGTCGTCATCAATATTCTGCTGTCATAGGATCATTTTTTGACGCAGGCAGGTTTGTTCCAGACCCTTCTGAGGCAGGTCAGCACTGTTCCTGTAAGGAATATCAACCAACAGCTTTACACACTTCTTAAGCACTTGCTAAAACATGAGCAGGGAAGTCTGTAACTGAGGTTTCCCATGGGGGAGCCAGTAATTTATAGCTAGATTGTATTTCCAGCCTTTGCTTACAATTTGCTACAAGTGTTTTATTGGCCAACTTGAATTAACATGAGGCTACAGCAATATTTCATCACTTCTGATGCTGCATAGATCTTTGCTTTTGAATCTTAAGAGGTCAGAAAATAGAGATAGATGGATCAGTGATCTTGGTCTTTAGGGTGTTTTCCATCCTGTTAGGTGACACTTTGTAGACGCCGATGACACACCTGAAAAAATACCCAACTCCTTGTGAAGAGAATGCCCAGTGCTCAGAATAAAAATTCTAATTGCTGGTTTAAAAATCTGCCAGTGTTTTGTTCCTTGTGGCATCAGAGGTCGAGCGTGCCTCGAGCCCTCCCAGTGTGTGTGTGGAGGATGTGCTGTGCAAGGATTGATCTTTGGGCCCCAGAAATCAATTGCAAAGGATACAGAGAATTAAGGGGAACACTGTGAGCTCAGGATTCAGTCCCCAGAGGAAAACTGCCACTCTTGAAAGGGCAATTGCTTTTTGGGTAACCTCTAGAAGTGTCCTGCCTAGTAATGGCCAAGCATAATTAAATGTAAATTTATGGTAAATTAGCCACATCAGGACTTGGTTTCAAAGCAGGGAGGAGGAGGAGGAATCCATCCACCAAAATGGATGTGGACATGGCACTGAAGGAAGTGATGCCATGTTCTGGCTGAGGTCGTTTCTCACAGGTTGTGATCAGCTGCAAGCAGGAGGGCATCAAAAATGTCCTTTCTAAAAATCTGCTAGAGGACCTAGGCTTTGTGTTCCATTAATATAAATAATTTTTTTTTCAGCACCAGTCCCCCATCAGTAGAGAAAACCAGATACTCCCATTGCCAACAATGGAGAAAGGTTTACAAATGCCATGTTAATGCTAAAATCTCTGACAGGAGCACAAGGTGGCCTCTCATGTAAGGTGAACAAGCACCTTAGGAACAAATTATCCATTGAGAAAGTTATTCCTGTTTAGGATTATAAGGAAATAATTATAATCTAGTTTTATACTGGATCACGCTTTTTCAGTTTATCTGTGATAATTTTTCCTATACTCTTAGTGATGGCAAAGTGTTACAGCAAGACTTTTTTAATGTACTCCTAGAAAAGACTTTGTGAAACAAATATCTGAACAGTTATTTCTGTTTAAAGAGTCAAGACAATGCCTACTGTAAAAAATTGTGTGGTATTTTCTTAATAACCTGTACTTTATTAGCAATCATTTAGTGCTGGGAGTTTTCAGGTGGCTGCTCAATATATGACTGTTTGGATGGATTTATTTATCACCTTTGTTGTTAGCTTGGGAGCCCAGACTTTAAACTGGGTACTTTTCCATTATCGTGAAATAAAAACAGCAATTCAGTTCAATTTGTCTTCTTAATAAGTTTTGGGTTTGTTGATTCTTTTAACTCTAAAGGTGATGACTCTGTTCCAGAAATGGAGTGTGGTATTGACTTCCAGTTCAATTGAACACAGCCCAAAGTCTTAAAAATAAATTCTAGACGTGAATAATTCAGTATGCCTGCTCTTGGTGTTGAGCAGTCAGAAACCTTTTGGTAGAAAATTCAGACACTGAAATATTTAATCATACTTCAACTTGTTGAGCTTTTTTCACTTCCATGACATTTCTAGTTGTACTTGTTAAGACTCATCTTTTAAGTCTTGTTTATTTAAAAACCAGTTAAAAACCACAGCCACATATTGTTTAATCTATAATTAATATCCTATTAATCCATTGTGATGGAATCAATAATAAATGAAGCAGCAAATGGAGAAAAGATGAAATTGGGGTCCTTGTGCTTTCAAATTGAAATTTCCCCATTAGCAGGAAGTCAATCAAATTGTAATTTCCAAGCACCACGTTCCAGTGGACACTTGCTTGAATGGACTTGCTGCTGGAGTGCTCAGGGCAGAGAGAGAGGCTAAAGGACCTCAATTTGATTTAATTTAATTTTTTTTTTCCTGGAGAATCCCAAGGGTGGGTTAGTGCAGCCTTCCCCTGCCTAAGGAGTGGCTGTAGAAAGCCTGGGGCCAGGCTGTGCCAGAGCCTCACACCTGGGGCACAAGCAGCTGGAGAAGTTGCAGTGAAGAATTTTGTATCTGTACAAATGTGAAACTGTTCACTGCTTGAGGGTGTAGTTAGAAGAAATGAGTTTCCCAACTCTTTGTTTGGAAGGCTTCAAGATTTGGAGAGACAAGGCTCTGAGCAAGCTGGTGTAACTTGGAAGTTACCCTGCTTTGGGCTGGACACTTGCAGAGGTCCCTTCCAAACTCAGTTTCTCTCTAGTTGTGTCTGAAAGATGTAAAAACTCAAGTTTTGCTTGACTTTTGAAAAAGAATTATTTCAAAAGTGTGCCTGGGAGTGTGCACTGGAGGTGATTAAGTGTCAGTGTGCACATCTTCTGCCAGAAGTATAAATACATGAATTGGCTGTGAGAGTCATTTTTACTGGAATAAGGGGGAAGTTTGGGAAGTAGATCACAAGTAGGTAAGGAAGAGGAATTAGAAAATGGATTAGTTTCAAATCTCCCTTCCATGGAAAGGAGACCATAGCTAGAAGTATGGTGATTTCCATGGTTTTTTGTCAGTTCACTGATCAAAATAGCAATAGTATGTCAGGCTTCTGTACTGTCAGAGCAAACTGGAAAAGCTGTGTTTGGTGGTGCAGATGTTGATAATGACCTCTGCTTCCCTTGGTGAGGAGTTAACAGTGCCTGTGTTCACCTTGAAAGTATTTGAAGTCAAAAATCGACACAAGCAATCTCCCAGATGCTGACTGGGTTCTTTTTTGAGTCTTGGCTTTTTAATGTGAAAAGTTGAAGCTGTCCTTGGCTCTCAGTAAATCAACAAGAGTTCAAAACCAGGCATCTTGTTATTCTTTCAGATCTCTTTAAATCTCAGGGGATCTTTAACAGGGGTTCAGTATCACAGTCAGTGTGAAGGAATTGAGCTGTGCACTTGGAACCACCCTGACTTCAGGGGTTAGCACTGCTCAACCCTTATCATCTATTTGAATGTAAAATCTGATAAAAGAACCTGCTGATCAAAGTGCCATGGCAGCTTCTGTCTGATTTTGGTCCTGGTTCTTAGAAGGCAATTAAACTGGAATAATTCAAAGGATGCTGAAGCACTTGGTGTCACAGCAGGGTTTATGTACAGGGAAAAATGGAATTCTTCTGCTGTGTTTTGGTTTCCCAGATGAAGACAGGATGAAATTCCTCCTTCCCAGTCAGGTGGTATTTTCACACAGGCAGAACTATCATCAGCCTTTCCCTGCAGTATGGACAGAACTGCTGAGGGGAAGTGAGAGAATATTGGAAATACAGATGTGACAAAACCAGACTTTGCACATTTTTACCCTGAGACACTTCTCTGGCACCCTGCAAAGTTCCTAAACTCTGTAGAGGTCCTGCCTGGATCAGCATCCCTGTGTTTGCCTGGGAACTGCAGATTTGATAAGTTATCTATGGAATAGTTTGGAATGCTGTGATGCTAGGTGTCTGTTTTCCAGTAGTCAACCCACAATGAGCTTTTTTTTTAATTTAAAGAAGAATAATTGAGATAATGAGTTACATTTTAGCTGTGACACCTCCTGTGGTTCCCTGGGTCATGCAGTGGCTCCATTGTGGTGCTCACCTGGACTTGTCATCAATAAATATACAAAACATCTTACAAAACTGCTTCATTTCTTTGGGATTTTTTTGTAAGTGGGTTGTCTGGATGAGTTTCTCCTCCAGCAAACCATGCTGTGGGAGTGTATTGTGAAACTATTGTAAGCTTTAGAACAGTGGGTAAAACCCAGTTCAGCTTGTTGGGGACTAAATGTTTGATGAGGTCTCTCCTTGTGGGTGTTTCTGTGGTTTTTGTTTAGTTCATTGTATAACTAAAGAATATGCCAAAACCAACTTGATTCTGATCAAATTAGAACATGTTCTGTACTTTGATTTTGGATGTAAATATAATACATTTGCATAACTGCAATTTATTCAGGAATTCTCTTGGTTAGTGTACACTCTTTATTCTGCTTTTTGGCTGAATTCCAGCTATAAAAATATCCCTCCATTAAAAAAACTGTTTGCAAATATGAATCAATTGACAGATGTGGTCTTTTGATAATATTCAGGTGTTTATTGCTCTAACCAGACAGGGATTTGTAAGTACATTGTATTTCTATATTTACACTGGCTTTTCAGGCATGGGAAATGTAAACTGCACTGGGGGTGCCTTTGGGTTTTCATGTCTGTCAGTTCCCACTTTCTTGGGCACGTGTAGAACCTCTGGAGTCCCCGGGTTGGTCAAAGCTCCTGTGTTTGGGGATGTTTTTGTGGTTTTTTTCCCAACCTTGATGAGCATTTGAGAGCCCCCTGTCTGTGCTGTTGTTTTGTTTGCCAGAGGGAGATGATGCCTCCAGGGCTGCACTGGGGTAAAGGGAGATCTTTTAATATGTGGGTGCCTACATGGAATATCAAAGGAGCTGCTGAGTGTTCCTTTTCTGCCTTTCCCTGTTGCTGAAGCTCTGGAGATTTATATATGTTTATGTATCTATACATATATTTATATATGTTTAGTTGAATCTCTTCCCCATCCTCACCTGGTGTGGCACAGGAGGACTCCAGTTCCTCAGTGCTGTGCACTGGGCTGGTTTCTTACCAATAAGGCAATAAGGACTCTGAGCAGGGAATTACCACCTAAAGCCATGTCCAGTTCTTCCCTTGTGTTGAAATAAATTTGGTCTTACAGGCATTTAAGGTAAATTTGCAGGTATGGAGTAGCCTCATGAAATGCATAGGGAAGGTGACTAAATCTGTGTCAAGCAGATGTTGTTGTTCACTTTCTCACAGGGATTTTTTCTTAATCTTTGGCTGTCTTTGCATACACTCGAGTGTTGTTTTTATTGCTGCTTAAAAGAAATGCTTGGAAAATATTTTTATTACCAAAACAACCAAGACCCCTTTCCCTTATTGTCACTAAAATGATACAAGCACAAAATACTTTCTACTGGAAAAAGCAAAGAAATGAGTTGTTACTGAATATACTAAAAAAGCCCAACTCAGAAATTGGTCCATTTAAGTTCCTTGCTGAAATGCTTGTGCAGTTTTTTGGCATAGATTCTGTTCCTAATTTAGTACATGGAGCATGTTTCAGAAATAGGTCGTCTGTTAAATGCGGACACGGTCCGCACTCAGAAGTAAGACACAGAGAAAAGGAAGGTCACTGTCAATTCTTTCTCTTTTTCCTGATCCTTGAATGTGGATTGTAGGGAAAAAGAACCACTGTGGTGCATGTGGCAAGGGACATAGTGAAAATCAAATGCTGCCTTTGTTCTATAAACATCCTTCGATTCATTTTGAGATATGAAAGCCAAAACACAGGAGAGTTCATTTCTGAGGCTACTCTGCAGCTGAGTGTTCCTGCCAATTCTTACATCACTTTTATGTTTAATATATTTTTCCAGAGAAATGATCACTTTTATTTACAGTCTGTATTTTGCATTCATAGCTCATTTCTTAGCCCTTGTTCCAGCATGTGCTTGTTTCCTTTTTGTATAAAACTAGATCTGCCTAGAAGCACTTAAAAGCAAAACAAACCCAAAGCTCAACATTTTGTGAGGTTTCTTTCTGGGTATAGTCTTGTTGGAAAGTCCTTTTCATCATGTGGGAGGTGTGTAAATGTCATCGTGGGTTTAGTGTTCAGTGTAGTCTAACAATTTAAGGATGAGGAGGTAGTAAAGTTATTTAAACTGTATTTTTATAGATGATTTTGTTGAGACAAAATTAAGTTTCTTATTTGCTCAAGATTAAGCAAATTTATTTACTGAGAAGTTAGAAACAAGCATGTCCTGTTTAATTTGGTTCAGTTCTAAATGCTGTGCACAGGGATGTAAAAAAGGGATTATCCTAAGGTACATTCATTGCATTTTATTTTTCAAATTTGTAAACAGTTGCACATTGTTAATTTATTGTTTGTCATTAAATTTAGGCAGGTAATCCTTGGTTATACATGAAAATAGGCACTTTACTGAAATTGGGTCTTAAGTACAGCTCTGAACAAAGGTGTTTGAATGTAGTACTAAAGCAGCAGTATACTCTGTAAATGAGCAGAATTGGAATTGATATATGTTTAATTTAATAGGTATTTTAAGAGAAAAGAACCCAAATCTCTTACACCAGTCTATGAAACTGGTTAGACCTCAAATAGGCCAACATTCATGCTTCTGATTAATTCTCCTATCATGGACCAACTTGTTCATTTGCTGAAGCCATTCCTTGGCATCATAAAATAATGAGGTTTTGTTTTTAAAATAGCTCTGCTTTGGGGCTGCTGCAAGATCAGGATGAACCTTAAGAAATGTAGAGACAATGCACAAATTGCCCTTGTTAGAAAGAATTGCATTTCCTTGTATTCCTTAACAAATGTCAGGTGCTTACCTGGGGATCTTTTTCTGGTCACATTGATCTCCCTGCATGATCTGTAAAATGAAGGTGGTTGTGGGTAATTATAAATATATATATATATATAAATTATAAGTGAGCTTAGGTGATAACATGCAAGTTATTCAGAAAGTCTTACATTCTGTAAAGAAGTGGCTCATGTATTTGTTTGTTTATTTTTCTTTTTCAGCTGTACTTTCAGGTTTCCCAGCACAAACATCAAGATAACATTCACAGCTCTGTCCAATGAAAAGAGAGAAAAGCAGGAGGCCCCGGAGTCCCCAGTGAAGCCTGTGCAACCCCAGATCTCTCCCTTGACAATAAACATTCCAGACAACATGGCTCACCTGATCAGCCCCCTCCCTTCTCCCACAGGAACCATCAGGTATTTAAACCCTGCAGGTGGGATCAGGGCCACCTACAGTCAGCCTCAGCACAACTTTCTCACTCAGGATTTTGCTTTTGAGGTCAAAATTTGGCTGAAGCTCAGCCTTACCTGCCTCCAGAAAGCTGCCCCTTTCTGCTGACACAGCTGCATGAACATTAACATGTTCAATGTGTGACATTCTGCTCAAGAACCTGGCATTTTTCTTGCATTTCAACAATTTAAATTGCTTTTTGCTCTTGCATGCCTATTGCAACGCTTCAAATGAGACAATTTTAAATGACACCATTTTAAAATGTCCTGATTTGCCACTGTCCTCAAGTTCATCATCAGGAAAAATGGTTTGGCTTATTATTGCTGTGGAAAATGGACTGATCTCTTACTCCAGAAGATTTGGTTTTGTTAAGTTGGAAGGGAGCAGTTTCTTTTGTTTGGTTTTTCCTTGCCCTGCTGCCTCTTTGGTAATTGCAGCCCTTGTCCCACCTGTTACTTGGGACCAAACTCAATTAAACACATGCAACCCATCCTCACAAATTACTTCAGATGGAATTATTCCAAGTCTTGGAAAGATCAGGAGCAAAACTTCCATGTCAAGGCCCTGAAAGTTGTTTCAGTCATGTTCATGCTTTTGAAAGCTTTTTTGTCCTCTCTCACTTCCTGTGTCCATGCTTGCTTTTCAAAAGGTACAGCTTGTTAATGAGATTTGAATGGAAGCATAATTGACTGCTTGCATGTTTGCCAAGCTCTTGCTCTTTGTCTGGGAGTGTTTATGACACCTGCTAAAATGATGGAAGCAGACAGAAAAGATACCTAGACTTGTCTGTGGAACAGGTTTGCTTTCTTACAAGAATCCAGGGAAAACACATCTTGCCACTGACAGAGCAGCTCACAAATATTTCAGATATTATCCCATCTATCACCACTGGCTTTGCCTCACTATGAATTTTGTAATTCTCTTTAGGGCGTTCATACACCTGTTGAGTAGTTTATTGCACAAAAAAAAAACAAAACAAAACAAAAAAAAAGATGACAGTTTGGAGTCTATTTTGAGAGCAAAGCCTGACAGTTTCTCTGCAAATCATCCTGTTTTGTAGAAGACTTGTAAACTTGCTTTGATTATACCATATGTGTCTCTTTGTCAATATATGCTAAAGTGAGCAGAGCAGAGGGATGTTGTCAGCTGATACATGCAAACACAGAGCAGGAGTGACCTATATCTAAAAAAATAAATTAGCTCCACATTTGGGCTCTAACCAGGGATTCTTCTGTACAACACTTAGAAATTGCCATCTCTCTCTTGTAGTAAGTATATCACTAGTAACAAATCATGGGTGGATTTCTTGGGAAGTGAAGCTTTGATGCTTTCAGTGTAAGTGCATATTGCCCAATCTGCAGTGTTTGCCTCCTTCTGTACATAAAAAAGGAGGTAGCAAAACACTGGAGGGGCCAGGCAGACAAACAAACCTTGACAGATGAAAATTGTTCAAGCTTTAGTGTGTAGATCTAAATTACATTGTCTAGATTTATTTGTTGTTGATGTTTTGAACCACAGATTCAAAGATTAAAGATTATCTTTGGAGATAAGGCTGCTTCTGGGGGCACAGCCAGGTGCAGCTATTGAGATTTCTTCTTTTTTGGAATTCCTGAGGGCTGCCTTGAAATCAGCTGCAGTATGAATTGCAGAGAGTTGTGTCCTTGCAAGAGAGCTGCCAGAATTATTTTGGGGAAGGGGATGGACCTCACCTGCTGACTTTCTCTTTCCTCTTGGCTAAAAGGGAATCTTAGAAGAAAATTGGCATTGTGCAGCTGCAGTTCCTGTGGACTCTGCAAGGCAGGGGACCACTGGTAGAAAGATGTTCCAGTGGAATTATATCCAGTTTTACCTGGTTTTCTGTGATGGATGGCAAAATGTGAATTGTTAGGAGATTCTCTTTAGTGTTTGGCACCATCTCTTGCTTTCTAACAGTGTGTCTGCTCTGTTGGCCCAATACTGCATTAAATCACTGAGTCAGTGCTGGTGCATCCCATTTATAGATAAATTTATGATTTTTATACACATACCTATGTGTAAATATATTTAAATTTAAATGAGAATCAAACCTCTTTTTACCTCACTGCTTACTTTATTCTCTCAAATGTACAAAAACACTACACAGGAGAGATGATTTTTTGGGGGGCAGACTGAACACAAGCATATGGCAGAAATTCCATGCAAGATGTGTGTCTTGTTTGTAAATTAAGGAATTAAAGAGCTGAACCCCCAGTCCTTGTAAATTAAGGAATTAAAGAGCTGAACCCTCAGTCTCCTATATTACAAACTGCAGTAGTTTCCAATGTTGTTTCCAATGAGTGCCTGAAAATCTGTGGTTGCTGATGCAGTTAAGGTGGACTTAAGGTGACAAATCTTACACAAATACAGTACAGCCTGATCAATCAGCTGACTCTTGAGGAGGAAAGCCTGAGTGAGGTTTTTTCCTGCAGTGATTCTGATTCCATGGCTGGCTTAGCAAGGCATGGAAGGTGCTTTGCAATGGAAGCCCTGACAGCCCTTTAGCTGCAGCCTCCCAGCTCTGGTAGTGGCTTTGCTGCAGTAAGAGCTTTTTGATGAGACATAATGTGGTGATATACTGTATAACAAAATAGTAGGATCTTCTTTTTATGCTCTACAGTGCTGCAAATTCCTGCCCATCGAGCCCCCGCGGCGCAGGCTCTTCAGGGTACAAAATGAGCCGTGGAATAGCATCTGACCTACATTTGATGGCTGACAATTCCCAGTCAGAAAACGACAAGGAAGCTTCAGGGGGAGACAGCCCAAAGGTAAACACAGCTTGAAAGCGATCCCAGAAATTGCACCTGAACTCAGTGGAAGGCTTGGGATGTTTTGTTTGTTAAGGTCTATGCACTGAGGGGTAATTGAACATGCCAGGCTTTAAAAACAATGTGTAGGGGTTTGTGATCAGATGTGAGATTGATTGATTGATTGATTGATTGATTGATTGATTAACCCCTGTCCCCTCTGGGGGAGAGTCTGTGTGCAGTCTCAGTTATAGATCTGTTTGGAGGCTATTGAAAATTCTTTGCTGTTACACATACCTGCAAAATTTATGTTACCCTAAAATTGCTAATCAGAACAACAAAGCTTTCTTAGTTTCTTTTCTGCCTCAAGATTTTCATTGTCCAAAATTGCCCTAATTCAAGTTAATGATGTTTTATGACTTCTGATCTAGTGAGCAATGTGTATTTATTCAGTTTGTTGATGCAGACTTTTCTTGTTTTTGTGCAGGATGACTCTAAGCCACCCTACTCCTATGCACAGTTAATAGTCCAAGCAATTACAATGGCCCCGGATAAGCAGCTTACACTAAATGGAATTTACACGCACATAACTAAAAATTATCCCTACTACAGGACAGCAGACAAGGGCTGGCAGGTAATTCTGATTTCTGGAATATTTTCTTTTTTTTTTTTTTCCATGTGAGCAATACTGGCAGCTGTAAATGGTCATGAGCAGGCAGTTGGTAAGCCTCATAACCCTTCAGATATAGAATTTGTCAAATGAGTGTGTTGTCTTTCCTCTGATTGTAAGTTTTCCAACAAAGTGGGCAATTTACATTAGTCTGTATTTTAAATACTGCTTTATTGATGGAATGGTGTTCTCTAAACCTCTAGTAGGGTTGCAGACAGACTTTGGGGAAAGCAAAGTGCATTTGGCACTGGATTTGAATGCTGTATGCTGTCTAGGAAAGGTGTCATGTTCTGTAACCTACAGTTGTGTCAACATCCGTGTTGCTATCTTGAGATAAAATTGAGATATGAAATACTCCAAGTTTAGTTCTGTTTGAAAACAGTGATCTTGCCCATGCAGCAGGTGAAGGAACAAGTGTTTTATCTCATTATCTCACCCTGGTTCATGCACTGTTTGATTTGTGAACTTGCCCATTCCTGTACCAAACCTTTCAACTCTGCAGAATTAATTTCTGCTTTTTTTTCATTTTCACAAGACCAGCCTCAGCTTTTGCCAGGATGACTAACTGAGTACAAATCAGTCTGGCAGAGCCTTCCCAGGCTCATGTGAAGGCTCAGTGCCTTTGGTGCTGTTTTGGGTGTCTCAGAGGCCAGGGAGCTTGGAGCTCCTGGAGCACATGGTCCACCTGGGCTCTCTGCTCCCTCTGCAGTTATTGTCAGGGAGGCAAAATTTAGGGAGACTGGGAGAGAGGAAAAGTGAGGAAGTGTTAATGTGAGCTGCACAAGTGGAAGACTGAAGAATGCAGGCCTTCCCTGTAGAGGAAGTGATTTTTAAATATGAATCACATGTTAATTGTCATAGAGCCTAAATGAAATGAAAGCTGGGTCGCTCTCCCGAGGTTAGAGGGGAATGTAGCTGTTCCTGGCTGTTTGCTGAGGGTTTGCTTAGACAAGGACTTGCCTGTTGTGGCTGGGAAGTCTCTTTTGTTTCCCTTTCCAACATAACAGTGCAGTATCCTGGCTGCAGGCAGGTTGTTTTAGCAACAAGACTCTGCTTATAAAATGTTGATTTGTGTTTTGCTTCCTATTTCGCAGTACCTTGAGTGTCTGTGTAGATGATGTTGCTTTGTGAGCATCATGAACCCAACACACACACACAGGCAGAGCTGAAGAGCTCTGCCATAGAGCAGGGGGTGGATTTGGGGCTGTGATGCTTCCTAAAGCCAAGGTGACAGGCACAGCAGACAGAGTGTACTGGAGTCATGAATCAGCAGCTCTGCTTAGAAAATTGGAAAAGCTGAAAATCAGATGCTGTTCAGTCAGTGCTCTGCCAGGTTCTGCACGTTAGGAGTTGGATTGCAGCTCAGGTGACTTAGGAAAGATGTTTCAAATCAGATTTGAGGCTATATGTGCACATATCATTCAAAACATAGAGTAAAACACACCTACAGTGTCCCAGTCCCACACCCGAACAAACAGGTATTTGTATCCTTTAGCATCCAATGCTCTCATTTTAATGGGCATTTGAAGGCTCCTCTCTCTGAACTTATTTTAGCAGGTATTTTTGGATCCATTCCTTTATTCTAGCATATGGAGAAATAAATACATTTTATAAATATGTTCTTGGCATCTTTCTAGTTATGTTTCCATTTCTGGCAGGGAAAAAACCATCTCTGGTTTCATCAGTTTGCATTCAAGAAATCATATGTGGTTATCATCACTGCTTTAAGTTTTCCAAACTTGCCATCAGGGTCATGAACTCAGATATTTGAGCAAGTTTTACACTGGCTTTGTAAATTTTTGAGAGCTTATGTTAACATAAAGTTTTTTTCCCATTTACCTCTGTTCCCCCACAAGTGTTTCAGGGTGAATCCTTAGCATCAGTCTCTTCCTGTTCAGTGATAAAACTGAGAGAGATTTTGGGATTTATCTATGTTTAAAAAAAAAAAAAAAATTCTGTGTGCAAAGCCAAGCACAGGTAGGGCAGCTTGAGGGTGTCAGCAGTTCTGTGCATTGCTCTGCTGGAGGAGTGGGGGGATGTTGCAGCAAATTGAGGATGTGGGAATGTGAAAGGGACTCTGGTGACAGAAATCTGGAAGAGCTGGTTCAGGACCTGCTGCCACTTGGTGTTTTAATTGACACAGTAAATTCCTGGCTCTGTTATTGAGACAAACTGGACTGGGGGTGAATTCACAACAATCCAGCTGCCTCTGGAGCTTGTGTAATTTAGCTTTTCTTTCTGAACTGTGGAACAGTAACAGAATTACCACATAGGATCAGAATCAGTTTATGCTGTGTTCTGCTGGCCTTCCTGGAAGGAGCTGGGACACCTGGGGAAGGGTGGAGTGCAAGCACTGATCATTTTTATTTTTGTTTTTAACACTGCATTCTGAACAAGTATTTGTAGTGCTCTGAACATTGGTTTCGATCACCGTGTTTCTCATGAGAGAATGAAATAAATGGGATTCCTGTTATTTCCAATTAGAATACTGGGTTTTTAATTGTTGGGAAAGATTTTACAAATGCAAGAGTCCTTTCAGGTTTATGGCACTGCTTGGTAGTGCTCTGAGTTCTGTTAAATTAAGGAATTAAAGAGCTGAACCCCCAGTCTCCTGTAGTACAAACTGCTGCAGTAGGCCACATTCTGACTTGGAAAAGTTATATGAATTCTACATATTTTTTTATGTTCCATAGAATTCAATACGTCACAATCTCTCTCTGAATCGTTATTTCATCAAAGTACCACGTTCCCAGGAAGAACCAGGCAAAGGCTCATTCTGGAGGATAGACCCTGCCTCTGAAAGCAAATTAATAGAGCAGGCTTTTAGGAAAAGGCGGCCTAGGGGAGTACCTTGCTTTAGAACCCCTCTGGGACCACTCTCTTCTAGGTAAGGAAAACCAGATGAACAAAAAGACTATGGCTGTTGTTTAATCTTCAGGCTGCTACAGACTTGATAGCTTTGGATACAGTCACAAGTTTAGTAATTTAATTTCATCCAGACTGAGTGTTTGAATTCTGTGTGTTTCATTAGGAGGCTGCCCCATACACCAGGCTGGTGTTTCTTGCTTGGTTTTAGTGTTAAAGAACTTGGTTTGCATAACTAACTATCAGATTGTTCATGTATGCAAGCCTTGCTGTACTTTTGATGGGTTTTGCAGAATTATAATTTTAATTTCTAACTGCCATGTACTGGATTTTAAAACTTTTTACAAAGAAAATTCTCAGATACCGACTACCATTTTATTGACCTTAGAGCTGACAATTGTGTATTCAGTTTGCTAATGTTGGAGCAGAATTTGTGCTGGGGAAATACCTGGGTTTAAATTATTCCCTCTGTAAAGTTATGGCCTTTCTGCTGGTGCAGATCTTTTTCCACTTGCCCTGTAGCCTCAGATTTGCTCATTATTCTTCTCCACCAGAAGAAATGTTCATGTTTCACAGATTTAGAGTTTCCCTAAGAAGGCATCCAGCCACTTCTTCTCCTTTAACTGTACCTGGAGTTTGCTTTTAAATTCTGTCCCTGTTTAACAGAAGCTTTTAAAAGATGCTGAGCTCTGGGTTGTAGCTGTGCCCTCCCCTGCTGCACAGGGCAGTGTGTCACACTCTCCTTAGAGGAAGCTCGTGGGCTTCACAGTTCAGAAGTTAAAACACATCAGCTGCTGCTTTCATTTCTAACTACAGAAGTGCCCCAGCTTCTCCTAATCACTCTGGAGTGTTGTCTGCACACTCCAGTGGCGTGCAGACCCCCGAGAGCCTGTCCAGGGAAGGATCTCCTGTTCCCATGGAGCCCGAGCCCAGCGCCATCCAGCCAAAACTCGCCGTCATCCAGGAGGCGCGATTTGCACAGAGCGCCCCAGGTGAGCACGGGCTCAGCACCGGGGCTGGGGGCAGAGGGTGGCACCCACACACTGCCAAGGCTGAGTATGTACCCCAAAAATGAGTCTAGAAACATATAATAGAGTTTATTTACTTATTTATTTATTTTTATTTATATAGAGAAATATATATGAAATATAGATATAAAAATATGAAATTTTCTATATAGAAATAGATTAAATTTATATATAAATTTTTTTTATATAAAAATGAGTATGCTCTTCAGAGCAGATCTGTGAGAAACTCAGGAAGAGCCAGGGAGGGTCTGTTTGAACACACGGGGCTGTTGTTACCTGGGGCTGCTCCAGAGCTTTGGGTCTCTGTTGCTGAGGAGAGGCTGTGCCTCTGTCCTGTGTAGGACTGTGCTGTCTTGTAACAGTTCTCTTGAAAAAACCCCAAAAGGTAAGGTTGTGTGTGTTAGAGAAATAAGGAAAGGCCTTTCACACCTCTGTGGTCATGCCATCCTTCCACAGTGGAAGGGGGGAATAAAAGAATTGAAAGGATAAAGAGAGATAAGAAATTTCCTATTTAAAACAAAAAGAGCATAAGGCATGATGGGATAAGGATGTGTTTGTTTAATTACCTTCTTTGATAGACATTTGCCATCCAGTTTCCTGGTGGAGATGTGGCACTCCAGAGGGCAGAGATGTTCCTGTGCATTCCTCAGCACTCCCAGTGCAGCCATGCTGCACACAGCACCTGCAGCACACACATTCCCATCTGTGGAAAGGGATTTACTTTCATAAGCACAGCTTTGTTAGGGGGCAGAGCTGGGGTGCCCACATGGTGTGTGGGTTCTGCTGAGCCAGTACAGCCCTTGAGTCTGGAGCTGGGAATAGCCACTTGTCCTAACCTTCATTGTCCACTGTCACCTTTTAGCTCATTAGTGAAGGAGCTTGTTAATTCTCTGAGGTTTTAATGTTTTAATGTGAAGTTTAAAAGAAGAACTGTCTTAGAAGAAATAATGAAAATTTGCAATCTGATTTTGACCTCTTTCTCGGTAGGATCACCTCTCTCTAGCCAGCCAGTTTTAATTACTGTACAACGGCAGCTACCACAAGCTATCAAACCCGTCACCTACACTGTTGCAACTCCTGTGACAACTTCAACCTCCCAGCAGCCTGTAGTTCAGACAGTTCATGTTGTGCACCAGATCCCAGCTGTGTCAGTCACCAACGTGACTGGGCTGGCACCAGCAAACACTTACACTGTCGCAGGGCAGGCCGTTGTCACACAAGCTGCTATGGTCACCCAGCCCAAGGTGGAACCTCAAGAGAATGGAGACCACAAGGAAGTCAAAGGTGAGAACCTGGGGGGTTGTTTTGGCACCTCTTTATGCAGAGGGATCAGTATTTGAAATTTAGAATGGTAGAACCATGGAAGAGTTTGGTTTGGAAGGACCTTGAAGCCCATCTCGTGTGGGCAGAGATGCCTTCCACTGTCCTGGGTTGCTCCAGGCCTCATTCAGGGAGGGGCAGGGCTGGGGCATCAGTATTTGCAGGGCAATGCTTGAAGCGTTTGGCTAAAACTGAAGATTTCAAATTGTAATTTCTCAGAAATGTTGGAGCGAGTAATAAAACAACACACTCCCACCGAGGGCCGATTGAGTGAAACCAAGTGGTTCCTGAGCACTTTGTTAATTTTAACCAACTTTTCTCTCCTGTTTGCAGTGAAAGTGGAGCCTCTCCCTGCTATTAGCCATGCTGCAATAGGAGCTGCTGGTCGCATCATCCAGACCTCGCAGCCCGCCCCCTTACAGACAGTAACCATAGTGCAACAGGCGCCGCTGGGCCAGCACCAGCTGCCCATCAAAGCTGTCACACAGAACGGAACGCACATCGTGCCCCTGAGCGCCGCCGTGCCGGGCCAGGGCAGCGCCGGTACGTGCCCTCCTCCCTCTCTCCTCCCTCTCTCCTCCCTCTCCTCCCTCTCTCCTCCCTCTCTCCTCCCTCTCTCCTCCTTCTCTCCTCCTTCTCTCCTCCCTCTCTCCTCCCTCTCTCCTCCCTCTCTCCTCCCTCTCTCCTCCCTCTCTCCTCCCTCTCCTCCCTCTCTCCTCCCTCTCTCCTCCCTCTCCTCCCTCTCTCCTCCCTCTCCTCCCCTTCTCCTCCCCTTCTCCTCCTCTCCCTCTCCCTCTCCCTCTCCTTCTCCCTCTCCCTCTCCTCCCTTTTTCCTCCTCGTTCTTCTCCTCGTTCTTCTCCTCGTTCTTCTCCTCGTTCTTCTCCTCTCCTCTCCTCTCCTCTCCTCTCCTCTCCTCTCCTCTCCTCTCCTCTCCTCTCCTCTCCTCTCCTCTCCTCTCCTCTCCTCTCCTCTCCTCTCCTCTCCTCTCCTCTCCTCTCCTCTCCTCTCCTCTCCTCTCCTCTCCTCTCCTCTCCTCTCCTCTCCTCGTTCCTCTTTGCCTGATCATCTCTTTATTCTCTCTGTGGTTGTTATAGGGATGTACTCAGTGGTGACACCCCATCCTCTCTCCTTGTTAAACCAGGATAAAAACAAGTTTTAAAAGAAGCTCCTGTAAATCAGAGCTGTTAAAATGGTGCCTCCTCCCAGGTGGTTTGTTGGAAGCCACCAACAGGAAAACCAGAACTTGCTTGTGGGTTGGCTCTTTGACCTGTTACTTTTTATTATGATTTTATTGAACCTGTACTGAAAAGACCAAAATTCTGTAAGGTTTTGAGGTGGTTGGTGTCTGAATCCATCATTCATTCCCCTCTGGGCCTTGGCAGGCTGAGTGGGCAGCAGTACTTTGTCATCACTGCACACATTCCCTCTTGCTCCCAGCATGGGCAGGTCCTCACAGCTTGTTCTGACAGTTCTGCTTTATGCATTATCTGATACTGAAGGAGAGGTTTTTTGTCACATGTTTACAGAAATACTTTTAGGGCTGTCTTGCATCAATTCATTACCTGCATTTCTGCTCACAAGTCTTTCTAATGGAGTGAATTATCTCCTTCATTTCCTTTTTCCCCCTTTGCTATCACTGACATTTATAGGTCAGTGTTCTGGCTGCTGCCACTTCACTTCCAGCTTAAGAGCAGCAAAAGCACCACAGTCAGACTTGAGGTGCACTTTCCGTGTCAGAAGGGATGTGTGAATAGAGCTGAGAGCCATGTGAAATACACTGAAAAGCTATTTTTAAAAGTAAGGAATAATTCTTTTTCTCTTTCTCCTGGATTCTGAAAACTCAGCTGATTCCCACACGTTCCCTGACAGGGCAGCTGAGGGCTGCAGGGTGTGCAGGGAATGTGGCTGCACACAGGAGCAGAGTTGTGATGCTTGCACTGTTGTCTGTGTGTGATGGGTGTGCAGTGAGGTGTGCTCCAGGTCCTGGTCTCTTGTTACAGTAACTCCTAAAGCAGCAAGAAAATTCTCAGGCAAAGCATCTCAAGTGAGAGCTTAATAGAAGTGAGGGCCTATAGAAACACAGATTTGTGTTTGTCTGTGTGGCACACACAGCTGTGTTCACATGCACATTTGTGTGTTTTTCTGTGGTGAAGGAAAGTTTGTGCCATCTGAGAAGAAAGAAATGCAGAACAAATCCTGTTCCATTTTCCATGTGTAGTAAAGTTTCTTTCTAAAGTTTCCAGGTGCTTTCAGATCCTGCTCTCAGCAGAGCAGCCTGGCAGCATTGCTTGATCCCAGTGAGTCAGCTCTGGGGTATAAGAAGCTCAGATTTCTTACTGTACAATAAAATTTGATAACTGAATCTTGTGTATGTGATTTGACAAGGATCAGGGTGCTGAAGTTTGTGTATTCTGGTTTTTGCAGCTGCTGCAAGTCCTTTGCACATGTTGGCAACCCACGCGTCCGCATCGGCCTCGCTCCCCACCAAGCGCCAGAACGGAGACCAGGCAGAACAGCAGGAACTGAAACGGATCAAAACAGAGGATGGAGAGAGCATAGTCATAGCTGTGAACGTGGACACCCCAGCCGTGGCAGTGAGTGACAAAGGCAGCCAGAACTAGAAACTTTAGGGGAGTTTTCCTTTTTTTTTTTTTAAAAAAAAAAAACAATTAAAAAAACCCCAAAAAAAACCACAAAGAAAAAGAAAAAAAAAAAACCACAAAAAACCAACAAAAACAAACTCCGTGGTGCCAAAAGGAGACACTTAAATTTAACACCTAAAATGTTGGAACATGTTCTCACGCAGTGGGGAAAGGGGCCCTGTGAATCAGACTTCAACTTTCAGCACTGAAACAAAACCCAACACAGGTGGCCTTAAAACTTGGTAATTTGGAGTCAAACTGCAGAACCATGTTGTTGTAGAGGCTGTGCCCCCGCCCCTCCTGCCCCACGGACCGTGTGTGCTGGGAGGGCTGCAGCTTGAACAGGATCTGTCAGATTTTCCCAGGCCTGAGGATCTCAGTGTAACGGCAGCATGATAGCGCTTAGTGTGACTGGTTTCAAAGGATTGTAAATTCCTAAAGGGAACAGAGGCAGGAGCCATTCCGACACCGTGGCAGCTAAAGCCTTTCCGAACCACCCACCCATGCAGTTGTTGATAGATATGCAGTATTTTGTTGTTCACATGTGGAATTAGAAATTTTTGAGGTGTATTTTCATTTCTTTGCAAAACGATGGGGTCTTTGACATTTCAAATCACTCCATTTCTACTCCGGAAACTTTGGAATCACACAACTACTTTTCATGTGAAATTTTGTTTGGTAAAAAACTGAATGTAGGGTTTTTTTAACCAACGGAATGATTTACTTTTGTCTGTCCTGTTCAAGTTCAGATAAAGCTACTTTATTACATCTGCAAATTTTCATATTTTAGCAGTTGCCTGATAAATTTAATCAAATTTTATTACCATGTGTAGTGATCAAACGCTTCTTTGGGCTTGCATGTAACTGATTAGAAACTCTGATGTAAATGAGCCGTTAACTGACGTAAAGAACTGCTATGGATTTGACCAGAGCTGCACTTACCTGTTTCTCTCTCTGCTACCTTTTGCTGTTTGTTACTTTGTGTTGACTTTGACTGTCCCTGGCATATTTTTCCAGTCTAAAGTAAAACAAGAGTCTCGCTTAATATTGTGTATGTTTAAGATAACAGACTGTTCTTCATTTAGAAAGATAAAATTCTTTATCACGAGTCCTTTTAAAAAGAGTAAAATTATCTTGTCAGAGGTATATTCGATATTTTTAAGCTTAAGCACCCTTCAGTAGAAATTAATCTGCCCCGTTTCTCTGTAACACTTTGATGTCAGACACTGACCTCGGGGTCTCCATGACCAGTAGCTGTTGTGGTTTTCTAACAGTGGCTACCAGATTATGGTAATAATTTTTTTTTTTTTTTTAAGTGTGTGTTCTGCAGTTGAACATTTTAAAATGTATCGGTAATTTCTCACTTTAATGTGGTAATAGATTCCACTTTACATTTCAAAATTCAATTGAAACAAGGCTGCTGTTCAGTCTTCAACTCACACAACGTCTTAGCTCCTCCTGCAGCCAGGTGAGTGGGAGCCCGAGCCGGCTCCATCGGAATCTGGTTTTTGTCCTGTTCTGTAATAAAGATGCATTATTTATATTTCCTTTCCTGCTACGAAAGGAAAAACTGTATTTTCATGATGGACTGAACAGTTTGGAGTGGTTATTTTAGGCAGCTTTTGGAAACTATTTACCTAAAGACCAAATATGAGAAATGTGTACAAGTTTTGTGTTCATCCACACAATGGAACTGTTACAATGTCTCTGCAGATAATACATTAAAAAACTATGAAAAAAAAACTCTACACAAGCTGGATTTATAACAGGCATTTAAAAAAAAAAGCATAACCTGAAAAGAAGCATTTCTGTACAATTGCAACGTTTTCTTTAGAGGTTTTAAAAATAAAAAAAAGTAAAGTTTTAACATACTTTTTTTAAGAAAAAAAATCCAGTACTAGTAATTTAATTTGGTGTTGAATGAATTGACTAGAATGTGGTTTATTTTCAGAAGTGAGAATCTGTTCACAACTAGGGCTAGGTGAATAATAGTGTATAAGATTTTTTTAAATAAAATTAAATTTTATTCAGCAAATTAACTTGAAATTACTCAACAAGTGTGTTTGGAATACCAGTGTATATTTGGGGTTAATGCAGCTTCTGTGCCAGCCCCACCAGGCCGAGGTGCCCCTTCCAGCCAAGCCATGGGCAGGGAGGGGCCTGGGGCTGGACCCTGCCTTGCTTGGGGCACAGGAGGGCACAGCAACGTGTCTGCCTTACATGGATCATTATTTCTGTAAGTAAATTTTAGGAGATGTCACTTTCTGGAATCTCTGTCGTGAATGTGGGTTTGGTGTCTGATCCCCTTTTCCTGCACTGGTTGCAGTCTCTGTTTCTCAGAAGTTGGGAAATGCTTTCAAGGACCAGGAAGACTTTGCTGGAAGCTGGGTCAGGTTTTCATGGCAATGCTTTCAAGAGTTGGGGAGAAACTCAACTCCCCAAGCCTTGGATGGATGTGGAACTGCTGGGTTTGGTGTTTGGAGCTGGATGGGCAGAGCCTGTTCCTTGAACAGAAAGCAGGGTCTGAATGGCCTGAATACACACAGTCCTTGGGGAAGAAGAAGAAGAAGAAAACAGCTCACCATGGAGGCAGTGAAGTGGTGTAATTGTGACTCTGCCCCAGAGCAGTGTGACCCAGCCCCAGCCTGGTGGCATTTTGTGGCTGCTGTGTCAGTGAGGACTGGTCATGTCTCACATCTCCAACTGCACTGATTAATCTTGTATTTTCACCTTTATTGTGACTGCCTAAAGGTTCTGAAAGCAATCCTCGTATTCCACAGTTCCTGCTGGCAGATACCTGGAATTACTGCAGAATTTAGTGCACTGACTCATTACTTTTCCTGTCAGGATTCTGAACTGTGACACAGGTACTGTGGAGATGGCAAAATGGGGAGAGAAGGCGTTGAGTTCTCCATACAAAGGAGCTGCTAATCCCTGTGCTTCAGGAGCAGATGCTGCTGCCAATGCTTTGTGCTCATGGTTTGCTCTGCCTGTGGGAGCTCTCTGCTCTCCTGTGGCCATGTGGTACCACCAGTGCATCCCTGGCAGCTCCAGGGCCCACAGCCCTCACTCCTTTTCCCAGCAGTGCCTGACTGAGCTCTGTTCATTTATTGTGGAGCTGTGCAGACCCTGGGTACATCCATCCACAGGAGAGCTGCAGTGAGTGCAGCACTGGCAGAGCAACCTGGAGGCAGCAGCAGCTGGGGAGACTCAATCCTGTGCTGGATTTGATCCCTGTGAAACAGCTCTACCTAATCCCATCCATTTGCAGGTAGCACAAGACAGCTGAGGTGTATTAGGGCACTCCAGGGTTACTGCAGCACTGCTGGCTGCCTGCACAGGTGTTATTTTCATTCCTGCTGCCACGTTGGAGCAGAGGTTTAGGGAAAATTTGACACATTTCAAAATTTGAAGAGTTTAAATCTTGCCCAGAAATGTGTTTGTAGTCTGTCAGCTCTGGGATAACAGGGACAGGGGCTCAGCTGAGGTCCAGCAGAGCTGTGGGAGCAGGGGCAGGGCTGGGTGGGGGAGTTCAGGAGTTTCCTGGTGCTGGGATCAGGAGCAGCTCCACTGGCACAGGGAGAGGATTTACAACACCCTTGGGGAGCATCTGCAGCACCTCCCCACCACATCCTCCTCCAGGAGAGGACAGCTCCAGGTCCTTCTGCTGGCCCAGCCCAGCAGGGACGGAATGGTGAGGTAAGTGCTGAACAAGAACTGGTTTGCACTGGGAAGTTGGACTTGTTTTGGGACAGGCAGCAAGGTGCATGTCCCAGGCAGTGGCTCACATGCTCCTGTCCCCTCCTCATGCAGCAGATTCAGCTCCTGTCCTTCACCAGCCACCACCATGGACTCCCATGTTTATCCCCCAGCCTGGAGCAATGGAAACCATGGCTGTGACCATCAGTGAATACAGCAAAGTTAGTCACTTTTATTTAAAAGAAATAACATATTACAAATAAGTGTGCAAAACAATTCCTGTGGTTAAATACGCATAAAAGCAACATGCAACCTTGACATCAACATGGTAAGTTAGTCCTTAGTAGGTTACATGACACTAAAAGGGACTTGTCAAAGTTAGAGTTTGCAACTGAAGTCACAGAGTGTCAGGGCTGAAGCATCTGTGAAATTAGCTTTGAGAAGAGCAAGACCTCCCTGCCCCAGGGTTTAGTGCCACAGATGCCAAACTTGGGGCTATCTCAGGTTCTGGGTTAGGAGCTTGTGCCTTAGGGCAGCAGGAAATAGGGTAACAATTTTTGGGGAAGAGTGTACAAGTCAGTGGGTTCAGTCTAACCTACCTGTCCCTGGGCCAGCAGCAATAGTATACGACAGCTCAGAGGGAAAGAAAAAGACAAGTTTGCAAGTTTAAAGCCATTGCAGACATGGAACTCCCTGCCACCTTGCTCAGTTCTTGTGCTGGCCATGCTGCAGCAGTTGGGCAGCGGTTTCAGAGCTGTCACACCAGTACCCACTGTTGGATCATGAAAGGAATCAGCTCTACAACTCCAGGAGCCCTGGCTGCTCACACAGGAGAGGGGAGCTGGGGCAGCCCTTGCCCAAAGGTGCCTGCAGCTGCTTCACTGAGTTTGGCACCTTGGACAAGCAATGCTGATCCCTCACCTGAAGCAGCACTGGCAGGGCCACACCACCACCACCCCCCAGCCCTGGGCACCAGGTCAGAGGACAAGCAGGACCTGATCTGGAGGTGTCCCTTGCTCCACACTTGTCACCACCTCTGTTCCCTCAGCTGTGCCAGGGGAGGGAGGAGCAAGCATGACCCAGAGTGTTCCCCTCTCCCAGCCACGCAGTGGAAGTAAAGCAAAGCCTAAAATCTTCTGGTTTCACATCCCTTTTCCTAAATCCAGCTGAAGGTGTGGACAGCCCCTGCAGAGCTCTCCCTGTGGCAGGCACTCTTGTTGGAGCTACAGTCATGTCACAGTTTAGACTAAAGAGAAACCCAATAGGCACAAGCTTGTTGAAAGCCACATCTTGAAAACTTGAGTTGGTGACAGTAACCCAAAGAGATTTTAATGATGAATACTTGCAGAAATGAGAACAAACATATGTAGTCCACTACTTCAGAGCTGCTTGTGATCATGTTGAGCCAGGCTTCTCCATGAGCTGTGCTGAACTTCTGGCTCAGTGCTGGACACTCAGATCTGTCCCTCAAAGGCCAGGGTGGCTGAGGCAGTGCTTTGAGCCGGGCACTGCCCTCCCTCAGTCAGAGCTTGTCGTCTGTCATTTCTAGGAACTGAGCGTACACATCCCTTGAGCATTCCCCTTTTTGGTTGAATAAGAACTTGTAGTAGCTGCCATCTGCACATATTGCTGCAACACAAACAAGCAGGGTCAGGGGGCTGTGCCAGGGGTGCTTTGCTCCAGCATCAGCTGCCCTTCAGACTCACAGAGGTGTTCTGGAGGGACCCATGGGCCATCAGCCCTGCCAGCCCCGTGCTGTGCCAGCCCCGTGCCTCCCCCCTGGGCAGTGGGAGCAGCCAGAGCTCTTGGATGACAGGGACACAGCCCTGTCTCAGCAGAGCATTCCCTCCCTCCAAGCCAGCAGAGTTCAAAGCCACACCCTGGGGATGCCTCCAGCACTCACCTATGACAGCATTTGGCTCTGTTCCAAAGGCACAAATGCACGGAGAGCCTGAGGGAACCTGGAATTTGGAAAAACTCCATTTGGAACTGAAGTATTTGGGGAGAAAGGTGGCAGAGGCCAAACTGAAAGAGAAAACAAAACAAAGACATGAACAGGTTGGTAAGGTGTTGACTAGAGTGGATTCAGAGCTGCACTGAACAAAGTGCAGGTTTCACTTGATTTTTTTACTGAATCAGATAACCTGAGTAATTTCCCCTCACAGGAAGGGAGACACTACAGCTACCTTGCTGGCTTTAAGTGACTGCAAAATCTGCCAGGAAGATTGATTTTTAGTAGAGGAAGGATTCCACAACATATGCTCATCCTAAGGTCCACTAAAACCTACACTGACCCTCTACTGAAATGGTACAGCCCTGCAAAGGACAGCAGGAACTTGGCAATTCCCAGAGATTACAGAATCTGCAGCTTCATGCCAGCCCAGCAGACAGATCTTTCCACCTTCAGCAGGGTGGAGATTTTGCTACTGAGTGACATTGCCAGTGTTTTTTAAATGCAATTCAAAGCTCAAGGACCCCCCCCCCCCACTTCAGAATGGCTCCATCCCTACCTTGACTGCTTATTTCTTTTGGGGTCTTCTGCAGCAAAAACGTGGACTGTGCCATGGTCACTGGAGACGCAGATGAGGGAAGCATCCTGGTTGAAGTTAATACTGCAGAGAACACAGAGAGCTGCAGGATTGCTGCTGGGACAGACCCACAGCCCTGGCACAGACAGTTCAGGAGGAGCAGGGGCAGCCCCAAGGCAGGGCTGCTTTGGCATGAGCAGCTCCAGAACAGGCCCTGCAG
Source organism: Molothrus aeneus (assembly GCF_037042795.1). NCBI lineage: Eukaryota > Metazoa > Chordata > Aves > Passeriformes > Icteridae > Molothrus > Molothrus aeneus. Next base: position 3,057,104 of record NC_089670.1, on the reverse strand, counting down.
TGGCAGCAGCAGCAGCCCTGACATGGACACCTTGTGTGGGTCACTGTGACACTGCTGGAAGGAAATGCACCAGCTCTGGGCAGAATGTGCAGCTGCTGCCCCACAGTGGGGCTCAGCACAGCAATGGGAGATTCCTGGGGAATGGGCAGAGGGTTTCCCTGCTCCTGGGACAGTCACACCTGGGCCCTGGGTGCTCCCCTGCACAGCAGATGTGGGGACAAAGCCCCCCTTGCCCCCAAGCTCCCCCCAGTTCCCCTGAGCAGCGTTTCAGTGCATCAGGGCACTCCCTGGGTGTCAGTGGGAAGTTCAGCATCCCCCAGTTCCCAGCTGGGCTGAGCAGAGTCACGGCCTGGCACCAGCCCCAGCTCTGTCCCTGGTCCTGCAGCCTGTGCAGGCCTCAGAGAGCTCCCAGCTCCTGCCTTCTCCTCCCAGCAGTGAGCCCAGAGTGAGATGCAGAGGCAGCCAGGGTACCAGAGCCATCCTGTGCTGCCTGAGCACAGCCAGAGCCACAGATGGCACAGAAGCAGCTGAACATACCAGTAAATGTTGGCTGCTTGTGATCCTCGACGTAGCTCCTGGATTAAATGCCCTGATGAAGTATCAAATATTCTTATGAGGGTCCCCTTGGAAAGGAATCAAGCATTGTATTAGGAAAGGCACAAGACTGTCTTTACATCTGTGAATGCACCCTAAAATTCTGTCTGAGCAGCATGCCCCTGCACCCACTGCTGGGGTTTTATTCTTGGTAGATTTGCAAACCTCTCCTAATTTTGGGGAAGAACAGTAGTTTCCCCACACACCACCACCACCACAATGTTCTAATGCCTCAGGGTCCAATCTTGTCACTCAGTGCCTCAGGAAGTCTCTTTTAGTTCAGTTCTAAGGCACTGCTGCAGCCCTGGCCCTGATTTGCAGACCCTGGCTGGTGCAGAGGGTGCCCAGGGTCTGGGGGTCCCTTCTGCCATGCTCCCCTCAGTACCACTGCATTTTTCATTGCTGCTGTGCAATTCTTTCCCACTAAGTAGAACAAAGCTGTGGCTGGTCTTGTCTTGAAACTGCTCCAGCTGACATAACTCAGAAGAATCAGTTACCACACACTCCTGATCTGTATTGATCCAAATCTGAGCACCCTCCAGTCAGGTACAGAACCCTGCACTGGGAAACTGCTTCAGCTGGAGTCAGCCAGGCTGAGAGCAGAGCTGCAGAACCAGCCAGGGGATCTCAGATAAAGTGATCAACAAATCAGTGCTGCTTTCCTCTGATGAAGACTGGGCTGTGCATCACCACCTGCAGCTCCTGGGACACACCTGGTTAACAGAGGCAGCTCACCAGGAAATAACTACCCAGCAGAGAAAGACTTGGTAAACATAGTTTAGTTTTGATTTAAGAGACAGGTTTGAGATGTTTGCTGACTGGGCTCAGACTCCTAGTTCAGTTGGAAAATAAAAGCTGCTTGAACTTCTTCTCTATGCAAAACAAGGAATGTTTAATACAAATGCAGCAGATAATGGCTCTATTTAGCAATGGAGCTGGCAGCTTTTAGAACTCTGTTTAGGAGACATGCAATCATTAAGCTTGAGAGAGACTTGGGATACATTTTCTTTTTTTAAACTGTTTGAGTGACAGGCTGGGCAGTAGAAACTATGTGAAACAGAGACTCCTTGGATTAATTTGGCTTGTCCTTAAGAAACTGATTTCAGCTGAGTGGAAGAAGGCAGCAAGAGCTGTGCTCAGGGAGATGGGTCCATCTGCCTGACATTCCCTGGGGAGAACAAATGTCCTGGCAGCTCTCTCTGTGGTTCCCAGGGAGAAGCCCAGCACAGGGGATCTGCACTGCACCCTAACTTCATGTTCTTGTCAGGCTCCTGCCTCCTCAGCCCCATGGAACACTGGGCTTTCTGTGGCCCTTTCTGGGTGAGGGGGGCAGCCCATCCTGTCCTGCTCTGTAAAAGGGGCTGAGCCAGAGCAGAACAGAGCCTGCCAGTACAACTGAACTATTTACAAGTATTTCTGTAGCCACTGGGTCTGGAGTGAATTTAAGCAGAAAATAATAAAGGTGAAGAATGCAAATAAGCTCCCCCCCACTGCTTTCTTTTTTGAAAATTAACAGTATCTGTTGAAGAACACATCAAAGACATGAACTACTTGGGCAAGTTGTGTTCAAATGTCACTGAAGAATCACTGCTACAGCCAGCTGAAACAAATACTACCTCAGGCACAGCCCTTGGCTGTTGGCTGTTTGGGCACCCCAGAGGAGCAGAGAAGATAAGAAGGACTGAGAGTGCACAGTTCAGTGGCAGATTTTCCCAGCAGGTATTTCTCTGTCTTTCCTCCAAAGGATGTGACTTGCTATTTTATCTCACTACACTAGAACACACAGTGAGTCAGAGGCAGGGAACATCATTCTTACTTTTTCTGATGCTGTTGCAATTCTTGTTCCCTGCAGGTTTAAAGCAATACAGCTCAAGACTCCTTCATGAGCTGGGATGTCCACAGGAGGCTTCTCCGTGTTAGCCAGATCCACGATCTGCACGTGCCCAGTGTGTGTTCCAGGAAATGCAAGGAGAGAATTATTACTATTTGGACAAAGGACACAGAGACCTGAAAGACAAAACAAAAACAAACAATTGCATCATTTCCATATCCTAATCAACTTTTCAAATGTAAGTTTCTAAAATATAATTCTGAGTAAATCAGAATCTCATTTTAATGGCTAGTGCCATTACATTAATTGCTAGTCCCAAAACATCACCTGTCCATGAGTGCAGAGCACAGTTAAGCAGAGGAGCAGCTTTATAATTTTATAATTTGTGTAATTTTAACTTGCTCTCATCAGTTTATTTCAATGTAACCCAGCTGTGGTTATCCAGAATCTGGGGGGTTTTGCAGATCAGCCCAGTCAGTCCATTACATCACAGCTATTTTAAGAAGAAGTTAAAAGGTCTCCTTAGCAGCTCAGAAAGGGTAAGAGTTTATCAGGGATGACATCTGAGCTTCTGCTCCATCAGTAAAACCATGATCAATTTGTGTTTGAGCTTGGCTCTTACAGCACTGGCACCCTTTTCTCTGTGAATGTTTTGTGGGCCATTTAAGGTAAATCACACCAATCCCAGGTGTTCTGTGGGTGCCAAGTGAATTCCTGAAACCTCAGTGCAAGAAAAAACCTCCTCCTCCTCCTCCTGCATGCCCTGCCTGTCAGTCAGTCAGGCTGCTGGAGCTCTGTCCAGGCTGGGACTCCATGGCAGCAATTCCATGTTTGCTGCAGGCAGGCATGAAAACCCTCAGAGATGGGGATTCCAACCCTGTACAACGTGGTGGAGAAAACACCTCCTGACATCTGAGCTGATCCTCCCCACCAACCCAGCCCTGCCTGCAGCCCTTGTTCCACCTGCAGCACTATCAAGAAGTGTTTGCTCCAACCCTCCTGACACTCCTCCCAGCCCCTGCCAGCCCTGCAGAGTCCTTCAGCAGCTCCTGCTGCCATCACTGAGTGAGCCCAAAGCCCTCCCTGGGCTCAACATCAGCCACAGCCAGGCCCTGCTATTTAAAAAGAACAGTATCAGTTTGCTCATTGGGCTCTTTTTACCAGGAGAGAAGAGTTTGCTCAACACCTCCAGCTCTATTAGGAAAGAGAATGATGCACTTTACTGGAATTTGTGTTTATAATTAACCTTCCACTAAAAATACAGGTTCTTTACAGAAGAAAGCTCTTCAGAAATCACATCTATAACATGAGCACAGGAAACAGCTTTTCTGGGCCAAGTATTTATAAATTCTAATAACCATTCTATAAACACAAAGCATCTCCAAAGGACACGACTGCAGTGCAGTAAGTGTTTCATGACTTCTAAAGAACTGACTGAGGCAGCTGAAGAGAAATGGCATGTCAGGAACACAATGAACTTGCTTCCATTCCCCAGCCCACAAGTACAACCAACCTTTAGGGTTGTAGCAGGTTTCAAAGACGTGCAGCTGGTGGGGATTGTGTGTGAAGGTGAAAACTTTAATCATCGAGTCCAAGACAACCACAATTCTGAAACAGACCAGAAGTTCCCGTGACTCGGGTGGATAAAACAGGAACACAAACATTCATTCAGACCTGCAAAGGCTTTCAACTGATTCAACAGCCACATTCTCCTGCCCTCCCCCACAAGAGACTCCCAGCCTTGCAGCAGCCACGCAAGATAAGCCTGCAAAGCACTTTTATCCAGCCCCTCCACCCACGCATACACAGACTCCAGCTGTTCACAGCTGCTCTTGCTCCAGGGATCTGCTGGAATTTTCTCCACTCCCCTCCATACCTAGAAAACCAGCAGGAGCCACAGGAGAATATTTCCCTACATTAGGGGACCAGGAATTCTTGAGGTTTTTCACCAAGGCTTCACATAGCAGTATACTTAAACTGTGGCCTGTTTACACCCAGTACCCCACCCCAAGAGCCTGTTTCACCTGCTGCTTTTCCAGCAGGACCCTTTTCTTTGTACAAGCAGCTGGGAGTGAGTAGGAGCACAGAGCCAAGCTGGACCCCTCTGCTGTACCCACCTGTCTCTTCGCAGCTTCACTGCTTTGACTTCTGTGGAAAACTCGATCTCAATGACAGTCTTCTTCTTCAGGTCATCCCAGATCATGACTACAAGAGTGCAGAGATTGCATCAGACCATCGAGGCATATTCAGAGATCCACAGCTCCCTTGTAACAACTTGCAGCTCCCCACAGTCTGATCAAGAGGTTCACCCAATGGTTAAGCAGCTGCATCCTGCTAACCAAAGGCATTGGGGCACCCCCTCACTCACACTGTAACTTGTGCAGGCAGGAGCTGGTCAACTCCTGACAAAAAACACATATCATTCTAAGGAAAAGCAGCTTTTTTTTTTGTTTGCTCTGAGAATTATGGAAGAACTAATGCAGCAGTTGAAGAGTGGTACATTTTCCTACAAAGCTTGCCAGGCAGGGAGCTTCCTGCTCCTTGCAGAGCTCACTGTGAGAAGGTCAGCAGGCCTTGGAGAGCAGCCCCTGCAGGTCCCAGCCTGTTAGCACTGCACCAGCAGTGATGCAACTCACTGCACCATGGTGACTTCAACCTGCAGCAGCAGCATCCCCTTCACCTGACCTTCAGGGCAGCAGCTCAGGGCCCTGGCTGTGGGAGCTCTCTGCCTTTGCAGCGTGCACCCCTCCAGCTCACCTTTGTTGGGTGGGTACTTCGGCTTCTTTCCTCCACCTACTAGGGCTAAATAGTTGCAACGAAACAACATTTCCACATGGCCAACACCACCTTCTAGAAACTCTGCAAGACAAATATTTCATTTGAAAGTGTCAGAACTGGTTAAACTGCCATCTAATTTTTACCACTGTTACAAGAAAAGCTTGTGTTATCCAGCACATTTCTCAGGCACCTGAGAAGAAGAGCATCTTCCTCCCCTGGCTGCCCTTAAAAACCAGAGAATGAGGATTCCTTGAAGGTTCTTCATACTGGAGCAGTGAAGCCCTGGATTTCATACAAGCCCTTGTGGTTTCTTCAACAGCACTTCTGAGTGCTGTGTTTCCTTCCTGAACAGTTGTACTTGAACACTACCCCTTTCTGCACCAGATCCTCCTCCCGGCTCCATTAAAGCAGGACAGCACATTCTGCTAGGAGGTTTTACTTACTGTGACAAAAAGCTCTGCAGTATTTACAAGGGATAACCTGAAACAACTTAAGAATGTGTAATGTGTTCTGAATCTGTGTTAGAACACTGAGTCATTGCCTGGATGGGAATTTCTTGGAACTCCTGGATGTAAGACAGACAAGCTGGGGCTGCAGCAAGATTTGGTTTCATGCTGGGTTACAGAGAAAATCAAATGGACAAGCTCCAGCTGGGAGTGTCTTGGGCAGGTTTAAACCCACAGGAACAATGAACAGGATCTCTGTGTGCCTACACAGCCAGTTCAGTGAGAGCTCTCAGAATCCACAGGGAAAAGGCAATCTGACTCATAAGGAACTTTTCACCACAGGAGTCCTGGAAGCATCTCCATCCAGAGCTACTGGCAGGGAGAGTTTTCACAAGGAATCTACAGCATCTCAGGCTAATCCTGACTCTTTGAGCACACTGTCACAAGTGATAGTCCCAAGGCATGTTGCTTATGGAAGAATTTACTGTTAAGAGCAGAAAATAGTTTGTCAGCTTTGGCCATGTGAACAGTGACTAAAATCCTTACAGTGGTAGCAAGTGAAAATGTGCCTGATTTTGTAGGAATTGCTAGTTTAAGTACATTTTTCCTCTTATTAAATCCCTTTTCTCACCACAGGCTGAAAGTGCTGGGAAACCTGTTTAGCAGCTCGCTTCCTATATTTAGGGTAGAATGACATGGCTCAGTTTCAGTTGCCCATGTTTTGACTCAGTTTTGTTTGCTTTCTGATAAAAAGCTCCACTGTTAACACAGCTCATCTACTGACTTCTGTTAAGACACAGGAGCAGCTTTACCACATTAAGATCCTCCCAAATTTTTAAAGCATTCATAGAAGGTAAATATTTAGAGCATTAGAGGTCTGACCTCTCTCAGTGCTCTTGCAGACAGTACTCTTGAGCATGAGAAATGTTACACTGAGATCTTCAGGAAAAAGCCTGGGGTCTCACTGCCACACTGGATCATCCAGATCAGCACACAAGAACAGAACAACTTCTGATGGCTGCAGGGAGCCACTCCTCCTGCTCATAAACACCAGGAAATGCCTCTCCTACTCAGGCTGCAAACATTAGCAACAGCAAACACAACTCTGCCAGAAACCGAGACAAATTCCTCATCAGCCAAGTGTGCAAATTAACAGCATGGAGACTTTTGACCAGGCAATGGCACAAGTGAGAGTCCCTGTGGGAGCAGCAGGAGCTGCCTCTCCTGAGGCTTTATTCAAAGCCTTCCAGGGGTGGAAGAGTGAAAGCTGAGCAAGAATCAGTCAGGAAAAAGTGAGAAGGCTGAGCTTCCAACACAGAGCAGCGTGGGGTAATAAGTGAGTGTTTTACCTTGTTTCTCTTTCTCTTTGAGTGGATCTGCATTATAAACTCGGAATCCATTTTCCATTCCACATGCAAAGCATCCTGTGGTAAAAAGCACATATATACACACATATATAGTAATTGCCAGGTACACTCAAGAAGGAAGCAAGAGCCAGAGGGTGAGGAAAGCATTGCTCAACGACTGCATGGTTACACTCAAGCTGAAGAGCACTCACAGGCTCTGTTAGTGATGGCAAGTGAAAATCTTCCAGAGAAGTTGTCCTCTATGCTGGCCTGGTGGAAATGTCTTGATATTGGTTTTAGGCAGGTAAGAAAACAATAGAAGGAAAAGAAACCAATTCCCAACCCACCTGGATCCTGTGCCATGCACTAGAGTGCAGGAAACCAGCATCTTAATGTTTATGGTCCAACAGTTATGAAGTGAGCTCCCTCCTTTCTTAATAGATCCAAATTCACCTCATGGTTACGACTCTGCTGTGGATGTTTCTAGAGCACAGTGCTCATCAAACAGCTTTTCCAGCTGTGCTAACAAGGGTGACTGCTGTACCTGTCAATAACTATAAGCCAATAGCTGAAGTCTAACCCAGGACACAAGCAGAAGGCAGATTAAAACTCTCTGGAAAATAATTGTAGTTACTTTTTCATAGCATGTGCTTCTTTAGTGGAATCCATTAAGCTGGCAGTCCCTTGTCCTGCTCCTTGCCCTGCTAACAGGTGAACACAGGCACTGGTACAAAGCAATGCCACTGTGAAATCAGAGCAAGGCCAAGTCACCAAGAAGCTGCTGTCACTGGCAGCAGCCTGATGGCAGGTTGGCTGTTCACAATATGCATGTACTGTACCAAAAATCCAGTTACAGATCTCTGAGGTACTGGAGCATAAGTTCCAGTTACTCTGGTTCTATTATTATGTACTGCAATGATTTGAACCCCACAAATAAAAGCTGAGGAGCTCTGTCTAAACACAACCCTTCCCCAAACTTGATACTCCAACAATCACAGGGTGTGTGGGGGAAGAAAACAAAACAAAAAAACCCTATGCCCTTAACCTGAAAAACTCCCAGATACAATTTCACCCTGTGCAAGAAACTGTAATAAATTAAGTGCACAAAGTTCTTGTTTACACAGATAAACACACACACACTCACAAAGTAGATAATGTGAATGTAATAATTTTAGCGGGATTAGCAACCATATTGCAATAGGCTTTGATATGAGCCCTGCTGACTTTCTCTCCTCCCCCCTCAGCATTGATTTGCGCTGGCTGCTGGGTCTGTAAGAGCTGCAGTGATCTCCCAGCCCTGGGACAGCCAGGGAGCAAACTGCACTGGAACCCTTCCCCTCTACACAAGCACTGCTGTACAGGAGAGAACTGCACTGGAACCCTTCCCCTCTACACAAAGCACTGGAAACCTTCCCCTCTACACAAAGCATGGCTCTACAGGAGAGAACTGCACTGGAACCCTTTCCCTCTACACAAAGCACTGGAAACCTTCCCCTCTACACAAGCACTGCTCTACAGGAGAGAACTGCACTGGAAACCTTCCCTTCTACACAAAGCACTGGAAACCTTCCCCTCTACACAAAGCACTGGAAACCTTCCCCTCTACACAAAGCATGGCTCTACAGGAGAGAACTGCACTGGAACCCTTCCCTTCTACACAAAGCACTGGAACCCTTCCCCTCTACACAAAGCACTGGAAACCTTCCCTTCTACATAAGCACTGCTGTACAGGAGCAAACTGCACTGGAAACCTTCCCCTCTACACAAGCACTGCTGTACAGGAGAGAACTGCACTGGAAACCTTCCCTTCTACACAAAGCACTGGAAACCTTCCCCTCTACACAAGCACTGGAACCCTTCCCCTCTACACAAGCACTGCTCTACAGGACAGAACTGCACTGGAAACCTTCCCCTCTACACAAAGCACTGGAAACCTTCCCCTCTACACAAAGCACTGCTCTACAGGACAGAACTGATCTGTTCCTCACACCTGATCCATATAATTATTTTCCAGCAACAGTTTTCTACTCCCATCCTGTATTTCCAGGAAAGTCAAAGGGAAGGGATGCTGAAGCTGTTCCCAGTAAGGAAGTGCTGTAAGGTTTGAGTTGTGCTGATCCCAGAAGCTCCTAAGAACCCAAATGCAGCATTCCTGATGCAATCAAACACACACTTTACACCTCCTGCAGCACCACTACAGCTTTCTGCAGGGCCAACCTCATGAGTAAGACGTGGGCTGCTTTAATGCCTTGGGAATATCCACATTTTTAACTGAAGACAGCACAGCAGAACGTGGGGATGTGAGTAACAGTGAAATTCCCCATGTGGTCGATCACTACCCACAGAGATATGAAGCTCTCAGGCACGGCATCCCTGAGTCAAACAAGAGAAGAAAACCCTACAGGAAGATTCCTGCTTCAGTCATAGGAACAGCTTTGAAGCTTGGTGATCCCCACCTGACTGATTTCTGTTCCACTGGAATCACAAATTTGATGGCTTGTAAGCCTTCCATGTGAGAGCTGAAAGGGGCTGACAGTGGAGGGGACACTTCCTTCGGTTCACTTCCTTCCACAAGAAGTGCACCTCTCTTTTCCAGAGGGGACAGATGAGCTGAAAAGCCACTGACAAAAGATAACTCAGATACTTTTTTAAAAAAATGTAATGATTACAGAGTAATTGCCTTGACCCCTAGTTGTGCTTGTTCCTACAGTAAATAAGCTTTTTGCCACCAGTGCCAGTGAGACCAGAGTGAGTTTTGCTCCTCCAACTCTGCAGAAAAAGGCAGGGTTAAATGAATGACCAGCCTTTAGAAGGGGACACGTTGGCCCAGAGAAACCTGCAGGCTCTGGGCTGTGAGGTCCCACAGGGGCAGTAGTGGAGCACAGGGAAGTGACCACGTCCAGCACACTTTGTGCCACGGTGGTTTTCCTTGGCACCATAAATGCTGTGTAAAGCCAAGAGCACAGGACCCTACCAACACTGTGGGGCCCTACATAGCATCCCAGCCCACTGGAGAAGAGTAAATACATAAGTCAAGGGTTTCCACACCAAAACAAACCCACACCTCAGTTTTCAAAGCAGCTTTAGGCTGCAACAGTGACAAAAGAGAAATCTGTCAGCAATTTACAGGTATGGCCATTTATTACGATGTTTTGTGTCTTCATTTCTGAAAAACACTTTATTGTCCTTCTCTAAGCATTAGAAAAGGATCTGAAATCAGGAGCTTACAGTCTTGAAATAAGGAAGATAAAATCAGAATATTCTGACTTCAACCAAATGACAACTTCCATTTCCTTGTGTTACACTGTTTGTTTTTTAATTTAAAGCCTAAAAGTAACAAAGACACCTGATAGAAAACCAGCATCACTCCAGTCAGAGCGAAGGAGGCCCATGGCAGAACAACCACAGCTGCTTTATCCTTGCCAGTCAGGGAGACTCAGCCCCAGAGAGACTTCTTAGATGGTTCCTCCTGTTCTCCCATCCCTGTGGGATTGGCCAGTCTTAAATTACTAAGAAATTAGGTTATTGTGGCAGTACATGCAGACACCCACACTTGTGAGCTCCAGCACTCCAGTGACTCACACTCTATTCCTGGCAAAGCAAGAAGGAAGCAGGGAACTTCCCCTCCCCTCTGCTCTCCCTCAGGTGGCCAAACATCACCTGCCCTTCAGCACTTTACAGGAGCCCTAAACTCATAAAGGTCACTGAGTTACTGCAGTGCAGCGTCATCATTCCTCACAGCAGCAGCTCCAGGAGCTGCCAAACAGAAGCCAATTGTGTTTTTTCTTGTTTTCTGTCATCACTCAATTGCCTGGCCAGGTGAGGTGGATGGGACATGAATACTGCCAGCTCACAGATTGCCAAGACAAATTCCTTAAGGCGCTTTGGAGGTGATATCATTTGAAAAAGGAGGATGTCTTGCATTTATTGCTATGGAATTAAGGGAGCCTTCATAACAAACAAATTTTACACTTAAATGATGATCTAAAGGCATTTTGCAATAAAAGAGAAACTTTTCTTCTTACACAGCTCTACAGGCCAAGCACCAAATATCACTGCTCCATTACAGACCCTGCAGATCTGAAATTAAGCTCATGCTCAAAAATCTTTTTTCATCTCTGTTCGAGAGGCAAGATGAAAATAAGTGCAGAGAAACAAACTGTTCTATTCTTTTCAAGTCTATGGGATAGGAGGAAGAGAGTTGCCAAGATGCTCTCACCTCATTACCTCCTTCATGTGCTATTGCCAAGATGTCATCAGAGACCTTTGACTAAAATCAACAGAATAATTCGTGTTTACACACGACTTCAACAGCGTCAGCAACAGGTACATGAGCTGCAGTCTACAATGACAGAGGCTGCCAGAGTGTCTTAAGCAAGAATATTATTTGTTAAGGCAAAAGGATGTTACAAAATGATGAGCTTCTACTCCTTATTCCACAAAAACGACACTTACTCATAAGACTGGTGCTATTTTTGTCTTGCCAAAGCAGGATGAGGAACATGCACCCTGTTTCTGAAGCAGGCCTTCCCCTCTAACAAAGGGAAAAGATAAGCCAAGGATGCACAGGGGCTGCTCTATCAGTGCTTGCCTGCCAGTATGATTAGTATGTTAAGCACAGTTTTTAAAACACAAACCAGGTAAAAAGAAGGAAGAAAGCAGTTACACCACTCATTTTGAATGTGGAGTACTTAGACTGAGAAAGGGCTGAACTGTGAGCAGCTCCCAAGGAAGCCCCTGAAGCCCAGGCTCTGAGAGCCTGCCGGAGCCACACACGGGGAGCAGCCAAGCGCAGCGAGCCCCAACAAGCCTGGGCCTGGTCCTGTTCCTTCTCCGCTCACCCACCCCCCATTCAACTCTCCTGACTTGAAGCGCTGGGCACAGCCACGACCGCACAGCGCTGAACAACGGGAGAGCCGCTAAACCCTCCCGCTGCCAGCGGCCTTCCCGGCTCCTTCCAGCACTGCAGCCGCCACCCCTCGGGCATCCCCAGGGCAGCAGCGGCCCCGGGACGCGAGCGGGACCCCGCAGGGATGGCTCGGGAGCCGCGGCAGCCCCGGGCCCAGCCCAGCCCGGCCCCGGCTCCGCACCGCCGCCCCTCCGCGGCACCACCCGGCTCCCCGGGCCCGCAGCCTCACCGTGGTCCTGGTTGAAGCCGGCGTAGAGCAGCCCGTTACCGTGCGGGTTGGCCGGGAGCAGGTTCATGGCTCCGGCTCGGCCCCTTCGCCCCCGCCCCTCACACCATGGCGGCGCCCGCCCGCCTCAGCCCCGCCGCGGGAGCCCGAACCGAGCCGGGCCGAGTTAAGCCCGCCCGAGTCGGGCCCAGTCCAGCGAGCCCGCCGGAGCCGAGCCGGACCGAGCCCGGCCGGGCCGAGCTGAGCCGAACCCGCCCGAGCCGGGCTGAGCGGAGCCGAGTCCGGCCGAGTCCCGCCGGGCCGAGGCGGACAGGCCGGCCGCTGCTTCCGCCTGCCAGGCACCGCTGCCGAGCGCAGAGCCCATCCAGCCCCCGGCGGGAGGAGCGCCGAGTAGTCGAGCGCCGCGGGAATGGCGGCGGGAGCGCCGGGAATGGACCGGGAGTGACCGGGGCTGAGCGCCGGGAATGGACCGGGAGTCACCGGGGCTGAGCGCCGGGAGTGACTGAGACTGACTGCCCGGACCGACCGGGACAAACCAGGACTGACTGCCGGGCCGGAGGGCAGGATGGGTGGCCCGGGCCCCTCCCAGCTCCAAAGGACTGCTTGGTAAAAGCTTTCACATCAAACTACTGAAAACTCAGGAGCTGCGGTTGGAACGCGCTAAAATAGGGATTCCCTGACTTGACAAAACCCCAAACCAACCCCCAAACCCTACCACCAACAGCACAGATACGTCCTGAAAATGTGGAAGTTCTCGGGACCCAAGGTCCTGAGCACCCTAACTGGACTGAAATAGTGATTTTACTTCGAGCACGATGATGGACCCTTCCCAGCCGGATTATTCCATGCCTGCATGGTGAGCTGGAGCCCAGGCTGTGTGCTCACACCAACAGCAGCTATTCCCCATCCCTCCTGTGCGTTCACCTCCTTTCCCGTGCTCTCTCTGTGCCTTCCGCTGCTGTCGCGTCTCGGATTTGTCACCAGCTCTGCTGGGAGGTGACCGCAGATTTTCGGTGCAGCCCCGGAGCTCTGCACAGACCAGCTGCTGTGGTATTCTTTGGGTACTCATATATACATATAAAATAGAATAATCACATTGCTTCTTTATGAGATTTTGTTTCCTCAGGCAGCCAAGAGACTGGGTATATGAAATACCAAACCCTTTGCTTTTTTTTAAAGCTTCTCCTGCCCAACAAGGGCCCCAGGCTTTACATAATCCGTGTGGGATTGCTGCAGGAGCCGGGAGTGCTGCTCCAGCCTGTCCTTACCTTGTGTTTATCGTGGCTGGCAGGAGGAACAGAGACCTGGCCTTGGGGACGGACACACATCCGCGGAGATGCTCCCTGCAGCCAGGCATTCCTCCTGCATATCACACAAAGGGACCAGGCTGCTCACTGGGGAGGCCAAGGGTATAATTTGGAAGAAATGAACCCACGCAGCCGTTGTGTGCATGGCACAGAATTGCTCATGCTACACCCGCACTGGGCGGGCAAATATTAAAGTCTGGGTGTCTCCGATGGAGGTTTAGCCCCGCGGAGCTGCAGGGAGCTGCAGTTTGAGCACCCCGCCAGCTCCATCGCAGCGTTCCCCGGAGCTCCCCCGGCACGCTCAGCCCGGCGGGCGGAGCCTGCTCGTACCCGGGGCCAGAGCCCGCAGGAATTCCTTCCACCGCACGGGGTTTGCGGGTTGGGCTTTCCCTGAGAGCAGACTCGTTCTGATGGCCCTTCCCTTTAAACTCATGCACGATTGCTCCAGGTACGGCACTGCTCTGGCACTTTCCTGCCGGAATTTTTACACTCCCAGTGCTGGTCCAGGAGGAACATCACAGCCAACACAGTGGGGACGCTGATATGAAACTGGGATGAAGCTGCACCAAAGGATTGTTATTACTGAGGAGGAGGAGTCACACAATCCCTTCACACATGAAAGACTTGGCCTGAGTTATTCTTCCACGTTTCAGGTAACAATTTTGTAGACAGATATTGTATCAGAAGCCTTACATGAAACTTAAAGGCTGAGTTCACATTCCTGGTATCTAGTTCAGGTATATTGTTCTTCAAATTCTTCTAAAGAAAGATAAAGCTAACCTTCCCCAGTTAAAGAAACCATTTCTAAAAATCAGAAGAAATTATTTATTTTCCAGAAACACTCTATTTATTTATTTTTGAAATCATGTTCTTCAAGTCGTGTTTCTTTTACCACAGTGTCTGTGGCATTTTTGTCCTAGAACTTTCTCATAGAGTGGTATGAAATGAAATTTATTCTTTTTTACAGGAAAGTATTTAACCCACTAATTAATTCCCCAAAGTATTAAAAAACATACAAAACCATTTATCAAATTAATTACATACACTAAACCTTGCCGTGCATGGGCATAATAATTATAGATCCATTTTTAGCTTAGTGAAGTTTGTCCTTAAAAGTTACTGAGGGAACTTCACAAGGAATCCAAATGCACAATTGTAGCATTACAGAATTTATCACACTATTGGTACAATTTAACAATCATAAATACATTGTTAAGTATATTTAATACATTTTATTTTACTGAACACATTTTAATTGTGTTTAATATATATTCATTGTGTTTAATGCATTTTAGGTACCTCTGCCTGAATATGCAGACCCATAACTCATTTTTATATTTTTAATTGTTTGCAAAAAATACAGGATTTTCTTTTATTTTTATTAGTAATTCGCAGATTTCATGGACTTAAGAGTTGAATCTAATGGTATTTATCCCCTGTATAAAACCACACAAAATAGTTTGGAAACCAATGGTGTTGTGCACATCAAAAACAAAAACACACAGTATGAAAACCCAGCAGCAGAATGTCATGTCCTTTCAGTGGCATTGGATGTGTCATTCATCCCAAAACACCATTTCTGTGGTAAGCAAGCTCTAAAATAAGACTTCACGTTCTAATTTTTGTCAGTGTGGTACTTACATGGAGCGTGCACTGCATTAAACAGGAACCCCTGTGTTCGAGTCTGGAGGGCCACGGAGCGCTTGTGCGGAGAGGGGAACAGTGTCAGACTCCCGTCACACCGGGAACTGGCCCCTCACAGCACCTGGAACAGCCCCTCATAACAGCCCCTCATAACACCGGGAACAGCCCCTCATAACACCAGGAACACCATCCCCTCACAGCACCTGGAACAGCCCCTCATAACACCGGGAACAGCCCCTCATAACACCGGGAACACCATCCCCTCACAGTGGAAACAGCCCCTCATAACAGCCACTCATAAGACCGGGAACAGCATCCTCTCACACTGGGAACAGCAAATGAATACTCACACCAGTAGCACCTGTTCCTATTACACCGGGAACTGCCCCACCTCACACTGGGAACACCCTCCCCTCACACCGGGAACAACCCTCCATCACTGCAGGAACTGTTCCCTCACACCGGGAACAGCCTCCCCTCACACCGGGAACAGCCCTCCATCACTACAGGAACTGTTCCCTCACGCCGGGAACAGCCCTCCATCACTGCAGGAACTGTTCCCTCACACCGGGAACAGCCCTCCATCACTGCAGGAACTGTTCCCTCACACCGGGAACAGCCTCCCCTCACACCGAGCCCCGTGGGTGCCGCTCCGCCGCGCTGTGCCCGCAGGTCCCGTCCCGCAGCCCGGCTGGGATCTCCCCGTCCCCACGGCACTGTCCCGCACCGCAGGAATTCCCGCAGGGATCCCCGCCTGGCTCATCCTCCTCCCCGCACCCCACCGGCCGATTAGCGGATTTAATCACATCCCTTTGGGCTGAAGCTTTGGGTTTCACACCAAATGCCCCCGATACAGCGCCTGTGGCCATTCCTGGGGCTGCCTTCAGCTTCCCTCTAGTGGATCGGCCTAAAACCGCTCTTCGCAGGCGATCCCGAGCTTTAGAGCGGCTCCAAACTACAAATACCAGCAGCTCCAGCAGCGCTGAGAGGCCCCAGGACCCACCTCTCCTAGAATTAGTCTCTCCAGTTTATTGCAGCAAATATTTATAAAGAATTTTATTTTTCATGTATAGCTATAAAAGCAAAGCATTTTGAGACATTCTCTCTAGCTGAGCTATTTTTTTAGCTGTGCTCTTTAAATTTTTTTTCCTGTGGTGGGTGGCCCTTCCTACCTCATCGCAGAGTGACAGTGACAGAAGGACCCAGACCTTTAATCCTGTTTCGCAGCAGGTTTAGCAGCGGAGCGGCTGCAGCAGCCTGGAAATGAGCATGGAGAAGATCCTGAAGGCAGAGCTGAACACCAACCTCCTGAAGGCACTGGGGAGCTCTGGGGGAGGATGCATCAGCCAAGGCCAAACGTATGAGACAGACAGAGGACGGGTATTTGTGAAAATCAACCACAAGCCTCAGGTCAATGCCAGCAGATCTTATGATTGCATAGAGATAGCTCTATGATTGCATAGAGATGGCTTTTTATTTTAAAAGCAGCTGATCGTTAATAATACATAATTATTTCAGTTCTGAGTTTTCTTTTTAAAGCTGTGTCTATTTTATATCCAGAATTAATGTAGCACGTTTGGTTAGTGTGAAATGCAGTGTAATGCAATGTGATAACCCTCAACAGCAGGAATGAACTGGAATTCCTGTAAAAAGGAGGCCAAGCACAAAGCTGTTACTGTGGTACTTGGAGTTTGGAAAAGCCCAGAGCTGACTTTGCATTCACTGCATTCCTTTTCATGTTCCAGTTGGGAGTATTGATAATGGGAGGGCACAAACAGGGGCCAGTGCTAAAACTCACATATTATCTTTAAAGCTACAGAAATTTCAAACATCCCCATTGTTTTTGACATTTCTAAAAGTAAAACTCTTGCAGCTTCTCAAGCCAAACTCTTGACTTCTCTATTACTAAATGAATACTCAAATGCTTTTTCTAACACCACAGTGCATCAGAAATTTGCTTTATCCCTATCAAAATAATCCTAAACTGCTATGAAAACCAGCACCTTTGCTTCAAAAATGCAGAGCACACAGAGCTGAATATTTGTGCTGTCGTCTCCATCCAGTGGCCTATGGGGAAAGAAGAACCAATTTAAGGGCTCAATGTTACCTCATTTAGCAGTGGCCACATTATCCTCAGAGGTGCTGTTTCATCCAGGTAGTTTGGGGTCTTCATAAGCAGCTGGAAATCAGGGTGAAATGTGACATATCCTACAACCCTGGAATGAATTTAGGAAAAAAGAAAAAAGAGGTTAGGGTTAAGGCCTTTAAGTCTTCCTGTGTGGACTGAAGCCTTGCTGCAGCTCTCTCCTTTTACCAAGAGGAAATAACTCCTCGACACTTTGTCAAATGTACTCATTGTAGACACCCATAGTTTAGCCCAAGGATATTCTTATTCCTTAACAGGCTAGAAAAATGTTTGAAGGGGAAATGGCAAGTTTGGAAGCCATTCAGAAAACCAATATTGTGAGAGTGCCTCAGCCCATCAAAGTGATTGACCTGCCTGGAGGAGGAGCCATGTTTGCCATGGAGTACCTAAAGATGAAGCACCTCAACAAGTATGTCCATGCAGCTCTTTTTACTCTCTTTTGGGACACATTTTTTTAAATGTTTTACAGTCAGCCAGGAAACTACATGAGCAGAGTTGCATTATTGTCTCAGAGACAGAACTTCTCTCTCTTGAGATCTGTGTTTCTCTGGGTACATATTAAAAAATATATATGTGTGTATGTATCTGTATATGTGTGTACACACTCCTTGTCCATATTTTGCTTTTCCTGCACTAGAAATGGCTGTCACTGCTCATTTGTGTGCTGCTCCATGTGTGCTGAGATGCTGCTGCACTGAATTTAATCACAGCTGAATTTGGCTCATCGTTCTATCATGAGATTTTTCACTGGAGTTTCTTTTCCCTGCCCAACAGGTTTCTTTAACCTTACAGGCTGCTTAGGTCTTTGAAACCTCTGCTTCTCTCTGTAGAATCTTCCAGTATGATTTAAGCCATGATTAAGTTAAGATGAATCTGCATTTCATCTGTCAGCCAACCTGAACATGGAATTCAGGAGTCACGTGTTGCTGAAAACAGATTTTCAGGAGCACTGCTGTGTTCCAGGCCTCCATATGGGAACAGTGTCATTCCCATGGCTCTTCTGGCAGCTGCTTATCCAACCCACCTATTTTATTTGGGACAATAATGACAATTCCACAGCCTCCACAAACAGTTTATTCTAATCCATCCCACTGTTCCTAGAAAGGATTTTCCAGTGTCTAACCTTAGTCCTTCTGGTTGCAATTTTAAATCCATTGTTTTCCCCCCATTCTGGGAATTGAGAAGAAATTAGTTTCCGTCCTTGAAACTCCTGTTAAGATACCTGTGGAATATTTAACAGGGTTTTAGTTGTCTAAAACTAAACTAGATTCAATCCCTGCCTATGGCTTCTTTTCAGATTTACCTTTCAGCTGCTGTTCAGCTGATTTGGAAGGGTAAAGCCAACAGGAGATACCACATTCTGTTCTCTGCTGATAGTGGGGCTGATAAGGAGGAGCACACCATCCTCCTCCTCCCTTTCTGCTCCTGCTTATACTACCTTGTGCTCTCTTTACCTTTCTTGCAAGAGCATTTAGTGTGTTTGTTGTATTATCTGTGTCTTCAGAGCTCTTGTCATTTGGTCCCTGTTAGGTGCTTGTGAATATGATTAAGGTTCTATGTTTGCCAAAAATAGCCTTGGTCATATTTAATTGAGGTAGTTTTTTTCCATATAACATTTGTTCACTTGTTTCAGTTTGATTTTGGTTTATTTGGTCCTACAGGTACTCTTCAAAGCTGGGAGAGCAGATAGCAGAGCTTCATCTTCATAACCAGAAACTTGGAGAGAAGCTGAGAGCTGAGGGAAGCACAATTGGTAAAGCATTGATGTAATGTACTAAACCAAAAAGGAAGCAATTCCTTTGGCTGTGTGCAGCATTGCTTTCAACCTTCCTAAGTCAAACTGACAATTTGGACTCTGCTTCACTGTCATGCACTCTCTGAAAATGTTCTTGAGCTTACAGAAATCCCTGTTTTTCCTTGCTGTTGGTTGAGATAATTAACTGATTACAGAATATTATCCCTTAGTAAATGCAGAATTAAGCTCCCCTCTAAAGATGTTTGGGATGACATTTTTGAACTCAAATAAGTAGCAAAATATTAAAAAATTGTTGCTCCTCGAAGTGAATTAAAGAATAAATGAAAAGAAATCAGCTATATAAAGAATTATTTTTTGAGTTGCAACTGTTAAAATCTGAAGTGCCAGTCTGTATCTCTGTTGTTCCCATGACTTCAGAAGGGACTGGCTCTGACTCTTAGTGGTGGACAAATTATAATCCATTATTTTTGAGTGAAGGTCAAATTACTGGCAGGTCCCAAAAAATCTGTGAATCAAACCCAAGCTACATTTAATGGCAACATGTCCAAGTGCCAGAAGAGCAGATTGGGACTCTGTATTTGGGCTCCTTTCCTGAATGTCCAACTCCTTCATCCAAAGCAAACTCACTGACCATGGCTGACTATGCCTCATTTCCAGCATCTTCAAGTCCAAAAGATTTCTTTCCAGCTTTAGAAAGGATTGTGACCATGAAATAAGTGTAATTCATTGCTTAAAGTTATTTTTCCTGCCTTAAGCTTTGTGTTTGCAAATTTTACCATGTAAATACCTCAAATCCCCTAATATTTATTTTGTTCTGTAGGAAAAGGAGCTGGTCACTCTGAGGCCCAGTTTGTGGATAAGTTTGGATTCCACACAGCCACTTGCTGTGGTTACATCCCACAGGTATGGTCTGTCTGTTCCACAGCTGTGAAAGGCACTTGGAGAGGTCTGGAAACTCCTCATAGCTGAGCTTGCTCCATTTGTCTGCAGCTTTCTGACCACAGCTTTGCTCTCCCTGTTCCATCCATGTTCCCTGGTGCTGTCTGTGGCCAGCAGGCACAGTGGCTTGAGTGAGAATTTGGAATGAAGTGGTGGTTCTTTAGCTTGGTGATATTTAAAAAAATCAGTGTCCCTTCATAGACCATATCCTGGTTTTATTCACCCCTACTGTATGGATCTCTGCAGTGCTTTTGGAGAGGCTCATCATCTAACAGCTCATGAGACATTGGAAAGGGCTCTTGGAGAGAAAAGGGCTCTTGGAGATAATTCCACCATTTTCTGGCTCTGCTTGTGTCAGGATTTCATTCTACAACAACTGAATGAACCTTCAGTATCTCAAACTCTTTGCCATGTAGAGCTTTTCATCAAATTAGAAATGTGTTACTCAGTAAAAATGAATGAATATTTCTAGGTTTTCAAAAAGATTTGAAATAGGACATTGAACAACTGAAATTATCTCACTAGAAACTCTCTCTCTAAAATACATTAAAAAAAATGGGAATGAATGAAAATAGCCAGAATCTCAACTTATATTAAAGAGAGCCCCACCAAAATGTGGTGGAGAGGAGCAGTCCCAAAACAAAACATCTGATGTTGCTGTGCATTTGTCTCACTGGCATTGTCCAGGCCATTGTGTCAGCACTGAATGCTTTAACTGGATCTCTCTTATTACCACTGAATGAATGTGTGTTAAAATAATTGTGTGGGACCAAGCTGTGCTGTGTTTTCCAGGTGAATGAGTGGCAGAGTGACTGGCCATCCTTCTTCATCCGCCACCGGCTCCAGGCTCAGCTGGATCTCATTGAAAAGGATTATGGAGACAGAGAAGCCAGAGAGCTCTGGTCACAGCTAAAAGTATGAACTATGTTTTAAATCTGTTTTCTAGAACTTCAGAAAATGTGTTTCAGTGGGATTGTAAAGGTGTCTTATAAGGGATTTACCCAGCTTGGAACAAAGAGCAGGGTTCACAGTGGGTCCAGCCACACTGTCAGCTGAACAGAATTCCTGTTACTCTTTCAATTTTATAGATAGAGGAAAAAACCCCCTTGTAATTCAGAATTAACCTTTCTTTCTAAGAATACAGCTAGTAATAACAGTAATATGGCAATTCCTAAGAGCTTGGTGTTGTGAAGTGGGTGAAATTCTGCTGCCTGGACAGATTTGTACTTTACCTGGCCCAGGCTGAGGCTGGTTCAGGCCATGTTCCATGCAGCACTCAGGGAACACCAGGGATGTTCCCCCTCTCTTCTGTTCATTGGTCCAGGTGCTTACTGCAGTCCTTTTTGCCATTGGAACTTTTTAGTTTAAATGAAATTATTTTATATTTCTCATGACAGCCAACAGTATCCATGTCTAGAAACAATACATCAGTACCAGGTACTGATACCAGACTGTGAATTAAATGCTTTGCTGAGCTCTGTCAAGAACAATCCAGAACATTTATCACTGGCTTGTTCTTGTTGACATCAATGTCCATGAGGGCTGAACACAGGCAGCATTTGGCCACCCCAGGCTCTAACATGCTACAGTACTTTATTTTATTTATTATTTTCTTCAAAACTCTTTAATTGTGCATGTCTGTTTATGCTTTTTTCAGCCAAAGATTCCTGAAATGTTCTGTGATGTGGAAATTGTTCCTGCTCTCCTGCACGGGGACCTGTGGGCAGGGAACGTGGCTGAGGACGACTCTGGGCCGATTATATTTGACCCTGCCTGCTTCTATGGCCACTCAGAATTTGAGCTGGCCATTGCTGGGATGTTTGGGGGCTTCAGCAGCTCTTTTTTCTCTGCCTATCACAGTAAAATACCCAAGGCTCCAGGGTTTGAGAAACGGAACAAGTTGTATCAGCTCTTTAATTACATCAACCACTGGAACCATTTTGGGACAGGGTACAGGGGCTCTACCCTAAACATGATGAGGAAACTTCTCAAGTAACCAGGTACATTTGAGAAATTGTGACACAGCCCCCTAGGAATGAGCAGCCCCTGCTCATCCCCAGTACCACAAACTCAGAATTGGTGGTAAAACACCCAATATGGGGAAGGTTTAATGCACTTTGAGCCTCACTAACTAAAAGCAATTGTGTAATCTTTAACTTGGGCACTGGTTTCCCTGCACAGATTCCTCCCTGCTGGAGGAAAGGGCTGCACTGTTTGGCAAGGCTGCAGTGGCCTGGAAAGCAGCACAGGCAGCCTGCCCTTGCTCCTCTCTCACCTCTGTGCTCTGCTCCCACAGCTGGTCCTCAGCAGCATCTCCCCAGTCCTGCTGCTGCTCCAGCTGCACTTGGTTATGGAGAGCTGCACTTGTGGGACACTGCTGCTGCAAGCAAGTTCTTGTGTCTGCCCCTGTTAGTTCTGCTTTAGTTTTCTGTCTGTTCCCAGCCCTTTCCCCATGAATGTTTCCATGGTCTTCTGTTTCCCTTTCCTTTCCTTTTGCTTGTCAAATGTCCTAATCCAAAATTTCAGTCAGATTCTGTGAATCTGAAAACATTCTCTGTTGAATTTAATGAGCAGACAAGGCCCTTTGGCTGCATTTGGCAAACAGATGTAATTAATAATATTTCTAATATTTATTTTAATTTAATGTAATTTACTCACTTTCATTTTTCCCTTCCTAGAAGAACTGAAATTCCAGTGGTATTTTCTGGAAGGATGTGTAGTTCCTTGGTAATTAACTGTACAGTCAGAAGTAGGTTATTACCACTCAAAGTTGATAACAGGATTTAATCATTTTACTGTCATATTTCAGTGTGTTGTACTACAATAATTTTAATATTTAAATAATTTTGTGAAAACACAGCAAAATGTGGGAGGGAGGTGGCTGGGTGAGAGGAAGCACCTGTGGCTGCTGGGTTGGTTGGTGCTTGATGTATTTTCAGTTTTAGAAAACGAGTGCAGTGGGCAAAGCTGGTCTGTTGTGCCACCACTGGGTTATGGAAGGAACAGTGTCAAATCTGGTGGATTTCTAAGGGGTTTCATTGTTCCTTACTGCTTTATTTTTACAGAAAACACAGGCAGTGGGAATTTGGGGAGAAAAGTGTTCAGTAAAGATACTGGTGCACAATCTGAGCTAGGGTACATCAGTGACTCTGGAGGATTTTAATGGAAGTAGCAAGGAGATTAAAAGTAAGTGCAGTCCCACAAATATGAATTAGAAGATTTGGGTGAGAATGACCTGAGAATTCAGACTTCAGATGGTTGGCATGACTAATACTAAAGTATTATATTCAAAATTGCTCAGTATATTTAGACTTTTCTTAACTTTAAATGGTTGTGCTATAAAGATTTAATTAAGTTTAAAATTTGATGTTGTAATTGGTTTAAAACAATGCACTTTGCTCTCTGTAAATATGATACAAATAGTGAAAAAGTTTTGCTTCCTTTGAATCAGGGGTTGGTTATAAAACTTAACAGAACTAAAAGAGTGGGAAAGAACTAAAACAGTGGAAAAGTGGAACTAAAACAGTGGAACAGTAAAGTTTGGGATTGTAGCTGATGGCTGGGAGATCTAGGTCTGAGCAAAGTGCATGTGCACTGGTGTTTATGGATGTGAACAAACCAACCTGTATCACACTGGGAACTACTTGTGAACTTAAATTTCTTCTCAAATAAAACACTTGCCCTGCAGAAGCCCTGTTCAGTGTACATCTGGTTTGTGACAGTGGTTTAATGGAATGAATTTGAGCCTGAAAATAAAATATTTGGGTGTGGATGGAGCTGCTGGATAGCAGGAAAGAGCAACTCAGCTGCTGTGACATCCTTGAATTTCCTGTACAATCAGTGGGGCTGTAGGGCTCCAGTGTTGTTTCCAGAACTGTGTGAGGTTTGGATGATGTGTGGTGATATTAACCATGCAATGCAGGGTCTGCTGTGGGTTGGGTGAGGAATGGAGCTCATGGATACCAGCTCCATCCAGCTGTCTCCCACACGCCTTGTGTGCTTGTCCCCATCCTTGTCCTTTGCCCCTGGGGTCCCTGTGCCCAGGTCCCCATCCCTGTTCCCTTACCTGAGGGTCCCTATCTCCATCCTCACCCAGTGCTTGGGTGCCCATGCCCGTGTCCCCATCCTTGTCCCATCACCAGGACCCCAGAGTTGGTGTCCTCAGGGTTGGTATCCCCATCTCCAGCCTAGATGTTCCCATCCCTGGTGGGTGTCCCTGGGGTTGTGTCCCCATCTCCAGTAGGTCTTCTTGTTTCCACTGGGTGTCCCTTGGCTGGATGTCCCTATGCCCAGCAGGGGTTCCTGTGTCTGATAGGTGTCCCCAGGGTGGGTGTCACTGTCCCCGGTGGGTGTTCCCAAGCTGGATGTCCCCTTCCCCAGTAGGGATTCCTGTCCCCGGGGTGGGTGTCACCGTTCCCAGTGGGTATTCCCAAACTGGATGTCCCCACCCCCAGAGGGTGTCCCCCGGTGGGTGTCTCCATCCCCAGTAGGTGTTCCCGTCTCCGGTGGGTGTCCCCAGGGTGGGTGTCACCGTCCCCGGTGGGTATTCCCAAACTGGATGTCTCCATCCCCTGTGTGTGTCCCCCCAGGGTGTGTGTCCCCAAACTGGATGTCCCCATCCCCGGTGTGCGTGTCCCCAGAGTGGGTGTCCCCATCCCCGGTGTGCGTGTCCCCAAGGTGGGTGTCCCTATCCCCGGTGTGTGTGTCCCCAGAGTGGGTGTCCCCATCCTCGGTGTGCGTGTCCCCAGGGTGGGTGTCCCCATCCCCGGTGTGCGTGTCCCCAAGGTGGGTGTCCCCATCCCCGGTGTGTGTGTCCCCAGGGTGGGTGTCCCCATCCCCGGTGTGCGTGTCCCCAGGGTGGGTGTCCCATCCCCGGTGTGTGTCCCCAGGGCGTGTCCCCATCCCCGGTGTGCGTGTCCCCAGGGTGGGTGTCCCCATCCCCGGTGTGCGTGTCCCCAGGGTGGGTGTCCCATCCCCGGTGTGCGTGTCCCCAGGGTGGGTGTCCCATCCCCGGTGTGTGTCCCCAGGGCGTGTCCCCATCCCCGGTGTGTGTGTCCCCAGGGTGGGTGTCCCATCCCCGGTGTGTGTGTCCCCAGGGTGGGTGTCCCATCCCCGGTGTGCGTGTCCCCAGGGTGGGTGTCCCATCCCCGGTGTGTGTGTCCCCAGGGTGGGTGTCCCATCCCCGGTGTGTGTCCCCAGGGCGTGTCCCCTCATCTCTCCCCCGCCCCGCGGAGGGGCCGGGCCCGCGCTCGGAGGCGGTGCCGCCGCCTTTGGTCCCTCCTGGCGGCCCGTAGCTGGGCGGTGGCGGCGGCGCGGGGCGGGCCCGGGGCGGCGGTGCCCGCTTGTCCCGCGTGTTCGCGTGTACCGGTTATCGCTTGTCCCGGGTGCTCGCAGCGCCGGGCCGGAGGGGCGAGGGCGGCGGCTGCGGGAGCCCCGCGGTGCGGGCCGGCGGCGGAGGCCGGTAGGGCCGGGAGGGGTCGCGGGAGGGGCCGCGGGAGGGGCGCGGTGGCCGCATGGCGGGGCCGGGCGGGGTGAGCGGGGCGGCGGGACCGGCCCTGGCCGCGCCCTGAGCGGGGCGGAACCGACCCTTCCTCTGTCACTGCCAGCGCCGGGCCCGGGCCATGGACGGAGCGGGGCGGGAGCCGGAGGAGGGCGAGGAGCCGGCTGCCATCAGCGCCAGGAACATCCTGGACAGCTTCACCGAGAGCCGCGAGGTCGCGGAACTCATCGGGAACCTGCGGGAGGTCTTCGGGGAGCTGGTGACGAGGGAAATGGCCGTGGAGCGGTTCATAGGTAAGCACGGCAGCCAAAGGGAGTGGTCGTGCTACTGCGTGATACAAACATTTTATCGTGTATGATTCATTTTGTTATTGCTGAATACCAAAAAGGGACCGAACCGTTAATTTTTGGGTCAGTGATAATGCTGAAACTTTATCAACAGGTAATTCAGATGTGGTTTTTTGCTCATTTTGTTTTCCATATAGATATTCTTTTATTACCTGGTATTTAACTACTGTAAATGAAAACTTAGGTCTTAGATTCCTGATTCAGAAATCTGAATTCTGATTTCAGTTTCCTGTTCAAATTCAGGCCATAATTTAGTTAAAAGTTTGTACGTCTGTCGAATAAAGCCACTCTGTTACTCATTGGAACACACCCATTTTGTGCTCTAAAGTGTTAATTTCCTATTTACCTTTTCATTTCATGGGAAATGTGAAGAATGGCTGCATCCATAGAGATCATGCTTGTTTTTCCAAGTGGAGGTAACTTGGTTTGAGTTTTGTGCCACCTAAGGAAAGCTGTCCTGGCCCTGGGCCTCAGCTCAATGTGGAAGGGCCACAGTGAGGTGCATGGAGCAGTGTCATGGGTGACCAGCCTGTTTCAAGGCACATCTGTGTGTTGGGTCAATATTCTGGTGAGGTGATTTGCAAAAGTTCATTCAGTGCTTCGTGTATTTGCAAACTGAATTTTGCAGGGATTTTTGTGAAGGGTGGAGAAATTGCAAAACTCACAGTCAAAATATTGACACAGCATCTTTGTTTTTGACAACAAGAAATGAGGTGGGCAAACAATAAAGCAGGACCCCCCAGATTTGGAGATCTGACCCTGCAGAAGTTTCTCAGTAGCATTATTGTGGTTGGCTGAACTGACTGTTCCATCTAAATGATGGACATAAAACTGCTCAGACAGAAGGAACTCTCATTGCTGAGGTTGTTCAGCATCCCAGAGGAAATGTCAGATGTCAGTGGGACAGGAAAAACCATTGCTGGAAAAATCACCTTGCTGTGCCTCTCTGTTTGTCACATCATGTGGAGTTTTTCTTTGCATTTCAATTCTATTTATGAGCTTTCTGCCTGTGTATCATTGCCCATTAAATACAAGCTAAATAGACTTTAAAAAGGTGTTGTGGTTCAGTATTGGGTTATAATATTTAGTGTGCTCAGGTGTCATTGATCCTTCTGGGACAAAATGTCCCCAACCTGCCAAGAGGCTCAGTGTGTGGGTTAGAACACTGACACCTGGGGACACTTGGCTTTTATCTGGGAGCAGGGAATGCAGTGATCACCTCTTCCAGAGGGTTTTGATGAAAATTCCCAAAGCATTCAGAAAAACTCATGGTGCTCATTTTGTGATGAACCATTAGAAACAGAAGTTTGGGAAACAGTTTAATCTGCAACTACAATTTTGTAGGAAAAGATAGGAAGATCTTTTTTGAAATAATAGTTTTAGAGCATCTGGTTTAGGTTCATTCTCTTCAGCTTTTTTATTTGGGGTTTTATTTTATCTTTGCCAGGCTGGGACCTGGGAAAACAATTTGCTCCTCAATTCCACTTTTTATGCTCACTGGTTCTGCTGTTTGTATCAGCATTAATTCAGGTGGGAAGTCAGGGATGATTAGGAGCTCAGGTTTCTCTCTGGATGCTGTTGTTGGTCTGAAAGTGGTGGTGCAGTGGCATCCACTGGTCAACTGCAGCACTGTTGGCTTTGTGTCATGTCTTCAATGTAAATGTTCATGTGTCAAGCAGAGAAAAAGGACAGAGAGCAAAGTGGTTTGTGAGAGAAACAAATACAGAAAAGGGGAGGTTAAGGAGGTTTTGGTTTTCTAATTCAAAAGCTGTTTTCTGACCAAAGAGCTAAAATGAGCCAGGTGATCTCCAGTGTCACACTGGATCACTTAATGATCTTCTTGGGAATCCAATTTTCATTTCTGCAGCTGCTTTTTATTGATTCTGGGTTTAAATTGAAAAGCTTTTGTGTCTGAAAGCTCTGAAAAGTTGTTCTTTTTTTTTTTTTTCCCCCAATACTTAATTCCAATGTGTCCTTTCTTGAGTCAGTATCCAAAAGGAGACACTGTGTTACTGGCAGCAAAACAGAGTAAGGGATGTGAACAGTTTTGAGGAGCACAGTGGTAAGAGCTGCAGTTTGTTTGTTGAGGTTAAAATTTGTTAAGGATTCTTTGTTCTTTGCTGAACAATTCCCTGTATTCTATTTCAAAATAAGAAAGCAGCTCTGAGGATTGTGAGGAGCACCCTCATTGCCAAGTGTTGCTTGTGGGAGGTTTATCCAAGGAGACTGGGGAGGCTCCTGGGGGTGGGCTGATGGCTCAGTGGAGGTAAATGAGTGCAGTGTGAGGGGACAGCTTGTGCTTGAGCTGTTGCTTGGAATTATAAACTGCTCTGTGTTGGAAGGGACCTTAGAAACCATCTCCTGCCATGGGCTGGGACACCTTCCACTATCCCAGGTTGCTCCAGGCTCCATCCACTCAATGATTTTCTAACTTTGTGACCTTGCTTACAGGTGCTGGCAGCTCAGGGATGCAGGAATCTTAAACTAAAACTGTTCAGAATCAGAGGATATCTCACAGTTAAGGTCTGGAAGAGCCTTGCAGTAGTTTATTACAGATATCTTTTTATTTTCAGGTATAATGGACAAGTACCAGGAGCAGCCTCACCTTTTGGATCACCACTTAGGTAGGAATGTCAGCCTTAAATAATTTTTGTGTCTATACTTAAAAATCTGTTACTCTGGAAGATCTGGGTTTGCATTACAGGATTGCTGTGGCTGATAGTACTTCCATTTTATAATTGTTGTCTCACTCTGTTCTGTCAGAAGTACAAGAAACTCTGTGACCTGCATGTAATCTTACTGGTTTTTCTCTCCTTTCACTAGAGGGGATGATGAATTCCTTGTTGGAGATAGTATGGGACAGTGGATCTCCTCCCCCACTAGTTCACCTGGCTTTTAAATTTCTCTACATCATTACAAAGGTAAAAAATCCTAAATTTAATGTTCTTTAACTGAAATTTGTAAGTTACAAATATTTTCCTTGTTATTTTCAAAAATATTAAAATAAATAAGTGTTGAGTATGATTAAATATTTTAAACTGCACTGTGAAAGATTAGTTCTCTTGTTTCCCATTTTCATGATAGCTGATGTTATTTAATGATCCAGATTAGTAAAAATCCAGATTTGAATGCAAAAGAAATTGCAGACATGGAGATACTGAGTGATAAAACATGAGTTATAACGTTGAAAAGTAAAGTGTAATGAAAATTTGAGCACAAGAAAATATTTTTGGGCTGTAAGGGCTGAGCCTGGGACAGGTGGCTCAGAGAGGTGGTGGGGTCTCCATCCTTGGGATACTGGACACCCCATGATGTGGTCCTGGGCACTCTGCTGGTGACCCTGCTTTACCAGGAGGGCTGCACTGGACAATCTCCAGATGTCCCTTGTTTTAAAGTTAATTATCATGCCATGAATTCTTAATAATTTTGTAAAAACACAAAGTTAAATATCACAATAAAACACAAAGTTAAATATCACAAGGTCTTTAAGACTTTGATTGCAGACTTACTCTCCTTATGACATGAGGATCCTAATCAAGAAATTCCTCCAAGGGTCTTTCCTTTCCCCTCAGTGTGTGCTGGTGCTGGATGGGTTCTGAAATTCTGAATTCTGGAAATTTCTGCTTTAGGTGAGAGGCTACAAACGTTTCCTGCCCCTGTTCCCTCATGAAGTCAGAGACCTGCAGCCTGTTTTGGATATGCTTGCAAAGCAGAACCCAAGAGACCCTGAGGTGAGCACTTGCTGTACTTTTTGTTCAAATTTTATGTCTCCATTGGAAAAAAACTGCAGGAAAAAATTGGGAAAAAATAGATAAAGCACTGACAGACCCTGTCTGGTGTTAACACCTGGATTTAATGTGAAAACCATCATCTTGTCACAGGAGAAATATCCTCCCCAAGGAGAGGTTTTGGTGTTCTTTTGTGGGATTTGTTCCAAGGATTTAGAAGCAGTGGCAGTAGAGGTGCAAGTGGAATCTTTAAGCACTCATGTAAGGAACAAATTGATTGTAACAAGAGTAAGAAGAAGGGCAGTGAAAGGTATTGAATCTCTAAAATGAGTGACTGAAAAGTACTCCAGTCTGACTCCAGGATATTTCATATTCTTAGGTTTTTAAATAAGGGAGAAGAAGAATCCCAGAGACCTGCTTAAGACAGATGAATTTTAAGAGAGATTATCAATTATAAGTAACAAAAATCATGGGTTTGAAGACAATTGTATTGCTGCTCTAAATTAAAGCTTTTTTTTAATAAACATCCATTCTGACACTTTGCTGCTGCAGGTGTACAGCTTTAAATCTTGAAAAACTTCCTTATTTCTTCAGAAGTTGTTGCAGTAAACCCATGAAAGCTACACATAAGAAATTAAGGAGAAAAACATCTGTTTTATTTGTGAGTGGGAAAGGAAAAACAGGAAAATGGGAAGGTGCAGTTTGCCTTTGGAAGGAAACAAGGTTGCCTAGATTTGTGACTGGGGGGAGGATCCATTAATTTTGTTACAGTTTTGCTGTTTGGGGTCCCTTGTAGCTCTGTCTCCTCTGGAGTTTCAGGGCACTCACATTGGGAGTTTCTTCTTGCTCATCTTTGAAAGTTCCTTGGAGCCAGGGGGTAGTTTGTGCTCTTGGCAATTCATGTTGAAATGAAAATGAAATAAAAAACCTTTGTTTTACTATTCCTGTCGCCATATTTCTCCTCACAGAGAAAAGCAAGGCACAGTTCTTCCCAAGAATATTTCTGAGTTTCACGTTCTCTGAACCTCATAGAAAAAAACCCCCAATTATTACCTCATTTGCTGCACCTGTGTTTTTCACAAGTAAAATACATTGCAAAAGATAGTTCACCTGAAGAAAATTAGTAATTGAATTCTAATGTGTTTTAATTCACTGACCAATTAAATCCAGGTCTGTGTGTTAGGTCTGTCAGCTGCCAGTCAGGAAATTCTGTGCAGTTGAGTGCTTGGCAGATTCAGTTTAGATGTAATATAATATAATATAGTATAGAATAATATAATAATATATATAATATAATATAGTATAGAATAAAATAATGTAATATAGTATAGAATAAAATAATGTAATATCATATAGAATAAAATAATATAATATAGTATAGAATAACATAATTATACATATATAATATATATAATATGGTATAGAATAATATAATAATATATATATAATATAATATAGAACAAAATAATATATATAATATAATATAGTATAGAATAAAACAATGTAATATAATATAGAATAACATAATGATACATATATAACATATATAATATAGTATAGAATAATATAATAATATATATAATATAATAAAATATAGAATAATATAATGTAATGTTATATGATGTAATATGATGTAATATAATAGATGATATGATATAATATGATATAGTATAATACAGTATAGTATAATATAGTATAATATAACATAATACAATATAATATAATATGATGCAATATGATGTAATATAATAGATGATATAATATAGTATAGAATAATACAGTATAATATAGTATAGAATAATACAGTATAGTATAATATATTATAAGATAATACAATATAATATAATATAATATGATGTAATATGATGTAATATAATAGATGATGTAATATGACATAGTATAATATAGTATAGTATAATACAGTATAGTATAATGTAATACAGTATAGTATAATATAATATAGTATAATATAATATAATACAATATAATATAATATTATGTAATATGATGTAATAATAATAATAATAGATGATGTAATATGACATAGTATAATACAGTATAATATAGTATAGTATAATACAGTATAGTATAATATAATACAGTATAGTATAATATAGTATAATATAATACAATACAATATAATATAATATGATATAGTAATTAATTAGCCTTCTGATATAATCCTCCTCATCATTCCTCTTCTTTGTCTGGGGCAAAAATATCTTTCTATTCCTTTGCAGACGTGGGAAACTCGCTACATGCTCCTGTTGTGGCTGTCCATGATCTGCCTGATCCCTTTTGACCTGGCCCGTTTTGATGGGAGCCTCGTTTCCCTGGAGGGGCAGGCTCGGCAGCCAACCATGGATCGCATCCTGGACATAGCCAAGGTGAGGGGAACACACCCTGCAGTGCTTCCACACCTGGCAGCTTTGGCTCAGCCATTCACTGTGTGATAAATATGAATGTGTTCTGTATGTTCCTCAATGAGATTCTTTTCTGCATGTTATTTAAGTCTGTATTTTTGTGTCTAATCTGTAAGGGATTTTTTTGTAGTTCTGGATCTTCAACCTGTTGATTGCTGCTTTAGAGTCAGGTGAGGCTGGAACTTGTTTCTCCTGGTGTAATAAACTGTTTTATCTGAGGTGAACCCCTGCCTTTGAGTATGCTAGAGGCTTTCAACACATGCAAGTGCTAGAGAGCATCTCTGAAAGCCAAATCTGAGGATTTCTAGAGAAAATCAGCATTTGATCAGAGTGAGCAACTTTGGAGGCTGTGACTGTGTGAAGATTTTTAAACAAGTACATGAAGTTCCAGTGGGTGTCAGCCCAGGTGGCTGATTTGTCATGCTTTTGAGATAGAAATAAACCTCCCTCCCTTCCTCACAGGTCCCCAAGAGCTCAGGCTTTTGACACTTGCAGCACTAAGGGGCTTTCTGCTTACAGGCCAATGTGTCTGTGAGTTAAGGCTTCAGCAAACGAACCTTCAGTAATAAACCTGCTTTGAAAGGCACACAAAGGGAGACTCTGCCTCAGATACAGTTTGTTAAATGGAAAAATAAACTTTCTACTATCTTTAAGCTGAGTTTGTAACCATAATAATGTCATAATGTGTGTGATCATCATAATATTTGTCATGTAAGTATTCAGTAGAGCTGTCACACAGTTGGTTTTCTATCTCCAGTTATGAATTGTTTTACAGTCAGGTTTCTTTTCCCTTCAGTGTTACCTGGTTGTCAGTGACAAGGCTCGGGATGCAGCTGCTGTGCTGGTGTCCAAGTAAGTCCCTTTTGTGCATCTTGGCAGAAAGGCTCCCATTCCTCCTGCTCTTTCTTAATCTGGCATGGCAGGGTTGGGAGGGCTGGAAGTTGCCAGCTGTCTGTGGGATATTAATATTGCTTGAATTGGATACAGCAGTGTTTGTTGGGAATACTGCTTCCTCTGCATGTGAAAATAAATTACAAAATAATAAATTATGAAATAATAATAATAATAAAATAATAAGATAAAAATAATAAATTACAGAATAATAAATTACAGAATAATAAATTAAGTAGGGATAGTACACACATGTCTCTTGTTTCAGTATCTATTCTAGTCCACATTCCTGGACATTTTAGTGAAAGTCAGCTCAGGTTGTGACTGATTTGGGTTTTTTTTCCTTTTTAAAGCAGTAAAAGCCCCAGCTCTGCACTTCAACCTGTGCTCAGCAGAGGGCGCTGATTAATTTTAATTAGGAGCGTGTGTTCAGCACAAATACGGGACAGAATACATTAGGCTGGTTCTAGTACCAGCTGTGCCAGGCTGTAATGGTGCTGTATAGTGGATTTAAAATTATTTACACCATTTTCAAAACAGCCTGGTGATTGAAGGAGTTAGAAAGGCTGGCTCCAAGGCCCTGTTCTCACATCCCCAAAGCCAGTTCTGAGCATAATCATTCTGACATGAGGTTTGTGTGCCACCCACCCTGATACTTGGGTGGGCAGAGCACAACGGTCCTGGGACAGATGGGCAGATAAGATACAGGAGTCTGACTCTGTAGCAGGCTCTGGGAAAGTCCCTGGGGAGCAAGAGAAGGACCCTGCTTTGTGCTCCAGGGAGTTGATGAATTTCAAGTGAAGTTTAGAAACATCAGGATTGGAGACCTGTTTTCCAAAGTGAGCTGCTTCTCACAGGGCAAAGGAGCTGGAGTATATTTCATAAATTCTCCTTTCTGCCTGCTCAGTGAGTGGCTGCAGTAGGAGGAGATGAGGCTGATCCTTATCCTGGTCTTAGTCTGGAGGTTAGGACACTCCTTTGGGAAAGAAAGATTTAAACTCCTTGGGGCTGAGGAAGGGTCTAGGAACCAGCTCAGCCACTTCACAGGTCACTTCTCTCACGTGTGCCCTTGGGCCAAAGGCAGCCTCATCCTTCCACCCAAACCAACCCTGCTGCAGCTCCCCCCAAGTCCTCATTGCTCTGCTGCTGAGCACCACAGGGACTGGCTGGGAAGCCTCAGCAGTTCAGTGCTGAGCTGTTTTATTTATTATATTTAATACTCCCAGTCAGCTCTTGGAGCTGTTCCCCAGCTATCTGTAGGGGTAGGAAGTACCAGGTCCTGGCTCTGGGGCACATCCTCTTTGAATTCTGTGGGTTGTTCTGGGTGGGCTCAACTCCCCATGTGCCTTGTTTCCACTGGGTGAGTTGAGAACAAATCTACATTCAGTAGTCTGAATTGCTGCTGCAGCAGGACCTGGTTTGTGGGTGCCAGGACACTGAAGTGATGCCCTGACTGCAGCTTGGCTGTTCAGGGTAGGGCTGAGAGTAGGTTTATGATAGTTTAGCCATGAAAATCATCTTTTCCCTTTTCTAAGATGGCTAAAACCACATCTTTTCAACCATCTAGTGTATTAATAACAGGTACTTGACCTTTTCAAATATCTGGAACCCCAAATGTAGCCCTGCTGGTTGCTCTTTCTGACAGACAGTGCAAAATGACCACTGATTTTCAGATTTGCAGAATGGCTGGTTTTGGTGAGAGAGGTGCAGAATCCTCCTATTTGTTTCAGCCTTTCACTAATTCTAATAGAAATAATTTCTTAAAAGCTTTGGAAATTTTGTTGCTTTATAATTAAGGTAAGAAATTTCTAGAACCCAAGTTTTTAGCTGGGTTTGAAGTGAAAACAAAGTTCCAGGTCAGAGTCTTGCCCAGAAACAGCTGGGCTAAACATAGGATGGTTTGGAGTGTTGCCACCCTCAGTGATTTGGGGAAAGGCACATTGAAGAATTGTTTCCAGGAGCTAGAACCAGTTTGGATAGGAAGAAAAGTCATTTTTCACTGGGTGTCATAAAGTCAATGGCTGCAATGTTTTTCTTTTTTTATCTGTGACAGGTTTATTGTCCGCCCTGATGTCAAGCAAAGCAGGATGGCAGATTTCCTGGACTGGGTGCTCTCCATGTTATCCAAATCCTCCTTCCAGACCATGGAGGGCACTGTCATTGTGAATGGCATGCTCCAGGCCCTGGTAAATACTGCTTTTCCCTTCAAAGATAGACAGGTGGTCTTATGGCCATCCTATACTGCTACAGGAGGCCCTTGACAGCAAATGCACAGAGGGGTTCCTGGCAATAAAAAAAGGAGAATTTCCTCCACAGCAGTTTGAACAATATAACTTCCCATGCATGTGTATTTTCTTTTTTTTTGTCATCCCCAAATGAAAGTGAAATTGCCAGTACAGCTACTCATAAATAACTCTCAAAGTAGCAGTTGTTTCAGTAAGTTGGAGTTTGTTTGCTAATCTGAATGAATTTTTTGTTGAGTGGCCTTTCTTTGTGAATTGATAATGGTGTGTGACTCAAAAGAGCTGAATTCTTACTTTGGGTTTTAAAATTGGTATACTGTGCATGGGGAAAAAATCTGCAGTTCCTGAACTGCTGTTCCAGGGCACTGCTCCTCTTGTACATCCTAAAAAGGGCCATTTATAAAAGCTTTATTGTAGTTTTACACCCTTAAAAGTGCTGGGGTGTGTTTTGAAATCCTGGGGTGACACTTCTGGTGTCTGTGCCAGTTTTGATGTCCGAATATATTTGGGCAGAATGGGTTTGTGAGGGGGGAGGGATTGTTGTTCCTTCTTGCTTTGGTTGTTGACCAAGGCAGTGCAGGTGAAGACAGATCATGAGCCCTTTGCAGTTGCACAGGTTTGAGGATTTGCTGGTGTTTGTACAAGTTTTGATAATTTGCATAAATTTGCTACTCTTCTTAACCAGTCACTAAGAGGACTTGTGTGCAGTGTGGTACTAAACATCAAAGCAAAGGTCTGGAGCAAGTGTGTGGGTTTTTTTTTTTGAGTTGTTTCTTTTTCCTCTCGAGCTCTTCCAAATCAGAAGGGGAAGAAATGATCTATATTTAGAATAACTGAGGACCTGCTGCTTAAGCAGGAGGAAGCGTTATTTGTGTGCATTGCAGCGTTTCAAAAGACAGAATGATGTTTCATCATTTTATTGTCAGATCTGGAAAGGGAGACTGACTGTTTGCCATTCCCAGGCATGATGAGACCTGCAGGATGTATAATGCATTAGTGTTTTGTCATAATTCCTTTGAGTTTGGCTTTGGCTCCATCCACCTGTTCATTAGTGCTCACTAAGCGAAACAGGTGAATACTCAACAAGTAGAATCGAAACCAGAATGTGATACAATAGACCTGGGAGCAGAGCCTGCTGCTTTGCTTTTCTGGGATTTTTTTTTTTTTTTCTTCTCCACACCTCATAATTCCTGTTCCAATTGGTAGATATGGGCAGATTTGTAAAGCCTTGTCTTGCATTTAGTCTTCAATTTCTCCTTTCAGTCACTACAATGAGCTGTATCATTAGGGAGTAAAGGTTTTCAGAATGGTGTGTGTATGCATGTAGGTGCTCAAGGAGAGCAGGAAATATTTATTTCAAGAGTTAAATGTTATAAATATCATATTTATATATAATTACATATATTCTTAGTATTTTAATATTAAGAATTTTGTTTCACACTTGGAGCAACACTATATTGTCAAAAATACCACCTGAAAATAAATGTTCAATATAAGCAAACACTTGTCTTTAACATGCAAGATTCTACCTTCATATAATGTAGTCTATTTATTTTATAAATAAGTCTATTTGTTCTATAAATAATACATACTTCTAGAAATAATTCTATACTTCATGCAGTATATAATATAGTCTATTCTATATAATATAGTCTATTTATTCTATAAATAAATACAATGTATTTTAACAAGTAATCACTGAATGTGTAAAGCAGAGCACATCCTCATGAGGGGCAACTAAAAATTGTGGCAACAAGCTTCAGAATTCTTTGCTCTTGGATTCCTCCAGCACTTTGTTATTTTAAGAGTCAAACTGCTGCTGCTTGGCCATCTTTGAACAAGCAGGAGAAAAAAGACCATTTTTCAGTTCTGGTCAGTATAGCAAGGGATTGTGCAGGCTTTGGGAATGATGTAGCCCACCAGAGTGGGGATAAAAAGTCTCTCCACATCACAGCAGAGTGAGGCTGCCCTGAGCAGGGTGGGCTTTGGTCGGGTTAGGATTTTGTGCCGCTTCTGGTCTGCGTTTACCGAGCGGCTCCAAGCGAGGCTGGCATGGAAAAATGGCTCGGAAAAGACACGAAACTCCTGCATTTCAATGAAGTGAAACTGCAAGTCAGGGACGCAGTGAGTAGTTGGCCGTGGCTGACTTTGATCTGCCTCTCTGTGGCCGTGAGCCTGGCTGATCAGGTGTGTGCTGTGTTTCATCTCACCCAGCGCTGTGTGCAGAACGAGTCCGGCCGTTCCGCGGCTCCTGTCGGAACACGCACCCCGCCTTGCATATTGTAATTGCACTGGGGCCTGTGGCTCTCTGCTCCTGTCCTCAGTAACTCACCATTTCCCAATGGGGGGCACCAGCAGGCACCTCTGTGACTCTGTTTCAAATTTCAGTGTTTCAAACTGCCCTCCTTTGTTGAAACCTCGGTTGCGCTATGGCATTTAATTCACTTCCCTACTCCTGTCCCTTGGCATTTGAAGGACTGAAAATGTTGGATTATTAAGCAATTGCTACTTTTTTATAACATTCGTTTACTTGAAGGAAACTTCTAGCCTGTTTCAAGAATCTGCATTTTAAATTCTCTTGGTCTGGAGGTTTGCTTTTAAACCTGCCATTATATCAAACAGCTTTTTAGTTATCGCTGCAGGGCGCAGCACTCCCAGTTCTTGCGTGACAGAGATGTCATCACGTTGAGGTAGCCTTGGGCATTGAAACTTATTAAACCTTATTTGTTTTATAAGTGATTCAGTATACAAGTGTGAGTAATAATTAAAAAAAATAAAACGCCCTACACAGTGATCTGATGAAACTCGAGAGTCTTAAGAACGAGGCATTTCCCTGAGCTGTCTCTAATGCAAAGGTTATTTAGCAATAGCTACATGCTTATGTAAATTTGGCTCCAGGGAAGAAAGAACTCTCTAACTCCATTCTTTCAGACCCAGAGGCACAAAAATAGAATATTTCCAAATAGAATGTTTCCCAAGTCTCTGTATTTTTGGCATTCTCAGAGAATTTGGTGTATTAGGATTGTCTATTGGCGCTATTTTTTTTAAAAAGGGGTTGTTGTTTAGTGGTTTGGTGATAAAAGTGTAGAAGAAGCAGTGTTGGTGAGAGGTACAAACATTCCTATGTCTGCAGGTACCGAGGGCACTGACTCCTTTCTGCTCATGCCATTCCTCTCCTGGCTGTCACTGAGTATTTCTTCTAATGTGGCCTTGTCTGATACTGCTGGGTTCTTCTCTTCTCACCAGAGCTTTTGTGCTCATTCCAGGTTCAGAAGTTCTGTTACCATAAAGCTGTTTCTTTTTCTTGTTAGAGCATAGTACTATCTCAAGCTGCTAAATGTTTTTTACCTTCTGAGTATTTAAAATCCGTGGGTTTTGGTAATCTCCCGATGGAAGGGAGGTACTCTGCCAGCTCTCCATGTGTTCGTGTAAACATTTCAGATGTTCAGCTGATAAATAACTGGGATCACATGAAAGCTGCCATCCCTGTGTTGCTGTCTGTCAGTGTTGGTGTCATGTTGATGCTCAGCACCCAAGCACGTGCAGCCCACAGCAGGAATGCTGCTTGTGTGGAGGCACAGTAAGAGCAAGGCCTTTAACTAACCCATTTTACCTTCAGCTGCACGTAGAATATATTAAATATTCCCTCCTTCCAAGTGAACTTCAGTTCTGCCAGCGTGTTCTCCCTCCTTGCTCCTGGCCTGGAGGCAGGGATGGCTGGTGGCATTCCTGGGGTGTTGTGTGGCTACCAGGGGGTGCTCCAGAGCAGTGCAAGGGATCATTTCCTGCTCTTCCCAGCCAGGCTGGAATTATCCTCCCAGCCCTCCCCTTGGTTACAACCAGAGGGAAGATCCAGACTTGTGTCTCCTGCTCAGCAGGAAGATCCACTCAGTCCCCACCGGCCAGGCCACCCCTCATGGTGATTTGTGTAGCTTGGGGAACAAGTCCTGGAGATGATCCCCACTGATAGATCTCCTGCAGGTCGAGCCCAAAGTGGGTTATGCAGACAATTGGCAGGTGTGGTGTCTCTGCTGGGATTATTAAGAAACTGGGCTTTGTTTGCCTTGCCCTGCGCTGTTTCTAAAGCAGAACCAGACCTGACAGTCGTCATTGCTTGCACACCACTGATTTTCTCTAATTTGTAGGTGGCTTAATTATTTATAAGAGAGGGAGTCACATACTTTTCAACAGCTGAGCAGGTTGGGTCGGTTGCTGTGTGCTCTGTGTCCTCCTTAGAGGAGCTGTGGCGTGGCTGTGACTGCAGGGATGCTCCAACAGGCAGGCTCCTCGTGCTCAGCCCTCTGACACCAAAATGCCTGTGCAGGTGGCAAACCAAGCTTATTAATTGCTTTGTTTGTATCAGATTTTTGGAAATGGTGTGCCTTGGATATTTTTCTTCCTTCAAGGCAGGAAGTTTAGGCTGGGTGCTGCAATGCTGATTTGCTCCTTTTGCTGCTTTTTTTTTTCCCTCATGATTTTCATTTATGCATCATGAACATTTCTTTTTTAATATGATCCCTGTAAGTTCCAGATTTACAGTATTTTTCTGAAGGAGTAACTTTGCTGTACATGCCTGACTGTAGCATGTGCTAGAAGAAAATATTTTTTCTGCTTTCCCAAAAAACAGCATTGGATAAAGTGCTTCTTTATTTCCTTTGAGGAAAATATATCTATCACACTCAAAAGTTTTAGAGTTTTGGACTTGGGGATGCTTTTGCATGCATTGACTCATAAATAAGTAATGAACACTTCTCTTCTTGTCTTCTCTACACTCAGAAAAAACCCCAGACACTGAATTTTCTGCTGTGTTGAATATCTGAAGAGTGGTTTTCCATGGTTTGTCTGTTACCTATTTACTTTTGTAAAATTTATTTTTAAAATAGCTATTCAACTTCTCTGACACAGAGAAATACCTGATGTATCAGTTGTAGAAACTCCAGGAACCTGCTCCAAGGTTGTATCTGACCCCCAGTGCACCAAGGTGGGTGCAGAAAGAACTTTCTTCCCATTCAGACAGTTGGCATTTTCAGCTGTGTTTATTCCTAAAGCCTTGGGAACATATTTTATTGATCAAAAGTCATGTAAATATTATGGCCCTTTAAAAAAAAGTTTAGTAATTAATTTAAATTAATAATTATTGATTAACTATGGTGTCCTTTGGGCAATTCTTACTTCTCCTAAAAATTTGTATTGATAAAATAAAACATCTTAATGCACATCTCAGTTGATTTATAGCTGTTGCCACAATGATTTTATTACAAAATGTACATTATAAACTCCCATGGTAGGAGTAGATGTTTTGTGTTGAAAATAGTTGTTATTTGAGTTTTAGTGAAACTGCTGTAGGGAGACAATGTGTGTTTCACTTTTTTGTTCAGAAAATAATATAAATG
The DNA here is from genome assembly GCF_037042795.1 of Molothrus aeneus. NCBI lineage: Eukaryota > Metazoa > Chordata > Aves > Passeriformes > Icteridae > Molothrus > Molothrus aeneus. The sequence continues at coordinate 3,016,657 of NC_089670.1, read as the reverse complement.
ATTATGAAATGGAATCTGCCAAGGTTGGTGCTCTAAACTGATTCATAGGTGTGTAAGGAAAAGCATTAAAAAAAATACTGTGCACTATTTGATTTTTTCTCATTTCCTGCTCGTGTGTTGTTTGATTCCTTCCATCTCTCTCAGAGGTGGCAGAGTCAGGACTTAATTCAGACTTGGGCTCAAGGGTGTGACAACATGTGGAGAAGCTTGGAGAAAGGTGCCAGAATTTGGGACCTGCAGACTGAAATGGGTTATTTGGATGGTTCTGTTATTATTATTGGGACCTGCAGACTGAAATGGGTTATTTGGATGGTTCTGTTATTATTATTGGGACCTGCAGACTGAAATGGGTTATTTGGATGGTTCTGTTCCAGCTCCCCAGCAGTGTGCTGAGAGCACACACCCAAAAGTGTCCAGGAGCATCCCCAAGGGTCTGTTCAAAAGCTGTTTCTCTGCATTATCACTGCTTGAGGGATTACACTGTGCTTTGTTTCAATATGCTTGAATATAACAACAACAACAACAACAATAATAATAATAATTTGAAGTAAGCCTGAGTGTGCCTTAAAAAAATATTTGCTGTTAAGTCAGGCAGAAGGAGAAGGAGTTGTGAGGATGGAGGGAAGGAATTGTGAGGATGGAGGGAAGGAGTTGTGAGGATGCAGGGAAGGAATTGTGAGGATGCAGGGAGGGAATTGTGAGGATGCAGGGTGGAAATTGTGAGGATGCAGGGAGGGAATTGTGAGGATTAAGGGAAGGAGTTGTGAGGATGCAGGGATGCTGCCCTGTCTCCAGCATCCACAGCAAAGTGTGTGGAGAAATCAGTTATGGGGTTTTAAAGCAGAACACAGGAACAAAGTGATGAAATGAGTTTCTGCATATTTCAACAAAGAAAATTTTCAGAGGAGCCCTAGATTTGTTGTACCAAAGATTTGCAGGTTCTCTGACATATTTTTTAAGCTTTTTTAGTACGAGCAGGGTTTTGTTGTATGTCAGTGAGAAATTTTTGTAATTTTTTTAACACTGACTTCATCTATTGCTAAAAGCTGTGCCAATTTATACATTTAAAGTGATACTTATTTCTGTTGGCTGGGCCTGAAGTCATCCTATTGCATTGCTGCTGTGTAAAAGTCATTTTTAAGGGAGCCCTCACACTTGCCTGCATTAACACCTCAAATACTTTGATATATAATATGAAATTCCCATATATAGCTGGCAGTAGTGCTGATTTGTGATCCTGGAATGCAATTCAGTAACAAAGCAAAAGGGGCTGGGTACACAGCCCCAGGGTGTTTTTCTTGCCTCTGTTGCTGGCAGCCACGCCTGCAGCGCGGGAGGCGTGCGTGTGTGTGTGTTGGGTATGTGTGAGAAAGTACCTCTTTTCAGGGGAAGTCTGTTCTTGTTTAACTCCCAGGCATATTTATTGAGGAAGATTTTGCTTCTGGTGAAGGACAAACAAGTGCCTGGCCAGGTTTTTGCTCCGTGGGGAGCTGAGGAAGCTTTTAATGTGTAACGTGTTCTGTCAGGTGTTAATAGTGCCTTGTCTGGCTGCAGTGCTGGGGTTTAATCTCACTGGGATATTTAGCTGCAGATAAAGTTCCCTGGGCACAGGAATTGCAGTTGGCCTGCTGGAGGTGTATTTGCAGGTGTCTGTAGGTGGTTTAGTCTCTCACAAGCAGTGGTTGCACCACACTGAGCTCCTGTGACCCGGCACTGAGCCTGATGGGTCAGGGACCTGAGCTAGCCCAAAACTGGTGGCCTTTTTCTTTCCTCATTTTTTATTCTGTTTTTTTTTTTTCATTTTCTCTTGAGTGGTTTTTGGCCACCTCAGTCCCCTGAGCAGTTACCAAGAAGAGCTGCACCCTGAGACTCCTCCTTTTACTATTTAAATCAGCAAACACTATACATCATTGTGAGAACATTAAAAATATTTTAGAGCTAAATGCTTGATATATATTGTTTTACAGAATCTCTGTATTCTCATGTCTGTGTTCCCTATTTTAATTGCAGGCACAGCTGTTTAAACATGGCAAGAGAGAAGACTGTTTACCATATGGTAAGTTTGTAATAGCCTGGGTTCAGTTTTTCAAGCCATTGCAGTGGAAAAGGGAAAGGAAGATTAACCTGGTGACAAGTGGTTCTGGAAGGAGTAAAATCCACAGTGCTAAAGCAGGAAAAATGAGGCCAGCAAAAGCAGAAATGACAGTGAGGGAGGAGCAGATGCCACCAGGGAATGTTGTGTTGGGGCAGCACATCAGAGGGTTTGGCAGGTGATCACACTGGCCATTGCTGTAATACAGGAGCTGAACACAGAACATAGAAACTGTTAGATGTGGAAAATATTTGTTTGAAATTCACTTGAGCATAGACTGGTTTTGTACATATTCCTGCTGGAAGTTTTGCAGAGACTCTTCAAGTTTTAATGCAAACACAGGATTTCAAAAAAACCCAAGTTTTAAGAACCAGTTGTGTACAGGACACAGCTGGAGTCATGTGGGGATAATTTTGGAATAAGAGAAGTTTTGTAGTAAAAAGAGATTATACTGGGTGCAATTAGGGATAGACAGGATGCCAAAAAGAGAAAAAGAGAGTATGGAGGTTTCTGAACAGTGTAGCTGCAGTTTGGAATTATGTTATCTTGGGCTGAATCTTGAAATATGATCAGAACTGACTGCAGTGTGATCTTGGGCCTTATTGATAGCAGTAAGGGGAGGCAGGGAAAGGTGGTGGCCAGTTCCAAAACACTACAAAAGGCCTGGTCAGTTTTGTGCAGGTTATCCAAGTACCAGAAATGGGGTTTATGCCATTCACAGGAACCAAGTAGGGATATAAACTCACTTTAGAGTGTTTGTGATTTCACTCATGACATTATTTTGGCCCTGAGAAGAAGCTTTTTAGTTTTGGTGCTGGAAAGTCTCATTTTCCCAGTTCCTAGGGCTGAGATACAGACACTTCCTTAGAAAATGCCTGAGAGATGGGTATTGATGGAGCTAAGATAGTGAAGACAAACAGCATGGAATGACACAGGTGCAAATCCTGGGAATGCCATTGCACAGGAACAGCAGAATCCACTGGGAGGCTGCCAGAGAAGCAGAAAAATAAACAGGCTGGGAAAATTACAGTGCAACAGAAAAGGACAGAATTTAGAAAATGCCACAGTACAACACAGTATGGAAGGAGCATATTGAGCTCACAGCATTAACCCTGCTGGTAAAATCAGAAACTTTGGCTCATGGCATAGAAAGAATAGTGAGTTATGAGCCTGGTAATAAGAGGAAAATCAGGGGCATATCAATGAGTGAATTTACCCTAGAAAATCTGGAATGGTCACAACTGAGAAGCAGCTATTCAGATGGGAACTGTTCAGGATAAGAAAATGTGAGAGACAAAAAATATCTAAGATTTTTAATTATAACAGATCTGAGGATGAAATAGAAAAAAAATAGGCAAATGTGAAAGCAAGATCCTGTTTGAAGTCACTTGTGACATAGAAGTTGAATTAAAAACAAACACTAGCCCTGGAGTAATTTACATGGGTCTGTAGATATTTCAGTGATTCAAGAGCTGGCAGGACTTGGAAGAGGCCTTTATTTATATATTCTTAATTTATTTTCTGTCTGTGAATGATGATGCTTCTGCAGCCTCTTCCTCCTAAACTATCAGTCTCTTGGGCTTTTATAACTGCAAAAAATCCAGGTTGCTGGAAGGTATTGAAGTATTAATAATCATCAGTGGCTTGTTGTCTGCATGGATTGTTTCATTTGTAATTTCAGTACATCAAGATGCATCACCACTCTTTTTAAAGACTTGAGCAGATTTGTAAGTCATGTCTTACAGTGTCTCAGACTTTGAAATAATTGCATTTTCTTTGATCTCTCTGTATTTTGAAAGCCCTGATATGAGGCTGGGGCAGGAGGCAGCAGAGGATTTGCCTGCTGTGGTTCCATCTGAGCAGTGCAGTTGAAGCCCAGTGGCTCTTTCAGAGCCTGAGTCATTAGTCTCTATTAGCTAATGGTCAACTTCTGAAGAATTCTTTTCACCCTAATGAAACTGCAAAAGGGCTTTTTTATTTGTAACAGCCATAGCTTCCTTGTGAAAATTTTGAATCCTGGAACTTTATCCTCATTAACCCAAGATTCTCTTTTCTCTGTGTTTTTTTTACTTGCTGGACAAATAACTTTGTTACCTTTGATGTGCCCAAATGAGAGGTTTTGTGGCTGATTGTTTACACATCCACAGTGTTTCTCATGTGTAAATGTTTCTGGACATCCATCATCATAAAAATTTCAGTGTCAGGATTTGGTGCTGCCTGAAAATACTAAATGAGGAAAGGGAAAGCTTTCAGTGTGCAGGAGATTTTCTGAGTAAAAGAATTGCATTTTCTAGCTTGTGGTTCTGTTAGATCACTGAAAATCCTTAGACCCTGAAAGACACTTGGATGTGTTGCTTCCAAGAAACAGAGGCATAAACACTCAGAGAATGTAGATAATAATTTTCATAATCAAAACTAATCCTTAAAGCCATCTCCCCTGTTTGGGCAGTGAAGGATATCGCAGCTGTTTGACCAATGTCATCTCCCACAAAGTAGGTAACGGGGCATTTGTGTTTCAGTAATGCCTTTAAAAACATAAATATCCCCAAAACCATTCAAAACTTTCAGATGTTCATACCAAGGTGTTTTGAAAAGCTGTTTTTCTGGTGTGTTTGTTTTCTTTTGCAGCTGCTACTGTTCTGGAGTGTCTTGATAGCTGCAAGCTGTCAGAGAGCAATCAGATGGTTCTGCGCAAGCTGGGCATGAAACTGGTCCAGAGGCTTGGGCTGACATTTGTGAAACCAAAGGTAGCAAAGTGGAGGTCAGTTTAAAGCTGAAAAGTTCAAAAAAAAAAAGGAAAATCCTTAAATAAAACCCACTACAAATTCATAAATCCATGCATTTGCCCCTCTTAACATTGCCTTAAAGAAAAAGAAATCCCTGTGGGAATGAACATTATTCTTCATTTGCAGTATTTAGAAAAAGCAGGATTCTTCCACTGTATTTAGTTTCCTGTATTTTTTTTTCAATTTTGGTACATAAGTGAGTGCTGGGACAAGCCAAATCTGACTTTGCACGTTGCACAAGCAGAAGCCTGTTCCTATATAATGCATAACTCACTAAATATGGGAAGACCTTTGTTCCTGAAGCTGATTTAGTACAATTTTGTAAGAGTGAACATAACTTTTTCCATTACCTGGTCCTACCCTGATTCGATAGAAAGTTCACAGGGGAAAAGTGGTTTGCAATCCTGCTCTGGTTTTGCATATTAGTCAGGTTTTGGTGTCTGGTTTTACCTACTGCCAGAGGGCAAACTCTTTTTTAGATTTCTCGCACTGATATTTTAAAATTGCAGGCTCCCTTGGTGACTATTTTTATTGTATTTATTTTACTGGCTTTTGAGAACATCCTTAGGCATAGAAAATTCTTTTTAGGTGGAGAATGTACGTTGCCCCATGGCAAAAGTCAGTTTAGCATGTAAAGTCTATCTTTTGTAAGAATGCATCTACACCACGGGCTAAATATTCGAGTACAGTTTGGTCAGAAAGTACTAAGCTGGCTTTGAGATTTAAAAAGCAATTTTTAATAAGATGATTTTATTAATTTTTTAATATTTTTTTCATTTTTGGAGAGACTTTTGGGGCCTGGGAATTTTGTCTCTCTTTGTTGTTTGCAGTGGAAAATAGGTTATAGTGAAACAGGAAAGGGAGGGATAATGAAAAGGAACTATTTGAATAGTCTGGCTCTTCTCACCTTGGAAAACAGACAACTGGGTCAGGAGCAAGGAGAATGGGATATTTCTCCCTTTCCTTTAAACAGTCACTGAATAACTGGAGAGCTGTACTAGGGAGGTGAAGGAGGTGACAGACAGACAGACTTGGTGGCAGTGTGTCCCTGCTGCAGCTGGATGTTAAATCAGAAATCACTGCAGCTGTTTGCTCACTCTGGGAGGTGAAGGAGGTGACAGACAGACAGACTTGGTGGCAGTGTGTCCCTGCTGCAGCTGATGTTAAATCAGAGATCACTGGAGCTGTGTTTGCTCACCCTGGGAAGTTAAGGAGGTGACAGACAGACAGACAGACAGACTTGGTGGCAGTGTGTCCCTGCTGCAGCTGATGTTAAGTCAGAGATCACTGGAGCTGTGTTTGCTCACCCTGGGAAGTTAAGGAGGTGGCAGACAGACAGACAGACTTGGTGGCAGTGTGTCCCTGCTGCAGCTGATGTTAAATCAGAGATCACTGGAGCTGTGTTTGCTCACCCTGGGAGGTGAAGGAGGTGACAGACAGACAGACAGACTTGGTGGCAGTGTGTCCCTGCTGCAGCTGATGTTAAGTCAGAGATCACTGGAGCTGTGTTTGCTCACCCTGGGAGGTGAAGGAGGTGACAGACAGACAGACTTGGTGGCAGTGTGTCCCTGCTGCAGCTGGTGTTAAGTCAGAGATCACTGGAGCTGTGTTTGCTCTGCAGGTACCAGCGTGGCTGTCGCTCCCTGGCTGCCAACCTGCAGGCTCAGGGCTCTGCTGTGCAGAACCAGAAGAGAGAAGTTGCTGCTGCTGAAGCTGCTGCTGCTGATGATGATGATGAGGAATATGACATTCCAGCAGAGATTGAAAATGTTGTAGGTGTGTTAAAACTGGAGAGAAGTTGTTGCAATGCTGCTGTTGGATTATGCCCTTTTCTTTTAAATTTAAATTTTACATTTATATACAAATACAAAATTTATATACAAATACATACTATATAAACCTCGATTAAACTTTAAAAATTCTTTACAAATCCATTTCTCACATGCTGCAAATTAAACATACATTGGAAAACAATCTGATTTGGGCTAAAAAAGTAATGTGGTGTCTGTGCTAGTGTGAACAGCTGGAAAGACTCTAAAACTTCAGTCTTTGCAGCTAGATAAAATAGATGGTATTTTGTCAAATGGGTTGGATTTCAGCATCTCAATCAGAAACTCAGTAGTGGAGTATTTGTAGTGGAGTTGGCCATGGAGGTATAAACACACTGAAATATATTTTACCAATTTTATCCAGTTATATAAAAGAGATGCCCTGAGCCTTTTACAAATGAATTAAAATTTATAATGAGACACACAACAAAAAATGTGTCACATGAAAGCTGAAGAATTATGGTTTAATTTTTAGACTGTGGTAGTATCAAAGGAACAGCATTTGTTTGTTAATATGCAGTTGTACAGCATGTCCTCTGCTAGCTGGCTGGTGGATATTCTCTAAATAAATAGGCAAAAATTGCATCAGAAGACTTTTATAACTGAATAATCTAATGAACCTCTGCAAAAAGCACCATGGCCTCCATTTTGAATTTTTTACAGCACTTAAAATTTCATTCTTTTTCTGTAAACCATTTTGACATATTTCTTGGCTTTTAATTTCAAGTCATACTTATGTGACAAATAGAATAAATCTAGATACAAAGATTTTTATACAATGAGGCAAATGAAATTTGAACATCTTAAGAAAATTTTCTGTTGTTAAATAAGAATAATCTGTTATTTTTGTTTTTTTAAAATCAAATTATTTGCAGAGCAATTGTTGGTTGGCCTGAAAGACAAAGACACCATTGTCAGGTGGTCTGCAGCCAAAGGGTGAGTTTGTTATGGTGATTGTAAGCAATGTATATGAACAATATATAACATGTAAACAATATATTTCTGTCTTGTTTACAGCTTAGCTTAAACGGTATAGAAATGTAGTGTAATCCATGACTGATAATTTGGGTATATTGCCAATTTTGCTATTTACTGCAAATGGCTTTAGCACAGCCTGTGGTGGGTGGGTGCACAGACACGTTTGTCTCTTTTGCTGATGAAAACTCAGGTCAGTTTTTAGGGAATTTCAGGTGGGTTTGGAGGTTTGGAAATAGATGTTCTGGGTAAGACAAGATGTGAAGGGTGCAAAGAAACATTTCTTCAAAATGCTTTTTTTCTCTTTCTCTTTTAAAATGCATTTCTGTGGAGGGTTCACTGCTATGTAGACTTTTTTAAAGTTTGAGATTGTTGTTTAAGGGTATCAGTCTTAGGGCAGTGGGGTGGCATCCTGAAGTCAGGAAGATTCCAGTAACTAATTTTTTTCCTGTAATTTACCAATCAAATGCAGTACTAATGATCCATTGTATGTTTCTTTCTTTTTCTTCTTCTGTAGAATTGGTAGAATAACTGGAAGACTTCCAAAAGAATTAGCAGATGATGTGATTGGGTCTCTGTTGGACTGTTTTAGGTAAAAATCTTATTTCACACTTTACACACATCTAAAACATGTCTGCTTGTGCAACAGGGGGACATCAGTTAGGAAGAAAGGTCTAAAAATCTGTGAATTTTCTTGCTGTCCTTCTCTCAGATTTCAAAATCTTTGAAGGCACAGATGGGCTAAGGGTATTCAATAAAGAAATTATTTCTGATCCCTCCTCATGACCCCATATTAAGGTAGTGTGCAGGCACTGAAGTTAATTTTAGGAAAAATTTTAAAAATGCCCGTTAACTTGCTACTTTAGAGATTCCTGGTGTGCTCAAGCTCATGTCTTGAGTTTAGTGTCCATCCTCAGAAACCCAGCAGAACTGGAAATGATGTTCTGAGCTTCACCAGAGGTGAGAAACAATCTCTGTGTGAGGGGAGGCTGAAACATGTAGGGAGAGTGAGGAATAAATAGGGTATAATAGAGCTTTATGCACTTGGGAATGGTGTGGATGTGCTTGCCTCTAGGTTTTGTGTTACTAGAAGCAAACTCAAGCATCAGGTGGCAGGTTTGGAATAAAGACAGAGTGATGTTATTTAGTTTTTACAGTTAAACTGTAAAAAATTCTTGCCATAGGACCTTGTGGATACTGAGAATATTTACCCGAACAAAAAGTGTGCAGCTTGTCTGCAAGCTTCTCCATGATCTGCCAGAGTTTGGAAGTGTTTTGCAGAGTGAATGTGCTGGTTTTAGACTCTGGCTAAGGCATCTGCCCTTGGCTGTGTCAGAGAGGATTTGGGGCCAGTGGAAACTCTGGTTGGGGCACCCAGAGCTGTGGGATGCTCTTTTGGTGCACTTTAGTGTTGGATGTCATGGCTTTGCATTCCTGTAGAGCATGTAAAGTCATTAAAGAAAAAATCAAACAGGTATCATGTGCTTTTGTTTAATACCAAATTGCTCATCACAGCTGCATTGAGTACCTGAAATCTAAACGAGTGGTTTAGGGCAAACCATAAAAAACCAAAATAACAAAAAGAGTTTCTTTATTGGCAAGAAATGCTGGTCATGAGCAGTTTGTCACTCAGATGTTCCCAGTTTTAAAAAGCATTTTCACATTGGTTGTGAGTACAAATAAAGGATGCCAGCTCAAAGGACAACACATTAGAAAAGAGGAAGGTATAAAGTCTGAAAGACTTGCAAGGAAAGTATCCACTTAGATGATCCCTCACCGTGTTACTGTGATTAATTTAAGAGGTGCTGCTGATCTCAATTATCCCTGGAGCTTCAAAGACCTGTGCTCACTGTGTTTTCTTTCCTTGTTTTTCAAGTCATAGGGATGAGTAATTCAACTAGCAATTGAGTGACCTGCTTTCTTCAGAAACACCTGGGAACAAATGTAGGCAAGGACAGAGAGAGCCTCTGTTGGAGTCTTTGCACTAAATATCTATTGACCAAAACAGGAATAAAGCAGTTGCTCGTCAGAAGCACTCTGTTGTACTTGTTGGGATAAGAGGAAAGGATTTGTTCTTTCAAAAGACAAAAGTCAGGGAAGAAATGAGTGATGATTTTTCACAGTGTAGTGAGATTGTCAGCACAGTTCCACTGGGGTATGAGCCTTGTGTTGTTCAACATACACATAAATAATCTGGAAAAAAGGGGAATGAGGGGCTGAGGAAACCAGCTGATATTCAAAGTTGATTTAATGTAGTGAGAGCTGAAAGTGGCAGGAAGGAAAGTGTTACAGAAGCCCAGGTGAGGTACTATGACAGTAAATGTCATGTAAAACATAATGTCTAATGCATGCAAACTGATGTACTTGGGGCAAAATGCTGCTCACTGTCAAAGCCCTGGAAGCCACTGATCTATCAGAGTGTGTCAGGGGAGCACTCAGCAGCTGGCAGGGAAAACAAGAGAAATGTTGGAAATGATGAGGAAAGGAAGAGATGAAACTAAATCACTGAGAAGTGGTTTAACTGATGGGGTGTTTTACAGGTGGGAAGGAGAAGTGGAGGGGTGGGATTTGCTGGATCTCCACTGTAAATAGGCCAGAAGGAGGGAGAGGAGAGGCTGTTTACCATTCACTCTCCCTGGTGCCAGAGCAGGGGAGCAGCAGGAAGTGCATTTCCACACAGTTGTAATTAACCAGTGGAAGTCATTGCCACGGGATGTTATGGGAGCCAAAAGTGTAAAGGGAGTTCAAAAAGGGATTATCCAAATTAATGGAAGAGAGTCCCTTCAGAGGTTATTAAATAATGAATCTGGCTCCAGCCTCTGGTTGAGCTGTCTCTGTGCTGCTGCTTGCCAAAGCCAGGGGGGCAAGAAGGGGATGGGGGTCCTGCTTTTCTTTGGCTGAGCACCTGCTCTCAGAGCTGCAATTCAGAGATGGTGTTGGGAGAAATGAAGCTTGGATCTGACCTGGCCTGGCTGTCCAGTGTTTTCTTCTCAGATTCCTACTCCCAGTGTAATACAGAATGAACTCTCTTCAGATTTAGTCCTGCAGCATGCCACCTTTCCTCTTTTCACTCCATTATTTACTATTTGGGGTTTTCTTCTCAGATTCCTACTCCCAGTGTAATACAGAATGAACTCTGCTCAGATTTAATCCTGCAGCATGCCACCTTTCCTCTTTTCACTCCATTATTTACTATTTGGAATCCTCTCAGATTCCTACTCCTAGTGTAATACAGGATGAATTCTGATTTAATCCTGCAGCATGCCACCTTTCCTCTTTTCACTCCATTATTCACTATTTGGAATCTCAGATTCCTACTCCTAGTGTAATACAGGATGAATTCTGATTTAATCCTGCAGCTTGCCACCTTTCCTCTTTTCACTCCATTATCTGCCAGCCCACTATAAATTATTTACCATTTGGGGTTTTTTGCTGTGTTCACTGCAAGTTTCTCTCGTTGATGTTTTCTAAAGGTGGATAAAACCCACTATTTGCTTACTTCATAAACTCTTGTAATGGGTTTGCTGGGAATTGCCATTTGAACCTCTTGTGCAAGTTAAGGGCTGCATTTGGCACTAAACTCATTAATTATTTTGGGTATGTTCTGTAAATCTTTTGCCCATTTACTAGGAAGTTGTTTTCCTTTTTTCTATGAGTTTCAGGTATTGAATCTTCTGTATTGAGTTACATTTATAGTCATAAATGAGGTTTTTGAGTATTTAGTCATATTTATAGCACTGTTTATGTTGCATAAATGGGAAGGAAAACATTTAACTTGTCATTCTTCTATTTTACAAGTCCAGTGGCAGCAATAACACAATAGGAACATGCTGGTTTGGATTGGGAGTCTTTTAAAATGTTAAGAATTCACCATAAGAAATGAAATCCTGAGAGGAAGGGCCAGTTTTGACCAAACTTGTTCTGGCTTTAGTTTCCAGGAAACAGACACGGCGTGGCACGGGGGGTGCCTGGCCCTGGCTGAGCTGGGCAGGAGAGGATTGCTGCTCCCTTCCCGAATCCCAGATGGTGAGTTGGACCTGCTGACTGTAAGTTCATGGAATAATTTATATTGTTAGGCACCAAATGTGTGGCAATAAGACTGGGATTTGCTGATGTGTGAGTGCTGGGTGATGACTGAACCACTGAGTTCTACAGTAAAACATTTGCCCATGGGGATATTTAAGTACTTCTGTCTAAAGCATTGGCTTGGGTGTGCCTTTTTTATACTTAATAAATATTTCTTTCCAAAATGGAATTAATTTCTTGGGGTTTTCTTCTTTCTTCTTCCCTCCCATGTTTCTTTGTACACTTGTATAAAACAATTCTGCTTGTCTCCATATTGTGTCAGTGTCATTATTTAAGCAGAATATATTAAATAATTGATGACTAACTTGCACTTTAAAGCCAGTAGCTTCTGCAGTTTGTTTATGGTTAAATTTCAAAGGCCAGTTTAATGTAATTTATACATGAAATGTTTATGTTTTAAATGGGTTTTTGAAATAGCAGGATGGAAAGAAAAAGAACAGGGCAGAGGAATTGTTTCTTTGTGTGTTCTGTAGTTTTCAACATACATTGAATTACAGAGATATTAATGTAATTTTGGTCAATGCCATACACAGTGGGAATGACAAAAGCACAGTGTAGCAGTTGACATCCACCCTTGGGTGCTTTTACAGCAGTGGCTTGTTCTAGATGGTTCTTTGGGTCCCATCTGGTGCTTCTGTGCTGAACAGAGAAATTAAACACTAAATTTAAAAAATATTTCAAAGCTGATGTTTCATACTAGTAAGTCAGGGTACTAAATCTGTTCTAGTTTCAAGATGTGCTGTAAAATGTGGCATTTAGTACAGTTTATTACTCTGTCTCCCTGGAAGGAGTTCATGTCCATACTTTCTCACATGTGGTGCATGTGAGAAAGTTTGTGCAGGGAGCCTTCAGTTGGTTTCCCTTTTTTCATTACTTTTGCCCTTCCATGATAAAGGTGGAACACTTAAAAACCTTCCAGTTTACAGCTGGGGAATCCTGAAAGGGAAATCCTCCAAAGGTAAATCTGTACTTCAGTTCTGACAAAACCAGAACTGTCCACCTCTGTCAGGGATTCTGGATAACCTCATGACAGATTTTTATTTAATTTGAAGAAGGCAGATCAGATCAGCACTGGAGCTGGCTTTAATAAATAATATTTGTATGGAGATGGGGGAGAATAAATCCTTGAATTCTATGGAAGAACCACCAAAAAGTCTTTTTTCGTTCACTTTAAAGAAATTCAAATTACCAGGTAAAGAGATACATGAGATATTTTTTTCAAATTGTGGATAACAATAACTGAAGCTTTCTGCTTTCAGAAATGAGTGAGGCACATTGCTTAAAGTAGTGTGAAGAGTGGCAGTGGTGACACATGACTCTGTAATTTCATGTTTGGAAATTAGGGATTTAGCAGCATCTGACCCTAAGGTTGAAGCTTTAATCTTGGACTGGAAAGCACATGCTGATGTACAGCTCAGTACCTCACACTGACTTATGCCCTGCTGTTGGCATTTCAGTTAATTGGGCTTCTTCTGTTACTTCATTGCCTTTTTTCAAACTCACATTGATACTTTTGCCTTTTGATAATGTGAGAGAAGCTTTTCTCTATGAAGGATTAAATTAAAGATCAGTCTATCTCTTTTAGTTCCTTACCTCAGAAACTGAAGTTCTGTCATTTACTATTTAATTTCTAAACTTGTTACAATGCTCTGTCTGAGTTGTTGGCTCAAAGCAGCACAGCACAAAACATGAGTTAAAAAAAATTCTGGGAATTCTGCATTATGTTGAATGCAGCTCCACTTCCTTGAGTAGGTTTATACCTATTAGTGATGTTCAGGCAAGTGAGAATGCCTCTAACCTGAGTAATGATCAGTGAGAAATGTATACCTGTGGTTTTATGGGAATAATGCTTGTTCTGGGTTTGTTCTCCTTACACTCTGCAAATTTACACAGGGATCAGCCTTATTTTAGTTGAACTTTTGCAGCAGTTTGATGTTTGCACAAGCTGGACAGCAGCTTTAAGGCAGAGGGAATTCTGAGCCTCATTGTTTGGAATTAAAAGCAAGGGTGAATTAACCTGTGTAGTGAATTTCCATCACTGAAGAAAGCTTCTTTTGTTTGGAATTGATTTGATCCCAAAATTCTGCTTGCCAACTAAAAATTTTACTAGCAACTTCTTGCTAGCTGTTCTTCAATACAGATAGTGTAGTAAATGTATTTGTGTTCATTAATGACTTTCCATATATTGTAAGTACAGATCACAAGATTTATTTGAAAAATTGCCAGTTTATATACACAGATATAGAAGTAGGAAATAGTTTTATGGCTGTATGTAGAAGGACACAGAAACTGATAGTGAATGATAACACATGCACTGAAACAAGACCTTCACCAGGAGAGTTTGCCTCAGATGAAATAAATTATATAAATAACTTTTTAGGCCTGGAGTTTGAAGGCTGCCCAGTGTCTGTCTAACCTCAGCAAAGCAGGCACCTGGATTGCTTAGTTCTTCATATTTTCAGTGTTGTTTTCAAAGCCATTTACTTAAAGTTGAACATAAACTGCATTTGTTAAACCTGTGCAGGCTTTCTTTGGTTTGACTTGAATCTTGGTCTCAGTCAGTGTGAGAAGAGGTCGCTTACACAGGGTTTGGGGCAGTTTATTTCAAGTGGCCTCTGCCTCTGAGTAAATAAATTTGGGCTGTTGTTCTCTCTTAGGGCAGAATGGCAAAGTGCATCCATACACAGAGCAGTTTTTACAGTATATTCTAAAAAGCCAGTTTTAATCTTAAGCTTGTTTAAACAATGACATAAAAAGGTTTTCAAAGGAAAAAAAAGACCCCAAATCCCCCCTGTTAGATGAAGTTAAGGCTGGAAAAAGACTATGACAGTATGTTATTGAGCAATATTGTTTCTAGAGCTTAAATGTCTTTTAAGAAAAGAAGTTGTAAAAGTTATTTTACATCATACAATTGCAAAAACCCCTTGACGATTCATCTGATTTACTTTGGCTTTAGGAACGAATGCAAAAATTCACTCATCAAAACCTGAGCTTGTACAAGGCAAAGTTCAATTACTTAAAAATATTAATATAAAATTATGAACATTATTTACAATGGAGAGATTGAATGTATCTTGTCATGGGCCAAGCCCAACGAATGAGGGTTTGTAGAAATTTCACGATGACGCTGGTAACCAGAAACTCACTGAAAGGAGGAGAATTAGGACACTCTTGTTCTCTTCCTTAAAGTGAAGACTCTGCTGCAGTCATTGGGCCTGACCCTCTTAGCACCTTGCTGGGATTTCGTGGATTCTTTTTGGTTTGTCCTTTTTTGTCCTTTCCCCTTTGGGTTGCACTGAGCATCCTGAGCGTCGGCGGCGGGCTCGGCGGGCGCGCCGTGCCCGTCCTGCGCGCCGTGCCCGTCGCCGTCCAGCCGCGCCGTGCCGGGGCTGTAGGCAGCCAGCTGGCACAGAGCCACGGCTGCTGTCTGCTTCTGCTCATCACAGCTCTCCATGAGCCCCAAGTCTGCAGCCTCACCACGCTGGGCTGCCAAAGGTTTGTCGCAGGCACTGCTGCTGGGGGTCTTGGGGGCGCAGGGCTCCGCTCCGGAGCTCTCCTTCTCGGCGCTCGGAGGAGCGGCGGCGGCGCTGTCGTGGGATGGGCTGTGGAAGGATGTTTTCAGGCTGGATGTGTTACAGGAATCCTTCACTGAGAGGTTCAGGGGCATGTCCTGCATTTCCAGGAAGCTCTGCCTGTCTGTTTTGGATGGGGTTTTGTACATGTGCTCATGAGTAGGTCCTGTGCTTGTGTCAGGCTTTTTTGAAAGATTGAGGGGGCCTATCCCTGTGTCTTCCTCTGTGTTGGACAGGGAGCCCACGTTGTTCTGGCCATCGGTCTGTGTGTGTGAGTCTTCATCAGTGACATTGATGCTGGAAGAAACAAGGAGAAAAGAGAATTCACTATCAATTGCTCTTTTAAACTGAGGCTGAGGAAGTGGGCAGGAAGAGGAAAAACTCTAGATTTCTAGGCTAGAAGTCCAACAATTCTGTTGTTTCCCCTTTAAATCCCCAAATACCTTTCACCATACCCATCACTGTAATGGAAGTAATTCCCTGAAATACTCAAACCCATTGGAAGTACAAAAACAAGGTGGAAATTCCTGGTACATTTAAGGAGAATGAACAGTCTGCTCACTGTAGCACCTCTGTGCTTTGCACAGTTAGTACAGAACAGATTAACTCACGGCTGTAAATCTAAATATAAACAAGCATTGCATGAAATGTGCCCATCTGTCTTTGTGTAAACCTGACAAGAATTTGCAAAGTGTTATTTTACCTGTTAGGTGAATCCCCTCTCTCCTGCTGTGCCTGCACTCCTTGAAGGGAAGGTGCTTGGTCCGTGCTTTTTCTCACAGGTCTGAAGGCTGTGAAGTTTTCTTCTGATTGCTCATACTTGCCCAGGGATGTGGATGATGACTTGTTGGAGAGGTCAAACAAACCCTCACACGTGTGGCTTGTCTGGGTGAAGTTGGTGGGGCTGGGTCTGCCAGGGGAGCCTGTTGCTGCACTTCCTGCAAGAGGGCTCATTTTGGCATTCTCTCTTTCATTTTGGTCATCCTTGGCGTTACCTTTGGCATGCAATAATGTCATTTCTTTTTCATAATCTGCTTGTTTTTTATGTGAGCTTAGAGGGTATTGTTGGGACGGGCTTAAAGAAGCTGGGTACAGCAAGGTGGTTTCTTCCATCAGATGAGAGTTTTGATCCCTGTTAATACCAGCTACATGTGAAAATCTGTAAAATGGAGGATCTGTTGGCCTACAAAATCCATATGGTATTGGTGGAGTGGAGTGGTACTGTTGGAACAATCTATAGTGTTCATATGCTGATGGATTTAGGGGTTTTGGAAGTGGCCCAGGGTGGGGAAGAAAATGTCTTTGATCTTGTGTTCCGTAGACAGAGAGAGCAGAGCTTTCACACTCTGAGCTGCCTGGGAGCAGGTAAGGTGTGTAGATAGCAAGCCGGTGCTCATAGAAATGGGGTGAGTACTCAGGAATCATTGGTTGCATGTAGGGTGAAATGGAACCAAAGCCTTTCGTGGGAGCAACTTTGTGTGGAAATTCTGGGAGGAAAGAACCTGCCTTCCACGGGTGAGCTGGTGTGTGAAACGCGGACTTGGTGTGAAAAGGAGAACTCTTGTTAGAGAGGGAGAGGATTTCAGATGCCTCAGTGATTTCTGGGCCTTTGCTGTCTCGGTGTTCTCCGACGGGAACAAAGGCTGAGGGCCTGACCATGCCCTCCATCAGGGGCTGCACGCTGATGGCGCCTTCTGCTGCAGAGCTGGCAGGGCTTAATTCCTTCGGAATCCCGGGTTTCTGTCCTTGAATTGCAGTGTTTGTGGCCTGGTTTTGTAACTCAACGTTTTCCTTGGCATCTTCTTTTGTAAAAGGATATTGAGGCTTTGAATCGAGGCTTGACAGTCCATTTGTGACAGATTTAGAAGAGGTTGGTTTGACGGCGGATTCCAGCTGGTTGATCTGTTTGGGCTCCAGGGAACTGCCCTTTGGACACTTGATGACACGATCCTGCTCTGACACCAAAGTGATGGAGTTCTTGCAGAGGCCATACTTCATGTGGTTAAAGAGATGGGATTTCTCATTGCAAGTGAAGGGGCACTGGAAGCACTTGTACTTGAATGGCTTTCCCGGTGGTCTTGGGATGTAATGAGGCTTCTTGGGTTTACGTTCTTTGAGGAGACTCATTCTTTTTTCTGCTTTAAACAATTAAATGTAATGGTTCTTTATAAAAACTTTCTTGTGGTTGGCTTCCCTCGGTTGTAGCCTTGTGATGTTTCCGGTTTTTCAGGTTTCTAGAATCCTTCTTCCCAGGTGAGGAGAAGCAGCCAGCTCCTGTGGTGTCTCAGGGAAAAGGGCGCCGGAAAACAAGGCTTTTGCCACTGGTAGTGCAGGAACTGAAACACAAAGTTTAAAATGAGCTTTAGTGGAACATTGGAGCTAAACACAAAGTAGTGCCTTGCCTTAAGAGCATTCCCCCTCATACTGCATGTGTTGTGTTATTTGGGTTTTTTAGAACAATAAAAAAGCTGGATGTCAGGCTGGAGGTAGATGGGCATTGACCTTTGGCATCCTCCCGCGCCCAAACACAGTCACACAAGTGGCCTAATTTCCAGCAGCAGCACTTGTCACCTGCCTGTGCTGCCGGCTCGGGGGAGTTCTCTTTGAGAGCTGGAGGAACATTCATTGAGAAGATGAAAGTAGAAATCCAGGTGGAGCTGTTGAGAGAGGAGTGGAGTGGGTGGGATGGGAAGAGGCAGGTCCCAGCAGGGGCTGGATGTGGGGCGAGCCTGTTGGGCCGGTCCGGGAGAGCGAGGAGGGAATTTCCTGCTGTGGTGACACAAGGGTGGGGTGCATGGGTCGCTCTTGGGCGGCTGACTGGGCTCTTTCTGAGACTGACCAGCCCCTCTCTTCACTGCTGTGGCATTTCCCAACAGCCCAGTCTCAATGGATACCTCAAAAGTGCCCAATCTCTCGAAGGATAAAACCACACTGATTTTCTTCCTCTTCCTAATTCAATTAAGAGAAATGAGCGCTGCAGTGTCTGAGTAATGGAATCCTCTGCCTGATAAACACCCCTCCCATCCTCCTGCTGCTCACAGATTGCACGTGGTTAACACAGGCACCCCGGTGTATTAACTCGGGGGGGAAAAGTGTCTGACAGGAATTGATTTCCAGGGGAAGGATCTATCTGCCTTTCTTTGGAAAAAGGAAGGTTGTGGATGCTTTATCCAGCCCGGTGATTCGCTGGGTAGATAAGTCGGGAGGGCTTGTACCGGCTTGTTCCATTATGTTCACTGATTCTGAAGGCGTGAGAAACTCTCGCAGTCAAGTTCTCATGATTTTATAGGATGTGTTATGGCAGAGATCTAAAAACTGATGATTTCATCATGAACTACAAGCATCATTATCAAAATGATGACTGTTGCAAAACCACGTACTGTATCTATTGTGTTACCCGAAACTACGGGAATACTAATTGGAAGAGTGACGAGATAGCTCCATTTTTTTTTTTTAAAAAAAGCTTTTTTCATAGAAGTTTGAATTAGTAGTATTAAAATACTAAGTTTATGAAAAGAATTGCTGGTAATTATGTGCTGTGAGATTTTAGTTCAAGTAGAGATGTTTTGCATTTCTTAAATCAGAGATTATTTAAAAGAAAATGGCAGGCAACTCATGATGAAAACTGAAGGGAAAGCTACAGAATTGCTGCTTGGCTCATCAGGTACAGTAATTCTAGCAAATTGTTTTAAATGTTGTTTCTGATGTTATAGAAATATTAATTTTGTTAAAATAGTTATTGTGAAGGCACCCTTAAAAATGCAAAGCTGCTCTGCAAGTAGAAAAAAGTAATCAAGCTTTTTCCTAAAATTAACAAGTGATTAAATGCGCTTCAGATTAATGAAAAAGGAATTTCTAGAGAAGTAGCTTTTTGTTTTTCAGGTTTTAATGAGGTTGTTTGAGTTGGATACTGATACTGTAAGAGCAATAAGGAAAAATGCATTAGCATGTTAAAGTCTCATCATTAGAGTATGGCTGGAATGGTAGTCCAATAAATTTTAAAAAATAATATATTGTATTTTAAAATATTTTAAATAAATAGCTAGAAGTCCTTTGAAATAGTAAAAATAATACTTTTACATTAAAAAATAAAAAAATATATTGAGACATAGGAGGAGAGGTTGAGATAGGGAACTGGGCTCTTTCTTCTGCCTTAAGTGAGCTTGTTGCACTTATTTTTAACTAATGATGTGTAACTAGCATGGAAAGTTTGTAATGGACTCGGTCAAGTCGGTTTGTACCTGTTATTCTTTATATCTTCTTGGAAGTGCTTGTACTAATTATTCTTGAAAAAAGATATTGTTGTCAAAACTCCATTGCTTTCTTAGCTGAAGCATTTATGATAACGTCTGAATCTGCATTCAGGTGCAGCATTTATAATAAAGGGATGGTAATTAGATTTCCTTGTTCTTCCAGCTTTCCTTTGCTTCATAATGAAAATTCCTGTGTGTCCTGTCCTCCCCCCTCTGACTTTGTACTTGGTATTTAACTTTGATTCAAGTTATTCCTGTTAGACAGAGTATTAACTATCATTTCTTAACAAGATAAAATGCGTTGTTGCAGTTTTAATGTTAGAAATTCCAAGCCTTGGAGCTCCTCTGCCGTGGGTACAGCAGGAGAGCATTCCAACAGCTTTTTATTTCTTTCTATTTAATTTGTTTTGATGGCTCCAGAACCTGCTGCTCCGACTTGGGAGGTGCAGAGAGCAGCTCATTTTAAAGGGTGTTTACCTTTCCTAAACTTAGGTCAGGCCAGCCAGGTGAATGTTTTCTTTCTCTCTTTTACTATTTAATCCTTTTTTTCTCATGGTTTAAAAATGCCAGTAATAAAATATTTCTAAAGTTAGACAAGTAGGATAATTCTTCCTCTGGTCCCTAATTCACAGGAGTGTCTGGCAGAGAGACATATTTTAGCATTAAAAGCATAAAAACTATTTGATCACACAGTCAAAAAGGACATTAATAGTTTAAAATAGGTGCAACCAATTAAAACTATATAAATAATAAATATTTATATAGTCCCTATATAAATAATGTTACTTACAGCTGAACAATATATGTTTTGTGCTGCCAAAGTTAGAATTTAGTATTGGAAAGAAAATATCAAAATAAGTAGTTGCTTTTTCCTTTAACTTCAATGCCATCACTTGTGATATCTTTTAAAAACAGGGAAAAAAATCTTCAACAGCAGGATAATTTTTACATGACTTTTTTTTCTTAGATTGAGAATTAATTTCCTGTAGACCTGCTTGTAGAAATGCAGACGGTTCTATGTTATTATAATTCTCTAGTTTTGAAATGCAGTAGTGTTATTTATTTATATTTTTATTGAAAACAAGTTATTCAGATAATCTTGATTAAACTTGAGGTTATCTTAGTTGTTTGTTTTTGACACTAGTAACCTCCTCATGGCTTTCGAACCTGTCGCCCTTTCCAGCCTGAGAGTGACTGCTCCAAGTTTCCTTCCTTCTATTTTTAAAAGCAGCTTGTTGCTCCCTCCTTGCCTTTAACCTGTTGGCAGGTTCAGAAAACAGGAATGTAGTTGAACGTTGTGTGTAAATATATAAACAAAAAATGTCCGTGGGGATAAGTGTATACACACATATGCACATGTGTATTCATCCACACAAATAGATATGTGCATATATATCTGCCCAGGTTGTTTTTTTAGGGTTTTAAGTAGTTTAAATTGTTTAAGATGCCCAGTTGATCAAAGAGGAAATTTCAAAATGTCTTTTATTACAAGCAGGGACAGTAATTACATTTCTTTTTAGGACACTACTTCAGCAAAGTACGTAACAGCTGCTCATGCCCACCCCATTATTATTGCAGGCTCCTTCTGGTGATGTGGATCTCTCTGACCAGGAGGACTCACTGGGGTGGAACATTTTGAAGGACATGCTATAATTAAAATATTGTGATGTGGCATTATTGCATAACCCAAGGACATGCCATTGTCACCTACCCAGGGTGTTGCAAGAACAAGATTTGTGAGTTTTATTCTAGCTGAGATTTTTCCAGCGATCAACCACCCCTCCCTTCTAAACTTCCAGGTCCTTGAAACTGAAAGATAAAATTTTAACACAACTGATTGTTAATTAGGAGGAAGCAGGGGTGAGAGGGGTGGGCTGGGAGGGCAGTGTGTGTGTGAGGTGCAGACCCATGGGAACTGCTCTGTGTGTGTGTCTGTGTGTGAGAGGAAGCTCTGAAACACGGATTAAATTACTTGCTTAGGCAGCGTGGATAGGAAATAAAAATCTCTCTACATACCAAGTTAATAAATCAATGTCTTAATACACTCTAATTGACTAGAAAATAGAAAATGATCCCATTTTCTGCTAAATTTCCAGAAGCTGGAAAAATTAATAAATCAAGGCTGGAGCACATTATCTTTACACAAGCTTTTCAGATGAACCTGACACGACTCTAGGAAGCAGAGCTGGCACAGCAAACACAGCAATTTAAAGCAATATAGCAATATATTAACTCCCCAAATCAAAAAAATAAATAAAAGGTGCTGAAAACCCTTTGCACCCACAAGAGTTAATTATTGTAAAAACTTGCAAGAGTCAGATTTTCTCTCAGACTGAAAGTTTCAACAGGAGAGGGGAATATTTCTGCTGAAAGCTGAGACTGGTGCCGTGAGTGCACCTGCTGGAGTAACCCTGGCTGCTGGGACAGCTGGGAACTGAGCACCTCAGATTTCCTCCTTAATATCAGCAAGGTTTCATTAAAAGAAATTCTCTAAAGCAATGTACTCACCGGGCACCGGGGTGTCCGAGAGCTGGCGGGCGCTGCGCTGGAGCTGTCACTGCTGGGAGAGCAGTACCTGTTCTCTGCCTGAGCCCTGAGTGAAACTGCAGGAGGCTGTTCCAGGGGAGGGACCTGAGCGTGTAGGAGTTGAGCCCTCGGGGTGTAGAGATGCACCTGATATTACTCCAGCCTGCAGCTACGATTCATTTGTTTGCGTCCACCGCTCTCATTGAGCATTACCTCAGCATCTCCTATCGAAGGCAGCTCCCGTCGCTCCGTGCCCTCCAACAACCAAGTTTTGCTCTCAGCTCTGGTGCCTGTTCCTTTTGCACCGTGGGGTCAGAAGTGGCTGAGTTAACACTGAGGATATTTTAAGTTTTGTACAAGTGACTGGTGGGCAGCAGAACTGACTGTACGCAGGGGGTAGCGAAGCTTAAAAAAGAATTTTGCTCATTTTTTGGAGACTGACTTTTTTTATTGAATGCCCTTTGTAGCTTTAATATTCTTGCTCTTTTTTTTCCTTTTTTCCTCCCCCCTCTTCATTTTGATTTAAATTTTTGTCCTTCATGAGTCTCCTTTCTGAAGGCGGGACTGAACTAACTCCAAGCTCGCTTGCCACAGGAACCTGCCAAAGCTTGTCTATAATCGACAGCCAAACGTGCAGGTCCTGGAAAGGGAAAGGAGTCACTGCAGGCAGGATTGATTGTCACGGCTCTGTGTTTGCTCAGGACCTGGGAAATCCAACAGGGAAATGGCAAAGTCAACTGCCCACCCGCTGCTAACTGCTGGGGCTGGCTTTAATTGTGGTTTTTTGTTAGAGTTTGGAAATGACAAATTTCAGGGTGCGTGTGCCAGTCACTGGGGACATGGCTGAGCTGCTCAGTGACATGATTTCCTCTCACACACAGGCTGGCACAAGGGAAATATTTTGATACCTGTAGCTCTGTCTAAAAACCACGCCTGTTAATGCATAAGCAAAGGGGCTTTTGGCTGCTAATTCCAATGTTCCAGAGATGCTAAAACTTCTGTTCAAAACTGAACATGAGAACCCTCTTGTTTCACCCACTGCTGTGTAGATAAGACAGCTGCAGATTACTGAAACTTCAAATGTATTTTGTATTTTATATTTTATATTTTATATTTTATATTTTATATTTTATATTTTATGTATAAAAATTGATTTTATAGTTAGCAAAAGTAAGATTTTTTTGGAATGAAAATGATTAAGGGAATTGTCAGGACAAAACCTGTTTAAAAAGTGGATAAAAGTTGTTTGAAAATCAGTCTTTTAAGACACTTTAAAGCAGTGTCTTAAAATAATTTTAAAGGTGTTGCCTTTGGTTTGGTGGAATTATTTACAGACATCTACTTCCCTGTGTGGGTATGCAGGTCACCTTGCTTCCTTTTGCTGGGCTGGTGTAACTTTTTGAAAAAAAAATTCAAATTATAAACAATCACTAATTTTAAGGCAGAAGAGTGGCTTTTGTGGCATGTTTTATTTTTTCCCTTAATTATTTTTTTATTATTATGTTTCTATAATGCAACGTAGCAGTATAAAAGTGACATATATATATATATATATATATATATCACCATGCTTGCTCTTGCTGGGCTGGTGTAACTTTTGGAAAGAAAAATTCAAATTATAAACAATCACTAATTTTAAGGAAGAAGAGTGGCTTTTGTGGCATGTTTTATTTTTCCCCCTTGATTATTTTTTTTATTATTTTATTTCTATAATGCAGTGTAGCAGTATAAAAGTGATATATATATCACCATGCTTCTTCTTGCTGGGCTGGTGTAAATTTTTGAAAAAAAAATTCAAATTATAAGCAATCACAAATTTTAAGGTAGAAGAGTGGCTTTTGTGGCATGTTTTATTTTTCCCCCTTGATTATTTTTTTATTATTATGTTTCTATAATGCAGCATAGCAGTATGAATGGTGTAATATTGCTGTCACATTTCTCTCTAGTTGTTTGTAAATCCTTTGGATTAAGATGGGATAAGTTCTTCCATTTAGTTGTAAAATATTTTGAATAAAATTTTGTGTATTAGAAATTTCTAAGGGAAAAAGGGAGAAAGACTTTATTCAGAAACATCTCTGGAAGAAAATTTCAATTTGTGGCACCTAGAGGAAGCTGTTGGGCTCCCTCAGTTGAGCAGACTGAACTGGCATAACAGACAGTGAGAACTGGAACTTTGATTTTATTTTTTTTAACTTTTCCCCATTGCCTGACCTTGTATTTGGAGGGGAGCTGTCATGTCCAGTTGCTGCAGTGACCCACAGAAAATGTTTTAACCCCAGCTGCTTCCTGGAAGTGCTGTTACCACTCAGGGCAGTGAAATCAGCTGCAAGTGAAGCAGAACTGGAAGAAAAAAAAAACAAAACAGCCATGTAAATTCTCCTTTGCTTGGGGCTTGGATGATATTAAAAACCCAGATCTGGGGGAGAAGATTCTTTGTGGACCCCAGAGCAGGACGATGAGAACTCCTGTTTGTGCAGACCTGTAGAAATACTAAATCATGATTGCAGTGATGTTGTTTCCACACTTGTTTTTAACTCACTTGATCACATCTTGTCCCATCAGTGACCCCAGTCCCTGTTGGTAGCACCTTTTTCATTTACCCGAAAATTTTTCTTTCTTTTACCTGAAAATTTTTCTTTGTTTTACCTGAAAATTCTTCTTTCATGTACAGGTCAGATTAATTAAGAGCACCAGGACTGACATAGTGAAATTTGGATTTATTGATATGCTTCTACCAAGTTGCCTTTTTTTTTTTTAAATGTGGTGATTTTTGTATCTCTGTGGGGCTGAAGCTTTGGGGTTTTATCTTCTTTGGTGTAGAATATACTTCTTAATCCTATGTTCTTTTTAAAATTCAGTATTAAGTAAGTGTTGTTCAGCTGTAGCAGAATTCTGTCATTCTCTAAATGTTACAAACTTCCTTGTATGGGCTTTTATATGATTTTTTCACTCAACTTTAGCACTAAGCAGAAAACAAAATGTCAATTGCAGAAAATTACATGCAGATGGGGTAAATTTACCCTGATCTGGGTACACCTCTCATCTCATTGCTGTTTTCCCCTTCAGAATTCCATTCCCTGGATGTTCCAGTGTGTGCCAGGTGTTGTTCCAGTCACTTAACACCTCCACAATAATCAAAGAGTTCTTGCCCTTCTGCTCTGATGCCAGGACTGGCCCTGCTGGTTCCCCTCAGGACTCCAGTGCTGCTCACAAGGGATGGCCACTGGTTTTCCATAATTTCCTGGAATTTTTTCCAGGTCTTTGCAGAGGTGCCTTAGCAATCTGTGAGCTCATTAGTTATTCCAGAGAGCAGCAGGATCCCAGGTAAATGTGGATACTGGTGCACATGGAGGTGGTGAAACTCAGCTTCCCACGTACAAGAAGTGCCTTGGAACTGCAATGTTCACCTGTATCACCTTAATTGTGTCTGCATTTGTGGCTTTGAGTTAGTAAAGTCCTTTTTTCTTTCTGGGATCACTGGAATAGAAGTTGCTGAACAATTTGTGAATCCTTCTGATTAAGATGGGATAAATTCTTCCATTTAATGGTAAAAGTTTTTGAATAAAAATTGATGTATTAGACATTTCTGAGGGAAAAAGGGCTCTCAGCATCAGCATGTTTGGGCTGGGTTGTTCCACACCATTCCCAGAAGGGGGCAAATGGATGTGAATGTAATTGCTGGAACTCACCGTGCCCCAAAACATGACGTGGTTCTCCTACAATATTCTCATAATTATTTTTTTCTATCCCATATGAATAGTTATTAGTCTTAATGCTTTTTGAATAACACCTTTGAAATGTGCCTTTGTTTTTCCTAACAATCCAGTCCCTGACTCCAGAGATAGGTCTGGGCAGATTACTGTGCTGGGCATGGGAGCCACTTGTTCAGATTACTGGAGCAAATTACTTGTATGGGAAAAGAATAAAAGCTCAGCATTTAATAGCAACTGCAGATCCCATTTTTAGATATTTATTGTGGCCTGTGCTGTTTGGGCTGGAGCTAAGGATGATCTTTCTTTGGGTTCCCATCCTTGCCCTTGGGCAGTGAAACATCTTGGGGGAAGTGGGAAAGAGCAGGAATTGGGACTGTAGGCAAAGGGATGAGCTGTTTATAAGGGAGGGTTTGAATGGTGACTCCTCTCCCTGGCAGCCATTCTCACAGGGATGCAAAATGCACCTTCAGCTTCTGCCTGGTGCTCTGGTTACAATTCTCTTTCTAAATGTATTCTTTTAAAGGTGATTTTTGTGCCAAATAGTTTTTCCTTTTCTGCTTTAGTTTCAAAGCTTACAGCAGAGATTCTGAGCCAGTTTTCTTGTCTCCATGATAGTTTTTCTGATAGAATCCAGCAGCAGGACCTGAGTTGTGCCATGTGCAGTGCCAGGATAGATAAACTCATTTTTCTTTGACCTATAACTGTCATGGGGCTGCTGAGATGCTGCTCTCACCAGAGAGCAGGGAGGCATAGAACAAATACTCTCAACATATTGTTAGCTTTCAGTTATTTTCTGAAACATGCCAAATCTTATAAATATTTATATGATTAATATATGTTGTTTAGTATTTCAATACATTTTTAAAGTGGGGAATATAAACCAGAAAATACAACCTGATGTTTTATTTTATTTCATTGAAAAATACTGATGCTCAGCTTGGCTGTTATGGTTTTGCATTCAAAGTTACATGTCACTATTCAGCTGTAAAATTTCAGTTGTTATTAGAGGGGATCATGCAGCTTAATTTGCATGTGGGAGAAACCTTTTTAGCAAAATAGCCTGAAGTTAACTAAAATCTCATGATCTGATGATGGATTGGTGTGCCATTCTACATTTGGAATTGCAGCACCTCAAAACTAAATATTCCTTACTCTACAGTGTATGCTAGAATCAAAAACCTACATTTCAGTGTGGTTTCACTATGATTTCACAGCTTTTGTTTTGTGCTGTATTTGTGGTTTTGTAGGCTTCAGACTATTATTTATAGGGTTTTTTTTTTATTTAATTGGGTGGGGATAAATACTAAACAAACAAGAGAATCCTAGTTTACTTGAATTTCTGGTTTGCTTGTGAAAGGACGTTATTAAAATTTCTCTTGATGACAGCACAGTATAAACTTTCTAGCTAATAAGGTGTGTCATGTAGAGGAACATGAACCTTCCTGGGTGTTCTTAACGTCTTGGTGGTGAGCTGAAGAATGTTCTGGTGTCATTCTCAAGGACTTGCTGAGCTCTGAGTAGTCCCAGTCTCAAATATGATCCATATTAGTATTTCACCAGGAAATAATGCTCACTGTGCAGGATGTGCTCCTGTTCCTGCTATAAAATCACATATGTGTAAAGTGAAGGTTGAAAGCATTTGCATCACTGAGGAGTAAGAAAAGGAAGCCAGGGAAGGCAGGTTGGAAGAGCCCTGTGGTTACACTTTCAGTGACTTTGTGCTTATTTTGGGAGGATTCCAGCAAGGAAGACGTTACTTTTAATCTTCCTGCTTTCTTAAATACCCTTACCCATTCATGAGGAATAGACTGGGATAGTCCACCAGTCCCTTGCTTCTTTTTAAACTGTGGCAACAATAAAATCAGCATTTCAATGGAAGGAAATAATGCTGATGGGATCCAGGGAAATTGGGACATTCAGGAGTCTGGTACTGGTGGGTCGGTACAACTGATCTGAATCTGGAATTTGAATTTTTTTAATGTCAGAATAAATGAAAAGTAGTTATAAAGAGTGAAAAATGTGCAGAAGCAGCTTTAACTTCTTCAGTTCATAACTTACCTTCAGAATAAAAGGAGCATGAAGAAACTGTAAGAAGGAAATAGGGAGTGTTGAAGGTCTGTTAGTGAGGGGCCTGGGGCACATTTGACAGGGGACTTGGCAGGTTAAGATATCGTGGGATTCCATGACAAAATCATGATGCTTTTTACATTTTCAGAGAGATCACACCCAACTCTACCAGTATCCAAAAAGAGCCTGGCTTAGGGACATATTTGTGAACTATTGGTGCTGAATGGTAAGCTCTTGGTTTAAATAGGAAACACTTGGTTTAAATAGGAAACACTGTTTAAATAGGAACAACTTCTCTCAGTTGATGTTTGCTCTCTGTTTTAAAGATATCCCATTGTCAAGTGTATTTTTGGTGAAAAGTTTGTATGAAATGAAGTCTCTGGTGCTGTCAAAGGGTTTCAAATGGACTCAGCCAGTCTCAATAGCAGATACTACAGCTTTAAAGGAGTGTCTGTGTAAATGTGACTGCTGTATCTGTGATTTTAAAATTCCTTCAGCTTCTGGTGCCTTGTTGATTTTCTATCTTTCTACCGTTTCAACCTTGTTGATTTTCTGTTATTTTTTTCTTGTCAGTTTGGTTAGAATGGATATGTGCTCTGGGACAGTACCCAGTTTTCTGTTCCTGGTACAGAGAAGGCTCAATCATGTGCTGTTAGGGAGAAAATATTGGATTCCTGTGTATGTTGTCTTTTCATCTGGGAGTAGAGGGAATGGTGATTACTGATAATTATATATAACTAGATATAGTTTAAAAAAAACCCCAAAGTCTCCTTTGTGTAGAAAAACTCTACACACAGTGGACAAAAAGGGCATTTTTGCTTGTACAATCTCACTTGGGCCATTCATGAAAAGAAACCAACAAAAGTGAACTCAGTACTGCTTTCCAGTGCATTTTAGGAGGAGGTTTAACTGAGACTAGGATTTGAATAGTCTTATGGAAATGGATTATGTAGCTTCTTAAACTTGTTTACTTTCTCAATTTTTAAGGATTACCTTCTATGTTTCATATTCCAGAGTAATAAGTTGTTTGTTATGGACTTGCAGCAGCCAGGGCTGGAGGAGAGGGATGATGAATCAAGAGGTCAGGTTTCTGCACTGTCTGTTGGTCTGTTCTGGAGTGGTGGTTAATTGTGAGGCTTTTGGCAAAATTCCAGGTGCTTTTCATCAGAGATACAGGAAGACATGGGGGGGGGAAAAAAAAAAAAAAGATCTACCTGTCTTAGGTGGACTCTTTATGAAATAGAGAACACCCAAACCTGAAAGGCTGGTTGTGGAGGAATTCCTTCTCTCTAACACCCAGGTGAACTTTAAAAGTGATGCATGGTCTTGAAAAGAGCCTTTTAAAAAGTTATAATGCCTATGTCACCGTAATAGTTTTCAAATTAGCAAGGAAGCATTATAAATAGTGCAGATTTATTTTTTTTTTCAGTAGCCAGCAGGTATGAGCAGGAAGAAATGCTGTGTCTGGAGCTGCAGCAGGAAAGGTCCCTCCCCCAGCAGCACTGGGAGATGGGGTAAACATTGAGCAGGGAATAAATGACAATGAATTGCTTCTGGCTTTTTCATGGGGTTTATCTCAGTATTGCACAATTTTAGCCTTAAGGCTGGGCTTTCTTGGGTGATATTTCTTTTCTGACACACACTGTTATGAGTTTACAGAATTTTTATACTCCTTTAGAGTAGGTAATTCATTTGCTCAGTAGGATTTCTCCACAAGCCTGTTCCTTCATGTCTTTAACTGCAGTTTGCTGTTGGTTCAGTCAAGGCAGAGCTCTGTCATATGTACACCTGTGTGAAGAAGGTCTCTGCTCTGGCTTTGGGTGTGATTGGTAGGAGAGTCCCAAAACCACAGAGTGCTCAGTGTTTCAGAGCTGTCCTGGCTCAGCTGCTGCTCTGAGGCCAGCCAGGCAGGGGGCTTTGAGCTTTTAGGACTGTGTTAGGTAAGGATGTTGGGATGGAGCGGCTGGAATCCAGGTCTGGCTGCTTCCTGCTTGGCCCCTGGCCCCTCTCCAGAGCTCTCACTCCTGTCAGCACCAGGGCAATCCTGGCAGAGGAACCTGGCAACCAGAGCCAGTGTCCAGCTCCTGAACTCTGCATTTAAGAACCATGACTGGTATCAAGCAGTCTGTGGGGCAACATCCAGCTGAACCACCACCCCTTCTCTCAGTCTGACAGGCAGCCTTTGCATTCCAAGCTTTGCACCCTGAGCAGCCAGGCAGACAGCAGCCTCTGTGCTGCCCTGCTGTGATTCATCCCTGGAGCAGGTCTGTCCTGTGGGCTGCCTCAGATAGCTCCATGGAAAAAGCACCACGTGAACATGTAATTAAAGACTCTCTTAATTCATGACGTAGTGAGAGGCTGCAGGGAGGTTGCAGCAGACAGAGCAGCCCTTCAGTCCCAGGGCACAGAGTGCTGGGTTTGTGCAGGTGCCTCTGCCCAGCCCTGGTGGGCTCAGCTCTGGGGGCACCCAGGAGCTTCAGGGATTTCAGCTGCTCCCTCCTCACATCCTCACATCCCTCCTGGCCTGAAAGAGCTCTGCTCTCTTCCTCCTTCCCTGGCAAAGCCCTAATGAGGTCAGCCCTGGGGGCAGGAATGGCAGAGGAGAGGTCACCTGTGGGTGGTTTTTAGGCACTTGCCCTTGGGGATGGGATGTCAGAGCATCATCCCACAGGAACACAGAGAGCTCTGCACATCCAAAACAGCACAGAGAGCTTTGCATGGCCTAAACAGCACAGAGAGCTCTGCACAGCCAGAACAGCACAGAGAACTCTGCACAGCCAAAACAGCACAGAGAACTCTGCACAGCCAGAACAGATCAGAGAGCTCTGCACATCCAAAACAGCACAGAGAGCTCTGCACAGCCAAAACAGCACAGAGAGCTTTGCACAGCCAAAACAGCACCCTCATTTTCTGATCCCCACTGGAGGCTTTATCCTCCGCATGAAAGAGCCCTTCAAGAGTAGATTCTGGAGTCAACAACTTATATAGAAAATGAGAATAATTCAGAGGTGATTGACAGAATTTTTAAACAAGTATTTATTTCTGGGAATGGGCCTAACCTGAACTTTCTGGTGTTTGCATGCAGTAAATTGATCCAGTAAATATTAGTACAACAGCCCTAGTGAAGTTCCAGTTAGGAGCTGCCTCTTTCCAGAGGCGCCATGTAGGAGTGAGAGTGGTCTCAAACCTGATTTTCTGTACATGTGGGAGCCAGAATTGTGTTTTTAGGAAACAACACTCTGCAGATATCTGTAGCAGTGGTTTTCAGAGAATTCACAGAATCACTGGGTTGGAAGGGATCTTAAAGATCATCGAGTCCAACCCAGCCCCAACACCTCAACTAAACCATGTCAACTTTTAAACATGAAGCTGACAAAGAGGATGAACCTTCTACACTGGGTTGGTTTTCATTGAAGAAAATTTTGAACAAAATTGCTACTCTTTGTGTTGAATATGTATCTAAGTTTAAGCTTTAATTCATTAATTGTAGCTGCTCCTGCTGTGACATTGTGCACAGTGCTCCCTTCAGGAATAGCAAATGTCCACTTTGTAGTACTTTTTCTTATACAATTCTAAAATAGAAGGATTTGCTAAGTATTTTTTACGGATTGAAACAGCTTCTCTGCTTTAACAGTCCCTATAAAAACATAATGCTTGTCTAAGATAACACTGACTTAATCAGTTTTAAGTTCATATTTTAGTTTGAAACTAAATGTAGACAATTCTTATTTAACCCCAGATCCAATGAAAATCTGCTTTTAATTAAATAAGGTCGAGTTGACATTTTGCAATTTTCTTGTGGAGACAAGGCCTAGGGCTGGGGAACAGGTTTTTGTTGTTTGTTTGACTGCTGTATTTGTATATTTTATATAATAAACAATGCACTAAATTAAAAAAAATCGATTTACTGAGTGGAGTTAAAGAGACAAAGGGCTCTGGACGACACAGGTTATGGTTGAGGTTGGTGTAAAGTATGTTTTTAAAGGAGTAACGTACAGAATCTTTCATTTAAATACATGAAACCTTTTAGTATCCGTTGTCTTCCACAAGCTCATTTGTAGCCACATTTCTCTTCACAGAGAAAAGCA
Source organism: Molothrus aeneus (assembly GCF_037042795.1). Classification (NCBI taxonomy): domain Eukaryota; kingdom Metazoa; phylum Chordata; class Aves; order Passeriformes; family Icteridae; genus Molothrus; species Molothrus aeneus. Next base: position 2,984,670 of record NC_089670.1, on the reverse strand, counting down.
AGGCACAATTCTTCCCAAGAATATTTCTGGGATTCACATTCTCTCAACCTCAGAGAAAGAAAACACAATTCTTATCATTTGCTGTGCCTGTGTTTGTGCAAAAGTAGAATGCAATATGGAGATTGTTTACCCACAGTGATGGTGTTTTGTTTCCTTGAGGTTGAGAGAATGTGAATCCCAGAAATATTCTTGGGAAGAATTGTGCCTTGCTTTTCTCTGTGAAGAGAAATGTGGCTACCCTCCTTCACCAGACTTTTATTGTCTCTCACCTCCACTGAGCACCCCACTGTGTAAAATCCACGTTTAAAAAGCAGAATATCTTTGCAACTTGTCTCCAGTATGAGGAAAAAAACCCAACCCAACCCTGTTTGTAATGCCAGAAGTTGTTTCTTTATTTTCCAGGGCTTGAGCACAGGGCTGTGCTGCAACTGCAGTGACGCTCTTGGGCATGGCAGGGTGGGGTGCAGCAGGTGCTTATTGATACCTTCAGGCTACAGGTAAAGGTGACTGTGTTTTCTTGAGCGTTCACAGACCTGCACGGGTGGATTTTCTTTTAATAATCAGCTTGAAGTGGGCATTGTTTGTCCTCTGCTTTTGGTGGCACACTTTTTAAAAAAAAAACAACCTGTGGATCTGTGAAAGAAATGGGGACTTGTAAAATTAAAGCTAAACTTTCAAAGTTAAACCTATAAAGTTGAGAAACAATTCAGATCTTGTCCTTGCTGCATCTTCCAGCCTCCTAGTTTTCAATAAAAACGTCATGTTCAGAATTTCAAAAATCCAATAATTTTGTCTTGACCCTACCAAATTTTTAATATTTCCATAAAATTTTCCATAAAATTTCCATAAAAAATTTCCATAATTTTCTTCTGGAAGATATTTTTTCTAAAGTTTTTTTGATTTTTAAATCTCTCATGTTTGGTTAAAGCATTTTACCATTTTTTAGGTTTGGCGTGGTGTTTGAGGAACTCTAGAGCAAAAAATTAAGTGAAACCTGGAATATTGGGTAGTGTTTCTTTTGGATTTTTATAACCCTTAAAAACCACCAAGAAATGTAATGCTGGACCCACTTTTTTGAACACACACACAGTTGTGTCAGGAGCAGTTTTTATTCAGCATTTCTCATTACAGTTCACCAGTAAATATTTAACCAGCGATGACACAAAACTTTACCTGATGCTCCCTAGATCAGTTTTTGTGTTTCTAATTACCAGAGCTGCACACTTCACCTTGTTTCCCCTGTTAGTCCCACCTCCCCAGTGCCCACTGTTTGCTTCCTTTTCTGTGTCTCCAGACTTTGCAGTCTCACAGGACAGTGCTGTGAGTCCCAGATGTAGGAAAAGGGCACCAGAGAGGTGTGAGAGAGGCCAACAGATCCTGGAGCATCTGTCCCTGACAAACCATTTGGTGCTGTGCCCAGCATTTGGGACATTAAACTGCAAAAATACATTTTTTTCTTTCACAGGGACAATCCAAATGTGAGGAGCTGCTGGAGGGGCCTCCTTCCCCCTTTTCCTTCCCTGCACAGAGGTGGGAGGGTGCCCACAGCTGTCCAAAGGAGCTGGAGTGGTCGCTTGCACTGAGGGAAACGTGCTGCAGCTTTGCAAAATTGCCTTTGGCGCCTGCTTGAGTGTTCCTGTAGAACCAGCAAATTCCATTTTTCTCATCAGTTGATGCAGCAATTTTCAAAACAAGCTAGGCAGCATTTTTAAATACTTTCATTGCAGTTTCTTTAGGAACTGGGAAATGTCCAACAATCCATCCATCTCTGCTGTATGGTTGTTCCAGAATTGGAATTACACTTTCTCCTTTGTAGTGTTTATGCTCCTATTGCTCAAATCTCACCCATCTCTATATCTACTGCTTGATTTTCTTTAGCAGCTTAAAATGAATTTAAACAGCCTTTTAACATTTCACTTCTCCAGTCATGGTATCTATCTTTTTGTTTAAAGCAGCAGCACAGAGTGATGAACAGCACATGGAAGTTTTAATTATTTTGTGATTATATCCACTCAAGGATATCCAGGCACAGATTGCTAATGAAATACAGCTCAGTGATCCCATTTCTTGTTAATGGGATCACCTTGTGACAAGTATTTTCTAAGGAAAATGATGCATTTCATAAATTTGATACAAGAAAGAAAACCAAGAGAGAAATGGTTTCTTTTTTTTTAAGAGGCTGTTGTTTCTGCAGACATTAGTCATTTAATAAAGTTGTGCCATCTAGAGAGAGATGTATTCAGATTTGCTACCTGGATGTGCAGATACCAAATAAAGACCCTCTGGGGAGCCCTGCATTCATATTTCTTGAACTGTGGCAGTGTGTTTTTAGAACGGTGTAAAAGAATTATCCTTACAGGTTTTGTGTGGAAACCCAGGGCACAGGGAATATTTCTCTGTCTGCTCTGGGGTGCCCTGACCCCCAGGGCAGCACTGACTCTGACCCTCATTCATGGAGAAAGTTTCCTAGACTTCAAGATAGACTGGAACCCACAAAAGTGTGCAATAGATTATAGAGAGTAGTGCAGGTGAATCACTAGGTGAGAAATTGAGGTTTTGGGATTTTTAGTGTGTTGTGGATGGAAGCAAGATGGAGGACACAGGGTGTTGTCCTGGATTTCTTCTTCATGCTTCTTCTCTTCATGGGTTTGGGTGGCATTTTGTAATTGGGCAGAAAAGTCTGCATTGGGGGCTCTTTGGGATCACTTATTGGGTTAAAAGGGAAAATGATCTAGGTGTCAGTTCTTAATTGGATAGTTTAGTCTTAAAAGACCTTGTAACAAGAGATTGTTGGCCATTTTGTGCCTTCTAATGAAAAGCTGCTGAACTCACAGTAATGAGACTGTTTTACTGATAAGAAATAATAAACACTTGAGTTCTAATATGAATTACTGTCTCAAGTGCCTTCAGTCCAGACCCAGAAAAACCAATGACTGGAACCCCCACAGTTTTGGAAGCTCTTTTATCTGTAGAAGAACATATTTGACTCCTGCATGTAGTGACTGGACAAGAGGGGATGGATTTAGTAGGTTTAGGTCAGATATCAGGAAGAAATTCTTCCCTCTGAGGGTGGGGAAGCCTCTGGAAGTGCCCAAGGCCGGGTTGGATGGGGCTTGGAGCCACCTGGGATGGAGGAAGGTGTCCTTGCCCATGGCATGGGTGGAACAAGATGATCTTGAAGGTCCTAACTTGCTTTTTGTGTATTTTTTTGTGCCGTAACAGTGGTCCCTGTGATGCTGAAGGCGCTGACATACGACGAGAAGAGGGGGGCGTGCAGCGTGGGCTCCAACGTCAGGGACGCGGCCTGCTACGTGTGCTGGGCCTTCGCGCGCGCCTACGAGCCCGCCGAGCTCATCCCCTTCATCAGCCACATCTCCAGGTGGGCTGCCTCCACCCAGGCTGCTGGGTTCAGCCTTTTTCTGACTTTTTCTGAGGTGTTTTAAAAACTTTTATTCCGTTTTCAGTCTCATGTGAAGGGTGAGGCAATACAGGTGTTGTAATTCACACCATCACAATCAGAAGCCAACTATTTCCTAATTACAATACACTAAAAGTGTTTCTTGGCCTATCAACTTTTACCATACTATAAATACCTTAAAGTCAATCATCTGAAATTACTCTGTGTGGGTCCAAATGCATCTTTCATAGTTTTCTTTCTCCATATATATCAATATCCCATTTCCTAATTACAATACACTAGAAGTGTTTCTTGGCCTATCAACTTTTACCGCACCATACTATAAATACCTTAAAGTAAATAATCTAAAATTACTCTCTGTGGGTCATACTACAATGCATCTTTCATAGTTTTCTTTCTCCATATATATCAATATCCTATTGCCTAATTACAATACACTAAAAGTGTTTCTTGGCCCATCAACTTTTACCATACCATACTATAAATACCTTAAAGCAAATAATCTAAAATTCTTCTTTGTGGGTCATACTATAATGCATCTTTCATAGTTTTCTTTCTCCATATATACCTATATCCTATTGCCTAATTACAATACACTAAAAGTGTTTCTTGGCCTATCAACTTTTGCCACACCATACTATAAATACCTTAAAGCCAATCATCTAAAATTATTCTTCGTGGGTCCTAATACAATGCATCTTTCATAGTTCTATGTCTCCATATATATCTATGTATACATCTATATAATATTTCTTAATTACAATACAATAGAAGTATTTTTGGCCTATCAGCTTTTGCCACACCATGCTGCAAATGCCTTAAAGTCAATCACCTAAAATTACTCTTCGTGGGTCCTACTACAATGCATTTTTCATAGTTCTATGTCTCCATATATATTTACATATGTATGTCTATATCATATATATGATAGATATCTATCTATACATATCTATCTATATCTCTCTATATCTATATATATATATCTATATATTTCTATATATCTATTGATATATCTATATCTATATATGATATCTAGTCTGTTTTGCAAGGCCATCCTTTGAAATTTGTTTCTAGTTCCATTTCTCTCTCAGCAATGTCTGTCCTATTCCATGGCATTTCTAAGTCACCATTTCTTATCTCAAGGTTTACCATACATATGCACACAGTGTGAGCCTTCTGCCAGGTTTTGAGAATTTCCTACAAATCCATTTCCCACAATTCCCCCTCTCTCTTGAACTGAGCTAGGAAACTAATACAGGTCATTTTTTAAGTCTATTAAAACTTAAGGTGTCTGCTAACACATATGCTGAATAGCTTAAAAGTAAAGAATTGTGTATGGGTGGGTGGTGGTGATGTAAACATATCTATTTCCTTTTTGTGTGATGACTTCAATTCCCTCTGTTCACCTGATTTTCAAAGGAAAATCCAAAGAAACTCACTGTAAGATGGATAAGAGAAGTCAGTGGAGGCTTTGCAGGGTGTCATCTTCTGTCTGCTTGATCCACCTTCTCTGTGGAGACCTCAGGGACATCAGCTCAGGGAGTTTAAGAACAGAAGTTTAAGAGAAGATTTGGAACCTTAGTTCAGTAGAGGCAGAAATAACAAACTATTCTAAAATGGAGGAGTTGCTTTATGGAGTCATAAAGGGCTGTAAGTATTAGGAGAAAACTTAAGGAAGAGGTTGTTTCTTACTTTTTCAGCTGTGTCTTGTTCCTAACAATCCAAGATTTGTGGGACTTCGTCAGATGGGTGTTGTGCAAAGAATAAAGCATATTTTTATTGACCAGCTTACAGCTTCCAAATTGAGCAGGTTAAGTCTAAAAGAATAAAGTATACCTCAGCTCTACTTCTATGCAAATGATAATTTTCCTTTTAAAGTGTTCCAATTCAAAGATTATTTTGAATAGAAGATAAAACCACTTCCAGTTTCTAAAAGGGGTAAGAACCTTACGTGGCAATACTAAATCCTTAACACAGCACTTTTGAATAGCAGGGGTTTTATTACTAAGAAGGTGTTTGAGTTAAAGTTAACAAATACATGAGAGGATTTTTCCTCTTTTGATGCCTTGTGGTTTTATAGAGCAGAGCAGAGTGCAGGATTTCACTTAGCAGTGAACAGAAGTACCTGGTGTAGTTCTTTTTCAATCCGTGGTTTCTGTTTCAAAAGACTTTCCAAAGTAAAATCTTTAAGAGATTTCCAAATCTGTGCTACTGCAATGGTGGACTACAAGTTGCTGCAACTTTTCTCTTAATACTGTTGCTATTTTTGCAGATACAAACTGGTTTTACCTTTTTTCTTCTGTCTCATGTTCTCCCTCCTCCTTGCCTGTGGGATTCTCTCTTTGTTGTTTGGTCTTTTTGTTGGCCACACACTCGCTGACATTTTGAGGTTTCTTAACGGGTGACTTGCACTGCAAACACACAATGTGGCTTCTCACAGTTTCTTGGCACACTTTTAGTACAGCCATTGACAGCAGCTTTGTCTCCATCAGAAGGGTTTTATCAGTGGTCATTTAGTATTTTCTTTAAAAAAAAATAGAAGTTTGGACTATGCAGTGATCTGTGGTTCTGGATATATGCTTTAATTTTTAGGGACTTCCTTGCTTCTAGATTGCTGACAAAACTATTTCAATCTCCTCCAAAAAGCCTACTTTGCCCACCCAGGGCTACCTACTGAGCTCAACAGGCTCCCAAAGATTATGTGACTATTTCTTTATTCTTTAAAAACAGTTTTTAAAGTTCTTTGAGACAATCTGTGAATGAATCCATTTTTATTCCTGGACACAGTGTCCTGGCTGCTCTCTGCTGGTTTTCACCCCTGTAGTTTCACTTTCCAGTGCTGGTCCTTCACTGCAGGCTCACCCAGCAGGTCTCTGCCCTGTGGTAATTGCTCCTGGTGTTTTTTGAGACCTTGATAAAACCTTCCTGTCTAAGAACCTGCTGTCCATCTTCTTAAGGTCAAGCACCATTTTCTTCCATTTTTTCCACAGAGAGCAGACAAGAAATGCTGAGACATTTTAGCCTTGTTTCTCTCATGAGGTGTTTCATGGTGTTTTGATGATGTTTCATCTACACTGGCATAGATTGTGAAGGAGAGGAGCCTGGTGACTCTAAGCTGTGATAGGATGTGACGCCTAAAACTTCCCCTGTTTTGGGATAATTTTTGGAAAGAGAAGGTGAAGCTCTAGGATAGCCCTGCTTCACTTTGGCATGCTAGCAACAGTGACATTTGCCACAGTAAGTTATTAATGAGATATTGTATTTTGAAGGCTCATATTTAATTCACTTCTAGCTGAGTTCATGCTAAATTATCTGTTGTATGAAATTCTTAACTGAGGGTACCTGAAGATGTATTTGCACAGTGAAATAATCCCATGATATTGTATTATTGTAAATATTGTATTTTAATTGAGACTGTAAATACAGTCTTGTGTTCTTGTTTTTAATCTAACCAGCACTAATGGTAGCAGTGAAGCACACTGTGACCAGAGTGGTAACAAATGCTTCTGGCAGAGTGGTAACAGCTTTGCAGAGTTACATTTATGTTCTCACTGCCTGCAAATCTTTAGTCTTGGTATGGGCAGACTTGTCCTGAAGTCTGGTTCAAATCTGATAATTTTTCTAGATTGGTCATCAGTTGGTGAAAATAAAAGCTCTGCTTCCATCCTCTTGAGTTGAAAAACTTTAAAGGTTTCTTTTAAGGTTGGGATTGCTTTTTGCTTGTAGAAACTTAAAAAGGCCAATTGTTAGTGTTCAAGCCTTCCCTTTATCAGAATTCTGATCTGCTCTGTCTGAACTTTTCTTGTGCTCATGATGCTTTGAACAATATATTTCCTATTTCATTTCCTCCTTTCCCCCTGCCATGCTGCAGTGTTGGTCTCCATAGGCTTGATGCAGGTTTACCTTGTGATTTTTCAGGGTTTGTGGTATTTAGTTTTATGGTCACAAAGCTTTGTTGGTGGGACCTCTGGAAGAGATGTTTATGGCAGGAGTTGTGTTTCTGAAGAAGCTGGTGCCCTTCAGCTTCCAGCCTCTTCTGGAAACAAATTATTTTCTTTTCAGGAAAGTGTCAAATGACAATATTTGAGATCTCTCTGCCTGTGGTAGTAAAACCAATGAGAGCTGTGGCTGTGCCACCTATGACAACTTCAGCTGGGGATAAATTGGGGGCATGGAGAGAAACACGGGGTGGAAGCTGAAAATTGTTAATGAACAGCTGTAAGGTGGTGTGGTTTGTAATATTTTAGTTTTCCAACAAAGCTGCAAGGTATTTTAGCAAGTATTAATTCTATACAAGGCTTCCCTTAAAAATTTTTGTAGTTATAGTGGCCATTCCTTTTCTAAATCAACTCTTCAAGGTAGAATTGCTACTCCAAAGAGAAATGGTGAAAAAAAAATTCAAATAAAGTATGACACACAGTTTCACCTATTGTGTCAGCAAGCTGATAATTACACACGGCTTTTTTTTAAATCTAGCCTTAGGTGTGTCACTGTTTTACTTAAAGAAGAGTCATCCTTCTAGCCACAAGCAAATTGTTGCTACCCTTCAAAAATGCAGCACTCAGCATCTTGAAACAAAATGCATAAGATCCATTGTGAGCTGAATTACACAGCAAAAACGTCTGCCTGGATAAGAATACAAACTATTAGAGAAAAATAGTAAACACCTTCCAAAAGTGTGATGAGTGATTGCAGTCCTGAGCTGCTGGCTTTGCTTAGTGCTGGGAATTGCACAAGGTTGATCCTGGACTCAGTGTTCAGCTGCTGGAAGCACATGGGACCCATTTAGGTAGCAATATCCATTAACTGGGTCCTGCCCTATGCCCCCTTAACAGCAGTTACAGATTAAAGCAGAGGGTGATTTAAAGCAGGGGATTCTTTTTTCCTTTTCTTGTATCATTTTGTCATTGAAAGACATTGTTTTTTCAGCAGTCAAGGAACATAAATATTTCACTTTGGACCAGTGAAAAATCACTTTAAACTGCATGAAGTCAGATTGGTTTTTTAGTAAAATTTCAGACAGTGCTTTAAAATAAATCCTTCTCTCTATATTTACTGTCAGCTGATTCTTCCCTTTTTTTATGAATGTTCTCTTCAGTGATGAAATTGGCTGAATACTGAAATTGCAAACTTAGATTGCTGTAGATCATAGATCAGCCCATCTTCTTCCTGACCTTGCCACTCTTTTAAGAAAAAACAAAAAGAAGTAAAAAATATAGAGAACACTTATTGGAAATACATGCCTGAGAGTGTTTCTAATAGCACTTGCTTGTATTTTTCCATGTCAGTTTTTTTCCCAATTCATATTTCAACAATATACACTTGCTCATCTGCTTAATGGTCTCTTAAAGTCTAGTTAAACTGGTTTCTAAAACCTTGCCTCATCTATTCAAACTACAGGACCACAAAAAGAAAATTCTTGGCAATGCAGATGAAACTTCACTTCTATTGCAGGACCATGTTGCTCTTTTTTGAGATGCACACACTGAAGTTGCTGTTTAAGCATATCTTTATAAAAGCACCACTTGACTGAGCTTTGTTTGTTTCTCTCCCAGTCTCTACATGCAGCCTCTCTTTTTAAGCTTACCTATGAGGAAAGTGAAACAGAATTTAATGACTTGGAAATGTGGGTAATTTGATTCCTGCCCCCTTGGGTGTGGAAGTTGCCGTCTGTGAAGTGGCAGGTGCACAGTAAGGAGCTGAACTGTTTTGTTTAAAACCTAAACAAAAAAATAAAAAGGAAAACACACTTGTACTCTGTAATACAATTAGAGTGATTAAATGGTTGCTGGCCATCTGAACTGTGTGGAGCTGTGCAGGGTGCAGGTTCCTTTGCCTGTTGTGGCTGCTGGGGGGGGTCAGGAGCTGGGATCTGAAACCAGAAACAAGTTTCAACAAGTTTCAAAATATGACCTTGCAAAAAGATCAGATATTTTAGAGAATTAGGCCGGTGTAGGAGGGTCAGGATTTGGCATCTGTTTGGATCTGGGATTTCTTGAGAACTTGTGAGAAATGGATTTAGAAAGGTTTCTCAAAACCTGACAGAAAGCTCACACAGTCTTATACATCTGTATGCAAACACTGAGATAAAGTGTACTGATTTAAGAAGGTCATGGAATAGAGATGACATTGGTGAGAGAGAGATTGAACCAGAAACAAGTTTCAACAAGTTTCAAAATATGACCTTGCAAAAAGATCAGATGTTTTAGAGAATAAGGCTGGTGTAAGGGAGTCAGGAGCTGGGATCTGCTGGGATCTGGGGTCTGTCTCTGTGGGTGCAGGGCACCAGGGCGGGCAGCCTTGGCTTCCCCAGGGTGCTGCCTGGCTTTGGGAGGGGGGAACGGGCAGGTGTGGCTCAGGATGGATGATGGAGCTTGCTCCAGGGCAGGATTGTCCTGCAGAACTGGGAAATCTGAAGCATGGCTTTGAGCTATGTCTTGTACTGTGATGAAATATGGGGAATGGCTTTCTGCAGTTATGTTCCTGCAGAGGAGAGCTGGGTGCTGAAGGCACTTGGGCAAAGGGACCTCTGTATCACAGACCCTCTCCTTTCCTCTTTCCCCTTTCCTTTTTCTTCTTTTCTCAGGATTTGTAACTCCTGTTCTAAGCATTTTTCTTGTTGCTCTTTTCCACATGTGTATTTCTTACACTTGGACCATTTTACTTCAAATTTTTGGATTGGAATAACTCACTGAACAGCACAGGAGGGTGGGTGGTGAACAGGATGTGTGAGAGCTCTGTGTGAGCTGGGTTAGAGGGACTGCAAAAGTAGCAGTGTGGAAATGGGAATGGTCACAGCATTTCTCCTTCTCTTTAGACCTTCTCCTAGATAAATGGGAGGAATTAAATCTGAGACATCTGCAGTGTGGCTGGAGCAGGCCCTTGTGCTTGCTCCTTGCCTTGTGGGGCTCCTGCAGTGGTCTAACACAGCTCCATGGGGTAAAGTGAACAGGGAAGCTGCTCTGGTCTCAAACATTTAAGAAAACCTGAGTCTAGATGTGTTTTCATCACCCAGCTCCCTGTGCAGCCCTCCCAGGTGGGCTGGCATGAGTGGGGAGGTGCAGAAGGGGCTGTTTGCAGCAGCAGTGCTCCACAGACCCAAGTCTCACCTCCTTTTCTTGCTTGGATTGTTCAAACCCACGTTGCTTGTGGTGGTTCTTGTGCCCTTTCCTTTCCTAACGTACAGCAGGGAGGAGAGTTTGCTGTCCTGGTACCACTTCACCCTTTTTAAGGCTCAGGAAGGAAATTTTGGTTTTGTACCAAGTAGGCAAGAGGTTTGAGAGTTTATTTTTCTCCTCCCACAGCTTCAGGGTGGCACACTGGGGTTGATGGCAGCACATTCCCAGGGGATAGCAGCAGGATCAGCTTCTTGCTGCCTGTGGCTAGTAGAGACTGGAAGTGCCTGCTGCAGGTGGTAAAAGGAGTTCAGGTTTATTGCCTGGTACACCTTGTGCTTGTGAGCTGAGGGCAGCTGGTGCTTGTGCTTAATTCTGTGTTCTGATGTCTTTCACCTGGGCCACCTCTGCTCCCTGGGTCTTCCCACCTTGTCAGGGAAGGGAATGAGACCCACAAGGGCTGGGGAGTGCTCACTGACATACTTGGAGTCTTCTGACTTTCCCTGAGGCCAGTTAGGTGAGGCCTTGGGAGGATGGATAATGAGGAAAGGGAGAATTATTAGTTGACTGATAAAATTGCGACTTACTTTTTAAATCTGTGTTTATTGTGGACTTAATTGCTGCTGTGCATGCAAGCCCCATATCTCTTAAGGGGCCAGGAAAGTGTTTCCATGGAGACTGAAGGGTGCAGAGGAGAGAGGAAAGGTGTTCCATGGGACTGGAGGGTGTAAAGAAGGCAGGAAAGGTGTTCCAGGAGGACTGGAGGGTGTAAAGAAGGCAGGAAAGGTGTTCCATGGGGACTGGAGGGTGTAAAGGGGACAATAAAGGTGTTCATGGGACTGGAGGGTGTAAAGAAGGCAGGAAGGGTGTTCATGGGACTGGAGGGTGCAGAGGATCCAGGAGAGGTGTTCCATGGGGCCTGGAGTGTGTAAAGCAGTCAGGAAAGGTGTTCCAAGGGGACTGGAGGGTGCAGAGGAGTCAATAAAGGTGTTCCTGGGGACTGGAGGGTGCACAGGAGCCAGGAGAGGTGTTCCATGGGGCCTGGAGAGTGTAAAGGGGACAATAAAGGTGTTCCTGGGGACTGGAGGGTGTAAAGGAGTCAATAAAGGTGTTCCATGGGACTGGAGGGTGCAGAGGAGCCAATAAAGGTGTTCCATGGGACTGGAGGGTGCAGAGGAGTCAATAAAGGTGTTCCTGGGGACTGGAGGGTGTAGAGGAGCCAATAAAGGTGTTCCTGGGGACTGGAGGGTGTAATGGGGACAATAAAGATGTTCCATGGGACTGGAGGGTGTAAAGCAGTCAGGAAAGGTGTTCCATGGCACTGGAGGGTGTAAAGGGGACAATAAAGATGTTCCTGGGGACTGGAGGGTGTAGAGGAGCCAATAAAGGTGTTCCTGGGGACTGGAGGGTGCAGAGGAGTCAATAAAGGTGTTCCATGGGACTGGAGGGTGTAGAGGAGTCAATAAAGGTGTTCCATGGGACTGGAGGGTGTAAAGGGGACAATAAAGGTGTTCCATGGGACTGGAGGGTGCAGAGGAGCCAGGAGAGGTGTTCCATGGGGCCTGGAGATGTAAAGAAGCCAGGAGAGGTGTTCCATGGGACTGGAGATGTAAAGAAGCCAGGAGAGGTGTTCCATGGGGCCTGGAGCATGTAAAGAAGCCAGGAGAGGTGTTCCATGGGGCCTGGAGAGGTAAAGAAGCCAGGAGAGGTGTTCCATGGGGCCTGGAGAGGTAAAGAAGCCAGGAAAGGTGTTCCATGGGGCCTAGAGGGTGGAAAGGAGCCAGGAAAGGTGTTCCTGGGACTGGGGGGTGTAAAGGAACCAGGAAAGGTGTCCATGGGGATTGGAGGGTGCAGAGCCATCCTCTGCTCCTCCTGGCAGCAGGCAGGTGTGGTGCACTTGGGGCAAGTCAAGACATGATCCTTTGAGTAGCTTAAACAAATACCCCACTTGCTTTGACATCACCAGTTTCTTTATGTTAGGAAATCCTGGTGCAGTACCACATAAACTCCCACGACAGAGCAGACAGGTGAAGACACCTTTGAGGTGTTCCACCCTCTGCACTAAGCCTGGCTCTGGGGAGGATGTGCCTGTGCTTCCAAGTGGGAATTAGCCTGAAAAGAGCATTTGTGGAGTTTGAGAAGTTAGAATGCCTCACTAAAAGGATTAACATGGAACAGTGAGTGCAGGGTGATTTAGCAATCTAACGGGGCACTGACAGAATTCCTGGGGTTTTTATTTTGCTCACCCAGTGTTGTTTGCAGCACTGAGTGACTCAGGTGGCAGCACAGACAATATACTGCCTTATACTGACAATTCACTGGCTTTATTTACACAGCTTTCTCTTAAGGTTACAGAAGAATAAGAAAAAATGGAAAATGTGATTATAAATGAGCTCTTGTTTGATGCAGTGAGGGCAGCACTCAGGATTCTGAGCTTCTTGGTGTGATGAGGGGTTTTTTGTGGTTGGCTTTTCCCCCCCCTCTTCAGAAAAGACCAATATTGAAATACTGCATAACTGACAAATCACTTACAATAACTAGAATTACTGTTCTAGTCTGTATAATCAGAAATGTCAGGCAAAAATTTGCTTCTATTTGGTTTCAAGGGTCATTTTCCTCCAATTCCTTTAGTCTTGAAAGTTCTCTAATTAAATATTTATGGGAGCTAGTCATTTCATTAAAACTATATACTTATTAAGTGTCCTTTTAAAATAATTTTTAAGCCTCTCTGTGTGTGCCAGAGAATTAGCAAGCCTTGATTGATGCCTTGTGAAGGCTGGCCTAGAACAGAGTCTAGACAGAGTTAAAGAATAAAGTAGGGATTTATTAGAATATATCAATGGATATATTTTGGGTAGCATAAAAGCCTAGCTAGGGTTATACTTAAGATGGATTTAAAATGGTTATAAAATGGATGAGTTGTCAGGGAGTCTCACACTTTCATAAGTTCTGCTCCATTTGCACATTGCAGTTCATTGTCCCATTCCAGCTTTAGCCCATCCAGTCCCATCCTTGTTTTTCTCTCCTCAGCCCACATTGTTTGTGCTCTTGGGCTGAGATTTGGATCATTTGTCCTTGGTCCCCAGCTGGAGCAGGAATTGTTTTGTCTCCCTGCTCTGTGCAGAGAGCTCAGCATCCCATAATGTGAACCCAGACCCACACACTAAAGCAGCACAGAATGTGAAAAATAGAAAAGCCAAAACCTGAGGCCTCATTATGAAGAGTGTGTAGCTGACCCAGCAGTTTTCAGCAATGAGCCATCAGTGCTGCTTCCTGATGGAATGATGGAATGCTTCCTGAACATTTGCTCTTGCAGGCTCTGGTGTTTGGGTGACCTCCTCTCTCCTCTTGTCTTTGTGGCAGACAGGGGTATTGCTCCTGCAGGTAGCACTAAGAAAGCATTAACTGCCTTTAGAACCCTTTATTGGGGTTTGTTTTCATTTCATTCTGACTTTCTGGCTCCTGTTTTCCCTAATGGATTTAAACTGAAATTACAGAGGCCAAGCTGACTGTGCATTTCAGAGAAGTGGAACAACACAGTATTCATCACTGTAGGGAACTGATAGCCACTACCCAGGGAAGTTTGATATTATCAGTGTAATTAATATCCTTATGCTGAAGCAAAGCTATCTTGAATTTATTTTTCAGCCAGTATTTATTTCCGGTTTTGCCTGGAGTCAATAAATCATGTAATGAAGAGTTTCAGGCTTTGAAAGGAATAATTTTCTGCTTAAATGATTCTCCTGAAGTGATGTTTATTTGTTGCTGGAGTTAATTGAATGCTGGAGGTGGATTTCTAAAGCTGCAGACTGGGTGTCCGGGGATATATTCTCTCTCCTGTGTTGTGTGGCACATCTTTGAACAGCAGCTCTTTTGAGGCACAAGAATTACCCTGTGCAGGGTCACCAGACCTCATGCATGAAGAAATTGTTTCACATAATCATCCTTCTGTCTCTAAAGGGTCACCCTAAAAAACTGCTTTGCAGTTCATCTTGCAGGTTTTACCAGGATTTGCATGTTAGATTTTTGTGCCTTGCAGGATGTGGCTGTTCTCATGGGGATAACTGCAGCTTTCCATGGCTTCACTTGGTGTTGTGTTTGCTCCTTGCACAAGCCTTGCTGTACATTTGGCTATTGAGAAACTGTTATTTCCAAGTTTTCATTTAAAATAGCACTGAGTCTCACATTTGACATGATTATGTCCAGGTTTTAAACCCCTGCTCTGTTTAAAATTCTGTGTATTCCAGAAATTCCTTTGATACAGTGGGGTGGCACTTGTGCTGTGGGAAGTCCACAGCAAACTAGAGAAACAAGAAAGCACAAGGTTACTTCAACTCAGGTTTTAGTTCAGCCTTGTATTTCTAAATAATAAGCTCCTTAGAGGACGTGCTGCCTGTTCTGCTTAGAAGGCTAAATGTTGAAATAATGGCATTGCACATTCCTTTTCATAAATTTGTACTAATGCTCAATGTTTTATTTCCTCAGTGCATTGGTTATTGCTGCAGTATTTGATCGGGATGTTAATTGCAGAAGAGCTGCTTCTGTAAGTTACCACATCCAGCTTCCATCTCTCTGTTATTTTTTATTTGTTTTCATTTAATAATTTGTAGACTTAATTATGTAGAACTGCAGTAGAGAAGCAAAAAAAAATTGGTTTTTAAAATCCTTAGAAATATCTTGTGAATTTAGATGTTAAATTATATAATCCACAGATGCACATCTGGATTTATGGCCACAGTTAACAGTCTGCTGTATTGTTGTCATGATGATCAAGATAAAGTATCTAAGAAAGAATTATTTAGCATTTTTTAGTTACAAGATCACAAAAAAAAGGGTCCTACATAATACACAGATATTGGCTTTTTTGCACAGTTCCAGTCTGGGGAGTTTTGTGAGGTTACAATTTCCTGATTGTCCATCAGCTGTTACTCTTTATTCAAGGTAAACTGAAAATTTCTAGGATAATCTCTCTCCTTCAAACATGTTTTAGGTGTTATATAAAACTCTAAAACTCTTTCCATAGGACTGGGAATTTTTAAAAGAGTGACAAGTCCATTAGTCAGATAAGGCAGTGAATAGAATTGACACCAAAGTGTATTCTGTGGAAACTTCCTGTAGAAATATTTATGCTGTTGAGAGTTGAGAGGAGTGTTCTTAAGAGAAGAGAAATGATGGAAAATTACAAATTTCTATACTTACAGAATTTGAGAAGAAAGAATGGATATCTTATTGATGAGAATTTAATTTCAATGTTGTAGACATTGAACTTGCTTTCTTTAAAAAAAAAAGTGTGAATTGTATCTTTTAACAGAAAAACCAAATTATCTTATGCAAATGTAAGAAACTCCACTCTCTAACTGTATGAACTCAAATCAGAGTGTCTGCCAAAGAACTGCATCTCTGTTCCTGACAATAAATGTCACTGTGAATGTGTTAAAAAAAAAAAAAACAAAAAGAAAAAAGACAATTTTTTCAATATGCACATTACCAGGTCTGTCTGAGTTTTTGAGTGAAATTTTGCAGAGTGCTGTGTTTAGAACATCAGGAGGGTTTCTCAGGGATACCTGGCTAGCATCCTCACTTTTTGTAGCCACACCTGTGCTGCTGTTGAAGCTGCTGAATGAAGCTGCAGTGTAATTGCTGGGGAAGTGAGTCAGGGCTTGAGCAAGCCCAGCTCAGCTCCTGGCTCTGAAGGTGCTCAGAGCAGGGCAAGCCAAGGTGCTGCAGATTGCTGAGCAGTGCTAGAACCTTCCCTGCTGTACAGCTAACAAATATCAGCGATGCTACCTCCCCCAGACTTCAACTCCTACATTTTAGAAACTAGAATTTGCCATTCTTGGCTTAATTTAAATCCCTTTATTCAAATCAGTTCCTTAGAGGAATTTCTTTTCCTGAGAGCTGCATGAAACGTTAGGGAGCATAGGTGGTGAAAAGTGAATTATTTGTGTGATGCCTAGGAATTGTCCTCAGGATCAAGGTTTATATAGACACCAAGGAGAAATCTTTGTAACACAATTGCCACTGCAAGTGTGCTGCTTACCTTTGGTGGCCTGATTTAATCATCATTTGAGTGTGTGTTTCTACACTTAAACTGGTAGTTTGGCCCCATGAGCTTTGTGCTAAACCAGCCAGACTCAAGCTGAGAGCTCAGTGCAGCCTGAGTATCTGTATTTCTAATTAAAACCCAGCACATTTCTCATCACTTCCCTCTTCTGCTGTAGCCCAGGCTCCTGAGCTGTCTGCAAGTCAGCTGCCTCCAAACTCATTAATTTTTTTCCCTAGTACTTCCCAAATCAGAAAGAAATACTTGCTCAAAGTTTGGAATAGCTATTTGATGGACATTTATGAAATTACTAAAGCCTTTTCTCTTATTTTAGGAAGGCAAAGAAATATTTTGTGTTTAGCAGCCATTATTACAATTTTGAAGAAAAATACCTGGGAGTGCTAAATATTTCCAATCATTACTTCCAGTTAAACACATATTTAAATAAACAACAGGTTTTACTAGATTTTCCATCTCTTACAATATGCAATATATTATAATGCAGAGCACCAATAAAATAAAATGGTGAATAGAGACATTTTGAACCCCGAGGTTAGAGAGAATAGAACAAGACTCTGCTTTTGAAGCTCCACAAGCATTCTGGGCTTATGCAACTCTTTCATGAATAATCAGTGTAAGGAATAATCAGATGAATAAGTGATGTTGAATTGGACTCTATTCAGCTCTGACATCTCAAAGAGAAGATTTTTTTTCCTCTTGTTTGACTGATAGTATTTAAAATACCTGGTTTTAAACTAAGTATTTTTAGAGAATGTTGTAGTATTTTTTTCAGTTTTTGTGGGAAAGAAGAATGTTCAGTTTGGTGACCTTGGTTCTGGTCTCATGGAATCTTTAAATTAGTATCTTTTTATCCAGTTTTTCCATCTCCAGAAGGGAATTGTATAAAAACTGAAAAATTACTCTCACAAAACACTTTAAGTCTTTGGCATCTCTTAGGAATTTGGCATCTTGTAGGAATTTCAGGGCTTTACAGATTTTGTATCATTTAGGCACTTGCCTGAGCAGCACATTTTTAAATGACACTGTAATGCAGTGGTTGAACTATGAAATCCCTTGGATATGATAGAGAATGTCATACTCACTGGAATATGCCTGTGCTGAGTAAAAGAGGGTTTCAGTAGCATAAAATATAGAATCATCCAAGTGGGAAAAAGCTTTAAGATCGTCAAGTCCAGCTGTTAACCCAGCCTATCACTAACCTGGATACACCAGAGTTACCAGAAAATATATTCTGCACCCCAAACATACCTTTTTTAATGGAATGGGCTAAAAGATTATCACCTAACTGCCTTCTTTCCACCAAGGGAGAGCTCAGAGCTGCACAAATAACTGCTTACAGCTTCAGTAGATCTGCTTGATCTCCAGAGGGTGCATAGCATAAAACACAGCCTGTGCCTGCAGTAATGCACTGAGGGCAGCATAAAGCAGGACCTAAAGCTGGAAGTAGAAAGAAATGAATGGTGCAGAGTGAGAGGCACCCTGTCCTGGAGAGAGGAGAGGAGGGGAAGAGCTTGTGGCAGCAGCTGGGCTGCAGCATCAGCAAGGAGCATGTCTGGATCTTAGGCTGTTCAGAGTGACCCTGAGAAAAGTTTGAAAGTCTCCTTTCCCAGCCTGGTGCTTGAGGAATGAATCAGGGCTCTTCATTTCTCGGTCCCAAGGTTGTTTATTGTTTCTTATCTATAAGAATTTTTCTCCTGCCTTGCTGAGGTCCATCCAGCATGGCAGTTCCAGGCACTCTGCCTGCCCCTAGGGCAGTGTTATGTCTTTATACTAAAAACTACCTGTACAATGTTTACAATTACTTTCCAATACCTATCACCTATGTTAGACACTGAGCTTCTACTCTAAACCAATCTGTAAATGCCACCATCACAGCAGAAGATGGAGGCCAAGAAGAAGAAGGAGAAAGGCTGGACACACCCAGTTCCCTCCATCTTGCCTCCTGGACCCCCATACCAGAAACCCCAAAATCTATTTTTTCACTGCGTGATAACTTCACTATTATTCTACCTAAACTCTTGTGGCTTGCTGATCTTCATATAAGGTTGATAACTTGCTCCACAGGTCATAATCAAACCCCCAGGTGTTCTGGGCTCCGTGCCAGGGTCTCTGAGCCCCCTGGCAGGGGTCCTGGCTGTTCTGGACAGCCAGAGGGATGTGCTGGGTTCCCACAGGAGCAGCCCCAGGGCGCCGCTGCAGCCCCAGCTCCTGCCCCATCCCAGCTGGATGTGCTGCCCAGGGGCACTGCTGGCAGCAGGTGGGATCCAGGCTGTGCTCCATGCCCTGAGCTGCCAGCAGCAGCTGGAGCTGCCTGGGCAGGCGTGCAGGGGCTGCAGGCAGGAGCCTGAACAGGCAGCAGCACCTCGGGAGGCTCCGGCTCCATCCCGGCTGGCGTCAGCCCTTGCTCCACCTGCAGAGTGGGATCCTCCTCTGGAGCCAGCTGAACCTGTTGTTGTCACAGGTGGATTACCACAGGGCTGCTGGAGTTGTGGAGGAAATACAGAAGCTCTGGCTGTCCAAATTCTTGTGGTGATTCAGTAAACATTGGAGCTTCTCCCCTGTCCATTAAATATCAGTTAACGAGTGTTGTCCATCACTGGAAAGCTGCGTGTGCAGAGAGAGCTCCATGGAGAAGTGTCCAGATAACAATGGTTTCCCCTTTCTTAAGAGTTAAAATTTACAGAAGCTTTCATTAGTGCTTATGATTTTATGGCCTTTAAAGGGATAAAAATAATGGGCTTTTTTCTGAGAGAGAAAATTCAAGTAGGGAATTAAGCAGGTTTTCTTCTCTATGCCCTACAAGTAGACAGATTAACTTCCTGCTTGTTTTCATTGTATTTTTGCAAGATTTTGAGTTTATTTAGTGAAAAATACTGGAGAGATACATGAATTTTGTCTTCAAATTTAACAAGCCCAGTGTTTCAGCATGCTTTCAGACACATACCCTATAGATAAATATTGCACTCTCAATGTTTTTTCCCAGAGTTTTCATTGACAAAGAATTAAACTTTGCCCACTCTTAGCAGATGATGTTGAAGTCAGACAAGAGTGAGTTGCCTCAGTTGCTGTTGTCTACAGGTACTGACTTTCCATCCCAGGGCCAAGCCTGGTGTCACTCCCAAGCACTTGTGTGGGTGTGACAAGTTTAATAAACCTGAATTCTCAAACTGCTGCCAGGCAACATAGGGCTCCAGGAACAGAGAATGTGGAGATGCAGAAACAGAAAAGCCCTGCAGGCTTGTTCTACTGACAAAGTTTACTTTATTTAAAACAGAAAAGCCATGGGTCATTTATATTGTTGTGTGTTTTGAATTCATCATCTGGTGTTTATCAAAAAGCAAACCTGACTCGTTTTGGTGTGTTTGTTCTCTGTTCCTCAGGCTGCCTTCCAGGAGAATGTTGGGAGACAGGTATGGTGACTTCCCTGCATCTTCATTCATTTGTGCCTTGGAGGTTACTGTAAGCATGGAGTACCTAAAATCAAAATTAGACACCGTGGCTTTGGAAAAATTGAGGGAAAGAATGTCACAAAATAATTGTTTTCATTATGAGCAGCCAGTTCTTGTGGAATGTTCTTCTGAGGTGTGGGTTTTATTTTAGTATTCCAGTTTGGGAAGAAAATGAGCTTACTGGTAATTTTCAGTCCTTCAGAAAAGCAAAACCAGCATTTGAGCTGGTCATTGTACACCCTGGAAACTACAGTGCTTTTAAAGCAGGAAAAGTGCAGGGCTTTGTGTTTGTTTGCTTTTTTGGGGTTTTTTTTGTGGTTTTTTGTTGTTTTTTTTGTTTTGTTTTGTTTTGTTTTTTTTTTTGAGGGGGTGTTTGGAGTTTTCTTTGTTTGGTTTGGTTTCATTGATTTTCTAGTTTTCGATAGAATCAGACCAACTGAAGTGAGCTGTGCAATCATTGCTGTAGTTGGTGGTTCCACAGTAAACAAGGCTCAAGAGTCTTCAACTCAATTTTTGGGCTTGTCCCTTGTACCATGTAGATATTTTGAGAAATCTGGTAATTTTGGAGGTACCCAAGTCCTTTGGTAAAAAGTATTGTGGTAGGTTCCTATGTAAGTTAACAACATTTAAGTAGTTAAAATCCTTGAGGCAGCTTTGATTTTCAAACTTGAAGGAGAAGCAAATAGGGTAAAGCCTTGGATTTACTGGTTTCTCACCAGGAATTAATAAAGCTGAATATACAACTAAGAGAGAGAAAGTGTGGGGAGGGATGGTTCAGTCAGTGTATTCCTGTGAGCAGGGCAGGTGAACATGGTTCAGGTAATTTTGTTATCCATAAGCTGCTCTTTGAGGGATCTTTGTTAAAATGCTGTCACCTGACAGCATTCCTGAAAATCTCTGTGTTCTGAGCCAGAATTTTATTCCTTTAGAACTCTGGCTGTTAAACCATCTGTTCATGTTCAGTGTGTATTTCTAGACAGAAGTAAGTTAAGAGAGAAAGGGTGCAAGAAGACTGGGAAGAAGAGAGGAGGGATTTTTGGTGACCTGACCCAGCTGGGTCTGTGATAAACAGAAGCCAGGGTGGCTCTTCCTGGGTCTGCAGTTCCTGCCCTGGAGAGGTTGGGCATCAGAGCAGCCCAGCCTGATTGCACTGTGTGAGGTGCTGAACAAAGTAAATAACACCTTAGCCTGACTTAGCTCCAGGGCAGAGAGGGCTCCTGCCTGCTGCAGGTTTAGAAGTGCTTCCATCTAGCAAAAATTCAATTTTTTAACATTTATTTCTGAATCAGAGGGGTACAGTCCATGTTAGTTTACAGCCAGAAAGGTTCCTTACAGACTCTGCCTCGACCCACAACTCACATGTGTCTTCACATGGTGATGATTTCAGCCTCTGGGTTGGCACATCAGCAGTGAAACACATTTGAGTCTTCATGGTGTGGAGGAACTGCCAGGCTCCAGCTGGTTCCTGCAGAAGGTCAGAAGTTTTACTTGTTGAACCATTCCTTGGTGCCTGGGAAAATGGTTACTTAAAAAGTAGATCCACCCTCTGGAGTTCAGTGTGTTGGAAAAGACAGCCTCTCTCTGAATTGGAAGGAGCTGAAACTTATTCTCCACCTGAGGTAATAAAGCTGATACTAAATAGGTGGAGAAAAAGGTTGCCCTCACTTGTTCCCTGGTTCCTGCCTCCTTCAGCTCTGTAATTCCACAAATTTGTAATGTCCCACATCCAGAGTTTGCTGATGGCCACAGAAGAAGCCATTATAAGAATGCCACTTACACTGTGTGTCAGTGGAAGCTCTAAAAAATATGAAATATATTTTTTGAGCATAAATCATGAGAAATGCAGATACTTCTGATAACACCAACTTCTATACTGGAGAATTTTGAAGTGTTCTGGGAGAACAGAAGCTGTTGGGTGTTCCTGTAAAGCCTGCCTGGCTGTGACCTGTGTTTTCCTGAAGTCAGGAATGATGCTGCCTCACTGGCAGGCTTGGTGGCACTGTGCCCTTTGTGAGATGGCATCCAACTGGCACACTCACAGCTGGGAACAAGCAGCAAGGTCCAGCTGGCAGCTAGAACTCAAACTGTTGGCTGAGATTTTCCTTGTGGAGTGTGCATCTTGATATCTTCCATTGCTCTTTGGCCTTCAATCACACTGAGGTGTTTCTCTTGTACCTTTTTGCCCCCAGTCAAGGTTTCATGGGGCTTTTGGACAAAGCATTTTCCCTTGGAGTTACCAAGACTTGCAAGCTTGGATAAGCCATAAATACACTGTCTCTGCTTGGTCCACTTAGATTTCAGGCCTTGTTTTTTGGGAGCACTGGAATTCTGCTTCCCAGAGCGAGACCTTGGCAGCAGCTGGCAGCTTCCAGGATGAACTGCTTCAGAGCTTCTCCCTGATGGAGAGATACTTCCCACTAGTTTTGCATGGCTGGATCCTCATGTGGAAGGGATGAGTGAGCTGTAAACAAACCTGCATCACATCCCAGACCTGTACTTCCAGGGAGCCTCATTGTTTTAATACCCTCTGAGTGTCCCTTTTGGAAGAGAGTGGAGCCAGTGTCAGCTGGCTCTGTTCCATTTGTTTTTCATCATGGCTCATGGGTGCTCTGCTGCCTCTGCTGATGCTCTGTTAAACCAGCCAGAGCCAATAAAATTCTGAATATCTGGATTGGATTGCTTGCTTACAGAAATGCAGATTTCTAAGTGGAAATCTCAAACTTAGAAAGGTAATTTATCTTCTAGAAACAGACTGGTTTGAGAAGTGATGGCAGAATTCAGTGTTTCCAATGTTCATTTTCAAAACAGACCAATCCCATTTTTTAGTTCATTAATGAGTCACAAAATAGAAGTGTGAGTAGAAACTCCTGTGTACTCTACACGTGATGCACCTCTTGGTGCCTAAATCTCTCATTTTATGTTTCATTAAACTCACCTTGTGCCTTCACATAAGCTGGAAACATGTTTATGTTTATCTAAATCCTTCTAGAGGAATCATCTTTTGGGTACATACATAGTCATGCCTTAGCCAAATATATATTTTGGTATGACTGGGAGGTGTGAAGGGAGCTGGTGCATAGGGGACTGCCTGCTGCCATTTGCTTGGGCTGTTTATCATTGACTCACAAGCAGAGTGAGGTATTTTGTTGTTTATATAGTCAATATCCTTTATGTCTCTAGTACAAATGATTTTACTATAAATTAAATTGTATTTTTTTCAGTGCTTGGGAGAGTAGCAGGAGATTTGTTTTCAATCATGTTGCCTATTTGGAATGTATTATACATTTTAAAACAATATTTTGTTTGTAGGGCACTTTCCCCCATGGCATTGACATCCTGACTGCAGCTGATTATTTTGCTGTTGGTAACAGAGTTAACTGTTACTTGACTATAAGGTAAGTTTCCAATTATTAATTTTCCTAAATATGACCATCCTCTTGTACCTAATGAAATTCTTATCTGATTGCCTCACCTTACTGAACATTGTTTAATACTGATAGTTTTAAGCAAATCAAAATTGTGGTTTTATTTTTTTGATGACTGATTATCAGGTGTGAGGCAGAGTGAAAACGTGGCCATGATTTCCTTGGCTACGAGGAGGAAGCAGCCAAGAGGTGTCACAAAACTGTCTAAGCTGCTCAAGGCTGGACAAGATGAAGTTTGGAGAGTTGTAGTCAAAGGAGAGGCTGTTGTGATGGCAGACTCTGGTATTTGCAGGGTTCCCCAGGATGAGGTGAGAGATGAGTGAATCTGACTCCATGTTCTTAGAAGGCTAATCTAATTTATTATTTCATGTACTTATATTATATTAAAGAATGCTATACTAAAACTATTCTAAAGAATACAGAAAGGATACAGACAGAAGGCTTAACAAGAATAATGAAAAACTCATGACTGACTCCTCAGAGTCTGACCCAGCTGATGGGGATTGGTCATTAAGTAAAAACAATTCACATGAAACCAATCAAACATTCACCTGTTGGTAAATTATCTCCAGCCACATTCCAAAGCAGCAAAACAGGGAGAAGCAAATGAGATAATATTGTTTTTTCTCTGAGGCTTCTCATCTTCCCAGGAGAAGAAATCCTGGCAAAGGGATTTTCCAGAAAATATGAATGTGACAGTAGACAGACTCTGATATGGGGGAAAAAATCAGGTTATAAAAAAACCATTTTTTATAATTTTAAAAGAACAATTTGCCCAAGTTGTTGAATCTGTGGTCTGTGCATAGACCTTTAGCTCCAGTGCTTATGTTAGCTCAGTGGAAGGCTGGCCACAGTGTGCAGTAATGTTTGAAAAACCCAACTGATCTCTGCAAGGAGCAGATGGAAGTACCCAAACTGGGCTGGTGTGGTTATAAACCTGGAATACAGAGTCAGCTCTGGAAACACAGAGGTGCTGACATCAGGGGAGCTGGCAGCCAAACTGGATGGCCAGGAGGAGCAGAATATTGCATTGCCTCACGAGGAAAGGAAGAAGAGCCAGGGCTGGTTCTGGCTTGAGTTGTCTCAGACAGAGTCTGTGTCCAGAGCCAGGGTGGGGAGAGCAGCACCCACAGAGGGTGGGTGAGTCAGCCCTGGTGGAGACAGGGCAGGACATTGCCCTGTGGGGCTGCTCAGGAGCCCAGCAGGGCACAAAGGCTGGAGCAGGTGATGTCCTTGGGGAGCAGAAACTGTGCACAGGCACATGGTGGGTCATGCTGCACTGCCAGCTTTGTGACTTCCACTTGTGGTAGTTGAGAGGGAGACAATCCAGAGCAATATATTCCATTTTCAGAAGGTTTCAAACTGGTTTTATTCCAGCATGCATGCATATTTATACCTTCTTACAAAATTCATAAGTTTTCTCATTGCTCAGGAAAGACAAAGTGCTCATTGGAACAGGCAGTTGCAGGTTTCTCTTGTTTATCCTCCTTTCTTTCTTGGTTTCTGTGTCAATGACCTTGGTAGAAAATTCTTTCAGGGGTAAACACGGATCCTCTTATCAAACATGGATCCTCTGATCAAACGTGGATCCTCTTCTCAAACATGGATCCTCTCATCAAACACGGATCCTCTGATCAAACACGGATCCTCTGATCAAACATGGATCCTCTGATCAAACATGGATCCTCTTATCAAACATGGATCCTCTTATAAAACATGGATCCTCTGATCAAACACGGATCCTCTGATCAAATGGATCCTCTGATCAAACATGGATCCTCTCATCAAACATGGATCCTCTGATCAAACATGGATCCTCTCATCAGACATGGATCCTCATCAAACACGGATCCTCTGATCAAACACGGATCCTCTCATCAAACACGGATCCTCTGATCAAACACGGATCCTCTCATCAAACATGGATCCTCTCATCGAACATGGATCCTCTGATCAAACGTGGATTCTCTTATCAAACATGGATCCTCTCATCGAACATGGATCCTCTGATCAAACGTGGATTCTCTTATCAAACATGGATCCTCTGATCAAACACGGATCCTCTGATCAAACATGGATCCTCTGATCAAACATGGATCCTCTGATCAAACATGGATCCTCTTATAAAACATGGATCCTCTTATCAAACATGGATCCTCTTATAAAACATGGATCCTCTGATCAAAACATGGATCCTCTGATCAAACATGGATCCTCTGATCAAACATGGATCCTCTGATCAAACACGGATCCTCTGATCAAACACGGATCCTCTGATCAAACATGGATCCTCTTATCAAACATGGATCCTCTGATCAAAACATGGATCCTCTGATCAAACATGGATCCTCTTATCAAACATGGATCCTCTCATCAAACACGGATCCTCTTCTCAAACTTCTCTCTGGCTCCCAGAAGTTGCTGTAAAACCTCTTCCACATACACTAAGAGTTTTTTAAGATAATTCATACTGGAACCCTGTGTCTTCACCTTGACTGGTTTTTTATTGATCTGTCCACCTCTGTATTGGCCCTTTTGAGCAGAATCATTTCAGTCTGTTCAAACCTTCACCTTTTACCCACTGTCAGCCCTTCTGGGGTCCCCACCCTCCTCCCACAGCCTTCCCCAGAGCTGCCTCCCACGGGAGATGGGGAAATGCAGGGGCCTGGCATTTCCCCGCTGCTCGAGATCCCTGAGCACGGCATCCATGGCATTGCTGAAACTCTGGCTTTTGTACTAACACAAAATTGAAAACATCCAAAAGTGACAAAGCAGGTCTTATTTTCTCTCTTCTATAATTCTGGCTTGGAGGCTGATTATGTTCTTCTGACTTTTCAAGAGCTGAATTGCTAATTAAATTTTTTTTTTTTTTACTTCTTTCACTGTGATTTCCAGAGTTTTTGTACTAGTGCCACTTACCCAAGTGAAAATATTTTTAGTGTTGATTTCTTTCTTTAAACTGTTCAGCAAGAGGAATAAATTTGTAAATCTTTTAATACATAACCTTATGCACTTAGAAACTTGATTCTCTGAAGCCATCTTCAGTGCCATTAATCAAACTATTTTTTTGTAAAATATTTGCTATCTCATTCACTCTGTTACTTCCAAAAAATTACACTGCTTTTCAAGCAGGCTGTCATTATTCAGATCAATACTTAAGTTACTTGGCTATTTCCTTGTTTTTTTCTGAGTAACATTGAAGGAAAAAGCACCCAGGTATATATTTGGCTACTCAGAAAAGATGTACCATGATAATGTTGAGCAATAAAAGCTCATAAAAAAAAATAAAGTGCCAATTTCTACAGCTGAATTTGGTTCACCAATGATGATGATGTTCCAGTAAAGGGGCAGTATCATGTATATTTACAAATATTTGTGTGTGTGTATGTATAAATAGTTGTTTAGAGCCTTTCAAATCTAAATATTTTAATGCAGGTTTTTCACACTGGGTGCCCTTTTTGCTGATGGTTTCTGGAGGATTCAGCTCAAATATCATAATACATTTCTGAAGATGGAAGGTCGAGGAAACCTATTTTGAACTGGCAGTAAAGAGATGAAAAGTAAAGTGATTCCAGGAGTTCTGAGCTTGGTACAAGCAGACTTAAGGAAAAAGCTGCTTAACCTGAGTGAGGTACAGAAATCTAAGCAGCACATCATCAGGAAATCAGATTCATATGCAAGGCTTCTTGCATTAAATTCTCAATAGGGCACAGAAGATGAGGACTGTAGTTAAAGATAGTTATAAACTAAAATTAAAAATGGGATTTAGCCACACATGTGGCCCAAGAGATTGATTTTTAGTTGGGAAAGGAAGTTCAATTAAAATGGTTGGGTGCTAAAACTGGGACTCAGAAAAGCAACTACAAAGAAGAGAGGAGAGCTCAAACACAGCAAGGGAAATGTGTCTGTTATTGTGTGTTCCTGCAGAGCAGGGAAAGGACCTAGAGATATTTATTTATAAATTTATTTATATTATATTTTATATAAATTTATATATCTCTGCTGGCATCAACAACAATTTGAACCAAGTGTCAAATCCTTCTCTAGGGCTCAGCAGAGGGTGCTTCTGTGTCCAGTGTTGGTTCAAGTAACTGAGGCCTGGCTGTGGATTTCAGGATTCCCTTTCTGATGAATTCCATAGATATCAGGATGGGAACATGTGGCAGTATTTGGTTTTGCTCTTTGTTTGCCTCTGACTGCACAGAGGTATATCAATGGAACACCATTATAGCTGCAAATTAATCACTCAAAAGATCTGAAAAGGTGACATGATGATAATCCATGAGTCCATTTGTGCCCTTCTGGCACAAAGTCCTGCTGATTGCTGGGCCTCCCAAGGAGATTTAACACTCATCAGATGTACTGAAAAAACATTTCACTTCACTTGTGTTGACCTTGGCTTTCCATAGTTGATGCTTCTGGAGATTAAAAGTGTGGCTGTGAGTTGGGCAATGCAGGCTCCCTGATTAGTGCTGCCTCACACCTGAGCCCTGCAGCTTCCACAGCTTTTGTCACAATTCACTGCCTGCATATGTTTGATTTTTAGAAAGGACAAATGGAAAACCCCTTCTCCATTTTGGACCATTGTATTTATGAAGATGTAACATATTTCTGGCACTTATTTTTCCTCTTTGTCTTATAGTTGATATCAATGATGGGTTTCTCCAATCTGAAATAATTATTCAAGTTAATATACCCATCTGGATTTTCTAGAATGTAACAATGGGATTGAATGTCAAGCTTGTTGTATGTAGAGCAGGTTTTAGAAAGAATCTGAAAGCTTTACAGAAGTGGTTTGAAGTTTTTTCAATAGTTCAGAATATTTCCCATCCTGTCATTCAGCTGCATCCCATTTAGGAGAAGGCACATTTAAGTTATTTTTTGGTTGTCTTAAAACCAGAGGATTTCTACCTTTGGAATAGGCTGTGCTAAAATGCACACAGATATTGGTTCTGTACTCTCTGTCTCTGGACTATATTTCTAATCTTTATCTGTTTTTTTTGTTTTCTTTTTTAGTGTGTATATTGCTGGCTTTTCTGAGTATACACAGCCAATGATTGATCATTTAGTTAACATGAAGATTAACCACTGGGATAGGTAAGTTTATAAAATCTAATTATTAATATCCAGGAATTGACTGTTCTGCATAGATTTTTTTGCTTTTGTAGATTATTTCTGTAAATTTTACTCACACCTGGCTTTGCAGCAGCATTTGACTGAAGAAAGCTGGGCAAGTAGTAGGTGACATCATCTGTACCTCCCAAACAGAATGTCACTTAAGCAGGTTTATGAATTTTGTCTTTTGGCCATGACCTCAATCTGTTAATAGATTAATAAAACCCATTTATATGGTATATAGTGTTTGTGAGGGGTAAACACTGTCACCATACAATTATCCTAATTAAAGCAGATTTCATGCATAGAGATGGTGCTTACTCACATTCAGTGTTCATGGAGATTGAGATGTGTACATATCACACAAGTGAGATTCTATCAGTGCTGATCAGAGTTTGCATCATGAGAAATAATCACAGCTCACTGCACTGTCCCTGCCAGTGCCCAGAACAAGCCCTCAGGTGCCACCAGCCCCACTGGTGTTTTTCCTTTTCTCTTTGAGTTCTTTTCACCCCACTGAAAGCCAGCTGCAGGCTGGCTGCTCTTTGGTTTTGTTGGCATTTTTACAGGGGGAGACATAGGATGGACAGGGAGTACTGTAATTCTGAATATTGGTTTTGATTGGGGGCAGAAGTCCCTTGCTCACATTATTTTGTTAGCACATTGCTTCTGCTGACTTGCTAACCCTCAGCAATGCTTTCTTACAGTGTTATTCGAGAACTTTCCACCAAAGCTCTGCATAACATCACTCCCCAGGCCCCTGAGTACATGGCAAACGTGGGTAGGTACCAGCTGAGCTCTGCCCAGCCAGGCTGAGCTTAGGCAAGACAAACCTACAAAAAACTAATAAATCTACTTAATAAAAATTAAGATTCCCCCTGCCACTTAATACAGTGTATTCACCCTGATGGCTTTACCCATTTTTAGGTTTTATGGAAAAATTATAAATCACTGCTAGGTTGGTTTTTACCTGGGGCCTTTGATAGCTGGCTGCACTGGACTCTGCTGGTTCTGAGGTGAATAAATGGGTGCAGTTGTGTCAGCAGCTGCCCCTCAAATTCCCAGCTCTTGCTTTGATGTTGGAAAGGGTGGGGGATCTGTTTTGTCTTGTCCAGCCTGACACCTGCAGTAGAATTCCTTTCTGACTGTGTGTGTGTAACCAGATGTTTCTTAGCATGAGCCCAGGGTCCTTTTCTGAGCCCATTGCACTTCCTGAGGTCTGGAAAACCCTGGCAGATTCTCCATGTGGCTGAAGGCAGTGCCCAGCCCCTGAGCAGCTGCAGTGCAGACCTTGCCTGGGCTCCTGTCGTGGCCCAGGAAGGTTCCACTGAGCATGGAAATCAAATCCCACACAGTTCCCTGGCTGCTCAGCCAGCTCAGTGCCCAATAGCAATTTATTTTATTTATTTTATTTGCTCCAGCCAGGAGGAGGTTGGGAGTACAAAACAGCTCAGTGTGATATGTCAGAATTTAATTCATTAAAACTTGTTTTTCACAAAGTCGCCAGGATACTTCACTTTACAGAAATGCTTTTCCAGTGTTCTTTCTAGGCAGGCAAAATTACATTGAGAGCTGTGATATGTCACTAGGCTTTGTTTAAAAAAGAATAAATTAATTATTTAATCTCTTTCAGTTTTGCCAAGACTTCTGCCTTTATCAGTGGGCTCAGATCTGCACACACGCCATGGGGCAATCCTTGCCTGTGCTGAGATCACCCATGCTCTGTGTAAACTGGCACAAGACAATAATAGGTATTAATGCAACATTATCTAGACTATAAATTTTCCTTTCATGTCTGCTCTATTAAAAACTTCCTGAGTATAATTATGGAAATCTTCATCTCACTGAACTGGGTTTCCATTGAATTTTTGTTTGTTTTTATGAGTGATGCTGAGCTTTCACGTTTTATTCAGTGATTTAAGATTTCGGTCTTAAATTCATAATTTGGAAAGACAGATGCTTTGCTGCCTTACTTGGAGAATTGATCAGTTAAATACAGATTAATTCCTCTTTCCCTATAAGTGTGCTGTCATCCTGGGTAGGGACAGTCTTTTGTCTTCAGGGTTGGAGAAAAACCTCCTCAAGCAGCTCATGGAGTTAGACTGATTATGATTGCTGGTCCAGGTTTATATAAAATATGTCTGTATATTTACACAGACACTTACCAGCAGTGTCCATCAGAAGAACGTGTTCAAGAAAAACAGATCATTTTTAGTAGTAGGAAGTACTTGAAATAGATGGAAAAATCACAGAAGTGGTGGAGTCTAAAAATACAGCTGAGCTGAGAAGAGTTATCAGTGTATTGGCAACTATAATTGCCTGTTTTATATATATATATATATATATATATATATATATATATATATATATATATATATATATACATATAGGCTGTTATTCGAAGTGACACTAATTTTTTATAAGGGTTTTGGAATAGTTTTCTGTATGATGAGGAAAGAGTTTATGTTGTTATGTTTGCTGTACTATTTAAAAATAAATATTGCATATTTCTGTGGAGCATAATTGGAAAATCAAATGATTGGTTTTTTGTTTGAAAGTACAATGATGTTATGGAAAAACAATTATTTACAGCATGATGAGGAAATCTGTATTAACAACTTTGTATACTTTTACAGATCTGTTACATACTATTTCACTGAAAAATCATTGGAGGGGCTCAAGCAAATTCACCAAGAGGTTTGTAACCAGCATAAACCTATTTTTAACCTGGAATGCTGCATGATTTTTAACAAAGATTTACAATCAAGGCAGCTGTTCCCCACCTTCCCCAACCCTGTGCTGAGAGTGAGCCTGGTCCTGGTGGTTTGGCCACCCCAGGCTCTGTTTGTCCTGGTCCCTGGGTCTTCACAGTGACACTGGGGGCTCTTCTGCCTCTTGCTGAGCCCCCAGCTCTGAAGCTGGAGATGACATTTCTGAAATGCCTCAGGGGTTGTTTGGTTCCTTGTCCCTCTGTCTTTGCTCCCCCTTCATCCTCCTGACTGGCTGTGGGGGAACTGCTCAGGGGACGTTTAGTGAGCCCATTCCTTGTCCCTGCATCCATAATTTCCTGCTTATAGCTGTCAAAAGTCATATTCTGCATTTCCATTGATGCATTGTCTGTATCTCTGTCTATGCCAGATGAAACCTTTTCCTGCTCACTTCCAAATACTTCTGTGCAGAGAATTTTGCTTAATTTTTCCCTTTCAGTTTCAGTCTTCCCAAGGTGCTGGGTTTTCATCCCAGCGTGGAATGAAATATTCCAATATTCCAGACAATATTCCAGCATTCAGGCTCCTGCTGAGGATCTGCAGGACCTTTAGTGCCAGTTCTGATGTGCTGGCAGACTTCACCCTTCACCCACCAAAATCCACAGGTGCCTCCTTAATTCTGGGCACAGCTCAGAGCTGCTGCCACAGGTTGAAAAAGCACCTTTGTCCTCATTTACCTTTCTCATGCTGAAGTGCCTGAAAGCTTGGTCAGCACGTCTCTGCACTTACAGTGGCCTTAAGTTGTTATGGTACAGTTGCATAAAATCTCAATTTTAAATAATCTGGGTTTTTTGGCTTTTACTACATAGAAATGTGATAATCTGATTTTTTACAGTGGCTTGCTGTAACATTAAGAATGAAGTAAGATTTTTCAGTCACATTTAAGCCCTTGTTTAGGTTTTTTCTGTTCAATCTGTAGCTTCCAAAGTTATTTTCAGTGATCAGACAATGAAGCCTATCATCATTCTGAAAGGGCCAATGGTGGAAAGCAAATCTAATTTTAAAAGCCAAACTTGCTTCCAGGGTATTTGCAGGAGCAGCTTGGGTTTGGAATTCAGGAAATTAGTGTGTCAGTGTTAAGTTGTTTTGGTTTTTTTGAAAACAAAGTTCAAATGGATATAGAGAAGTTGTTTTAAAGAGGTTTTTGCTTTGAATTTTATTTTTTAAATAAAATATTGAACTTTTGCACAGCTCACAGTATATGGCATTGCATGTGAGGGGAAAAATGAAAATACTTGGTTCAAACAAACTCAATTAAAATATGTGTTACTTTTTTTTCCCCCCCAGCTTTGCAGTCGTCAGTTGTACAGGTAAGAAAAAGATGCAAACCCATCATTTTTCATCTTGGAAAATGTCAGTTAAAGGGAATGAAACCAGGATCTGGGAAAGGGGGGGTGTTTTGTACAATTAGTGACACCCACCCCAGTCCCCCAGGTGCTTTGTCTGCAGAGGCAGAGGGTTCATAAGGAGCTGCAGAACTGGCCTTGAACTAAGGAGCCTTAAATTCCATTTCCTTTTCCTTTTCCATTTCCTTTTCCATTTCCTTTTCCTTTTCCATTTCCTTTTCCTTTTCCATTTCCTTTTCCATTTCCTTTTCCATTTCCTTGTCCCTTTCCTTTCCTTTCCTTTCCTTTCCTTTCCTTTCCTTTCCTTTCCTTTCCTTTCCTTTCCTTTCCTTTCCTTTCCTTTCCTTTCCTTTCCTTTCCTTTCCTTTCCTTTCCTTTCCTTTCCTTTCCTTTCCTTTCCTTTCCTTTCCTTTCCTTCCCTTCCCTTCCCTTCCCTTCCCTTCCCTTCCCTTCCCTTCCTCCCTTTCCCCCCTTTTCCCTCCCTTTCCCCCCTTTTTCCCCCCTTTCCCCCCTTTTTCCCCCCTTCCCTCCCTCTTTTTTCCCCCTTTCTTTCCTTTTTTCCCCCCCTCTTTTCTTCCCCCCTTTTCCCCCCTTCCCCCCCCATCTTTTGTCCTTTTTTCCCCCCATTTTCCCTCTTCCCTTCCTGTCAGCTTCTCTCTGAGTTCCAGAATTCCTTTCCCCATCCTGTGTGACAAGCAGGACAGGAGCATTGCAAAACGTTCAGGGCAATTTTTCAACTCTTGCGACAATGAAAAATGTAAATGAGTTTTCACTAAGTTGTTTTCAATTTCCTATTTGATGAAGCTTCCAGGAAATTAAGGGATATTGCTTAAGGAACTGTTAAGTAAATGTGAATTAAAACTGGTGTGTGACTTCAGAGTTTGATTCTAAATTTAAGGAAATGAAACCATAATGACTTGTAGTCCCTAATAACTGTATATGCAGGTGAGGGTTTTTCCTCCTTTAACTGACAACATTTTTTGGTCCTTTTTAGCTCATTTCTTCACACATGCCTTCCCTGAAAACAGTAAACCTGAGCTAGTTTTTAATGTAATTATTAATTATAGATTAAATTTTTTTATGCAAGCTTTTTAATAATGAAATTTTATGAAAAAAATGATAACATTTACTTCTTGAGGGGTCATTTAGAAAAATATGGCACTTCCAGCCCTGAGTGAGCTTGGGCTGCTGGATAGGCTTAGTGCTGATACTGTATATTCATGTCTTTGTGGGTGGCTCTCTTGGCTTCCATAAATTCTTTAATGTCAGGGTGGAGCTTGGGTGTAATTTGTTTTTGTCATAATGTGCACTTCTTGCTCTTAATGGTATTTATAAGATGCCTACAGAAATGTTTTTGTTCTAGATAAGAGTTCTAATTCAGCTCCAAGCAGGATTGATTCACTGCTGTTTGCTCTCATACTTAGCTGAGACAGAGATGGCTGCCCTAATCCATATTGTAAAATATCAGTGTGCATAAAATATTTGAAAATGGGACAAGAAAAATAAACTAGGTTATAAAAACAAACCAACAATTTGAGTGTTGCTGGGCAAGCATTTAGTGAAACAAGCCAAACTTGTTTCATGATGAGTAATTATTGCACATAATATTCCAAAGATTTCCATTTGAGAAATTGCTACCGGGAATTTTCAGTGTTAAAAACATCTTGGAGGAATGTTGAAAACCTGTGTTTTTTATTTGTATTTTAAAATTTTTAACTGTATTAACAAAGAGCATCTGGCCACATGTCTCAGCTGTTTATTAGATATTTTGCTTTCACTTGTGTCCACTAAACAGCCTTGTCAGGGACTGAAGAGATTTTAATGCTTTGATCAGGCTGTTATAGGGAATTTTCTTGCCCTCTGAGAAAGGGAAAAGGAAATAAAGGGTAGAAATGCTGGATTTTGGGGCTGTTAAAATATTTTTTTACAAAGTTGCAGTTTATAAATTTTAAGCTGGAAAATGGGTCATGAGTTTCTTGGCTGTCTGATTCTGTTGAATCCCTAAGGACCTCAAGTCAGACAAGAGAAAACCAAAGTGCTGGAATGGAGACATGCATAGAGCTGCTCTACCATCTTACTTTGTTTAGCGATTCTTGCACCATCTTTAACCTGATTTTGAAAAATGGCCATGAATTGTCCTTTACACAATCCTGTTTTAAGTTCTACTGCAGCCAGTGTTGAATATACTCGGAGCATTCAAATTTATTTATGCTAATTGTAGAAAATCCCATCTTCTACCATATTACCTTTTTTTTTTTTTAAATACAAATATTTTTCTGTCCTTGTGCAGAAGTCCTCTCTGGTTTTACCATAGTACAAAGGAGCCTGCAAGTCCAGGCACATCAGAGTGTATTTCCTGCCATTAGCCTTGATCCTGACACATCTGATGCACTGGTTTGTCTGGAGGAGCTGGTTGCTTGGAGCATTTGCATGTGCACTTCCAGCTGTGGGTTGAGCAGGAGTTTCTGGGTTTCTGTGTGGAGGTTACACCAAGGCATATGCAAACCATGCCCTGTAGAGCATCTGCCTCCTGTGCCTGTTTAGGGCTGTGTGCAGGTTATGAAGTTACAAAAATTGTGCTGTGTTTTATTTGTTTTAAATGGTATTTTTATATATAAAAACCTAAGATGAAAACTTGTGGCATCTGTTGCCTTCAGCTGTGTTACCTGGGTTAGGAAATCACTCTGCTGGTTTAAACACAGTCAGTAGCCAGCCTGATTTCCATTCTGCTTCCACTGCACCAGCATGGTTAGTAGCTGCTTTTTTTGTAGCAGATCTATTTCTATTGTGCATCTGAGACCTTGGACTCATTCTCAAAACTCCTTCTTTCAAGTAACAAATGATGGGAAAGAGGTGATGGCCTTAAGATGCACCAGGAAAGGTTTAAATTGATGTTGGAAAAAAATACTTTACTCAAAGACTTATGCAACACTTGCACAGGTAACCAGGGCAGTGGTGCAGTCACCATCCCTGGGTTTTACCATCTAGAAAACCTGGATTTAAAAGACATGTTAGAAAGGGTTTAGTTTACAAGGTTTTAAGACATTTAAAATATCTTTTTATAAGGGTTTGCTTTAAAAGGTTTTAACACAAATAAAAGAACTTCTTAAAAGTATTTTAGTTTAAAAGGTTTTTAAAGGCTTAAAAGACATGTTAACATGGGTTAGGCTGGTCTTGCCAGTGGTTGGATTCAATGATCTTATAAAGGTCTTTTCCCACCTAAATAATTCTCTGATTCAATAATATGAAAAGTCTTCAGGAAAACAGTATTTTAGTAGTAGTTGTGTTAAGATTCTCTGAACCTGCCTCATCTGCTCTGAGGTTCTGGAACAGATGTTCAGATGTTATTTTTTTGTCACTGCTAGAGATGAAGGGATGGAATATTTTCAACCTAAGAACAATTTCTTGCTCAGATAAACATCACTCTCAGAGGCAGTGAGGTTTTAGAGGAGCAGGC
This sequence comes from Molothrus aeneus, assembly GCF_037042795.1. NCBI lineage: Eukaryota > Metazoa > Chordata > Aves > Passeriformes > Icteridae > Molothrus > Molothrus aeneus. The sequence continues at coordinate 2,948,513 of NC_089670.1, read as the reverse complement.
AATCGGCCACAGCTCAAGAGTAGTCACGAGTTCTTTGTTACAAGGCAATACAGAACTTTCTAAACCAATAGACAGCTGCCACAGGGCTGATTTTACTTTCCTAACCCATCACCTTTACTTGCTTCTTCTGCACTGTGGATGCTTTTATCCAATGGGCTTCTAACTCACAGGCACACATATGTTTCTGTTATAACTTCTAAACTCTTGGCTTGTTGCATACAACCCCACCCCTACATTGTAAACCCTTCAGCATTTGATCAATACAGTTTCTCTGTGACCGTGTTCACAGGGGTCTGAGGGTGAGGGAAGAGACGAGGATCTGACTCCATGGTTCAGAAGGCTGATTTATTATTTTATGATGTATATTATATTAAAACTATACTAAAAGAATAGAAGAAAGGATTTCATCAGAAGGCTGGCTAAGAATAGAATAGCAAAGAATGATAACAAAAGCTTGTGTCTCCGACAGAGAGTCTGAGCCAGTTGGGCTGTGATTGGCCATTAATAAGAAACAACCACATGAGACCATCACAGATCCACCTGTTGCATTCTACAGCAGCAGATAACCATTGGTTACATTTTGTTCTTGAGGCTTCTCAGCTTCTCAGGAGGAAAAATTTTAAGGAAAGGATTTTTCAGAAAATATCATGGCTACATTTCTCACTTACTTATGGCATATTCTTCCTTACAACTATGGAAACATAAGTTTATGATTTTTCTGCTTAATATCTGTGCATTGTATTTTTACATCAATCCAATTTTTACAGATCAAACTCTTCAGTGCCTGTAGAAGTTTCTGTTTGTCCCATTCCCACGGTTCAGAATATTTTTTCGCTTCCTTGTAGCCACTTCTGAGTCTGACTGCAGAAGCCTGAATGGCCAGCAGATGAGGAGTGGCTCTGGCAGTGCAGGGCTGCCTGCAGGTGCTTGCAGTGCCCTTTGTGTCTCAGCAGATGCTGCTCCAACCCTCCAGGCTTCCAGCCCAGCTGGATGTGCCGGGATGTTGGGCAGCGCCTCCCACGCCGCGCCCGCGACGTGCTGCACACCCAGCCTTGCTCTGAGCTCATCCCTGGCTCTGCAGCACGTCAGCTGTGGCAGCCCAGCAGATTTAGGAGCTCGGAGAGGCAGGCAGTGTCAGGGGAAGCGGCACCTTGGGAGTTTCGGCGTTTCCAGCGGAGTAAGGGAGCCTGCAGGTGTTGACAGGTGCTGGGCAAGAGAGAAACTCAGCTCATTTCAAAGACCTTGAAGGTTGTAACTGATCTTGATGGTTTCAGGGCAAATGTGTTTCTTGGCACGCATCTGCCTAAAAGAGGGTTTTTTTTTTTTAGGCATATGAGCTTAATCAGCAAAGAATTCCAGCTTTGCAACAAAGCTCATCTTAACAGTTGCTCCAGGTTCAGAGGGTTTTATGCATCCAGGGCCTGCATGGCTCTGTGAGATCCTGCTGCACTGTCCTCTGAAGAGCTACGAGGTGAAATTCTTCTGCTACAAACTGAAGTCACTTGGAAAGCTTTTACTTCCATAGAGACAGGATTTCACCTGTAGCATTCTGATGTTAGAATACAGCATGGCATAGGAATTTACAGTAGCCTAAACCTTGATGTTTCTCATGTCAGTGTGGTTTATTCTGTGCATCCAGAAGGGCTGACCATGAAAGCTTTGTTAATCTACTCAGCTGTGCCCAGGGGTTTCCCTTTCCCCCTGGTGAACCCTCTGATAAAGCCATTCTGTACCTCCAAAACCCAGGGAATGTGCAACCTGGGCCTTTAAAGATACCTCAGTTCTATTTGGGACAAAGAGTTCCCAAGGAAAATGCTTGCTGTTCATGTGGAGGTGAAATATGTGTTCTCAGCTTTCCCAAAATCCAGTATTTACAACTGAATCTCTTCAGCTATTCCAGTACTTCTAACCTCAGATTTGAATATCTGTGAAAACATAGATGCTTTTCAATCCTAAACAGCTTCACTTAATGCTATTTTTATTATCTTAAAGAGGAATTCTGGCTTTTGCACAAAAAGCAGCAGGCTTAAAATAATTTAAAAAAATAAATACACAAAAGTACTTTGAACTTCTTTATGCCCTGAGAACAGCATTGTCACTGGTTCTGATTCAAGGCAATGTAATTATAAAATAGATTCTGTCATTCTTAGGTCAGTAATGTTAATTCCTCAGTTCTGCAAGGGTTTATATATTTTATTTTCCACACATCCATTGTGACTCATCCCAGGATGTTTCCAGGAGAGAAGCATTGCTGGGGAGCTGCACACAGGAAGGAATGCTCAGGAGCTTGTGGGGCCTGGGCACTGCATCAGTCAATTTGCAAATTGAATTAATAATTAAAGCTTGAAACAGGTACATCTAATAATGTGATGCAACTTGTGGATGTGTCTTTGGAATAAAAAAGAAGGAATACTGACTGTACAGCAAAATTCAGAATCTCTGAATTAGGTAGATCCGTATCTTTTTAATTTAGTGAAATACTGTGGAGTGAGATAAAGTTAATAGAAAGATGTGCATCATCTTTGACAAACCAAGCACTGGCTGAGGAAGGATCTTGGGTTATGATAGAATTTTTGGTTCTTAAAAGTGAAATATGGGTGAGCTGTGGAAAGGGAGAACAAAATTATCTTTATTGGTGGACACACAGAGTGTCTGAGCAAGAGCCAACTCAGGGAGCTTTGCAGAGGAGCACACTCAGGTCATGGTGCCACCAAGAGGGACTGGATTGGAGTTTGTGCCACGTGGAAAAGTGGCTATGCAAATCCCTGTCACCTTTCTGCATTCTTGCATGGGGACAGCAATCCTCAGGGAGGCTCTGAACTGAGTGGAGTTGGTGAAACGCCAGAGGAAGGGATAGCACTCAAATTATTACCATCAGCACAGCTTGGAGTGGCCTGACTTCCTTCTTGGCAGTGTGAGGAAATGGAGAGGAGCAGCCTTTGTGAGTCAGTTTTGCTTTGTAGTTGGAGCAGAACAGTCCATATCTGAATGCCTGCATCAGCAGACTCTGCTGCACACCAAACACATTTGCAAGGTGATTATTTTATACTCATTTGCAGCAAGGTAAGGAATGGGTGAAGGGAAAATGAAGGGGAGAAGAAGTGTGGAAGAGGAAGCAAGGCTTGCCACATCAGTCACCTGCTTTTGCCGCTGTCTCGACTCCTTGCATCACTTTTTTGTTTTCTAATTTAAATTTTTTAGAAGCTGGAGAGCAGACAGCATGGCAGGAAGGTGGGGTAGACAATACACAGACCTTATCAGCATGAGGATGTAGAATCTCTGCTTGCTTCCTACAATGATAAACTGAGCTGGGATTATTAAATTAAGCCTAATCTATATTGATTGTGGAAAGCAAAAGTTTCTCAATTAAAGGAAGTGCTGACCCATGGCAAATGAGAATATTGTGGAGTTGGCATCTCTGTGTTCCCTGAAACACCAATGAAATTGTTGAGCAGTCAGAAACCCAGAGCATATTACAGAAGGGACCTCCTCATGTGGAATGGAAAAACCTGTTTAAAATGTTCAGGCTTTTGAAGCTCATGCAAAGGGATGAACTGGAGAACAAAGTTGTAAGAGCTGTTAGGATTGCTAACCTGGCCTTCTGAGCACAGCTACTAATTTTATTGTGGGGAGGGAGGAGGAGAGGAGGGAAGAAAATGTTTAAAATAAACAAAAAACAACAAGCAAATAAACAGGTTTTTGTTGTTGCTGCCCTTGCTGGGAGTTTCTGCCCGAGCATGGACATGCAAACAGGTGACTAAGGGTTTGGCACACCTCAGGGAGGAAATATTCCAGCAGAAGTGAAGGCAGACAATGAGGAGTCAAGGGAGGAAATATCCAAAGGAAGGGGAGGTCAAAGGTTCACAAAGTGGAGCAGTGAAGCCACAGAGGTGACACTGAGGAAACACCTCAGGCGTTGCCTTGGGGCTGGGGATCCAGGCAAGCAGCACACTCTGCTCACTGGGGTCAGGAGAAGCCAAAGAGTGCAAACAGCCCCTGCCGTTTCCAGGATGATTTTCCCTCTCCCCACTTTCTGCCCAGTTCAGATTTTCTCCTCCCAGTGCTGTTACTGGCCAGGCTCCTGTTCAGACAGAGGAACTGGGCTGAGGTCTGAGCTGGTGAAACCATCCTTGAGGAACACAGCTTTACCCCAGGAGGGTCTGAAGTAGCTTGAGCCATTTGTTTCTCTCCCTTTGCTGATGTGTTTCCTGTGGTGATAAACACAAAATCACCTGGGAGGGGCTTGAGCAGGAAAGGAGAAGGGTGGTAAATCTCACCAGGAGAGAAAACCAGTTAACATATGTGAAAATGGGAACTGGGAAGGGAAGTTTCTACTTAGTTTTACAGAGATGATGATTTTATTTAAAAATTGCATGTAGTTCCTTTTCATTTGTGGAAATCAGAAGCTGGTAGAGACTGCATGACTGGAAAGTCCTTTGGCCAATCTCATGGGTTTGGAATGTTCTTGAGGCAAGTGAAAAGAAAACAAAATGAACTTGACAGTCTTTTTGTTATTCACATTAAAGATTAGGAAGACTGGGAGTGCATTTTTGCAAGAACAAATCTTAATATTCAGGAGAGGTTTGTATAATCATGCTGAAGTCAAGAAAAGTTGGTTTAAAAGGAAGCAGAGTTGATGGAACACAAAACTGTGGGTATTTTGTGCTCTGCTTTCATTCTGAAATGCTCTTGAGGTGCTTTTTGCCTCACAATGGGCAGTGTGCACAGGTTGCCTGTGGTGGTTGATCTCTGAAGGCTGTTTCTGCTTTGCAGGGGTTTAGGTGGAGAGCTGATGAGACCAGCTGGTAAGTACAGGCTGGGCTGGGACAGCCCCTGAGGGGCTCGGAGGAGTTTGGCTGTTGTTGTTGTGTTTCCAGTTTGTTTTGCGTGTGCTGTGTTGAATGTGTAAGTGAAGTCTGCACAGTAATTAAGAAAAGATGAACTTTGGAGGCCAAACATCAGATGGGTGCAGCAGGACATGGGGTGTCAATAATAACCAATGCACTTGGAATAACTCTGTGTAAGAGCTGGAGATGGTTCTGGGCTCTGTGTCACACTGTGTCCTTCTGCTCTTGCACACAGTGGAGTTTTTTCAGGGTTGAACTGTCTTCTTTCAGTGATTTACTCCATTCCTCTCCAGAAAAGATACAATCTGCACTTTTAGACAGAAGCCATGGTGGAAATCATGATTTTATCATAACACATGTGTGCACAGAAGTGAAGCACAAAGACCATATAAACAACAGTCAGTGGGGAGTGTGGCACCACAGGAAAGATGGATTTGGAAGATGGTTGTGAGCTGAAAAAAGGAAGGGTGTTGCAGGAAGAGGTAGGCTGGGTGGATGAGGAAATGATGCCAACTTGGTTTCCTGCTTGTGAGCTGAATGAAGGAGGTGCTGCAGAGCAGATTCCAGCTTGGAAGGTCTGAAACCATCCAGACCTCGTGGGTGAAACAGCTCCAGCACTGAGGTGGAAGAGAAGGGGGATTTGAGTGAGATTTGACACAAAAATGCGAGCTGAAGGAATAGGTTTTTGTGATATGTTTTAGCTTTTAAGCAGCTGAACGTTTTATGGTTTTGGAGAAATACAAATGGCAGTATTTTGGCATGATAGGAGTGTGTAGGTGGAATGAGAGAAGAATTGAAAATGTTCCACAAATTGCCTGCATGTCTAATGAAGATGATGGTCTCAACCACAAGAGAGCACAAAGAAGTGCAGAGAGTAAGGAGGAACCCCAAGAGACTTGGGTTTAGTCACATTGCACTTGCCTGTGAATAAATATTAGCACAGAGAAGCTGACATGGTACTGAGAGGATTCTGTGTGGCATTGCCATGGTGAGGAGTGAGTTCAGGAGTAGATTTGGAGCCCAGTAAGGTGATTATAAATGGAGGTGATGAGCTGTGTACAGAGCCCAGAGGAAGAGTCAAAAATCAGGTTGTGGGAGGAGAGGAAAACAAAACAATGGCATTATTTTATATTGCACCTTCTTCTGTCCTTTCTCTCCTCTCCACCAACCCTAAGGCAGCCAGGCAGTGACATGGAGCTGGACCAATCTCATTTATTTGAGCTGAACCTCAGGAGGTGAAAGATAATGGTATTCCCTCAGTGCTAAGTGTTCATTTGAGCAATACATTCAATCTGTTGGACAGAAAATTTGCAGTGTTTACTGTGCTAATCTCCATTCCCCAAAAAAGCCTCAAAACATTTTAAAAAAATATAATTCTCAAAGTGGGTTTGTAAGCAGTACAACTCTCTTAAGTTCATAGATGAAATTTGCAGTGTTTACTGTGCTAATCTCCATTCCCCAAAAAAGCCTCAAAACCTTTTAAAAAAATACAATTCTCAAAGTGGGTTTGTAAGCATTAGAACTCTAATAAGTTCATAGATTAAAAATAATAAGGGCTTTATTATGAAAAGGATGTGCTCATATATTCCAAGTATCAAAGGAAATAAAGTTGCATCCAGTTTCATAGCTCCCAGCTGTGTGCAGTGAACAAATGCCACTCCTTGGAGGTTCAAAAACAATGTGAATAAGAGGTAGGAAAACCTGTCATGTATATTTGAATAGTTTTTAGTGGCTGTAGTATTTTCCTTGTCTCAGTTGTTTACTGTCAATGATGCTGCACTGCCATTTCTAGGCTGTAGAACAAAAAAAGGGGCTGATATGTGTGTGCACACCTTGAATGGCAGAGGGGGAAAACGTCCCCCCAAACAAGGGATTTGCAGAACTGATGGGAGTAACTCATGTCAGAAGACAGTTACTGCATCGTAGTGATTTCTGTGCAAATGTCATTTCCTTCCAGTTTTTAATTTCCCTTAGTTTGAATATCTATTTGCAAATATTCTTAAAATTAATGCTGATGTAACTTCCTGTGCTTGTCTCTTCAAAATCGCTATAATTTCTCTTTTCTGGGAGGTATTGATCTTGTTATCAAACTTACTTTCTTACAGTCTGCACTTTAATTGAGAAGTTGTCACTATCAAAAATGCCATTTAGAGGAGATCCAATAATCGGTGAGTCCTATTTTAAATAACCTTCCATGACTATGGTAACTATTCACTAAATTAAAGCATTAAGAAACAATGCATTTCAAAATTAATGGGGTCAGCTGGTCTAACACATTTTAAAAAATTCCAAAAATATAGACAAATACTGCAGCAGATGCTGATGCAATTTGAAGATTTGGTTTTTAGCTGTTGACAATAAATAAAATGTGCAGTCCTCAGCATCACCAGGCATGGGGGGGTCACTGTGGACATGGTAATTCAGACTGGAGCACCTCTACTGGGAGTCACAGCCTTGTTCAGGTTGGAAAACCAAGGATACAGGTTGATCTGTGTAGTTGCTGGTCTGTGGAAAAATTAAATAGAGAATATTGAAGTTCAGAAAGTAAGAAAAGTTCAAGCTGTTTGTGTTCCTTGCTGTTGCAGGAGGTTGGCAGTGGTTGATAAATGACAGCCTAAGACATCTCACTCTTGTTTCCAGTGCTGCACGACAGCATATAAAGGTACAAGAATTTCTCCTCCTTCACGTGGTCACATGAAATACAAAATTAGAAATTTTAGAAATTAGAAATTAGAAATACAAAATTAGAAACTTTTGCTTTCCTTTGGTGGAATATCCATGGCATCTTATTGGTTCTTGAATGCATATTTCTTAGATGTGTGAGAAGGGGTATTTTTATAAAAGTGTATTTTGAATTCCTCCAGATTCCAGTGGGCCTTTCTGATTAATACTTGAGCAGTTATCCCAATGGTTGTTCCTGTCTGTACTTCTGGACAGGGTGATGGTGCTGGAAGCTGCTCCCTGTGGCTCTGTGGTTTTATTTAGAGGGTGTTTTGCTTCTGTTTTGGTGTATCTGTAATATATGTGGTTTCAGAGAACTCTAGTGACAATTAACAATACTCTGGATGATGTCCACAGGTACCCTGTGAGCTTTGCTGTGAGTTACCAGAGTTATTCAGGACAAGCAGCTTAAATTTTCCATCAAACTCTGCTGCAAATCCTTTTTCTGTGCTCTCAGAGTGCTCTGATTCTGAATATTAAATCCATTGATGGATGTGCCTCATGCTGTTTTATTTACACCATCTTAACACCTCCAGTTATTCACCTTAATTTTCCCAAGAAATCCCATGGCAGTTTGATCTCTGCTGAATTATAAAGGCAATTTCTGTCTGCCCTGCTAGAGCTTACAGCCAATCTGAATTTAACACACCCTGTTCATTGTGTTAGGTGTTAGTAATAAGATAAAAAGACATTCCAGGTATCTCACACCTCATCTTTTAAAGCTTTCCTTGGGAGACAGAGGAGAATGGAGTTATATCCAAATTACTGAAGGAAATTTAAAAAAGAAATTTGAATTCTTAGGATATTCTTTTGGTATTAACATTTTATTCAAAGTGCTGCTATGTCTTATAACTGGAACTTCTAAATTAAAAGCTTAAAAAGAATTAATTATAGGCCATAGAGAATTTTAACTTGTTTGGTAAACATCACCTAAAGCCAAACAAAGTAAATGGCAATTCTCACTTATTTCTGCTTCTGTTTTAGAGAGAAATAATTGTAAGGGCAATGCTTAAGATGTTGCAAAGTAATCTTTTTTTTCCTATCATACAGTATTCTCTTCCAGTTTAACTTCCTACATTTAAGGTGAAAACCATTTCATTTAGAAAGTGAAATATCTGAGCAGTCTGGTCTGGTCCCAGGCATCCCTGCCCATGGCAGAGCTTGGATAATTTGGCCTTTAAAGGTCCCTGATCTACAGCAGTTGGATAATTCTGCATATTTTGCTACTGTTATCCCTGTGGTAGATAGAATATTGTTTAGGTGAGTCTGGAAAGTTTATTTTTAGGAAAGTCTGGTTTGCTTTCCTTGGTTTTGCATAGAGAACTTGTCTGAGGTGTCTTTGAGGGCAGAATGAATCAGCTGGGCAGGATTTCTGTGTTACAGCTGAGATTTCTTGTACCTGGAGAACATGAGTGTTAATAGATATTGTTGCTGTTAACATGAAGTGAACAATCCATAGCTTTTGTGTGCTTTCACATTTATTATAATTTTGGGTAACATTATATTATCAACTGAAAAGTATAGTTCAGCCTATTCTATTCATTTAATAGAATACATAACATAAATTCTATTATGTTATGTATTCTATTAAATTGTATTCTATTGCATATTCTATTCTGTGCTTTCTGAAATAGCAGCTGAGTTATTTTGTGTTCTGTATCAGTGACTGAAACTTCTCTAAAAATGAGGAGGCTCAGTTATGATGCACAACCATTTATCCTTTTTTAAGCCAGTTAAGATTAGGGCACAAAGCCTGTGACTCTGGATCTTTGGGATTCTTTGTTTATAACCCTCAGCCCATGTTCTTTTCTGTGTCTCCTTTCTGTAGCTCCCTGGGGAAATAGGGTTTGTTTCCTGTCAATCTGACATCAGTATATGGATATATATGAAATAAGGTGGAATAATGACTTGTGTGCTTTGTGGTGCTGTGTCATCCTGGAGGTCTTTCATCTGAACTGAAAATACATTTCATACATTACTGTTCTTGTTTTAAATGCTAATTTACCTTACTGGTCATATTGAAGGAATAAGATAAAATCTGGTTTTTCCTTACATAAGTTTCCTTGCTAAATCACTATTGGGAAGAAATAACAAGAAAGAAAATGCCAGTACCTGAAAAGATTTTTTTTTTTAAATCCACCTTATTTTTCCTTTAAAATTTTAAGATATGAAGTGATTAAATGCATTTCTGTGCCTTTGTTGCAGGAGTCTGCAGTGTCTGCACTGGCTGCTCTGTGCAATGAATTTTACATCAACGAGAGGGGAGAAGCTGATCCAGCTCTGCAGGGTAATGATTCATGTTTAACACAGAGGCACAGAGTGCTGGGCTGGACAAAACTTGTACTTTGGAGGGATTGAACAGAGCAAGGAGGGGCAGCACTGGGTTTAAAACAACTTCAAATTCTTCAGGAAAAAATAACTGGCAGCTGAAAGTTGTCTGAAAAATGACAACTGGAATTGTAGGAAATGTTTCATTTCCTCTATAAATGCTGGCTTTAGACTGGAGATGAGCAGAAGGTACCACAATAATGAGGCAAATTTATCTTACTTTTCTGTTCCATACTGTAAAACAAAAAACCAATGATTATGCATTTCTAAAATCCCAAGTTTTAACAAAGTGATTCTTTTCCACATCCTATTTTAATAAACTCTGCCAGAGATCATGGCTGATTTACAGGAGAATTGCTAAAGGATAAGGAAAGGATAGAAAAGGACAGCCAGAGTTCTGGTAAATGTGCATGTGTTTGTTTTTGGATCAGCAGGACAGAAGGAGGCTTAAACTTCTCTTAGGGCTGTATGAATCAGCATCTTTATTTATACTGCTTTTCTTGTACCTGTCTTCTTTTCAGGGATCAGATTGTATCATGTCCATCAGAGACAAATTGCTGGGTTGCACAGATAAATATTTTCAGAATAACAACATTTATATTTTTGTTTTTCTAAATATGACAGCGAACTGACCTATCTTAATAAAATATTGATTTCTTTCTCTATTTCTTATCATTATTAAATCAGGTAACAAAATGCCTATTATTTATTTGTCTTAGAGATGTTCCCAAAATGATGTTGATATTGAGCATATATGTATTTTCCATGCCCCGAAGACATTAGGGCTGAACTATAAAAGCAGCCTATCCTGATTTAAAAATACTTTATGTAGTGCTAAATCTTTACATTTTTGTCAAAAAGAACACCCCAAACCAAAACAAAACAACAAACAGACAAAAAAAACAACAAAACCCCCCTCCAAACTCCAGAATTGCCTGCTGGAGTTTGGCCCTGCCTGCCAGATGCTTTGTGGGCAGCATGGGAAGATGTGATCTGGTCCCAAGGCAGATAAAATCCCCACAAGCTCAGGAAAGGTTCATGTGTAAAACCAGAATGTGCTGGGCAGGAGGAGGCAATGCTGAGTCAAAGCAAATAAACTAAAAACGAGTTGAAAAGGTGACAGGGCAAATTTTATGTAAGGATGAAGTTTCAAGTTTCTGTAAAAGTGGAAACTGGAAAACTCAGGCAGGTGCCCAAGTCAGGAAGGAGAAGGGATCTACTGGAAGTACAGGCTGCAGGTGTTGTTGCTTTATTCATTTAGAATCCTCATGGTTTTTTTTCCTGGATTTGAGGTTTATTTTTCATCTGCCTTGTGCTTGGAGGGACCATGGCAGTGTGGCTGTGATGGTCTAGGGACACAATTAGGTTCAAATTTGTACATACAGATAAAATTTCTCATGGGATTTTCTGAAGTAGAATCGTGAATTGACAATTTTTCTGTTCTAGAAAACTCTCTGGTCAGCTCTATCTTGAGTACCCTTTTATTTGGCCTTGGCTGCACTGGACCCTGCTCCACACATGATAACAGAAGTGGCATTACACATGCAAACATCTTTCAAAAAACAACAAAAAACCAGTTTATTTTCTCTGTACCCATAAAACTTACAAATTTCATGCCTGTCTGTTGTGGGATTTAAGTCCAGTAGTAAAAGTCCTCCCAGAGTGTGTGATGGATGTGGGCATGAGTGGAAGCTGCAGCAGGAGACATTCAGCACAGTGCAGGTGCCTTAGATAAGTCAGTTAAAGCAGGTCTGGACATGACCAAGGGCATTAGGGAAAAAACCAAAAACTTTTGGTAAAATTGAACCAGAGTTTCAGTGTGGCTTGATGGTTAAAATGAAAACCCCAATCAAGGGTGCTTTAGCAGATTGACATTCTGAATCTGTCCTTGTAAGGCTGCAGTTTTATTGAATCACTACTTTTCCCTCTGTTTGTTTGGACCTTCTCTTAGTGTTTTCCTGTCTTAGAGTGTTCTGGTTTGGTTTTGCTGACTTTCTCTTTTAATATCCTTCCAGGGTGGGTTGTGTGGAATTAATATTGCAGACACTTCATAGGCCCTGTTGGTTTATGAAGCTGAAGGCTCTGAGAAGAATATTAACATTTGCATTACACTTTCCACCATAATTACTGAGTGGTTATAAGTAAAGAGCTGGTTTTGTCTCATTGCTGTGTCATTTGGCTAAAATGTCAATTTTAAATTTGCATCACTCAGAGTGGAGACTGTCACAGCCTCACTGTCCAAGATCTCGCTGTCACAGCAAACACTGCATCTTCCTCTGGCCTCAGGACTCCTAACACCCTGGTGGTTTGGAAAGTCTGAAATAAATGTGCTTATCTGGAGGTGTTGCTCACCTCTGGCCAGGGAGCTGGGCTGCTGATGGGAGGGACAAGCTGGGGCCTGTCCATTGCATTGGGGTTTAAAAAACCAGTCAGGAATTATGATGAATGGGGAGTTTCTTATGGCAACTCTTCTTTCTTCCTCTAGCAAATATTGCTCAACCATTCAAACCTTAGATTACAGTAAGCACTGGCACAATTATGTAATCTTCCCAGAATCTCTGGTTCTTTTTCTTGGAGGATTAAAAAGTGTCTGTGCAGTAAGGGGATTTATGAGACCACCTTGCTCCTGTCTGAATCAGAGCTGTGTTTATTGCAGCTGGCTTGGAGAAGCTTTTCTGGAGTGCATTGGTTTTCTCTGCATTTTACAGGAGAGTTTAATGTGCAAAATTGGGTAAAGGAAGTATTGGCTGTAAGTCTGAGATAAAGGCTGCAGCAGCAATGTGAACCTGTTCCTGAATTTTCCTATTTTTATTTTTCCATACACCCTCATTTTCTCCTTGATATAATTTTACATGTTTGCTGAGGCTCCTTTTTCCATGCCCAGCTGGGTTTATTCTGTGTTTATTCTTTTGCCTTTTGACTCTGCTGCTGTTTGTAGGGTCACTGTCCCCACTGTGTCCTGTGCCAGCACACAGAACCAAATGGAAAATTTCCTCCTGAGCTTTCTCCTACAAAACACCCAACTTCATTTATGAAAAATGATCTGAAATTATCTCACTGTTTAGTTATGATCTGTGTGTGTGCTGAAGCAGGACTCCAATCAGGAGTTTTCTGAGGGAAAACTGTTAAAATAACTGGTATTTACAAACCTGGGGATCTCCTGCCTAAGACAGAACACTCACCCAATGATAGAAAATGGAGACCTATAAATATAAAAAGAACTTGCTCCCCTGTGCTTAGCCAGAAATTTGTGCTTATACTTATTAGTTGGATGTCTAAAACTTGATAACTCTTTGAGAAGTTTGTCTTTTCTCTCTCTGAAGTAATAGGCTTAGTATAAATACAAAGTCAGATTTTTAGACAGAAAATATGTATTAATTCATGTAAAAGTGAACATCTTAAAATTTTTATCCTTTTCCTGTAGAAAATTAAGATACTCAACATTTTAGTTTAGCAAATTACAAAATGTTCCAGCTGCTTTGTTCAGGGGATATTTTCCTTATGTTCTTTCCTTGGCCAAATATGAAATTCTAATGATGTGGTGCTTGCTTTTCACTCTGCAATTGTATTTTTTCCAGATGAGCTGGTGACACAGTACGTTTCAGAACTACAAAACACAGAGGAAATGATTCGTTGTGGCTTTTCACGAGCTCTTGGGGCCCTTCCAAGATTTCTGCTGAAGGGCAGGCTCCAGCAGGTGAGAAAACAGGATCATTGGAGTGAATGAGTGAAACCTGTGACAGTAATCAAATTAATAATAATGATCATAATTAAAGGTCTTTGTCAAAGGGGTTCGAATGCTAATGCACAGAAAATCATCATGAATTGAGTTTGCCATAGTTTCTGATAATTAATGTTTAGTCCTGCTTTAGTGGTGTTAATGGAAAGCCAGAGGCTGAATGAACCCTTTGCTATGGGATATTGGTGCAAGGGAGAAGAGAGAGGGGAAGAGAGATTTACTACAGGGATTGAACTGAAACCCCTGGAGAAACTGAGATATGAGAAGCCACAAAGTGAAATAGAAATGTAGATTTAGAATATAGATCTTAGCTTTTAGTAGAAACTTGTGCCTAAGTGCCTTGGGGATCTGAAAAGCTGCAGCAGAGAGCAGAGGCCTTTTTGCCCTTAGGCACAATTCTACCATAGAAATGGTATTTCCATAAGGTTACCCTGCCCCAGACAGGATGCAAACTTAGCCTGTTGTTCACATTTTTTAGATATATTGTTCCCATAAACAAGAAGAACTGATAGAAATACATATGAATTTCTGAGTTATATTCTGATGATGTTGTGTTAAACCTTACAGGCCTCTCCTGGTGACAATCCAAACTCTGCTGCCTGCTTGGTTCCTTCATACAGGATTGAACTCATTTTACTATGATATCTAAATTTAATATAGTAAAAAATTCTTTGGGTTTATATATCTCAATCTTTGTGTTTTTTCAGGTTTTGGAAGGTCTAAAAAAAGTTACAATAATTTCCCCTGAAGATGTGAGCTTTGCTGAAGCCAGGAGAGATGCCTTAATAGCAATTGCAAAGTATGTTTCTCACCCCTGCTTGTGTCTTAATTTTAAATCTTTCTGTAGAAGCTTTCTCCATTCTGCTGGGAGCTGGGAGCATGAGTCTTAAAATCACTTACACACATCTTGACTGCATATGCATTACTCAGTTTATTTTTAATTCAGGTAATTACCACACACCTGACTCTGGACTTCAGCTCTGATAGTGCTGTCAGGTTTTTATCAGTTAACTGACTACCTAGAGTGTATTTTAGTGTTTACCTTTCTCATGGGCTGCAATTTAATGAGCTTTACTGAGGAGGAAGAATATAGGTTTTTCCACAATCTTAAAAAGATTGAATTGATTTAAAGAAATTGTGCCTTTTATTTAAAGCAATATTTTCTATGTTGAATGTCGCAGTGCAGTTAATAGTGTACATTAATATTTTATGCTCTGAAACTGTTACACTGCTAAAAACCCTGTGTCTTCAAGATAAAGAAGTTTAATATCAGGTTCAATGCACATTGTGTTGGCCATTTGCACTTCTTGGTGACTTCATTTTAAGGAGAGTTCAGGGACTGACAGATACTGAAGCAAGTTCATTTTTGTAGTGTTATAGATCTGAAAGCTTTTCTGGAGTACTTTGATTTCCTCTACATTTTATAGGAGAGTTTAATGTGAAAAAACAGGTAAAGGAAGTAAAGCAACCTAATTCCCTGCTGAGATCTTAACTTTTCCAGTGTTCCTTTGAACCCAAACACTGCTCAGAGCTCCTGATGTCAAATTCAGCACAGAAAGATTCCTCATTCCATCTGTAATGGACATCACAGCTGTTCGCAATTTTATTAACCAACATAACAAAGCTTGCTCTCAATTGCCTCCCATCCCTTCTTTTCCTCTTTATTTTGAAGGGTTTGCCAGACAGTGGGTGTGAAGGGAGATGGATCCCAGCAGGAGTTTGTGTGCAGGGCTAACGTTGATCAGATTTATGCCACGCTGCTCACCGGCGTCACCGACTACACCACCGACAGCCGCGGCGACGTTGGAGGATGGTAAGGTGGGGGCAAATCCAGGCCAGCTTTGGTGTTCAATGAAAAGCTGATGTGTTTTTAAAACCTCGTAGAAACAAGAGCTCCAAGCTTTTGGAGATTTGAGATTTTGGAGATTTGAGCCTAGGCAGGAATTAGGAATGCACAAGAGGAAGAGAAGTGGAAAGTGAAAGGTGAAGCCTGACAAGTTTTGGTTGTCCTTGCTCAAAAATTTGGAATATGGGGATTGATATGTTCAAAACTGAATTTAGACTTTTTTCTGGTTCTGTGGGTGGCATTAGTTCTTCTTAGTAAATACCAGGAATGTATTCAGTTGCAAAACAGGGATTTAAAGCATTATTTCTCTTTATTTGAAACAACACATTTGGTCCTGCCTGATCTCTCCTGCTGCACGTTGCTGTTGTGGGGATTTTTTGCCAGGAGAGGGAGCAGCTGCATAACATGTTGAGAGGGATAAAAACTCTCAATTGTGCTGCAGCATCACCAAATCTTTTGTAAGTGTAGGGTTTCAATGATTTCAGATATGGAACTGCAAGAATAAATCATAAATCTATAGGAATATGTCTGCTGATGGGAAATCTGTAGCATAGGTAGATTAATAAATTTAGTAAACTTAATAAAATTAATAAGATCTTAGTAATACTAAGTCTATAGCAGCCTTATTTTCATGGCATTCTTCAAGGTCCCCCTAATACACAAAGAAGATTCAGTGTGTGACATTGCATTCCTCTGAATGCTCTGTATTCCTTCAGTGACAGTGATCTGGAAAGGCAGATTTCAAATTTCAAATTTCATGACTGTAGAGGCTCGTGTCCTTCTTTGGGTTTGTGTTTCATTTCCAAAGCTCTAATTGGGGATGTGTCAGCATTTACTGATTGGAAGTTCCTGAGCTTTGAATGAGAGAGATCATGAAGAGTTCATGTTATTCATGCCATCCTGTAGAATTACACAGCACAGGAATATGGGTCTTACAAACCAAACATTCTCCTGTCAGGATGCTTTTCTGCACCTGTTTATGAGCAAAACATGCCCAGCCTGAAGTAGGACTTGTTAATAAAAAACATTAAATTATCCTAATTCAGGAACAAGTCCAGTATCTGCAGATTTAAAATACTTTTGATGCTGTGTGGAAGCCTCAGGGCAGTAACACCCAGTAGAGAGAAGCCATGAACTCTGTAAATAAATGTGATAGAGTAATTTTAATTGTCTTTTATTTATTAGCAGTTGATTTTGAGTAAAATGCTGGTTTTGAAAAGGCCGCTTCATTTTATTGTCTGAATCCATAATTTTAATTTGAAATGTGCAGGTATATGTTGCTTTTAGAGATGAAGAATCAGCCTTGGCTGATTATTTTAGATATGAAGAATCAGTCTTGTTTTTAGCTGTGGATGATAGATGATGGTGCTTTTGTATGGTAAGGAAGTGGTAAAATGCATGTATTTGACCTGTCTGGGACTGCATGGATTATCTCAGGGTACAGAGATTTGTGTTCAGATTCAAAAGTGCTTTGAGCACCAGATACTTTTTTTTTTTTTGAACTTCTTTGGGCAATTCCAGCCACAATCAAGTTAAGAAACACGTAAATCAGAGGGGGAAGGGGGATCCTTTCTCATGGCAAACTCTTGGCTGCTGAAGGTTCTGTGGCCTCTCTAATATCAGTGCTTTCTATTCTGTTTCTTCTAAACCAGGGAATAAGATGGAAAGATATGGAGAGAAATGCTGTTTCTCTGGAGAGACTTTGTCTTTTTTGTGTAATTTTTGTCTTTCTTTCATAGAGTCGTGGGAAAGTTTCACCAACTTTACTCTGCATATGCAAACTTTACCTTCCTTTTGACAGATTGTTTGCTGGGACATGTCTGATCTGTCTACAGGAGGTAGACATGAATATCTAAGTCAGATATGATACAAAAAACTAGTAAAACATAACCTTGATGAAAGACTGCCAGACTTGTTTTAAGCTGCTTTGGAAAAAATGATGTAATTTACCTTTTTTACCATTATAACAAATGTCCCACCCAGTTTTAGATTGCACCTGCAACTATTTTCAAGTTGTTTTGGAAACCAGCAAGAGGAGTATTTCTTCTCATAGAAGTCTGCTGGGTCTTTTCAAATAGTTTTTTATCCTTTTTAAAAAAATTATTACTGAGAAAGGATGACATTACTCTGAGTTAGCAATGTGGTGAACGTGCTGGGCCTGGTCTTGTGCAGGGTCATGTCACCCACTGAAGTATTGGCCTTGTCTTCAGTTTTTTAAAAACCCATGGATTGACAAGACATGGTTTAAAACAGCCATATTGATGATTTTTAAAATTAAAATTACACTTTTAAAAAAATTATATTTAGGCATTTTGAAGGGAGAAGATCATTATCTAGACAAGACTCACTTCAAGCCCAATTTAGTGTTACTTTGGTCAAAATTTTCATGAAATTAATTATTGCTTAGCATAGAGATTTAAGCCACTCTGAGTCACAACTTGTTTCTAATGTTGGAAATATTAAGCTTGAAAATTTACAAGAATGTGACAGTGTTCAACATCTGACTGTCAAAGTGTGAGTTGGCCTTTTCAGAAAATAATTTCAAGCAGACAGAGCACTTAAGTTTAAATACATCTACTTGCACATGAAACATTACTAATCATTATCAGTTTTAACCTTCTTAAAATAAAGAATAAGCCTGGTAGCATCTGGCTGGAATGGAAACCAGGCTGGTGAGGCAGGGATGAATGTTGGACCCTCAGTGAGCTTTGTTTCACAGAATGGGACTGGGGGGACACTCCTTGTCCTCCCAAAGTATGGGAGATGCTCTCAGAGGTCATTGCTTTTGTTCTTGGGACTTTGTGCTGGTGTCTTCACCCAGCTGAGGGAATGGAAGGTGTGTTTATTGAAATGAGTGCTGCTGAGGCTGCTCTGATCTGCCTGTGTCCCCACAGGGTGCGCGAGGCCGCCATGACCAGCCTGATGGAGGTGACCCTGCTGCTGGTGCAGAACGAGGCAGAGCTGATCAATGCCAGCATGTACGTCGTGTTCTGCTCTGTGTTTGTCTCCTGGAGCTCCACCCAGCCCTGCAGGACACTCTGTGCTCCTCCTTTACTGAGTGGGACAGAGCTTTGACACAAGTGCATCCAGCCCCTGCAGATGGGGAGATGTTACATCTGGGAAAACCTTGTTGGGAGAGCCTGGGTGGCAATCCCACCTTGGAAATGCAGCACAGCTGTGGGATTTGGGCTAAACCTGCCCCCTCTGTGGTGCTTCCCAAAAGTGCTCACTGAAACAGAAAGCAAATCTGCTTATCCAGAGTGTCAGATCATTAATTTGGAATGTGATCAGATGTGAGAATGAGCTTGGATTCGTTTCTTTGCAGAATTATTAGTAAGGAAATAAAGAAAAAGAATTTACACTGAGCTCCTGATTTTTAATTTTATGATATGGTGCTCCTATAATAAAAGAATTAATAATAAAGTTCCATTTTTAAAACATAGCTTAAGCTGCAGTAAAACTTTCCTAATCATGGTATTGATTTGTACACAGAGTAGGCCAATGATTAGGTGAACATATACATGGTTTGGGATTTAATTAAAAACCCCCAAATGCTGAAGGACACCTAGAAGGAAAGTACTGGTTTCTCTAAGAACACACTGCTCACTAGTGCCCATTTTCAGAGGCTTCCTCCTGTTCAGCTGTTTTATTCACAGATTATCCACATGGAACTGAGAAAAGCATTCCTGCCAGCTGGATCCCCTTTTGGAAATATTCTGGGCCTTGGTGTAACTGAAGGAATTGTAGCTGGTTTTACTGTCATTAGTGGCCCTTTCTGAAGGGTTAAGGGCCTTATGGGACACAATTTTGTAGATGTGAGTTTAGTTGTGAGCATAAACCAAATAAGATGTTGTTAAAAACTAGCCAGAATTGAAGTGATTTACTTGGGATATATGAGATGGAGGAGAGACCTTGTCCTCTGTTATATGGGCAGTTTTCTACTTCAAAATGTGCTTTTCTCAAAGTTCTGCTCTATTTCCATCTGAAATGTAGCAGTTCAGCCAGGCCATCAATCACTTTGTTATCTTTTTGGGTGAAGGGTGGGGCAGTATGTGTAAAAAGTGGATAAAATATTCTGTAATATTAATGTCATGCTGGTTTTTGGTTGATTGATCTGTGGAAGATAAAGCCTCGTGATTCTATCACCATCTGGGTGTCCTAAATCACTTGTGTGTTCATTCTGAAGAGTTAAACCAGAATACTTTCCTAGCAGGATCATTCTTATTCATTTAATTGAAACCATTTAAATCTAAATACACATTCTACTGCCTAAATTTTCTGATTAATTGTTTTCTTCTTTATAGCTGCAAGCAGATTATGTGCTGGTTGGCTCAACAGTCAGCTGAAAAAATAGATAAATTCCGAGCTCATGCAGGATCTGTGTTCCTTACTCTTTTGCACTTTGACCATCCTCCAGTTCCACACATCCCTCACAGAGAAGAGCTAGAGAGGATATTTCCAAGGTAAGGTATTGAAAAATGTCCTAAACCAATGAAAGTAAAAGATAAATGCATACAGTTTCACCTAAAGCAAGCAACCTGATGTAATTTTTATGGCCAGTATGTGTATGGAGGAATATTTGGTGTTGTCAGGATTTCACTAAATTGCCCTATGAATATGCATGAACATATTTTTTTCCTGAACTGGAAAACATTGGTCATAATGATAGTTTTTAATGAGTTGTATTGTTTTAACCAAGCTCTAGTTCCAGTAGTTTTCCAAGATGGACTTTCTAGTTAAAGCAAGAGTGAGAGGAACTCATTCCTGAGTGGTGATTATGATACCTGCTGGGTGTGAGGAACATCCAGCTCTGTGTTTGGGGGATCCTCAGCCTGCTGGGATCCTCTGCTCTGTCTGTGAGGCTGCTGATCACCAGCATCATCAGTGCTGGCAGGGTGTGCTGGCCTTTCCTGGGACAGGTCTGTCCTTGAGTAGCTGGTGGTGGGAGAGAGCACAGAATGAAACTGCAGAAAGAAACTTGTTTTGTGAATGTAGGCAGAAGTGCCTGGGGGAAGGAAAGTGCAGTTCAGATCTTCCCTGGATCAGAACAAGGATTTGGAGATTCCTGCACTTCACTGGCAGTGGCTGAAGCTTTGATTTGTATTTACCCAATGTGCTCAAAGACCAGTCTTTGATTTGACACTTAGGTAATTCACACACCTTCCTCCCTGGTGTGGAGGAGCAATGTGGGGAGGAGAAAAGCAGTGCACCCACCCAGGATGATTCTTTCCCTTCCCCTTTCAGGTGGGAGAAGGAGACGCTGAACTGGAACGCGGCGTCGGAAGCGTTCCCTCGGATCACGCAGCTGCTGGGGCTGCCAGCCTACCAGTACCACGTGCTGCTGGGGCTCTCTGTGTCCGTGGGGGGGCTCACAGAGACCACGGTGAGACACCTCTGCCTGCACACACAGTGCCCTTCTTGGCTTCCCTTTTATGTGTCATTCTCTTCACTTGCTCTCTGCTGGCTTTCGGCTTCTTTTTTCTGCCTCTGTCGAGGTCGGGGTTGAAGGCACTTGAGACAATAGTTCATGCTCAGGCTTAGGTGATTTTTACTGCAGTTCATTAACAAGGCACAAAAATGGATAACTGTCACTTGTTGCAAGGTCTCTTAAGGCTAAACTGTCCAAATAAGAAATGACACCTAAATTATTTTCACTTTTAACCCAAAAACTAATTGCTCAATGTCCACAATGAGGACTTTTCTCTCCAATTACAAAATACCACCCAAGAACAAGGAAGCCTTCTCCAGGGCCTCAGGTCAAATGCAGTGCTCTCCTGGGAGTCAGGGTCTGTCAGCTCTGTGTGTGCTTGGGGGATCCTCAGCCTGCTGTGATCCTCAGCCCTGTGTGTGAGGCTGCTGATCACCAGCATCATCAGTGCTGGCAGGGTGTGCTGGCCTTTCCTGGGACAGGTCTGTCCTTGGATCAGCTGTTGAGTCACTGGTGATGGGAGACCACTGCTTGCACACCCAGTGCCCTTCTTGGCTTTCCTTTTAAAGTGTCATTCTCTTCACTTGCTCTCTGCTGGTTTTCGGCTTCTTTTTTCTGCCTTTGTCAGGGTTGGGTTGAAGGCACTTGAGACAATAGTTCATGTTCAGGCTTAGCTGATTTTTTACTGCAGTTCTGCAGTCTTTCATTAACAAGGCAGAAAAATGGATAACTATCACTTGTTGCAAGGTCTTTTAAGGCTAAACTATCCAGTTAAGAAATGACACCTAAATGATTTTCACTTTTAAGCCAATAACTGATCACTCAAAGTCCACAATGAGGACTTTTCTGTCCAATTACAAAATACCACCCAAACCCATGAAGAAGAACAAGGAAGCCTTCTCCAAGGCCTCAGGTCAAATGCAGTGCTCTCCTGGGAGTCAGAGTCTGTCAGCACAGAAAGTGTAAAATTCTCAGCATCCAGAGCTCCAAAGGCTGAGTGTGCAGGGAACAGGGAGTGAGGGAGCTTTGTTTGTCCTCTCCTGGACAGGACCTGAAAGTTCCAGGCCCACAAATCCCAGCCCTGTGCTGACTGTCCCAGCTGGGATCGGGAGCAGAGCCCCTCAGCTCAGTGCAAGGGGATTGCTCTCCCCAGTGAGGTGAAAGCCAGTTCCTTTGTCACCTGATGCAAGGTGGTAACTGGTAGTGGTCAGTAGGTGTTAACAGTATGCACAGGTTTCTTTTCTTAATTATTTTTTATACCTTTTCTACTAAAATACTAGTGAGATGTCAGAAGTTCCATTACAAAGAAATATCATTCAGATGTCTGTCTAAATCCTCTGAGCTTTGCAATCCTTATTTCATTCTTCTGGCATGAACAACCTCTTTATCACTGACTTTGGCAGTCTGCTCTGCTGCCAAATTTTTCCCTACTTTCTTTTAATTTTAGTGTATCCTTCTGTCCTTTTATTACAACTTGCACTGGTAGTTTCAGAATTCTTGGTTTCCAGATATTTGGCTTATAATGTTTTTTGATTTGTTGTAGCCAAAGATGTAAAATATAAAGACAATTTTGGGGGTAAGGACATGGTTCAATATGACACCACAGAGGAATATCAGGCAGTAACAGAATATTTTGGACTGTCAGTTAAGCCTTTAAATCCCAGTGGGCCTGTAACAAGAGGAGGAGGCTGCGAGTCAACACCCCAACAGTGGTTAAGAGTGTTTCTAATTAAGATTTCCATCTCAAATTAAGAAAACCAGTAGAAAAGTGCTGGGAAACAGAATTTTGTGAAGGGGGGAGCAGCTCCTGCTGGGTCACAGCAAGAAGGAGTTAAAATCACCTGGAGCTTGTCTCCCATGCCTTCCCCTGCTCAGCCACAACTTGCCCAAGAGATTTTTATTTTTGCCTGGTGCTGTGGGTTCTGCTCTTGGGATCAAGAGATGTCTCTGAGCCTTTGGGCTCCCTGGAGCAGGGAATTCAGTGTCTGTGAAGTCTCTTGTGTTTAAACCAATTCTGAGCATTTGGATGTTTCTAAAATGGCAACTAATTATATGGCAAGGGCTATTTTAGAACTTTGGAAACATGTGTGTGTTGGTTTGTGACAGTAATTATCAGATAGACAATGTAACTCTTAACAGATTTCTTTAATAGCAAACATGCGCATGAAATTCAGCTTTCAGTCAAGCACAGTTAATTATAGGAGGCTCCACCAAAACCAAAGTTATTTGTCTAAGTAAAAAAAGGAGGAAAGTTTTGGAGAAACAGACATTTTGGCTGCTAGCTGGGGTCAGAGGAAAATTCTTATTCAATATTTTAATTTTTTTTAAACTCCTGGTTGCATTTAGTTATGAAAAGTTGGAACAGTTCAGTTACATGCAGCTCCCTTCCCTTGTTACCATCTGACAGTGTGTTAAGGGAAACCTTCTGCAGTGTTCTCAAACTGTGATTGTGAAATGTTCACTTTTCTGTGACCCTCCAGTTTTCTTTAACATAAAGGCTAAATTATTCCCCAGGGCTTTAGAAAGAAGATGAGCTAATTCTCTCTTGAGTCAGCTAGAAAGGCAAGGTTGGGCACTTACACTTGGGAGTGTATGTGTGTGGTGAATTACTTTTAATATCTAAAATGTGATATAGAAATTAGAATTGATGTGTTTTACAATGACTGGTATTCAAACTACTCTGTCAAAATCTGTAGCATTCTTTGCTCAATATCCAGAGACTGATTTAAAACATTGATAGACAATTTTAAGAATGATCCTATTAAATGCATATGAAAGAAGCAGCTTTTTAAAATTGTGGATGGGGGAAAAAGATTATTGGAATATGTGTTCTTGCAGTGATAGGTGTATTCTTGTGACTCTCTTCCCTCTCACTTCAAAAATATCTGTGCACATAGACACGTGGACATGGAAGTCAGAAAGAAGATTCTTGCATATCCTGCAGGACAATCTGAGTTCAAATGTCAGTTTGTCTTTTAGTCATCCCAGGGAATCCACAGGAGAAAGGCTCTGTTGTAACTCCGTGGTCAGGGGCAGTTTGGCTGCAGCTAAAATTGCTCTGCAGTATATTTAGCAAGAGTAGTTCTTTGTTTGGCTTTTTAAAGAGATTTTCTGGAATGAGCCATGTGGGGTCTCTGAAGTGTTGTGGTGGCAGTGGGGCTGCTGGAAGAATTGTAGCTCAAGCCTTGGAAGTAATCTGGAAAAACAGAAGATGTCATTCCCTGTGGGATTTGGCACTCTGCTCCATCACCATGGTTCAAAGGGCACTTTCTCTGTGTAAAAGAATCTCCTAATTATACATCTGGCCCACAGTGATGCATATTTCTTATGGCTGCATAAAACCCCTCAGTCTGTGGAGATCAGATGTACAATGCTGGTCTTTCTCCAGTGCACAAACCCTGCAGTTGCAGGAGCCAGGATATAATTTTGATATAATTTCATTACTGTTGAACTACATTACATTCTAAATTTTGTTTAAGCACAGAATGTCCTGTGATTCCCTTTCCCCCTAAAGAATGAAAATTGCATTTTAAAGTGGTATAGAAATTGTAAGTAAAGCCTTCAGAAAAAAAGAACAACATATTCTGAACTCTTAAAGTTCCTCCCAGGCAGTACCAAAGCTGTGTTACTGTGTAGATCTCACAAACAAAAATATTGGGATATTAGTAGATTATATTCTAAAACATCTGGTTACTGGGACAAATTGTATGCAAATCAATGCATATTTGGTGGAAGAAAAAGGCCCAAAATCCTCTTTTCTTCGTTGAGAGTTCTTGAGCAAAATACACTTGAGAATAATTCCAGGCATTCTTTTCTTCCAGAGAAAAATAATGTGAATTATGATATTCCTGCTTCATGTAAGGCATCACTGCTGAAAGTACAAACCAGAGCCCTGATGTGGATCAGGTGTCTTAATCACTCATGTGTAGCTGAGATTTTGGATGTAACAGATGCTCTGTTACAAACTGGAATTAGCTTCAGCTGATTCTTTTTGACCGTATCAGTCCTCAAAGCTGGTTTTACAAGTGCTGCAGCTTTGTTCTGCAAAGCTGGCTGGGAACAGTTTGGTGAAGGTTTGTGTAGAACCACACCAGGGACCAGCCAGGAGCTGCAGCTGGAGCTGGAGCTGCTCTTGCCCCTCCCTGTGC
Source organism: Molothrus aeneus (assembly GCF_037042795.1). Classification (NCBI taxonomy): domain Eukaryota; kingdom Metazoa; phylum Chordata; class Aves; order Passeriformes; family Icteridae; genus Molothrus; species Molothrus aeneus. The sequence goes on along the minus strand of NC_089670.1, from coordinate 2,923,456 downwards.
CCTGGTTCTGGAGGTTGAACCTTCAGGGCTTGAGTTCTCTTGATGCCTTGTGCAGGCTGAGCTGGAGCAGAGGCTGGGCAGAGTCACAGAATAAAGCAGGGATTTATTCAAAGGATCTCCTCCATGGATCCACCTTGGGCAGCACAAGAGCCCAGCCAGGGCTGCACCCAAGATGAACCAAAATGGTCCCAAGATGGACACGGGGTCTCTCCCTGGGATCAGTTCTGCTCCATTTGCATCTTGCAGTTCATTGTCCCATTCCAGCTTTAGCCCATCCAGTCCCATCCTTGTTTTTCTCTCCTTGGCCCACGGTGTTTGTGCTCTTGGGCTGAGATTTGGATCATTTGTCCTTGGTCCCCAGCTGGAGCAGGAATTGTTTATTTCCCTACTCTGTGCAGAGAGCTCATCCCCTAATAAGAAGCCCAGACCCACACACTAAAGCAGCACAGAATGTGAAAAATAGAAAAGCCAAAACCTGAGGTATCAGTGTCACCAGGTGCAGGGTGCCTTTGAGCTCAGTTCTCTGCTCTGTTCATCTCCTGGCCCTGCAGGATCTGCTCTTGCCCTCAGTGTCGGGGCAGTCACACCTTGGCAAACCCTGGCTTTGCTCTTTCATAAGAACAAGGTCATTCTCAGGCCTCCTCTTAAATTTGTATCCAAAGTTGTCCCAGTTCCAGCCCATTAACCTCCTAATTTCCTCTCCCAGTCCTTGTGGAACCCCAGGGAAAGGTAAATGTCACATGTTTGATGCAGTGTGAATTTGTGTTCTGCATAGATGAGGAAGACATTTGGAAATATTCTCCTCTGCAAATACTCAGGAGCAGCTCAGATACTGAGGCTGGGACAGAAGCAGCTCTCCTGAGGAGGAAATAAGGATTTAACCTGCTCATGTCATGTTGTAATGCTGGAGATTCTGCCAGTACTGGGAAAATGCCCCATTTTTTCAGTCTCCCAAGCAGTTACATGATGGATTGTCCACACCTGTATTTTTGTATTGTTTAATTGCTTGTGCTGTCCTCATTCTCCAGTGTTTCTGATATTCTGCTGCTCTGCCTTGGTTTGGCACAGCTCTGGGGCACCTCACCTGGAGCTGTGCTTGTTGCCCTTTACTTCCATGCCCTTTCTTGCCTTTTCAAGTCATTTGGATCTGCAGAGAAAGCACTGAGTCATTCAACTTCCTCAAAAAAATTGGTGAGAGATCTCTGAGGTGGTTTAAGACACAAAAGAAATAGGAGAGAAAATGACAACACCTAAGATTTTTTTGTAAGATGGCATTTTCTCTGCTTGTTGTTGATCTCTGCTCTTGGAAGGTGTAAAGATAAAATATTTATAATTTATTTATAATAGTCTTAAATGCACAGATTGTTTTAAAGGGTTGTATATAACAATTAAGCAGGTTTTGAATTTTCAGGAAATCTCTCTTACAATTGTATATCCTGTGAAGCCCTTTCGGTGTCAGGACCCAGTTTATACTGGGCACACTGGGGCACACACCAGTGCTGCTTTTGGAGTGTGAAAGAACCACACTGGGTTCAGTTCAGTGTAGCTGCCTTGCACAGATTTTATTGAGATTTGGCTGTCATTCTGAAACTCAGAATAACTGAATAATTTCTCCAAATTGCTCGACCTTTTTAAAGAAATATTTCTGCTCCTGCACTGCCCAGGATGTTTCAGTACAGAACAAAGTGGGAAGGTTGTGCCTGTGCTGTTTGCAGGCTGAAGCTTTGGGAAAATAGTTCAGAGCTTTGAGCCAAGGCTGAATTGTTTCTTATTCTTGGGTACTGATGCACTCATAAATGTTACTGATATGAGTTTTGTTAGATAAAATGTTTAAATATAGATTCCTCTCATTTGCTTTTGGGAAGACACTTGTGACGTTTCTCATCCTCGTCCAATATTTTATTTTCTTTCCTTGATAAAATGGTCAGGCTGAGGAGAAGGGGATTCCCACAGGGGCTGTGCCTGCTTCCCTTCCACAGCAGCTCTGGGAGGGAGTTGGCCAACTTAAAAAGGAGAAAAACCCAAAAGTTTGCCAACTTAAAAAGGAAAAAACACCCAAAAGTTTGCCAGCTTAAAAAGGGAAAAAAACCCCAAAAGTTTGCCAGCTTAAAAAGGGAAAAAAACCCAAAAGTTTGCCAGCTTAAAAAGGGAAAAAAACCCAAAAGTTTGCCAACTTAAAAAGGAAAAAACACCCAAAAGTGGCCAACTTAGATTTGCCAAGGAAAAGTTTGCCATCTTAAAAAGGGAAAAAACCCAAAAGTTTGCTAGCTTAAGAAGCAAAAAAACCCCAAAAGTTTGCCAACTTAAAAAGGAGAAAAACCCAAAAGTTTGCCAGGTTAAAAAGGAAAAAACCCCAAAAGTTTGCCAGCTTAAAAAGGAGAAAATCCCAAAAGTTTGCCAGCTTAAAAAGGAGAAAATTCCAAAAGTTTGCCAGCTTAAAAAGGAAAACACCAAAACCCCCAAGTTTCCTTGGAAGTGGGTTAGTGCAGGTGAGAGAGCCGTGGCCTGTTGGGTTTTGGTGCTGCTGGAGGGGTGTCCCAGGGCAGTCCTGCAGCCCCTGTTGTTGGGCACTGGCTTTTTCCAGTCCTTCACTGGAGGTTCCTCGTGTTGCAGCTCAGATACTCTGCCCAGAGCCTGTTTGACCACATGAAGAAGATCCAGAGTGACCCCAGTGCCTTGGGGAGTTTTTGTGAGACGCTGCTGAAGGTCTTTGAGGACAACCTGAGGAATGACCGGTAATGCTCATCCTTGGCTGTTTTCCCTTTATCCCTTCTTCCTTCCCTTCCCTTCCCTTCCCTTCCCTTCCCTTCCCTTCCCTTCCCTTCCCTTCCCTTCCCTTCCCTTCCCTTCCCTTCCCTTCCCTTCCCTTCCCTTCCCTTCCCTTCCCTTCCCTTCCCTTCCCTTCCCTTCCCTTCCCTTCCCTTCCCTTCCCTTCCCTTCCCTTCCCTTCCCTTCCCTTCCCTTCCCTTCCCTTTTTTCCCTTTTTTCCCTTCCCTTTTTCCCTTCCTGTGGCACATCCAGTGGATGCCCAAGGCACATGGATTTGCTTTAACAGAGCTGTCTGGTACAGCAGGAGCTGTGGTAAAATACGAAACCAAGGAGTGTTGGCAAAATATTTTGCACATTCAAGTTTTTAAATCGTGGAAGGGTTTGGGTTGCAGGGGGCTCAAAGCTCATGACACCTTCCACTGGCCCAGGTTGCTTCAAGCCCCTTCCAGCCTGGTCTTGGACACTTCAGAGGATGGGGCAGCCACAGCTGCTCTGGGCAATCTGTGCCAGGACCTCCCCATCCTCACAGGGAAGAATTTCTTCCCAATATCCCATCTAAACCTGCTCTTTTGCAGTTTGAAGCCATTCTCCCTTGTTCTGTTGTATAAATAAAATACTAAATATAAAATAAAATAAAAATAAATAATATATAAAATAATATATAAATATTATAAAGTATAAATATATAAATATATTATTTGTATCATATAGAAATAATACATAAAATAAAATATAAATATAAAATATAAATACAGCTATAAATATAGATATAAATAAATGTAATATATAAAAATATTTAATGTATAAATACTAATTTATATTATTATATTATTATTTATATTAATTATTATTTTTATTAATTATATTAATGTATAATACCTATTGTATTTTTATTTTGTTTCCTGTCTCAACTGTTGAAAACATGGCCATGGTTATTCCAGCTGACAAGTGTTGGTTCATTTGGTGCTGTAACTTCTGATACAGTTAGTGGAATACATTGTTCATATTCTAGAAAACAGATTAATATTTTCTAATACTGTCAGTTGTGTTTTCAGGACCCTGCAAATGTAAAGCAGGGGTGTTTTTAATTATGTTTTTTCTTTTTGGCTGGGAGGGAATGTCCCCGTTCAGCCAACACACACAAAGTACTGAGCAGCCCTCCCCTGTGTAAATCAGAGCTCTAATTTACCTGTGTGTAGGTATGTAGGAAGTTTCCTTCCTTGCTTCTGATTAAAAATAGGATATATCTGTATGCCAAGAAGTGTATTTACCTTGTTGAATCATTTTCTTTCCTCAGGGTGTCTGTACCTCTGCTGACAATGCTGGACCAGATGCTGGCAAATGGCTGTTTTGATATGTTCACTGAGCAAGAGAAGTAAGTTGCTGGAATTCTCTTTGGTTTATTTCCCACTGTGCATCAGAGCTCCTCAGTCTTGCCCTGGCTGCTGCTCTGGGGGTGCACAGGGCTCCAAGTGTGAGCCTATATTGCAATGCCTTAACTTTCCCCAAGTGGGACAAACAGCCTTGAAAGGGTCTTGGCAAAATCCTTGACTCTCTTGTCTGTGTAGAAGTTTGTTACTTGTTCTCTGTTTGCCAGCCAGGACATTAATCAAATGCAATTTGCATGTTTCACCTGGGATTCTTGGACCAGTATCAGATCCATTCTTCATTTCCCAGCTTCCTAAATCCCTGGAGCACATTCCTTGCTGTACTGGGAGCCCTGAGCACTGGCAGTGTCCTGTGAGGTGCTGCAGAGCCCTCTGTGCCTACAAGCTGTGGTTCCCCCAGTCCCACTGCTTTGCTTAATGTGAATATCTCCAAAGATGTGAATTAAAATTCTGATAATAATAAAAAGTCATGTCCCGGCTCTTCCACCCTGAGCTCAGTCTTGTGGAAAGTGTTGAGTTTAGGAACAGGTAAATGTGAGTGAGATATTCCAATGTGAAATCATGGGGCTTTGCAGATGTTTCAGAAAAGAATGATTTGAATTTCAGTAATATTAAAATCTATTCCACAAGCTCTCCCAGGCAGCATCTTGGCACATCTGCAGGTATTTACAGAATTGTGCAATCCTGCAAGCACAGATACTGCATTGGGAACTTGTTGATTCAAGAACTGCTCACAGCAGATCAATCTGAAAAGCTTTCATCATTCTGAAAGTTTTGATTGAGCCCACTCTTGTCTTGAAGTGTGGTTTTAGATAATATTTCTGAAATTGCACGTGGCAGTCCCTGTTTGAATGAGAATTTAAAGTGAGTCAAAGACAGATGGAGTGAATATTGTTCACTTTGATAATTGTGCCACTGATCTGGGGCTTCCACACAGGCTCCAGCCATCCCTGCTGGGGAAGGTGAGAGATTATGGGTGGAAATTCCAGTCAAAGTCTTGTCTCCCAGGTCACTGAACAGAAACCCAGTGGTAGCAGCAATGCCTTTGCTGTGTGAGTGACTCACACTCAGCCCTGTGGTGCCATTGTGATGCTTTGTGTAAAAGCCTTGAAATAAAATCCAGGGCTATTATGGGGGAAAAGATTTTGAAGCTGATCCAGATGTATTTGCCTCCAGTTTGATGATGAAACCAAAAAAGAAAATGAATAATGAAGCAGCCAAGTGGATCATGCTGGTGTCAAGGGAGTGAAATGCTGGCCTGGAGTGCAGAACTTGTGACCATGCAGAGCCCAGGAAGGGCAGAGCAGTGGGGAGGTGGCAGACAGTTAAAAGATGGAGTTTAATTCCTGCATGTGTCAGATTTGGGGAATGTGGGTGCCTCCTGTGCAGAGCTGGCCATGGGTGAGTTACTGCCATGCTCTGTGTGTGGATCAACTCGTGATGGGGAGCCCAGAATTCCCTTTCATGCATTTTGTTACTCTGCTAGGTCCTTTGGGTGTAGTTAGGGATGGATCCACTGCTCCAAGGCCTGCCTGCCCCTGCTGTTGGATGCCACCTGCTCCTTTTTGAACAGAAAAACCTGACTTTGGATCTGCTCTCTGGAATGGAACCATTTGCTCCCTTTCCAGAGCAGCCTCCATAAAAATGTGTAAGAGCATCCCAGGGTGGGTGGGAAAATGGAGACCCTGTTTGGTGGCATGGAAAGGCCACATGTGCCTGCAGTGTCAGTACAATGTGCCTCAAATACAAGTTGAGATACAAGCATGTATCTCATGTATTTTCCTTGGGATGTTCAGCTCCCATTTCATTTTCTTCCCTCATTGTTTTTTTACCATGTTGGGCTGAATGGAGTTTTAGCAAGGGAATTGGCATGTGGGATGTCTGTCAGGATTATACCTAAACCAGCCACCAAATAGGCAACTGCTGCCTTGTAAAAAAGTGTTTGCAAATGCATTTTGAGGTTTGAATGGAAACTGTGCTCTCCCACACATTTATTTTCTGATAAAACATCCACAGTGCAGAATGGGTAATACCCAAAGTGCTTAAATTAATCAGGATTAGGAGCAGGATCAGTTTGACCCTTGTGAGTGCTCCAGTTAAAACCAGTTGCCACAGGGTGTCACTCCTGCCTTGCACAGGTGGAACCCACCAGGCATTTTCCTTCCTTTTCACACCCTGCAGCTTGTACAATTTAGAATATAAAGCTCAACATTTCTGGTGTGGTTCTACAGCTGAGTCTCAGTGTTGGGGGAGCTCTGTGTGGCTGGTGTGTGATCTCTGTGCCAAAGGACAAGTGAGCCCTGGTGTTCTGCTCCTCTCTCCTGGTTTGGATGTTTGTGCTCAAGGAAGGTGGATTTACCTTGTGTGGAGCAGCAGGGATGGGGTGTGTGGGGTGAATACCTGTCCTGTGGGGCTGGAAATGAGTCAGCTTCAGTGTCACCAGGGTCATCAAAAGGCTTCCAGGACTGGCTCCTCTGTTGTGCTTGGCTCAGGGGAGAGAACTGCTGTCAGGAATATTCCAGTTGTTATTTCCTACCTGTCCTGAGGTGACATCAACCTGCTTGTCCCTCCTGCAGACAGGAGTGGTTTGTGGCACTGCAGTGAGGGGCACTGGAGAGATGCTCTGGCTGAAAAGTGCCCCTCTCCCACTGAGCTTGAGGGGTTTCCTCAGTCCCACCAGTGCCAAAATAGGGAGGGAAATAGGGAGGAAATAGGGAGTGAATAGGGAGGGGAATGGGGAGGGAAATGGGGAGGGAAATAGGGAGTGAATAGGGAGGGAAATAGGAAGGGAATAGGGAGTAAATAGGGAGGGAAATGGGGAGGGAAGTAGGGAGGGGAATAGGGAGGGAAATAGAAAGGAAATAGGGAGGTAATAGGGAGGGAAATAGGGAGTAAATGGGGAGGGAAATAGGGGGAAGTAGGGAGGGAAATAAGAAGGAAATAGGAAGGGAATAGGGAGGGAAATAGGAAGGGAACAGGAGGAGGGTTTCTCCTGGCAGCAGGGCAGCTGGGTGCTGGCTGAAGTGCTGGGGATGCTGCAGCATCACTGGCTGACTGCTGCTCCCACCAAGCAGGGCAGCAGAGCCCTCAGCTCTGTGCTCACACAGCCCAAACCCTCCTGATTCCATCCCAGAGCAGTTTGTGGAGCTGTTCTTGTGGCAGTGCAGGGAGTTTGTGGGCTGGGGGCTGCTGGAGGCAGCGGGCACAGCTTGGAGCAGAGCTCTCAGAAATGCACTCTGGGCTGCTGTGGCCTCTCCAGTGGCTGCCCTGAAAGCACAGAGGTGGTACCTGGCTGGTGGGGGGACCCTTGAGGACAGGGAGGACAGAGGAGAGTGAGCTGAGGCCACTGGCATTGGGGTGTCACTGCTCACAGCTCCTGTGGCTGCAGGCTCCTGCTGCTCCCTGGGTGAGGGATCCCCAGTGCTGCTGGGGCTGCCCTGGGGGCTGCTGGCTCCTCACAAGTGTGGTAAGGTGGGAGTAATACTCAGTGCCATGAAAACAGAACAGCCTTGGAATGGCAGCTCAGGATCTCAGCTCTCTGGGGTAATAAGTGGTAATAAATGACATTTCTCTCTCCTACTCCTACATGTTTGTACTTTACACACTAACAGAAGCACCCATGTATTCTGTGTTTTTCTGGTGATCTTGCAGTGCTTTAAGAAAGTCTGTGTCCCCATTGACCTCCAGCTGATAATTTCCATGTATCCATGATAATTTCCATGCATCCATGATAATTTCCATGTATCCATGCTCCCTTGGATTGGTTTTTAAGCAGTTTTACTGCTCTTGCATGAACAGCTGTGCAGCAGAGCTGGCAGGGGCTGGTGGCAGCTCCACCCTGGCAGTGGCACTGCTGAGACCCAGATCACCTGGAGGAGGGACAGCAGCACCTCTGGCAGTGCCACGTGTCCCCAGTTCACAGAATGCACAGAGAACTTTCTTTCCCCAGGGCTGATGCTGTTCCTGCTGGCACAGTGCCCACACAGGAGAAGGAATTTTCTCAATTTCCTTTACAGAGGCCAAGCTATTTGAGTCATTTGAGATCACACACAGGTTAAGTTTGGTTATTGCAAATGTAGAATTGGCAACCAACAGAAAGGAAAGTGCATCTGTTTTAAACACAAAATGCTGCTCATGAGGTTCCATGTTTTAAATTTGTTCCAGATGCTCTTGTTCCAATTGGTCTCTTTGTTGCTCCCCTTCTCAGTGATGTCCCTGCTGTTCAACCAGTTTAAATCTCACCTAATTCACTGGATGGCCTGGCCTGTGCTGAGAGGCAGGCATGCACTGCAGGGATTGTAATTAGCTCTCTACACAGGGAATTTGTGTAATTGGGGTGGGAGGAGGAGAAATTCCACCAAGGTAAGACAAAATATACCTCAGCATTCAGGGAGCTCTTCCCTCACCAACCCAGACAAATCCATGCCTTGGATGGATTTGTCTCATTCATTCAGATATCTTTTGTTCCACCATGTGTAGAATTCTTCACCTCAGTTTACCAAGGTTTATTGTTCAGGTTTTTTAAAAAGGTCACTTTTTGCCAGTATGTGCCAGGATTTTGTTACAAATTTTTAAAGAGTCATTAAAAGCCACTAACTTTTGTCTGGAAGACTCTACAGAACAAGGCATGTTACCTTAACAAAACATCTTGACACTCTATAAACATCATTTTAAACTTATTTTAAATGTTCTGCCCTTCAACAGATGACAGTACCCAGCTTTCTTCAGTAGTTTTTATCCACAGCTCTGAATTGCAGTAGCAGAAAATGAATGTTACTATTTTTGCTTTCTGCTTTCCATACACAATGCAGTGAGGTTTCCAAAATACACAGCCTAGAAGTTATTGTGCTCACTAGACAAATATGAAATAGTTTCTTTTGCATCTATGGCACTTCAGCCTTGAGTGTGGCAAGTAAAAGATTAAATAATTTGAACTGAAATAAAAGCATTAGTCCCTCTTTCCTTCTCTTTAATAGATCCTTGGAATAACTAACAGCACTTGTGTTTGTACGAGTGTCTGGGAAAGAGCTGTGAGAATCACGTTTCCCAGACTCTGTGGAAAAAGAAAAGAATTTGCTAAATATATTTAAAGATGGCTTCATGGCCTGTCCATGTAATAGAACTGTGAGCCCTGTGTTTAATTACGTTGTCTGGAATCACTGAAGGAATTTGGGCTGTGAAATGGTGGAGTAGCTAAGAACAGCATTCATCTCCTTTTATTTAAATTTGGTTGGAGACCTTAGGGAATGACCATGATGATTTGGGCTGTAAATTGGAGTAGTTACGAACAACATTCTTCCCTTTTTATGTAAAGTTTGGTTGGAGACCTTAGGGAATGACCACGATGATACACAGACTGAGTAACTGTTATTTGGCTATAGGATAATGTAATTCCTGACATGGTATTTCTGATCATTCCACACTGCTTAAACACAAGCCATGGCAAGGCAGTTATCCTTGACTGATAACTGTTTTTTGACTTTTAACCTGTTTGGCTAAAAGGAGTTCACTCCCCAGCACACAGATGTAATGTAAATATAAATAATTAATAGTAATTAAAAACAAAAGGCTCAGGAACTTGGTGGCCAAACTCTCCTGAGCTGCTGGGGGAAGCACAAACCACCCTGCAGTGTGTCTTGCCTTGCCTTGGAATGTTAGTTTGGCATGCTGACAATCATGAATTGTCTTTGAAATTCTGCTGAAACCTTGTGCTCATCTTTTTTTCTTTCTTTCCCATTCTCAGCCATCCCTTCCCAGTGAAGTTGTTCACCCTCTGTAAAGAAGAGATCAAAAGGTCCAAAGACATCCGGAAGCTTCGCTCCAGCATAGGAGTGTGAGTTAATGAAATCAATCTTTTCTCCCAGAAAGTGAGGAGTATTTCACTTGCCAGATGTAACAGTGAGGTCTGGTTGATGTGGAATTTAAATGGAAAATACACACAGATCCATGTGATTGAAGGTTGTGGGAGTCTCATAGTTCTGGATGGTTGAAGTGAAACATATGATGTGATAAAGATGAACAAGGTTTAAAATTTTATAGTCCTAAAGATGCTTAAAGGGAATAACTTGCTTTTTCTTTGTAGAGAAAGAAAAAGGAATCATCTGCTTTTTCTTTTTCCCCTCCCTGCCTTTTTCCCAATGTCCATCTTCATCCTAGTTCTCAAAACTTACTTGTGCAGTTATAACACAAGATCTGGTTGTTTTCTGATATTTTCTAGATTTTGTGGCCTGATTCAATTTCAAGGAGACATGAGAGAGAAAGTTTTCTTCCAGTTGTTTCTCCTCCTTTGCCATCCCTTCCCCATAGTAAGTACTGAAGACTTTGCACATTGAAAAACTGACAAATGAAAAAGTATTTTACAAATTATTTTACAAATGAAAAATAATTCAAATGTGCCTTTTGGTGCCTTCTCTTTGTACACTAAGTCTGAGATGCAGACAGTGTGCTGAACTGTTGGTAAGAGAAGACTGAAAAAACCAAAAGTCCCGTTCATCTCTCAATCCTGGCACAAAACTTTTTAGGGATCTCCCCATCAGGGGGATCCTTGGGGGGTTTCCACAGTGGGGCACTGCCCAGGCTCCCCAGGGAATGGGCACAGCCATGGGGCTGCTTTGGACACAAGGACAGGGTGTGACTCCTGGGGATGGTCCTGAGCAGGGCCAGGAGCTGGCCTGGATGGTCCCAGGAGCTGGTCTGGATAATCCCAGGAGCTGGCCTGGATGAGCCCAGGAGCTGGCCTGGATAATCCCAGGAGCTGGTCTGGATGAGCCCAGGAGCTGGCCTGGATGAGCCCAGGAGCTGGCCTGGATAATCCCAGGAGCTGGCCTGGATAATCCCAGGAGCTGGTCTGGATAATCCCAGGAGCTGGCCTGGGTGATCCCAGGAGCTGACCTTGATAGTCCTGTGCAGGATCTGGCCTGGATAATCCCAGGAGCTGGCCTGGCTGGTTCCTGTGGGTCCCCTGCCCTCAGCAGCCCCTGTGGCCCTGGCCTGGCTGGTCCCTGTGGATCTCTTGCCCTCAGCAGCCCCTGTGGCCCTGGCCTGGCTGGTCCCTATGGGTCCTTTGCCCTCAGCAGCCCCTGTGGCCCTGGCCTGGCTGGTTCCTGTGGGTCCCTTGCCCTCAGCAGCCCCTGTGGCCCTGGCCTGGCTGGTCCCTGTCGGTCCCCTGCCCTCAGCAGCCCCTGTGGCCCTGGCCTGGCTGGTCCCTGTTGGTCCCCTGCCCTCAGCAGCCCCTGTGGCCCTGGCCTGGCTGGTCCCTGCAGGTCCTTTGCCCTCAGCAGCCCCTGTGGCCCTGGCCTGGCTGGTTCCTGTGGGTCCTTTGCCCTCAGCAGCCCCTGTGGCCCTGGCCTGGCTCTTTGCTGCCCCTGCCCTCCCTGCAGATCAGGAAGACCACGGCCAGCCAGGTGTACGAGATGCTGCTGACCTACAGCGACGTGGTGGACCCGGCCATCATGGAGCAGGCCATGGCCATCCTCAGTGACACCAACTGGTGAGTGCAGTGCTGCCCCAAAACGCCCCTGTGCCCTGGAGTGACCAAAATTCAGTCCCTGTGAAAGCTGGGGGGAGGAAACTGTAAGAAGTGATAGCTCAGGTTCAGCTCTTTATTGCTTCCACGACAGCAGAGCTGCAAGGAATTCCTCTGGTCTAAAGAGCTCTCCAGGATCCTGGCCCACTGGAAGGGGATGTATAAAATCACCATTAGATAAAGTAAAATAGCCATATTTTTCTAACAACATAAAAAGGGAGGAAATCTTGGAAGTTTTCCATGAAGCAGAGACTGGGCTGTGCAAACAGTCAAACTTCAAGTGCACAGACAGTTTCTTGGCATTTACAAGCACTGGCAGGATTTGGGGAAAGGAAGGATCTCTGCAAGCTGGAAAACAACAGAATTAGCAGAACAGCTCAAATCTCCCATGAAATGTAATTACTCAACATGCTACAAGCCTTGTATTCAAGCAAAGATTTGGAATTGGAGCAGTTTAGATGTTTCCCAGGATAGGATGGCATGAATTAAACAACCACTTCATAGAATGTAATTCTTTTTTGTTTTTTTTACTTACCTCCTTCCAGGGGCAGGGGAAGAGGATCTTGTTCTTCCTGAGCACGATCCAGTGACTTTTAGAGCAAAGGAATCATTCCATGAGCACCTGTGCAGTGACAGGAGCAGGGAACCACCATTTTTGGCACTGGATTTTCCCCTTTCTGCAAATTCTAGCATTGGGCATTATTAGCTGGGCAGGTTTGAGAAAATACAGAATTTTAAGATAATAATTAATTTATTCGTTTTGCTGCCTTGTTAAACATTTTTCCTTGTCACAGACCTGGCCCATGGGGCTGCTGCCCCAAACAGCAGTCACAGAGAACAGACAAATGTAGAAAAATATAGAATTTATTTAGTCATTATATTAAATGGCTTTTTGTGTTCATTGACATTTCATAGAAATAAATTTATCCCAGACAAGCTCAAAGAACAAATACACCTTAGTGGTGGCTGACAGTTGCAGATTGCAGTTACAGTGTTTGACTTCTGTGTGGTTTCCAGTTTATTTCTGTGCTTCAGCTTAAAGAACTTTATATTTGTGAAAAGAAAGCTGAGTTTATCATTAGGAGGAGTGGCTGCTGCTCTTTTTCTGAATTTTCCAGTACAAAACTGGAACAGGAGTCTCAGGTTTGAAGGAGTGGTTGCCAGCAGCTCTGTCTGTGGTTACAATTCCTTGTTTAGGTGCAGGTGGAAGTTTAGGATTGTGTTGGGTGTGACTCAGAGCTCCATTAGCAAACCTGCATTTAAGGGCAGGCTTGCTCAGGAATTGCATAAGGAATTTGTTAGCTGACACTGCAGGATCAGCTGAGGGCTGTCACCAGGGATGGGTCCAGGGCCAGCACTCACAGTGCTACAGGAAAAGCAGTGGAGTTCAGCTCTGCTCATAAACAACTCACTCCTAAATCAAAGCAAAACACTTCCCCAGAAAAACACTCCAGAGAAATGAATATTCTGGTTTCACCCTGTCATTTTTAGGGTGTGCCTGGCTTATTCTGGCTTGGAGCAAGCCCTGAGTGCCCTGCTGCACGGTGACCAGTGCTCTGAGATCAAAGACAAAGAGCTCATTTACTCAAAATGTAATTGTTTTATCTTGGTAGATTTGAGCTATTTGCAGAAAAAGAGATTTGAAGTTGTTGCTGAGTGTCTCAGTGAGCTGCTTGTTTTCCTCAAGCTCTCCCAGTGCTAAAATAATCAGTCTAAATTCTGAATTACCTTAAGTATTAGCAGCAGGAAGCCAAATGAGAATTTGAAGGAGTATGATAATTACTGGGATGCACATACTCTCCTTGGTGGGACTCCAGAGACTTTATCATACAGTTGTGTCATGCAGAGTTTAAACAAATTACTCTATAAATAATACACTTTGTTTAGCCACAAGAAAGTTTCCAGTGGTAAATAGGACAAATTGTCCAAGGTGTGAAAAAAAAGATTGAAGTTATTTATAACTCACCCTTTTTTCCTTTTTCTTTATAGAGGGGATGGGAGGGTTTTCTCCAAATCCAGTCATTTTGGAGAATAAATTAAATGAACTTCTAATCAAAAGAGTTGTACAAATAAGTGAGGTTTTTTAATATAAAACCTTGTAAAAGAATAGTCTTGGACATTTTATTAGCCAGTGGCTAATATTAGCTAAAATGAGACATTTTATTAGGCCTGTGGCAGATCTGGTGTGTATTTGTGGTTTATCTGACTCAGGGTGGTACAAACATGGTCCTTTAGCCTTCAAATGTGACACAACAAAAAACTCCTGCCTTTTGAAATGTGCACGAAAGGACACACCCATTGTGGTGCAGGGGTGACAGGGATCACTGAGGGTGTTTTATGGATTTTTTTGAATTAACTGGAAATCACCTTTGCTCTCCCAGGGAAGCAGAGCTGCCCGTGGTGAGGGAGAGACGAAACTGCCTCTGCGACCTCATGAAAGTGCCCAGACCCCAGCTGGTGGCCAAGGTGAGGTGGGAATTTTCTCCAGGGGCTGCTTTTTTCATGGAGGTGTCCCTGAGGATGTTCCCAGCCAGCTGCAGAGCACGTGGGCTGGCTGGAGCTGCTGCCTGAGGCCCTCCCAGCCCTGTTCCAGGGAGCATTCCAGGCTGGCAGCGCCACATTCCAGCCACAGATGTGCAGCCACTGCTCCTCTGCCCTTCCTGGGGAAGGGGAAACACAGGAACTTCTCAGTTTCAACAGCAGGATGATGACATGAGGTGGTGCAGACCACAGAATTGCAGCACTGCTGCTGTGGATGAATAGCATACAAAACCATAAAGTGTATATATATACATAAATATATATGTATTTATGTGTAATATATATTTTTAGATAGTTTGGACATGCCCACCCAGCTCAGTATTTCAGAAGTACAGAACGTTCTGCTTTGGTAGAGGTTCTAGGAGAGGTTTTTTAGTGTTTTAAAGAATATGTGTTACTGTGTAGATATAAATATTTATCTTTCTTTAAAGACTCATACTTAAGACACTATGAATACCCTTCAAAGACCTCCTGCTGCTCATAGCAGTGTCTTCACTCATTTTCCAGTTTTTACCATCTGCTTCTAGTACAATTTTAAGAAACCTCAGCTAACATTTTTATAATTCTGGAAAACAAGAGTCTGAACCTCCTGCCCAGCAAGGAGTTATTTGCAGAACAAAAACTGAGCTGAGTGTTGCTTTTAAAAGTTTTCTAATCAAGTAATAGAATAAGAGATCTTACAAGATAAACGCTCTGATCTCAAAAAACTCCTTCTGCTAATCCTTAATTTTTGAAAGCTGAGAGAAGACTGATACTTTAGGAGAGAACTGTCTTGAGGATAAACAAAATAATAAGAAATATCTAAAATATTAAGAAATAATAATATATAAAAATATCTAAAATAATAAAATATAATAAATAATAAAATAACTAAAACAATGAAATAATAAAATATCTAAATTAATAAGAAGTATCTAAATACATCTAAATCCAAGTATCTCTGAGGGAGCTGGTACAGGTGGGATCTGGATGTTTGGTGCTCAGTTTGGAACTTTCCCTCCTGCTTCCCTGCACATAAACAAACATTCAGTGTAACTTTCAGCACAGAGCTGAGCCTGCAGCTCAGGGTGCCCCTGAGGAGGGGCTGTCCCACCTGTCCCCATGTCCCCAGTGCTGCTCCAGCAGTGGGAGAAGCCAGAGAGGAGGCCAAGCATGGCAGGATAAAAAGGAGAATAAAATTGGCTTCATCTGGAATTAATACTTTCTAAATTACTGCTTTAAATTTTGTACAAATGAAATTTGCTGGAGGGTAGTTCAAGCCATGGGGTTAAAAGGACTAAATATTACAGCTTTATATTTTCTTTTCTGTTTGGGTTAGTTAATTACAGGGCTGGGAAGTGCCAGGACAGCCATGCCACAGGGAGCTGCAGTTCCCCCAAAAATGGCTCAAAATCCCAAATTTCCCTCCAGAAAAATTGAGAATGGGAGGGGGGGAATTTTTCCTCCTCCCTGTTGTGCCCAAAGCCCCCCAGGATGGATCCGGGATGGTCTTGGGTCTGGGGTAAATCTGGGATCCCAAATCCTGCCCAGGGAAAATGGGGGGGGTTTAGAGGGAGAGATCTCCCAAATTCCCAGGACAAATGGGGAGTTTAGGGGGGTTTTCCTCAATTCCTGTGAAAAACAGGGGGTTTTCCCCTCCAATTCCCAGGAAAAGCAGGTGGTTTGAGGTTTTTTTTCCCCTTGTTTCCTGGAAAAAACAAGATTCTCCAATTCCCAGGAAAAACAGGGAGCTGGGGGTTTGTTCTGAGTCTAAAACTCCCCAAAATCTCCCACTTTCAACCCAAAATTCCCCCCTCCCTGGGAATTCCAAGGTGAAGGTGTCGGGTGGGGGGAGCAGGGGACTGCTTGCTCCAAGTGACTTTTCCTTTTTTTCCTTTTCCTTTTCCTTTTCCTTTTCCCTTTTCCTTTCCCTTTTCCTTTCTCCCTGGCAGAGTTCAGCATGAGGAGAGCAGGTCCTGCTGCTGCTGGGCTGTCCTGGAGCTCCTCAGTGGTTCCAGGGTGGGAAGAGGCTGAGCTGTGGCTTCCTGATCCATCCTGACACCTGAGCCCTGCACTGCTGGGCAGGAGAGGCAGAGCCTGGCTGAAAGCCCACATGTGCCACAGGAAGACAAAAATCCCTTGTTTTCAGTTTTTAATGTTGCTGTCTGGCAGGTTCTTGTCATGCTCTGTCACACTGAGCTGGCTGGTTTGGTGTCAGGGGTTTGGACCTCCCTGGCTGGAGCCTGTGCTTGTACACACAGCAAGAATTAAACCTGACCTGCTGCACTGATCTCTTCCAAATTTATTTTTCAGAGGTGAGAATGGCAACACTCAGTGATACTGAAATCATCCCCAAGCACCAAGTGTCCCTGTGGAAAAGTCTGTCATTCCTATGTCATTGTCAAACCAAAAAATCCAGGTTTCACTTCAGCTGATGTCAAAGCCTCTCTTAACAACTCTTTATGTAACTTATTCAGACAAATTGTTTTTAAACTCAGTTTTGAAGAAGGTGAGGCAGTTCTTTAAGCAGCTCCAGGACTGCTAAGAGACTCCAGACTGCCAGGACTCCAGCTCATTTCTTCCCCCTACAAAATGAAATCACTCTGAAATTGATCTTTAGTGAGATCAATGTAATGGGGAGGGCAAATGCACAGGCCACATCCTATTGTAATTACACTGTTATGTTATGGCTGTAATTAAATCCCACTATCCCAGTAGTTGAACAGTGGCTGTGTGTGTATTGACACCTCTACAGATGTGAAAGGAAGGGAAAATTCAGGCAGACAAGCTAAAACCAAGCCAGTTTCTCTGTGAAGTAAATGCTGCAAAGTGCAGGCGTTCAGTTCCAACCTGGCTGGCTCAGACTCTGGTTTTGAAGAAAGTAATTATAAATGAGATTATTCAATGCTTCTTAAGGATTCCTGCAAGCTGGACTGGGAGTTGGAATTAGTGGAGCTCACTGACTGTTAATCACAATTTACCAGTCAGACTGAGTGATGTGCAACAGTAAGAGTAGTAATGCACCCAGTAAAAACAACCAGTAATAACTCCTAATGTGCACAGTCAAAAGTAGTGCACACAGCATTACCCTGGTGTAACTGTGACCTCCCTTACAAAGGGGTTACTCAGCCCAAAGATTAAATGAACAAAGCACAAATGACTACAAAGTTCTAAACCCCTGAAGAATTTGGTTTTCCTGCACCCAGACACACAGAGAGCAGCACTGCCTCACCTTGCTTTAGTTAAAGTGATAATAATCCTTCCCTTCCCTCAGGTTCAGCGTGGCCAGGTTTGTTTCAAAGGCTCCACCTGTCAAGTCCTGCAAGGGAAGAAGAAGGAAATGAGCTCAGACTCATTTCAGGCTGCAGCAGGTTTGGGTTATTGATTCTTTAGGCCACAGGAGAAAGTCCCATTTGCAGAACTAAGCAAATAAAGGTTCAGGAAAGTTTCTATTCAGAAATTGAAGGTATTTTGAAAATTTAGGGTTCAGATCAGTGTTGGGGGGATATCAGAGAGCTCCTCCCTCTGCAGTGCTGCTCTGGAGCACACAAAGCTCACACAAAGCTCTGCTCTGGTGTTTGCCAACTCTGACATTGGCAGAAAATGGACCAAGGCATTGAGTTGGACAAAACAAGGGGTTTGGGTGGATTCTGAGCACTGGTTAGGTTGTCTGATAAACAAGCCCTTCATCAGGCAGATGAAGTACTCTGCAGAGTTAAAGGTGTTTCCTTTTGAGCCCCAGTCAAGTTATCAGGACAGGAACTGACTACATTTGGTCCTTGAGCAACCTCAGTGATGTCATTAAGAAAACAGGGCAACTTCAGCATTCCTGAGCACCTCCTGCAATCCTGAATTACTGGTCTTAAGCAATGTCACCAAAAAACCCCCCAAAAATTAATGTTTGTGTGGTTGGCCCAGAACAGCAAGAGTGAAATTTTAACTGTGAATGTTTAAGATGGGAAGTAACAGAAAGGGAATCCCACTGAAACTGGAATTGAAGGAGTTGGAAAAAAAATAACCTGCTTTATAGAGGAGTTGAAAAAAAATACATAAGAGACCAGATGCTAAATTAAGTGGGAGAGTTAAAGACAAATCTTTCATTCCCAGAACACAGGAAAAGCCAGGCAGGACTGTACAATGAGAGATTTAACTACAAATTTTCTGAAAACTTTATACAATCAAACTACTTTAATTGCTGTGACAGAAAAATAAAAATCCCTTTCATTTCCAGCCGTTGGAATCCAAGCCAAGGCAGGGCACAAAGCAGCATTTCCAAGCATTTTGCTTTTACCACCAAGCAAGAGCAAACAGGGAGCACAAACCCTTGGGTGAAGTGGCCCTGAGCAGCTCAAGCCACACTTTGATTCTCTTCAGCAAAAACTCACACAGATAGCAGAATTCCAGCTCCAGCTGCCTGTGAAGCCAGTATAAAATGAGCAAAGATCAGAGGATGCCTCCTTCTTCAGAAGGATTTGCTCTGGTACCAAAGCCATGCCAATGCTCACAAGGGAGGAACTGCCTGAAAAAATAAATGAGCCAGTGCTGCTCCAAGTACATGGCCAAGAGAGTCACTTCTTGTAAACAGGCCACTTAATAAACACATCTAATCTGCAAAATCACCCTCTCGGAGCTGCAAAGGAACATGCAGGTTTTGTGTGTGTCAAAAGGAAAAATAATCCCCTACCATGAACAGCAAAATAAAAGCCAATAAAGCCCCTTAAAGCACACATCCTTCTTCAGAAAATGGTGATGAACTTAGGTTGGTAAAGAACAAGCAAGCAGAAAATGCTCAGTGGCCATCAGGGGAAAAATAGACTGAAATCCCAACTGAAGTCAGAGCCCAGAGTTTGCAGACAAGATGTTGTATAATAGTCTCATTGTAAGGGCTTCACAGATTAAATGTGCTTTAGAACAGGTTGCACAGATGTTTTGTCTGGGGACTTCCACCCACTGTTCTATGCAGTATGAAAAATTAAATTAATTGTAATAGTACTTGCTGATCCAAGAGTTTATCAAGCAGCAGCACAGGATAATGCCCCAAGGCACTCCCAGTCTGGCTTTACAACCCAAGTTCTGAGCCCAGAGCTGATCAGGGGGTTGGGAGTGCCAAGTTAAGAGCAGGCTGTGCCAGAGGAAAGGAGATCCAGCTGATCCATCCCTGAAGGGATCAGCACAGCCTCAGAATGTCAGTGTTGTGTGGAGCTGCAGGTTTTTGTTGCTGTCAGAAGGGTTTTTATTGTTTTTTACCGCTCCAATGTATTTGCTATTTTAAATCTTCTGTGTTACAACAGCAGAAGAACTGCTGGTTATCATCTAATGATATTATCAGGGCAATTAAACCAGTTGAAATAAGTTGCCACAGTCAGATAGAGAAGATGCCTCAGAACTGGCAGGGCCAAACAAAATGCTTTTTAAGATCTGATTTAAAAACAAAGCCTTTGCCATGCATGGGGCTGCAAATTCTTGGCCCAAAGGAGGCTGAGTCCATGTGCTCATTGGGGTATATTTGGCATTGGGCAGGGAAGTACAACAGATCCAGTCCCTTCACAGAAGCTGTCCCTTTTTGTATTCTTAATTTTACCCAATACTCCTGATTTAAATCCCAAAATACCCTGCACAATCAGTCTGATTTTAAAAGCCATTCAACTGTAGAGCAAAAGCTTCTGGGAAAAGACACATACAGTGAATAGAAACTCATTTCCCTGAGGAGCAAATGCTGCTCCTGCAGGTGAAGCCAAAGGTGGAACTCACCAGCTTCACACAGATCACGAAGGGTGGAGTTGCATCCCTGAAGTGACACACAGGAATTTTTGGTTTTGGTCTCTCCTGCAGGAGGAAGGGGTACAGAAGCACTCAGGTTACTTGCCAGCTTGGTTTTAGGAGCTGCTAAACTCTAAAAGGGGAAAAAAATGTGTTGAGCTGTGATGCTGAAGAGACCTTGCTCATTCTCTCCCTGTGTTTCAGTGCCTGTCACATTTCAGTGCAGTTGTGTGAAGTTACACCAAATCTGAATTTCTGTTCCCAAGAGGAGCAGCTCTCACTGCTCCTCACCTCCAAGTTCTACTTCAGCCCTTTCCCAAACAATTCCCTCTTTGATCTGATGGCAATGTGTGCAGCTTCAATGGCTTGTCCCATAACAAACTGTTACTCTTTTTTTGGTTAATTTTTTGCCATTTTAGTGAACTGCATCCATTCCTGTGCCCTCAGACAGCATCAGAACAGGCACCAGTGCAGAGAGAGGAGGATCTCTCTCTCCTGCTGGGAGCTGTTAAAGGGCTAAAGCTCAACTGGGACTTCACCCCAGATCCAAGCTGCAGGATTTTCCAAGGATTCACAACAGCTGCATACAATCTTTACAGCTGATCTGAGAAAATGGGTTTGTTTCAGGAAGACCAATGCCCAGGATGTGTGTCAGTCACACTGACAGCATTACTGAGCTGCTGGGCAGTGGCTCCCCAGTATTCCAGGCTGAAATGCTGATCCCATTTGCTCCCATGCAGCTCAAAGCACTCAGTGTTTTCCCAGTATGGAATTGTACTCCAGGCTAAGCACAAGCTGTACCTGAGGAGGGGCATCCTGGCCCTCCTTCCCTCAGTCCCACTCCCATCAGACACAAGGATCTGGCAAGCTCAGGGTAATTTGATTCACAAGAAAACTTGTTGGAAAACTTTAAATTTTTAGTGTTCCTTCCCATTATCCACCATAAACCGAATTCTGCTCCCATTTAGAAGACACACCAGTCAGTGAAGACTGTTTTACCCCATCATCAGGATCCTTTCAGAATAAGTATTTTTGTCTTTCTAAACTGACTTTACTGAGTGTGAAGCTGACAGTCCTGGCTCCAGTTTGCATTCCAGTGTCCGCTCCCAGCCCTCCTTCTGTCACAACCTCTCTACCAAAATGAGCTGCTGGACAACACAAGATCAGTGACAAATTCCATCATCACATTCCCCAGGACACTTCTAGATCACAATAAAGAATGCAAGAGTGCTTATAACTCACCTCAGACTCCTCATAAGTGTAGAATCCTTTTGTTATTTTCTTTTCATCAACATCACAAAATGCAGTTACCTGGAAAACAGCAGCAGAACATTTCAGTAGCACCATTTCACCTGTAATGTAGCTATGAGCAGAGCTGCAGGCATGGGATGGACACAGGAGTGGGGCAAAGCCCCCTGGGCCTCCTTTGGAGCTTAAACCCTGATTAAATCCTTCCTGGGTCTGTCTCAAGGAGTGGAGAAAATTCTGCAGGTGTCTATGAGCACATTCTGATCTAAGTCACTGACTGCATAAGGGAACACCACCAACCCCATCCTCAGGGAGTAAACTCATCCCAGAGACCAATTTCCTCATTTTGGCACTCCACTAACACCCAGGATGAGATGCAATAAAAGCCTCTCTCTTCCTGTCCCCCCAAGCATGGGATGTACCCCCAGACACCTCAGGACCACTGCTCTGGGTGCTCTGCAGTACCAGCCTCAATTCCAGGGCACAGCACACCAAATCTGGGAATTCCTATGGTTCTGGACTTCAATTTCAACTGAAAAGTTCAGCAGATCTGATGTTTAAGCACAAATAATTACTGCTTCACTTTGCTTATTCTTTACTAGAGTTATGAAAGCATTATTTGCAGCCCTAGGTGCCAGATATTTCAGATGGGTTTTTATTTGCATTCCTCATAAATATGCAGGCAGAACAAATGCCTGCCATCTAAAATACACAGTGGCCTCATTTTTGAGAGCCACTAGGTTGCCAGGAACATTTGGGAAGACTTTTTAAAATAAACATGGCTATGTTTTCCTCTGACTTCCGTTGGATCTATCCACATTATCTACATGGAGCTCTTATGCTGAAGCAGAGCAGTTGAGATAGTTAAGGTCATACAGAAATCAATTATTCTGGTGAAAGCTGGATAGCAGCTTTCATATCTTTTTAATTGCTGCATTAAAAATTGATTAACAACACTTACTGCTGAGAAAATCTGAAAAGCCAAACAGCTGTTTATTAATTTATTAAGTTAGAGAAGGCTGAAAATGTTGGCTGGCTTTCCATGTCTAAAATCTCTCTCACACATTTTCTTCCTGTGATTAAGATGGTTTTCTTTTACCTAAAGTGACCTCATTCTGTTTGTGTAGAGGGTTTTTCTACTACCATAATATCACTTCCTTCATTAAACATCAATGGCAAGAGAATGCAAACAAAAGTATCAAGGGACTGCAAATAAGGCAGCAAAGCACCAGTGTCCAAAGCAATGAGGGAAATGAGGGGATAAACTGGGCAGGGACAGTCCTTGGAACCCCTTAGAGGGACACAGGGAGACCTGGAGAAGACAAAACAGGCACCAAAAGAAGAACAGAACATTAAGGCAATATGGAATTTGCACTCTGGGGCTGTGTGAGTGAGGAATCACATCAGGAGCACAGCCAGAATTTGCTTTGGGGTTACACAAAGGACATGAGCCCTGTGTCAGCACTGGAATGGGAATGGAAGGGAAGGAGGAATTCAGGAAGGTGCTGGAGATTGTACAAGGTGTTGGTGGCTGGAGCAGCTGGGTTACACAAGCAGCTCCTGCACAGATGAATCCACTTTACATCCCTGGCCCCATTTCCATGCCCACTGCAATGCTTTGGGGTAGCTGGAAATTCAGATTCTGTGGATGTGTATACACACACAGATCTATAAATATGTGTGTACATGAAGGGAACCAGTAGAAGTCATTGTGGGAAGAGAAGTTCCCTGGCTTCATTCTCTTCATTCTGTGCTAACCACCTTTAAAATTCTCCAATATTCAGCAAATCTCAGTCCTACCACTTGTGTTTTACTGCCCTGGAAGCTGTGATCATAACAAACAATATTTAGCAAGATGTGCCTTCAACCCAACAGAGTTCTAGGAACAAAGTCCAATATGTTGATTTACTGTCCAATAAATGAAGCTATTTTTGGAGCTGATTATGCTCTTATAGATAATAAAAGCCAAAATAAACCACCAAAACTTATGACACAAGGTAAACAGAAATTCCATTTACACTTCTCTGTCAGTAACTGAGAATTCAGCTGCAAGATCTGTGCTGGAAAGTTTCACTGTTCACCCTCAGTGTGTTATAACCCAGTTAACAGAAACCCCTGAGTGGTGCCTGGACTTCTCAGCATGAATCAATTCCTCCCCAGTATCTAATCTCAATCTCTGTCAGTTTAGAACCATTTCTCCTTGTCCTGTCACTACATCCCCATGTAAACAGTCTCTCTCCAAAGGCACTTCTTGTACCACTAAATTGCCATTCATTCCAATTCTCCCTCTCACTCCATCACTCCAATTTCTGGGTGTAGAAAACTCTGCCCTTTCCCAACCCCCAAAACACCCCACACAAACCCCTCAGTGAAAAAAAGAACACAGGTGAGCCTGTGACAAATTTCCCTTTTTGATGCAAAGAGCTCAAACCCTTTTTGTTATCACTGAGGTATTTCCCTGTATAATTCTCAATGGGCTCAGGCAGCTTAGCCCTGGTATTTACAGTAGTAAAAAACAGGTCAGACTTGAATGGGTGATTTTCCTGCAGCCTGCACACCATGTGGGTGGGCCAAAATGTAAGGCAACTCTTTTTCTGACACACACTATTTATTTTCCAATTAAAGCAAAGCTGTGTTTGGAGTCTAAATACAGGACTTAGGCACAGTTGTTTATCCTATAAGGAGAAGCCAGGGCATCAGGCTTATGGGAGTTATTTACTTTATACACTATCAGGATAAACCCAGAGACACCTATTTATTTTCCTGCATTAATGGCTTTCTTTCTTGGAGCTTTTATGAAGAACATCTATCCACACATGAACTCCTATCTCCCTGTGAGAAACCATGAATTATAAAGCCATAAAGGAGTCTCCATTTGCTTTTTTTTTTTCCCCCCCTCTCCTTTTAGCAAAATTACTCTTTGGCAGTATGACACACTGAGTCCTCAGATCACACTTCAGTATTACTAAAATATATGAATTATTACATGGTTTTGTTTTAAACATGTATAAAAATCTGCACAATTACAAAAATTCCAAAGGAAAGGACACTGCTAATTCTCTCAGCTCAAAAGTGGAGGAGACAGCTGGGTCTCTGCCAGAGCCAAGCTAAGGAACTACTGTAAGACATTTTTATAAATATGGATTGCAACTAACAGTGGTGTAAGGGGAAAAGGAGAAATTGCCTTCTCCCTCCTAAGAGAAAGTTTACATTGCTGAAAAGATATTAACTCAGAAACAACCTCTGCTGGGGGAAGACACGTTTGAGGAAGATAAAAGCCCTTTTCTGGCTGCTCTTCCTAATAAATACAGGGGCTCAGCAGGGCCAGGCTGGGGCTATCAGACCTCCCTGGGGAAAGGAGATGGAAGGCAGCAGATCCTCCTCCAGTGACAGAAGGGTGCCGTGGGGTGCAGCTGGGGCTACCTGCCTGCTGCAGCTCTGCTGGGATTGCACAACCACCATTTAATTGTTTGTTTCCTGTGTGACTGGTTGGGTACTGCAGACGGTGTTTCCTCACACTTCCCATTCCACTCAGATTTCATAATGGAAAAACTGAAAGGTTTCATCAGCTTAATGATGTCCTTTTATGGTGAATGATCTTCACAGGATTTTATCTCCCCCATCTTGTTTTCACCTGGGGTCTGTAAAAGCCGTTTACAGAAAGCAACAACCTGCAATCAGCACATTCTCAGGTCTGGAAGGACATGAGAGGCAAGTTCCACATGGGAGAGTGAATAACTGAGTGGAACTTGACAGAAAACTGGAAAACCCTTCCAATAAATGGTCACCTGCACACTGTGACTTCCCCTTCCTCCTAACATCAGCTGGTGTCCTCAGAGTCACCTCCAAAGAGACAAAGGTGAGACAAAGACACCTCAAAATCCTACCGAGCAAAATCCAGAGACAACCTGCAAAACCCTACTGAGCAAAATCCAGAGACAACCTGCAAAATCCTACTGAGCAAAATCCAGAGACAACCTGCAAAATCCTGCTGAGCAAAATCCAGAGACAACCTGCAAAATCCTACTGAGCAGATCTTCCCTACTGCATTCCCTCCCCATCTCATGGAATCCCACAGCTGGTTTAAACTTCTAGTGAACCCTGTTAATTCTTCTATTTATAATTCTTTCATTGAAGCTTGTAGAAAGCCTCAGGAGCATGTTAATATACATCTCTGCAAGAGCAAAATCAATTTTGGCCATTCATGTCAAAACAAAGCAACTGAAAGCATTACAATGCAAGTTCACATAGATACAGCTAATGAAAAAACAGGACAAGAGCCACACAGGGGCATGAACAGCTTCTGCCATGCCATGGAAGCACCAGCCACAATCTGAGTGATTTTCTGTACCAGGAGCTGCTTTTATTTCCCCTCTTTAGCACTACAGCCAGGACAGTAACTGGGGATATCTTTAAATCCCAAGAATGCATTTCATTATTCCATTTAGACACCATTCCACTGAAAACAGCAGCAGCTTCCCCTTTTTGCACATATCCACAACAAAATCAGTGGAGAATTTTAACACCAGAATCCAACATGCAAAATCAGCTGCTGAACACTGGATATGAGACATTTCCCTTGTTATGTACAACACACACCTGCCTTCATAGGTGTGGGACCTCACTGCCAGAGACTCATCCCTGCAGAGGAAATCTGAGTGGTGCCAGGCACCTTTTGGGTGTGCACAGCTCTGTGCTGACAAAACAGAGCCTGCAAACAGCACTTCTCCCACATGGAAAAAACAGGGAGTTTTCCTGGCCAAGAAGCATTCACTACAGCCAAAATAAAGCCTTGATTTACCCCATGTCATTTTAGCAGGTTTTATACCTGGATTTAAGGGAAACTTTCAAATTTCATCTCTTTCCTTGTTCTGGAGGCTTTTAACTTGCTTTCACTCTGCCACTCCACTGTGGAGGTGGGTGTAACATTCTCCTCTTTACTCATGTTTCCTTGCTTTCCATGCCCCCACTCCAGGCTCTGATAGTGCCACTCACACACTTTCAGAATGGTTAAAATGCTGCAAAATGTGAGCATTTCTTGGCTGTGGGGATGAGCTGAAGGACCAGAGCTGCAACACAAGGTTTGGTGATGGTGCTCTTGGAAAAAGGCAAAGGGAACCCAATGGATGATTTTAAATGGTCGATGAGCCAAGGAAAAGGGCCTTCAAAAGACTTTTTCTGTTGTCACAGAGGAATGGCATGGCCTGGCTGTGTACGAGCACTGTTTCCAGCCCACTAATGAGCTGATGCTTATTTGGGCCTTTCCCCTGCTTTTCCATGAGCCACTGGAACTCTATTTTCAGCCATCGGAAATGACACGAAATGTTAATGCTCAAGTTCTCCTTTTAGCTGAAGTCTGATGGAGAATAAAAGAGCAGACAAGACAGCTCAGAAACCCCCCAGGCACATGGAGCATCCCAAAAAACATTTGGTTTCCATCTTCAGCTGCAAATTATAGACACAACGGATGTGTTTTAAACAAAAAAAGGCCTGTTTGACTTCATCCTTGCAGAAATGCTAATACTGAACCACTGTCAGCAGTGTGAATCAAGAAGGGGACAGCCAGGAAGCAGAATTTCCCTAAGAATACTGAGATCATGGTAATTAATTCATAAAAAAACCTACTAGTGGAATAATTTTTTTCGTGTGTTGCTGTTTAGCAAAAATCCTGAGCCTTGGATTTTTGCCTGACTCCTTTGGAGACAAAGCATCATTTTAATATTCAGTATACAGATGGCTGAGGGAAAAGGGAGAATTGCTGAGGTGTCCTTTTCTCTTTTAACATAACCACAGCTCACATTCACACTGTTTCCCAAACAAACTAAAGTAATAATTTGTTAGTGAGTATGAACACAGACAGACTGCTGCTTCCTGGAATTGCCTGAATTTTGTTTTCTAAGAAACAATGCTCTTTGGCACAGGGCAGAGCTGGGCTTTTCAACATCCCACAAAGACCTTGTCAGCAGAAGAAATGCAATTGCTTTGTTTACCAGGTTCTAAAAATACTAGAAACATTCTTTTTTGCTTGAAAAAGATGTTTTCTTACACACCCTAAGCCTGACAGTTCAAATGATTTAATTCTCTTCCTGAGGATTTAGTAGAGTCCAGGTTTGTTTCAAAATTACAAAATAATACAAGATGTATGTAGGAGGGGTTTTTTGAGTTTTTTTTTTATTTTATCCTAGGAGTGTGTGTCCCAAATTTTCTGCAGGTACTTGGTGCCAATTGAGAAAACAACCCTGCAGTGACTCCACAGTCCAGCCAAAGTCAGTCAGGACTTCTGATGAAATTCTGCATCTCAATAAAAGTATGCAGACAAACAAAGCATAGGTGAAATCTCAGGAGCCTAAACTGACTTAAAGTATTAAACCAACTAAAATTAAGTTTAGGCAGCTATATTCTAAACTTAATTTTAGTTGGCTTTATACTTTTATAGGTTTTTATATCTATAAATAAAATATAATCGTCATCATTATTATTATATATAATCATGAAATAATATATAGAACATAAATGTCATAATAAATCAACAAATAAAAAAATCATATTTAATGGACAGGTCTGTCCTCTCTGAATGAAGCAACTGATTCATTTAATGTCTTTTCATCTAGCTCACCCACTGCCACATGATGGCAATGACTGAGGGATGGCTGTGCATTGGCACTGGAATATCAAGCAGGAAATTCAGTTCAGTTTTTACTTTGTACATTTACTCCCATGCCTATTCAGTAATTCTAACTGTGTGTATACAAATGTCTTCTATTTTTTTATATGTGTGTGGTCTGAGGGCCACAACATTAATCAGGTTTTTATATGTATTTGTCATTTTGTCTTCCCATCTATATTCTTAAGAAAAGAAAAACACATGCAGCAATAAAATGAATGTTCTGTAGCTCTTTATAAGAAACAGCCATTTGACATTAGCCCTAAAGCCTTTATCTAACACAAAGTTATTGCACACAAGAATATGTTATAAAAATAAGGTATTTAGACTTTTGGACAAATCTATCCTGAGAAATATCTGCCACTGCCAAATCCCAGCATATTCAGCTGAATGTGAATGGGACAGCCATGTCCAGCAGCTTCTGCTCACCCCTTCAGCCCACACCAAACCCTTTTTTTGGCAATCAAATCCTTTTTGGCAATCAATCCCTTTCCAAAGGGAGTCACAGTGGCCAGGGACGTGTCCAGTATCCACTTTGGAACTGGGCAAATATTACACAGCTATGGATGACCCTGGGCAAGGGAGTTCAGCACCATACAACCCAAATAAAGAGTTGCTCTACTCACCCTGGGAACCTGCTAACTACAGCTGTGTCTCACCCTCCACTGTGCTTACCAGGGATATGGTGCATTTCTTGCTCTCCATGCCCACCATGAGCTCTAAATAAAATACCATGGCATTTTAAAAGAAGAAATACATCACACAGAATATTGAGAATTGCCCCAGTTTGTATTAATTATCAACTACAACTTTGGGGACAAAATCTCTTATGAGAATTTTGCTCAGTTAGATTAGAAGAATATGAAGAAGAAGAAGTGGGTTTGTACAAATGTCACTTTCCAGCTCACCTTTTTCTGATTAGCTGGTGACAAGCTCCTGTAGAGCTTCTTGCCTTGCTTGCCAGCATTCCAAATGGTGAATGATGTCCAGGAGCTCAGGACTCTGTCCTCGAGGAACCTGACTCGGTGATTCCAGATGGTTTCCCTGGAGAGTTGGAAAAAGGGCAGATTTTGTTTTAGCATTATTATAGAGCTATGTGCACATGTACACACTCACCTACAGGTAAACCTGACCAAAGGGATTCATATAATTCCAAAAAAAAATTCCAAAAATCACATCAGAACATTAGGCTGGAAATTTCTGAGGGAAGTGTAGAAAAGAAATTCCGTGGAAGTTCTCACACAAAAAACATTTGGTCAGGTTTACAGCCTTAGACACTGAAGAGCTCCTGACATCTTCCACAAGTTCAAGACAGGTTCTCAGAAAGAGAAAACAATGTCAAGGAAAGCAGTTTGTTCATGGTCCATTTCTCCCAACTGGCAAATCCACTTGGACAACTACAGCTTTTTTTTGAGTGTGTGTTCTAGCCCATAATGCAATATTTAAGACTGCAACATTTATCATGGATTAAAGAAAACTGCCTGCTGTTAAAAACATCTGCTTTATTTCCAGCATTCATTTAATATTCATTAACTAGGAACCCACCTCAGCCTTATTAAACAGTTTCCTAGACAGAATAAATTGATTTCCTCAATTTGACAAATGATACTTCCCAACATCCATCTCTGAACAAGGCGCCTTGAGCTGTAACTTTCTTTCCCAGGAAATTCTGATGAACCCCTAGTGGTGTCTCCTTATTTAAGGCAAACTTCAAGTGGAGTTTTCCATTTTCTTGTTTGCATCATTCCTTCACAGTCCCAGTTACGTTCTGAAGACCACACAACCCTCATAGGACCCAGTGACCCCACTTCACTTCAGCACAGCCAGATCCTGCTCACTTCATCCTTCACCACTGATCCTGCTCTGATAACTTGGAAAAGACCTCGTGCACAAATAAAATTTCCTCACAGCTCCAAGGATGATGGCTCTGCACCAGCATTTCAACTAATGGGGAAAAAGAAAATTTTGGATTTGATCAAAAATCTCTTTTAATGCAACCACAAGATGCATTCCTGCTGAAAAGCTTTAAGTGCTGCTGGCATCCTTTGACACTTGCCTTTTTCCATGTTCATGAGAGCATACTGCAGTCCCAAAGGAAAGTTTAAGAAACAAAATATGAAGGTCAAGTATTTTTCCAGGATCACTTTACTAGGCATTTTAGAATTTCTGTGTGCATCTAAAAAGGAAGATTATTGCTTTGCACATAAATGGAGAGCTTTTAAAAGTGATTTCCTTTGAAATGTGACTTCAGAAAGATAACACCATATTACATTCTAAAGGAACTTCAGAATCTGTTCTGTTGGCTTGAGTGGCACTGGCAAGTTTCTTTTCCACTTGAGTTTACAACATTAAAGAAACTAAATTAAAAAACCAGGCAGCCTTACAAGGCATGAAGAGAACTTGTAACAAATTTCTAGGTGCAAACACTACAATCTACCTCCAGGCTTATAAAAGATGATTTTATTTTCATGAAGCTGTCCCAGCACAGCAGTGTTGGCTCTTCCAGACAGTTGTGGTTGCTGTCTAGGCCATGAGACCCTCAGTGCCCTACTGAGGTAAAATTCATTCAGACCAAATCTCAGAGCTGTTAATCACACATGAAGATTTCAGACTGAAGGAGATTTACTGACTCATCTCACCTATCAATGTTCTCCTGGAAAAGCAAGTGGGGAAAGCTTGTAAGAAAACTGCACTCTGAAATAAAAGGGTATGAAAGGTATTAAACTCCAAATTAATTGGGTTGTTGTTCAACCACAAGAATATTGTCAGACAGCTTCATTTAACAACAATAAAAAACTTTCTTAAATATGTACTTTGTTGTAAAAACAAAGCCAGTATACCCAGCAGTTGGGATGTTTTGCTTGCATCACTATGAGCCATTCTTATGACAATGCCCACAGAAAAGCATTTGAAGCTCACATTGTTGTGGTGTTGTGAGGGTCCCAGGACAAGGTGAGAGATGAGAATTGACTCCAAGTTCTCAGAAGGATGATATGATATATGATATATGATATATGATATATGATATATGATATATGATATATGATATATGATATGAAAAGGAAAGAAAATGATATATTAAAACTATACTAAAGAAAGAGAAAGGAGACATCAGAAGGCTAGACAAGAATGATAATTAAAACCTGTGACTGACCAGAATCCCAACAGAGGTGGACTGGGATTGGTCATTAATTAAAAACAATTCACATGGAACCAATCAAAGATGCACCTGCTGGTAAGTAACCTCCAAACCACATTCCAAGCAATCAGATAATTATTGTTTACATTTCTTTTCTGAGGCTTCTCAGCTTCTCAGGAGAAAAATCCTGGCGAAGGGATTTTTCATAAAATATCACAGTGACACTCACACCTCCATATTGTGTGTTTTCAATGAAAAAATTCTATCAAACACTTTGAAGTCTTGAGTTAACCCTGAAATACTGTTAACAGTGCAAGCTGAGATACCAGATAAACACAGAACTGAGGGGAGAGTGGCACTCACAGGCTTCATCTTTGTGAGAACTCCCTCTGCACAAACAATCCCACAGGCTGAGGCAGAAGGAGCTTACAGGTGTCAAAGGAGAGAGTTTCGGTTATTCCCTTCAGGTTTCTGGTTCACCTAAGTTGCCACTTTTTTTTTTTTTTTTTTTGATGTTTCCAGAAGAGATAACTGGGATTCCTGCCTCGAGGGATAAGGGAATGCCATTTTCCCATCCTTCAGCAGCCAGTGCAGGTGCAGCAGACAGGAGCTGCAGCAACGTGCAAAGGGTAATTAAAGAAAACGCCTGAAACGATCCAGAAGTTGTACAAACCACCACTCAGAGATGATTCTCACAGCCATTTTCAGATTATGCATTATTACATATTCACAGCCACCAGCAAAACCTAGGAGGTATTATTACTCTGCATCACTCCAAATCAAGGCAGCTTTTCCTACCCATCTCACAAAAGATTAGAGTAAGCAATTTGCAGCAGCCTTTAGTACCATGTCCAAGCCTGTATTCAGTTCACAAGATTTTCCTCAGCCAGAAGGTGGGACAAAATTCTTCTCAATGTACAAATTTGTCCCCATATCCTAACGCTCTTTCTTGACCTCAAATCTTGAAATACATTATTTCCCCAGTTCCTTTCATTTTGTTGCCACAAGTTTGTAAAAGAAATGTTAGGAGTATTTCCACTCAAAATGTCATTCTTGAGGCTCACATAATTTTCCTCAGATCTCACTTGCCCTGGCCCCTGAATGCTCATCAGTTATGGAGCCTAGGAGGAAGAAGAGGAGCCAAAATCCTGCAGGAGTGAAATGAGGGTATTCATGCAGAGGGTGAGAATGACTACACCGTGTGTTCCTCAGCCCCAAGTTGTTATTACCAGACCATCCACCCAAGTAATGCAACAATGGAGCTCTGTTAAAAATGTGTGGTGACCCTACTGACTGAATACAGGAGTCAAGAAACATCTGCTCTACTCCTATTTTGAAATGAAAGATAATGTGACAATAAAAGCAACATGATTTAATGTCTGAGCTCAGTCAAACCTCGCCATATTGTTGCACTGCCTTTCCCCTCCTTCCCCCAGTGAGGCCACATAAGTGAATCCACAGAGCAAAGACAAATGTACAAGTACTTGAGCAATGCAGAAATACAAGCCCAATATCCTGAACAGTACTGGAATTTTAGGCATGGATTGCCATCCACAGAAATACTATAGACCCATAAATCTGACCTTTTCTCCCTGTGCTGGCCCTGCACGGTGCTCAGGTAACAGCAGGCAGGAAGAGGAGCTGCCCAAGTGAGCATCCTCTTCCAGGGCCCTTTTATTGATAGCAGGGAAAGAGAGTTCTGGATGAGAGGTGAATCTCACCTGATGGATAAACCAGAGAACTTCACCATCACAGTGAGAGCTGAAAAAGCAGATCCCTTACAGCCAGTGTTGCACACAGAATTCAAGGCCCTTACCATCCACAGGAAATTCAGAAATAAATCCTGTTTGAACCTTGGCCATACTGGTGAATAAACTGATTTTTTTTGCCGTTGTTGTTCTGTTGAACTTCATGTGAACTTATTAATTGCTGGACTATATCGTCCCACTGAGTTATTACATTTACACTGTTAATAGGTTCTATTAATGTCTGAGTTCATCTTCAGGTCACGGGTCATTAGCTGAGGCATGGTTTGCATTGTGGCCTATTTTTCATGAAAGGCTTATTAAGAGAGACAGAGACTATCAATGTTAATGGCATTTACTTTTCAAGAATCTAATGAGGTCATTAGTTTCCATGTTTAATTGAAGTGCCAAATGCAAGCATAGAAGATAAAAATGCAGTTGACCTCATCTTAATTTCAGCTCTACAGGAGTATGTTATTCCTCTCTCCTGCCTATTTTTGGCCGTGTATGTTTGTGCAGGAAATGAAGGAGGCATTCCTGTGCTCACCACAGATCCAAGGCCTGGCCTCAGAGCACCTCTGAAACAGCCAAATGTGTGTTTCACACTAATGCCTGTTCCTCTTCGCTCAGATGACACTTGAAGCTCCCAGTGCCTGAAACCAGATGTTTTCAATAGATTATGTAATTCTGCTTATTTCTGCAGAGCAGCATCATGCTCGTTCTGAGCACAGGGGAACTGAAATTACTGAAGGTGCACTTCACCTTTTCTGTGTAAGAGGGAATTGCTCAGATCTTGGACAGAAAGTACAAACCCTCTTTTCCATATGTATTAAATTTGTCTTGACTAAAAACTTGTAAACTGCTCCAAGGATTAGTGCATGCCCCAACCACCTGTCTTCATGAGCTGCACTACCTGAAGACAAGTGCAATGTTTTATTGCTCACCTCAATCCAAGCTCACTTTCATCTCACAGTGTGGTATTGTTGTATATACAGTTCCTTTCTCTCCCCTTTGGCAAGATAATAATCTACCAATTTTAACATGTTTTTATTATACATTAGACTTTCTTACTCCAGTACTCCTCACTCTAAACTCTGCTATGGTCTCACATCAATTTAATGTGGCCGTGCAGCACTGAGTACACACAACCCTAGGGTACAACACCAAATAAAGTGATTTAGATCCAAGAGATATGAAAAGTGGGATTTTGTGCTGTGAATTCCTAGCTGAGAGAAGTTTCTCAAAATCCAGCAGATATCCATCACAGGCTTTGGATGAGATGACAATGAGAACATTCATATTTCTGCGTGCACCTAATGAAATCTAAACACAGACACTGAACTTCATACAGATTCTGTCACGCACCCAAAACATTTAATAATGCAGACTGATGCCTCCAGGGTAAGGGAGAATGCAAATAAGATTTAGTTTCCTGCTTCACAGATATTCTCAACTCCAGATATGTGTTCCAGAAGGATACTAATCGTAGGAAATGACCTAAAGCACATGATTGTTTACAATTATATGTACTAACTAAAACAATAAAAGAACCAAATGTCACTTGCCAAGCAGTTTTACACATATTTTAGGAAGTCTGAAAATGCAGTGAGGCTTCTTTCCCCCTGGAAGGTTCTGGAAGACACCCACATAAACTGAAACCATCACAGGTTACGAGTGACTGTTGTCTTTTGCTGGAAAGAATGAATGACGCACCTTTGTATAAAAATGTCCTGCTATGGTTTTTAAGACTGAAACCATTCTTAAAAAAAAAAAAATCAACTTTCCTACAACATCATTTTGATCTCAGACAAGATATTAATTTGGCTGGTGAGTTACTACTTCCAAGGCTAACTCAAAATTTAAAACATGACCTGCGCCAATGGCAAAAAGCAAAACACCACAGAAAACTGCTCAACAAAAGACACCATATAAAGAAAAAGGCTTCTAGAAAAGCCAGAACATGCATTAAATAAGGTGCAATGACCAAGAGGCAAATTAGGCAAGACCAAATTTAAATTATAAACTTAAACCTTTGTGATGAGTCCATTAATCTCTTTTTGCTCAACGTTCATTTCGGTCTCCAGACACAAACACTGGGCAACCCTTCAGAACTCGGGCAACAAACAAGAGAATGAGCCAGGACAAGGAGCTGTTGCACAACCTCATGTTTTGGAAAGCCACCCCAAATATCATCCCCAGTAGTACCAGCAGGAAGCCAAGAGGAAGAGCAGCTCTCCTGATTTCTTAGAATGAGACAAGAAAGGCGCCAATTTGGACAGGCACCCTGCACATCTGAAAGAGCTCACAGCATTTCCACATTCCCCCAGGATGCTGTAATTCAGGGTGCTTGTGCCACACAGCCTTGGAGATCTGAATAAGCAACAGCTTGCAGTAAATTCAAAACAAATTAATTTCCAAGAATTAGATGCTTTCCCACAGATAGAAGCAAAAGGCTTCCAAGAGTCCCATAATGCATGGCTGAAAAGTTGGTCACTAAGTGCCAAAAGGATCACACAGTAAAAGAGGAAAAAAAAAAAGAAATCTTTACATTTCAACATGAATAAAAGGGAAAATAATTTATCTCATGCTTGTTTGCAAAAGCAAAAGCATATGTACTATTTGCTGGAATGACCTTTCCATACTTAAATGATTTTATATAGATATTCACATTTATGAAGATCTGTAGTGACATTAACCATGAGTGTGCTATTTATGGCACTTATTTGTTTTACACTATGTGCAGCAATACAGGGATGGACAACCAAAATGTACACAGAAATGTTCATTTTTACTGGTCAGTTCTACAAAGCCATAAAAACAGGACTGACTGAAAGGTGTACTCATATCATTAATCAGTAAGAAAACAGTTTACTTAATTACCACTGTGATTCTGGCATGGGATTCCTAAAGGACAGTACAACTCATGTAATTTTTTATTAATGTCACTGCATAAGAGAAGGGAACAGCTTGGGCTCAGCTTGCAGCACGTAGAGGAATCAGCAATTTAACACCTCCTTTAGGGGCTGAGCAGCCCAGAAAGGCAGCAGGCAACAAAAGCAGCTTACAAGGAAGCACCTGAGATAATTACTCCTAAACATCCTCAAGGATTTTTCAAACCTCATTATCTGATTTAGGTGGTTTAGACCCTTTAAAATAAGAAAATAATATATGTAAAGGCAGCACATTATCAGATTAAAGGTTTGGTTTTGGTCTGGTTCTTTTTTTTTTTTCCAAAAGACCTTTTCTGTTGGTACTACAAGTTTCTGTTTACTTTTTAAATATTGAGGCGGTTGATTTTGAAATTAAGCCACAACATTTCAAAAAATATTTTTTTACATTATGGTTCATACGTCAAAAAACACGACAATGAAATTTTTACGTATTAAAACTCCTAATTGAAAACCCCAATGCAGTTTCACCGTCTTTGCTGCTGATGATCCAAGACAAACCCAACATTGAAATTCTCCTGGAAAGCACAGCTTACTCTAGGACAGAGTGAGTGGCAGCCTGGGGGTGGTACCGGTAGAGCAGGAGGCAATGGTTCACTCGAAAGACTCCACCGCCCTTCTGGAGATGGTCATAAAAAAACAGCAAATCCTCTGGGACACCCTGCAACAGAAAACACTTATTAGATCAGCATTCAGTTACATCTGAAGGTGTTTTATTTCTCTGCCAGATTAATATGGTTCGACAGAATTGCTACTCATAAATACAATTTGGAGGGTGTGGACTCCCCAAGGCCAGGTTGGATGGGGCTTGGAGCAACCTGAAAGTGTCCTGGAAGTGAAACAAGAAAATCTTTAAGCTCCAACCCAAGCCCATCTCTGATTCTATACCATTATTTGTGTATGTCCCAATGAACTTCTTGAATGGGTCATGAAATAAATGCAGCTAATGCTGCTGAATGAGCAGTGCTGTTTATAAATGAAGGGCAAGCACAGAGGTGGAAAAATCAACATTATTTCATTTTGACTGGGATCTCAAGCTTGGTGCAGGTGAATCCAAAAGAAAGAGAGACACAGCTGCTAAACAGTTTGTGCAGCCTAAAGTTCCATGTAACCAAATAGTTTGTACTGCAAGGGATCAGTGACTTGAGAAGGGTTTTTTTCTCATTTTACTGGAATTGTCCTTCTTTCTCTGGCTGTCACACAAATGCTGGTCTCTATTTAGGAAAGGTGACTCAGGCACCATAATGACAGACTTCAATAAAAACTGCAATAAAGGCAACCTCAGAATGAGGCAACATCTGAATTTTATTTTTTTTTTCCTTGAAACTTCCTTCTATAGTACATTCATCCATATGGGATTGCACCCACTGCTGCTGAAAACACTACAGGATAAAAGTTCTTGCAATTGTGGATCTAGCAGCCTCTAGGAAAAATGAGGGATTTCACAATCATTTCAACATTTTCCACTTAAAAATCAGAGAATCTTCATGCAAGTGATGCAGTGTCAGAAGGGCAATTATATGGCTCATAGCACTCATTTCCATTTTTCCATTTCCATTTTCCATTTCCATATGAAAGCAGAAACCCACCTTTAAAGTCCCTCCACAGAAGGTAAAAAAAAGTAGTGTTTATTTATATTTTGCAAAGCTACAACTTCTTGAAATACTAGAACATTTCATTCTTTCATGTTTAAACACAGATATTTCTTCCTGCAATACAGTGTTTAAAAGGTCACATGGTTTTTACCAGACTAAAAAGCTCCCTTTTATAAATCAGGTGGGTCAAAGAAAACATTTAAGTGTAGCAACCACAGAAAGTTGAAAGATAAAATGACAAAATTTTAAAGGAAAAGAAGGTAGAGAGATTGAAATAAATTTGTTTTTGTAGACAGTATGACACATATGAATAACCAGGTCATAAACCTCAATTTTAACCATTCTATTTCAACACAGAAACATAAGAGTACAAGTTAAAAAAAATATTAATTGAAATTTTCCCCTATTACTACAGCTTCTGAGTTTCTTCCATAATTAAGAAAATGAGATTCTCTAATTAAAGTGCTGGACTGGCCCTCTAGTTATGAGAGCAATACAGTTCAGTGACTATTTCTCATCCCCACCAGGCTGAGTAGCCAGAGGGGTGTGGGAGTGGAAGAGAAATGAGACAAAAACCTCTCTGAACCCTGGAAAACAACTCCAGACCACTCAGCTGAACATGTGAATCTTGGGAGAAATCAGAATCCCGTCAAGCTCTGGGCTCTGCAGCTCCTGCCCTCCCTCTGGTTCATGTGTGACACTGATTTGAATTCCCACATTCTGAATTAAATGGATTCTGCTCACTAAGGGCAGCTCATCTGCAGCTATTGGTATTTGTAGACATTTGTCTGACTTCTGGTTTAAGAGCTGCAATGCAGAAGAAAACTTTAAGACAACTTGATACAATTTATGCTTTACGTGAACTTTGAAAGCCACAAAAGAAATCTGGGAGAAGCTGGAGTGGCAGCCAGCAACCACAGTCACCAAGAAGACAAGAAAAACACAAAATCAATTTCTTTCCATTTATCTTGTAGCTCTTTCTATATTTTCCTTATTGTGGACTTGAAGGGGAATCCTGAGCCAGCAGAAAAGTTCAAACCTTTTTTCTGGTCACACAGAGCCACGTCTCAGGGCACAAGTGCAGCAGATATCAGCTTGCTGCAGGAGCCAGATTTTGATTCTGATCTATGATTAGGACACATCTCAGCAATTCCTTCTCCTTTGGATAAGCATTTACATTCTTCAAGACAACTGTTAATATGTATATTAAAGAAGAGTTACTCCAGAAGTAAAAGGATCTTTCAAAAAAGGCTGTTTGGTTCCAAGGGCTCTTTTGCTTTCCTTTAAGTGGCAGAAATCCTGTGGAATAAAGTGTACTCAGGCCTAGGAAGGAGCAGGTGCCTTGCACTGCTCAGCAGTGGCCTCTCACATTACAAAGGAGCAGCACTGCCGTGGATTTTTCAGAGGAAAATGTTGACTGTGTTATGGATCCTGCAGGGATGGGACTTCCTAGGGCTCTTGAGCGTGTAAGTTTGCTGCAACACAAGAGTTCCTTCCCAGCTGAGATCTATTATTGGATCCAGATGGCATTTTAAACACCAGGAATCCTTGTGAAACAACAGAGCTCTGAAAGAGAAAGCTGCTTAACCACTAAAGGGATATTTGAATGTATTTTTTGAAAATTAATATCCATTGCTAAAAGTATCAATTACTAACCCAGCATTTCAGCAATAGGCTACCACATCAATAGCTTTCAGCAATAATAAATACAATTAAATTGCACAGTTTACATGTTACTGGACTACATGCAGAATTTTCCATATTATAGGCAAAACCCAACCCCACATCCTCTGCTGCAAAAAGGCATAAACTAATTACAGCTCCCAGAGAAAAGCACAGCCTGGCCTTGCCCTGCTCTAACCAGCCAAATGCAAAATCAGAGTTCACTCTTGCACATTCCCACTGAACAGGGAAAGGTTTCTGCTGACCCAGTATTTTGGGCAGGTGCTGCTTGGTGTGCTGATGGCTGTACAGATGAGGGCCTGATTTTTTTATACACCATGGGGTGTCAAGCAGATCCCCAACCTGAGTTAAAGTAACTCCTTGTTCAGGGATTGGCGAAATTATCTATGATCCTTCTCATTGCTTGCTGTCCTCACTCCTGGCAGCAAACTGTGCTCCAACTGCAGCCACCTCAACATTTTTCAAAGAGCTTCAAGCACCTCCCAACAACACTTAGGATGAGGAGCATCAGCAGGGATCTTTCCAAGGCAAAGCCTGGAGGTTTCCCTGAGGGGTTTGTAACGTTCCTAGAGGGACCAACAGCAATTTTTGGAGGAGTTTTAATGCAAGTGATGCCCTGTGCAATGCTGTAACCACGAACACCTGCTAAGGTCATGCTGGGATGGCCAAGAGCAGCACTTCAGGCTGAAAGTCCTTTCATTTGCTCACTTGGACAGAAAACACCATGGGGCTGTAGAGGCATATACATAATATAAAAGCTGCCTTTTACTGCTAAACCAGCATCAGTCTGTCCCAGCTTCCTCACCCATCCCTATCCAGCCTTGCCCCAGTCCCATCTGACTCCCTGCCCTGTCCCAGCTCACAGGCACCCTGGCAGAGGTGGCAGATCCTTGTGAGCACAACCAGTGGAGATTTAGCCTGTGCAGAGAAGTCTGACTGGTGAAAATGGGAGATCTACCATTATTTCGTGAATACATGCACTTATAAGAAAGAGCAATGACAAATAAGACAGGAGAAGTACATCAATCCACAGGGGGAAAAAGCTTTCAGTTTGGAAAAGCTTGGTCCTCCCTTTTGGTCAGGGGCATCAAGGAAAACTGGGCTGCAACATTTTGTAAACCAGTCAGCACCATCAGGGTAATTGTTGGACAGAAAAAATCACTCAAATTCCTCAGAGGAGCCTAAAACTGGCGAATGGGAAGAATTAAATAGCTATTAATAGCTTTTCTACAGGATTATCCAAGATATTCTTAAGTCTCCCTTTCTGCAGATCTGTCACTTCATTTCTTGGCTCTCATCCAAATGCCTTTCCATCATTTTGCCTTGATTACAGGACCCAGAGCCCATTAGGATTTATTTTATTGTTTAGGAAATAACAGGTTAAAGGAAACTCCAAAAGGTTGCTTTCATCCAAACGTCTTGGCACAGAGAAATGCAGTTAAACAAAGATGATGGGGAAGTCAAATGGAAGAGAGGTGGTAAATTGTAATTGATATTTAATAACAGACCAGCAGAAAATATAATTAGACATGGGGTATGGGGTGAATTTTCAAATAGCTTATAAAGTGTAATTAATCACAGGCTCCACCACTTTTTCTCTGCTTTTTAGATCAAATATTGATCTCTGTTCAGCCTTAACTATATCAAGCCAAAAACAAACAAAAAACCCCCTGTAGTGCTTGTATTTTATCCCAATTTTCCCCACAGCATCTTGATAGCTTATTTGACAGACTGACAGTATTTTAATTCACATTCCAAAAAAAACCAAATTCCTACTTGGCCTTTTACCTCTCAGGCATTATTACAACCACTTGCCTTTCTGAATGGAATGACATTTGTGTGCTCTGGCAGGGAAACATGGAAAATTGCATCAGTGAGTGCCTAACAGCTACATTTACCTCAGAGCTTTCCACATGGCCTGCAGTCTCCTGTGCTCAAAAGGGTATTTTGACACCTCCTCAGTGCGTGTTTTTTGTGACCTTTTATCACAAAAATAGAATGAAACTGAGCTCCAGACACTTTGTTCAGAGGCACAGTTTGTATTCAGAAAGGCTGGTGCTTTACAATGCACGATTCCATCTGGGGCTCATTAAGAATAATTTCCCCCTGTTTACACTTTGAGATTAGCTCAGAACTTTAAGGCTGTCACTCCGTTTTCAGTTTTCATACACTTAAAAAGGAAGGATAAACACAGGGGTGACAGGAAATTTGGAACCAAGTTGTGGTAAAATTCTAGAGAAAGAGACAAGTTTGGCACGTAACAGTTGTGATGTGGAGAGTAATTCTGCCTGCAGAGAGCCAAGACTGCAATTTTCCACCCTTGCATGCAGGGCAGCAATGCTCATTTACACAGCTCTCCTTGTACTCAGCATTTCTGTCAGACACATGAAAAAATAACTTTTCTTCACTAATAACAGGCACCTCATCTCCCACTGCACACAACTGGGGAGTTCCCCACTCTAACAGATGACACAGCTTTAAAATCTGCTTTTCACATCAGGCCAGAACATGGGCATTTTTCTCCTCAGCACAATTTTTTGTGATGCTTTTGGACACGGTTATTACTTTTTAACAATGGTGCTACTTATTGGGAGACACCAAAAACTGC
This sequence comes from Molothrus aeneus, assembly GCF_037042795.1. Lineage (NCBI taxonomy): Eukaryota > Metazoa > Chordata > Aves > Passeriformes > Icteridae > Molothrus > Molothrus aeneus. Next base: position 2,881,864 of record NC_089670.1, on the reverse strand, counting down.
AGCAGCAAAGCCACCCGTGGTAATGTCACACACCAAGTGTCAAATGGGAGTTCTGAAGGGTTTAGTGAAGTGCTGCTACTTTTTTCAATAAGGAAGCACTGCTCTTTGTCCAAAATTGATTAAAAGATTGTTTCCTTTTAGTTTCCTAAAAAAAAATAAGTCAAAAATATGGTTCATCATGTGACTCTTCTTCCAGCAGGGGATAATATTTGAAATGTTACTTTATAGGCTTGTGACCACTTCCATTGTATTATCTCAGTCTCAGAGCACCAGCAGAGCTTGCTAAAATCTTTTCAGTACTCCTGCTTCAATTGTCATTTATCAGAGATTGCATAAATAATTTTAGTTAATTAATATAGAAAATTTTAGTGATTAATTTATTATTATTAGTATTAGTATTTGTATTAGTATTTAGTGATTAATATGTAATTAATATATTTTAATTTTAGTTAATTAATATGTAAAACCTGTCAGGTTCTTAGAGACCATTTATGAATAGATTATTTTGTTTGGATCTAAAGGAATACACTTCAAACAACTGCAGATCTTCATCAGAAAGAACTTCATTAAAAAAACAAAAAAGAAAAATGGAAAAAACCTGTTTCACCTAAAGCCTGAATGCCTGGAGAGAGAAATATCTATCTGGAATAAAAAAAGGATTAAAAAAAAGGTTTACACCATAGCACATCTATTTGTATTTGATCACTCCACCCACTCTGTTACCATCAACATCAAATCACAATTTCTCCCATGGAAGAATTACCCTCCATTCTTTCCTCAGCACTGAAATACGAAGAACAGGTGTTTGGATTTAATTTCAAATGAGAAATGCAGCTTTTTGGCAAGAAACAGCTCAGCAAATGGAGAAGGCCAAAACATGGGGATTTGTTGGCCTGTTCTGTGTTTACTTTCAGCAATGTGACACTGGCAAGCCTCATTAATAAACACTGACACAAAAATGGAGATGGAAGTGATCAGATTAATGCAGATCCTGGCACAGGTCAGAACTTACAGGGATGAGACCCTTCAGAGTATTCTCAGCTCTGCTGATACACAGAAAAACTTCCTTTGCTTTAAAGGGATTCTTTTCAAATGAAAATGAACAAGTTAGAACAATGTTAAATACTTTGTAACACTAAATGCTCAAGATTTAAGGCTTGATTTTGTGTCCTCTAAACCCAGAGAAGACAAAGGTTTGACTTTACTGCTTTGTTCAGATCTGTTCTGTTCTTAGGGTATTTTTCTGAAGGTCCTCTGAGTCAGCCAGAGTCTGAGCTTGGACATGTTGGACACTTCACAACGGGGACAAACAATAAGTTCAACTTATCACTGGTAATTCTTCCAACTAGAAGGACATATCATGCATTGTGGCTGAAAAATCATCAGCATTAAGATTGTCAGTGTACTGCAGCTGAATAACCAGTGGCATAGTTCCTACACAATTACACAGAGAGAGCAAAACAGAAAAAAACCCAACTCATAAAAACAAAACAAGGAGGAAAAAAAGCCAAAATGAAAAGCAAAAAGCACAGAACATTTATTAAGTTAAATAAGTCTGTTTAACTTAACCTCTTGAACTTTATCATTAGGCTTGCTGTTCTATTGTTGCTGCTGCTTTAACTTGCTTGCTTTCTTTCTGGAGCTTACTAACAATGCTCAAGAAGTCAAACATCCTTCAGAGAGTGAAATTACAATGATAAGAAATAATAATAAAAAAGAAATAAAGAGCGTGGGTCAGCAAATGTAGATTGTATTGGGAGCCAGGCACCATTCCCTGCTCTTCCACTCACCCACCGTGTAATTAAGGGCAAATCTTTTCACTGCTCTAAACAACTCAGTTCTCTGTCTGCTGTCTCCTTATAATTATAATTTTTTGACAGCCCAAAGAATAATATTTGTATATCCTCATACATACACACACATGTATATATATACACACACTGCATGGCACTGAAGGGCTTCATTTAAAAGCTATAAAAATAATCATCATCATCATCATCTGTTGTAGTTTAAATAATTAAATAGGAAATAGCCTTAGCAGATTTGTTTTGGAGTGCTAATAAATGAAAGCTTTAAAAAAAAATCAGTACCACCCATTTTAGCCCCAAAATCTCAGCAAAACCACTGGAAGCCAAACCTCTCAGAACCAAACCACACAAAATGGATCCAAATGTGTTTAAATTAGATCTATTTGCCAACATATTTCAACTACCACAATAAATACTGCTAACAGACACCCATGGATTTTATTCCATGAACACACTGATGAGCTTGAAGCAATCAAATTGAACTCGTACAGGAAATTCATAAAGACAAAGAACACCTAACTGTCAGGGGAAAACCACTTCTGAGACCACAGGTATTGAATTTGTAACCTCTCAGCCCTGACCCTTGAGCAGAAGCTACTTAAAACCTTCCAAGGAAAAGCATAAGAACTAAGATTGACAAGAGGACGGGTGGATAAATGAGTTTTTGTGCTAATACTTTTATGGCCCTTCTTTTTTTCTCTCAGGGATATAAATCTTCCCCCTTAGGTGAAGGTACTTTTATCCCTCTGCTATTCTGCACCTTTCTTCCCTCCCAGCTTCTTTCAGCAGCCTACCTCAGCCTGCTCAGAACCAAACTAAGGGCTCACCTGTTTTTGCCATCTATTCCAGGGACAAAGAGGGGCTTGGATGTCTGAAACCTTTATTTTTCCCAGGTTTGCTGACACATCCAATAGATGTGTTACAATGTCAACCTCAGGTAGGTCCTTCCATCACCAGGGTTATTCCCAAACAACTTCAGTTGGTTGGAGACTGTGGTTTTTTTTATGACCTAGGTTTTTTTAGAGCTGTTTTCATCTACACCCCTTCCCTATTATTCCTTAATAACAGGTAGAGGCTGTTAAACAGAGGGATGGCTCCTGGACTCCAGATCACCTGCATCACTCACCTTTCCACCCTCATCAAATCTTCCCACATGAAAAAACCATTCTCGAGAGCAGAACCAGGTCGGCATGATCACAGTAGGCCCATGGGAGGTGAACACCTAGGGAAAAAAAAAGAGGGATAAAAATCCAGTCAGTTCACAAAATATCAAACCCAGCAGCTGCTGAGGAGCAAACAGACCTCACACATTCGCCTGAAATTGTGCCTATGCCTGACTTTCAGCAGTTTCAAGCCCTGAGAAGAGCCAGTGCTGGAGGTTTAGCAGGTCCTTAGTGTGTACCAGAATCCCCCAGGTGCCACAGCCCAAAAGGTGAGTTTGGCTCCTGCTTCATACTCCGTGACCTTCTCTTCTCCCCCAAGCTGCAACACATGCAGAGCACTTAAAGAATGTTTCCAAATTTAGAGTATTATACTGGAGCTGGCACTTGATCAACAATGATGATGTTAATGTGGAAATGAAGTAATTGAGAAGAATCATGGAAAGTTCAAGTTCTTAAACTGAACTTTACAATTCCTGAGCATTGATTCTTTTTTTTTTCCATTTTATATTCCTTATACATATATTAAGTGTGAACTTTCACTGATCTTTTATTTCTGCCAAAGACACTTAAATCCTAATCAAGCTTGGACAAGTAAAATGCAATTTGTTTTAAACATTACCTGAGTACTGTGGATTTGCTACCCAGGGGTACCTACAATTAAAGGTTTTTGGAAAGGAAGAGCTTTAAGTAGAGAAAAGGGAGTAACTATTAAGTTCATCTTTTCATTTGTGACAGCCAAGACCTATACAAATGGGTCTTTGAAGCTTTAAACAAACTTGTTGCAAATACAGCTGTGAAATAAGCCAGAATGTGGATGACAGGAGGTAAACTGGCTCTTTTTTTCTTTTTTTTTGCACAAGATGAAGTACCCAGGCAAAGAGGAGACTGAACCTGTCAAACACAAGGTGCAAAGTGAAGGCAGGAGCTTGTGCCTGCTTCCAGCAGAGACACAGGAACTGCAGAGCACACCCTGGGGCATGAAGAAAAAACCAACCTCACAACTGCTGTCAGTCAAATGACAGTGCTGATCTGCAAGCTGACAATTTCATAGCAAGTTACAGGGGTGATATTAATATTCCTGTACATCTGAAGTTCTTAAGCAAAGTGTACATTTGTCACATGCATCTCAGCATCTGCATTTTAAAGGTGCTCCTCTTGATGTCAGCCTGAGGGAGCTCCACAAACTCTTATGTCTGGCCACTTCCATTTCCACAGATAAACATGGATTTAAAACCAAATAAAGACACTTAAATCAATTGTCCCAATTAATTAAATGAGAAATCCAATCAAAACTTGACAGATGACCTTGTCCCATTTTTCTTACGGGGTGAAGCACACGGCATGGCAGCTCCAGGAGCACAATGACAGAACTCCACTGTCCCTAAAGGGATCTTGGGGTGACTCATTTTCATCCAGACACTTCAATTCTAGGCACTCATATTTAGTCAGAACAATCCTATCACCTAATGTGTCTTAACCCATCAGCAGGTTGCCCAGAGCTGAAATACTCCAGTTCAGAGGTGTTAAATGTAAAAATCTCCCCACAAGAGTCAGTGGGAGCTGAAAGAATCAAACCAACCCCAGAAAAGCAGAGCAGCCTGATTATCAGCACATGATTATTAGCTCCACATTAATTACAAGGGCAATTGAGTATGGCCTGAACCAAACAATGACCAAACAGTAATCCCAAAAGAAAACAGCAGCAGGGAGAAAAGCCAGGCCAGAGGGCATTGCATTGAATCTCATTTCTGAAAGAAACAAAAACTTCAAAAGAAAATCTTGAGCCCATGGGTACTTGTGAAATGTGTCTGGAGAGGCCAGAATGGCATTTCCTCAGAGCTGCCAGGTCCCCAGGGATCAGGAATGCACTTCACCTCAGAGATGGAGCTCCAAGCCATCAGCTGTGCTCACGTGCCGAGAGCATCTCTCCCAAACATCCCAGATAATGTGTTCATTGACACAGATACTTCAGTGAAACCAGACAGAACAGATTACTTTATAATAAATAATTATATATTATTATTATTTTATAATAAATAGAATTTTAATATTTATTATAATTATAATAAACAAGTTATTAAATTATTTATTGTACTTATATTTAATAAATATCAAATGTATTAATATTTATTATAATTATATTAGCTATATTATGGAAATGTATTATTTTATAATTAAAATAATTTACTATTATTATTGTTATTGTGAAAAATTTAAGAGAAAACTTCCAAAAGGCTCTGATGTTAACACAGATGATGATTTTACAGCAGACCATCACACACTGCATCCACTGATGCCTCTCCTAACACAGCAGTGTTCTGTGGCTCACTGTCCATCTCAGGACAGACACCAGAGGAGAATCACATGGGCAAAACAGAGACTGAAGATGCCACACATGATTTCAGGTCTTACCCTTCAAGATAAGATCTGAAATCTTGCCCAGCACAGCAACTGAGAGTCAACGAATTGGCAAATAAACTTTTCCTACATGAATGCTTACAGTGCAACATCAAAACTGACTTTAGGAAATTTTTTTTGTGCTGCTGTCACAAAGGACAAATTCATACACAAATTCACACTACCTTGTCCCTTGCTAGGTAAGAATAACTTCTGTGAAGCTTAAATTCTCTTTGTTGTTGTTGTTAGCTTGGTCTTCAGCTGAATCTCCTGATCCAACAAACCAGAAATCAGCAGGAGGATGTAGGAAAACAGGGCACCAAGCAGAGAGAACAAAATCCTTCTTATCAGCAGTAGAGATGATCCAGAAATAATCTTTAACCTGATGAAACTGCTAGAAATCTACATTTACACCACATTTCCATTAATGAAGAACTCTAGAAATCTACATTTACACCACATTTCCATTAATGAAGAACTCTAGAAATCTACATTTACACCACATTTACATTAATGAAGAACTCTCCCACTCCTCCTGCCCCTGGCTGCACTCCCCAGTCACAACCCTGGCACTCTCCTGACCCCAGGATGGATCAGAGCACTACACCAGTAAAAAGCCATTATTTTCCTTGTTTCTAGTGTTAGTTTTCTACAGCCTTGGTTCTCTGAATCAGTTCACCGTGGGGTCAGAGTAGCAATACCACTGACACACTGGAGAGGGAAGGAAAAGCTTGGGAGAGGAAAACAAGCCCTCCCTTTTTGGTCACTGCCCACAATTCATGAGTCCAGCTGAAACATAAAACTGCATCCTCTGAATACCCACTCTGATGGGAGGAGAACTGGCCAGGAAAAACACTAACAACTGTTCTGAAACACTGAGGCATCTGCCAAACTTCTGAAAACCACCTTCCAGAGCTTTTGAAATTTTATCTTCAAGAGAAAAAAAAAAAATAACCTCAACCTTCTGGACTTTGGAAATTCTATATTTCACCTTGGTTTAGTCTGATGGGAAAGTTTCCTCTGTATTTCTTTTTTGTCTATTCTTGTCATAAACTCTTGCCAAGGAGTTAAAAAATGGTCAAATTGCCTTATTCTGTGATAAAAACTGCAACTTCTCACTTTGTGAGGCTGACACCCCAGATTTTATCCATAAATCTTTTAGATTGCATGGACTAGAACGAGAGAAACAAAGAGGACATGCTAGTCTTAACTTGAAAATCAATCAAAAGCAGAATTTGAATGATGGTGCCATCAACTATGTTTAGTTTTCTTGGAAATATCCTCCAACTGTGCTTAACAAATGACTTGTGTCACCTTGGAACACCAGTGGGTTTCCAGAACCTCCTTGAGGAATTAATTCAGTATTCTGAGAGCAGGTTGGACCTGTGAACCTTTCACACACTGCTGGATTGAAAGATTAATGCTTATTAATAATACTTGTTATTAACTACAGAACACTGTATGCTGTTAAAAAAATCTAAATATTTAATATTTCATGTTAAAAATCAGAAGATGAAGGTATAAATCTGTTCAGGTTTTGAATTCCTGAAGAACAGCGTTGTCATAACCTAACTGGAATCCATCTCCAGATGATGGGCTCAAATGCCTATTTCAGCATCTTATTCACAAAATTATTTAGAACTTTTATAACTAGCTGGGTTTATTCCAAGGATCAAGTAGCAAGTAATTGAAACTGGCTTGTTCTTGTTCACTGTTTGGCTATCGAATTACATCCAAGAGTTACACAGATCCTCTGAAAATAAATCTAAAGAAAACAAAGAGCTGATAAAGTGACTCTCATTGTTGTGTTTCAAAGCTGTCAGCAGCACATGGAACTCTGGTTCCCACTGATGCTCAGGGCAGGTCATGCCAGCATTCAGTGCAAAATTTCAGTTCCAACACAGGGAAAGGCATTTGTGTGTTTACAGTAACTTCTCAAGGAAAGTTCTCTTTCCTGAAGCAGCAAATCAAAGTCTACCAGCAGTGATAAAAGCAGATATGCAGATGGTGAAACAACTTTATCATATCAGAGATCATGCAGGACACACAGGGGGAACCAGGCCCTCTCAAAAGCGACAGATTTAATTTAATCACAGCCCAGACTGCTTTCCAAAGCAAGGGGCTAACTCCCCAAAATACAGCACACATTCAATTCTACTTATGCTACAGCATTTTTCAAAATTATATCCACACAAATCAAGGATTAGACACAATGAGATTAGACACAATGATTAGACACATTTGTTGAGACAAATGAAGCTTTCTAATATCGAGGGGCAGACACTGACAAGTTAGAAGGTGAAAAAGAAAAGAAAACAAATCCCATGGAGAGGGCCACAATGATTCTGTAAGCAGAGCACAGACTGGAGGGCATCACTCCTGCCCTTGAAGCAATGATGTTAAAATACCTGTGCATTAATTCAGCAATAAATGCACCAGGTTCACATCCAGAATCAGGTCTGTGTGTGTTAGTGGGAGAGAAGAGGTACAGAGGGTAGGGAAGAGAAAAAAAGCCTCTCCCTACTTCAAAAAAAGTATGGGCAAAGAGGATTTTTCAAAAGAAAATAACTACAATGAGCTTTATGAAGCTTTTAGGAACCCCAGCAGCCAGTGTGGAATGGATTCCATGCAGTTGGTTTATATTGCACTGAACTGCTGTACCCTTTCCTGGGCTTGTACAAATAACTGGAGTTATTTGTGTCACCTCATCACTGCAAGCTCTGAGAGCAGCTGAAAATCCTTCTCTAAGGAAGCTGGAATCCAGCACAGCAAAAAGCAGATTATTGAAATAAACCATACCTTGTCTCTCTGTGCAGTAAAGCTGGTGTATACACAATAATTCTGGTGCAGGCCTGACTGAAAATCAGTGGTATTTAGCTTCCACAATCCCAAAATCTACTAAGCAACAAAACTAATCAAAAAGAGTAAGAGAGTCCTGAGAGCTGCTAATGCCAGTGAAAGCAGAGACCATTCAGCACCTCCAAGAAGGTATTCCTGCTCCTGGACAATTTATCACCTACAGCTCCCTGTGATTTCCTCTGGATTTGAAGCCTGAATGAAGGCTGGAATTTCTCACAGAGCAGAGCCAGTGAGAGGAGCTGGCAGATGATGCTTTCTCTGAATGCAAAGGGCACAGTAATGAGAGGAAAGCTGGAGAGAAAAGCTGAATTTTGCTGTAACAACCTCCCTGGTTCCTCACAGTTTATTGCACTTCCAGTGCTTTTCACCAGGCCGTTCACTTTCAGAGAAGTACAACAGTCCTCTTTACAGCCATGCAACCATTATACCAAAATATCAAATTTTTACAAATAGCATTCCCTACATGAAATAAAATTTTTATACCTAGTCTGTCACTGTCATTATTATCTGGAAAAATTCCTTTGCCAGGATTTCTCTCCTGGGAAGCTGAGAAGCAAGCCCCAGAGAAAAAGGAAAACAATATCATCTCATTTGCTTCTCCTGTGTTTTGCTGCTTGAAAATGTAGTAATTGCTTCATTAGTTGCATGTGAATTGTTTTTAATTATTAGCCAATTACAGCCAGCTGTGTTGGACTCTCTGAGGAGAGAGTAAAAAGTTTTTCATGATTATCTTTTAACCTTCTGTCTATATCCTTTCTCTATTTGTTACTATAGTTTAGTATAGTTTAGTATGGTATTGTAGAAGGTAATGTAATATAATGTAATGTAATGTAATGTAATATAATGTAATATAATATAAGATAATATAATCATATCATATCATAATAAATTAAGCTTCTAAAAACATGGAGTCAAATTAATTTCCTCCCTTCAACGGGGACCCCAGAAAATACCACACAAGTCTCTGCAGTGAAGCCACCACCTGGAATGAAAAGCAGGGTGTGTATCAGCAGGGCCTCACCTCCTCCTGACATCTCTGGCTGCAGCAGAGCCCCACAAAGAATGAAATGCTGGGTAAAGACAGCACAGAGCATCTCAGAGTCTTTGTGGTCAGGATGACTCTGAGATGTGTTAGAGAGTCTCTGTTCTTGGCCTGGCAGCTGAAGAAGGAGTCAGGATTCTTCTGTTCTGGTTTTAAAGGTTGTTTATTTGTTGTTATCTATAATATTCTTCCTTTGACTCACTGAGGTCTGTGTGGCAGGTCAGTTTGTGGCACACTGACTGCCCTTGGGGTGGTGTTATCTTTAATATAGTTTAGTATGGTATAATATAGTAAAGATAATATATTTAGTATATTGTATTATATTATCATTTAATATACTAGTATGGTATACTATACTAAGTATAATATACTAAATATATCTTAATATATTTATTATATTATATTATATTTATAATATTTATTAGTATATAATATAATATTATATATTATATAATATACTAAAAACTACATGTACATGATCTACAATAACTTCCCAATACCTATCACCTGTGTTAGACAGTGAGCTTCTACTCTAAACCCATCTAAAAGTGCCACCATCACTCAGAAGATGGAGGCCAAGAAGAAGATAGAAGAAGGACAGGGCACGCCCAAATCCCTCAATTTTGGCTTCTGAATCCCCATTCCAACAACTCAAAATTCTACTTTTCTATCTTGTAACAAACTATCATTCTACTGAAACTTTCGCGGCTTCTGAATCTTCATATAAGGTTGCTAATTGTTTTTTCTAAGGGCTAAAATCAAAGGCACAGGTGTTTTTGACTCCATGCCAAGGAATCTGAGCTTCTGTCAGGGTCTCGAGTCCTCCAGGGCAGCCAGAGGAATTTCCTGGGCTCTGACCAGAGCAGGCTGCTCTTTACCCAGGTTATTACATTTCCTTAAAATTTGCTGCTGAAAGCAAAACTGTTTACAAACTTGCTGCAAGCAAATATATTAACTTTGGGTTTCTAGTCCAATTCCTATGGATTGAATTGGCTGTGCCTTTGCTTTTTGGGAGGCAGCTCCTGCCAGCCCCATTGTGCGGGATAATTGAGGGCCGACCACAGGGCTGAATATCTCTGCTTTGTAGCTGAATGGCCAAGAGCAAGCACCATTCTTCTGGACGTTTTTAGAGCTTTTCCCTGCTAATGACGATGAATTAACCTACTGCTGAAGGCAAAACAATAGCTGCATGCAAAGGACACAGCCTGTATGATTTTAGCATGTCTTACAGCTTTTTTGTTTTGTTTCGTTGGGGTTTTTTTGGTTTTTTTGGGTTTGTTTTTTTTTTAGGCTACTAAAAGTGGTCTTTACAAAAAGTTTCTCTAATTCTTGGAGGTTTTCCAGTATTTAAAGAGTCAAGTATTTACAATGGAAGAATGACTCCATGAAGTAAAATAAAGCATTCTGCACCAAGAGGTTGTCTTCTTGGCTTGCTGTTTGTGCTGAGGTTTTACGACAAAAGAAAGAAAATCTGCTTAAAGTCATATTGGCAGGTTCTAAATTGTGATTAGAACAAACAAGAAGTCTGCTAAGAAACAACACTGACCAATGCTCATGCAAAATAAATCCAAAAAATTACCTTTCCATTTGACTTGTGGACATGCCATTTCGAATTGTCACAAGATGAAAACTGAATTTGTCTTTCATATTTGTGACTTAATAGATTTAACATTGATTTAATAGATTGAACTTAACTTAAATAGATTTAACATTTAACAGATGACAATATAGACATCAGAAGTATCTCCCTGCATGGTCTGTAGCTAAAAAATAAAACTATTGAGCTCTTAAAGTGCATGATGCTTGTTCATAATTAATAAACTTCCCTAAAATGTGCTGGCAAAGAGGAAAACAAATTCCCATTAAATGCAGCACATGAAACTTTTCTACATACCAGCTCTCAGAATTAATGTTCAGCTGAAATGTGAGTAAACCTCCTGGCAAATGTCAGCTTCAGCAAATTTTAAAATGCAGGTATTTGGAGAGAGAAACACGAAATACTTCTGAGTGTTCAGGATTATCTGAGAGTGTAACAAATCCTTCATCCTAATGCTCACTGATTCTCTTTTTCAAATAAAAGCTCGTGCTATAAAAGTTTTATGCAACTTGGAAGTGGGGGACACATGACCTTCAGTTAAATCAAAGAAATGCAAGCACCTTAGAAACAAGCATCAAACTGCAGGGAAGGAGATCACTTTTGAATTTGAGAAGTTCAGCTGTGTGCTAATGTACATGCAAAAGACCCACAGGAGAAATCTTAAATATTCATGCAAACTCGTTGTATTTATTCCAATATAAATTATATTTATTTTGTGGGTTTTTTCTCCCCTATAGACTTTTACCCTTTAGAGAAGGCAAAAGAGAAAATTTAGATCAGATTTTAAACTAGAGATTCTGATTATCTGATTAACAGCTGCGATAGTAGAATGTTTTCTTTGGGAAATCAAAGCAAACTTTAGCCTAAATCTCTCCCTCATGTCTTCCATCATATTGCAAGTCTTTGGGGAGTATCAAAGCACCAAATGCATTCCAGTGCCTTGAGAGTGTTTGGTTTGAGTTCTGCAACCCTTCAAAACTGTGAATGGGAGAACAAGGCAAAGACAGAAAAGAAAAATGTATTTTAGAAAAAGAAATGGCACTGATAGTGCAGAAACTGTAACAGCAGATTTTACAGGGGGAAAATTTAAGATCTCAGGGTCTTAGCTTTCTTAGCTTTCACTGTCTCTAATCTTCTATCACGAAAAAAAAAAATAGATACATACTGAGAGTAAAAATCCCCATCACCTCAGCAACAGCTTTGACACACACACACACATTTTTGATAATGGAAAGGGCTCAATACATTCATCCAGAACCCAGTGGTCTCTTGCAAGAATTTGTTTTTCAACAGTGCAGGAGACACAGCTGGAAAGACCTCAACCAACCCTGAGCATTTGCAGAGACAGAAATTAAGCGCCCATCAATCTGTAAAAGTCTGAGACAAAGCAGAGCTGAGAGCACTACAAAGCTTTCCCTCCTCTCTGCAGTCTCCTGTTTCAGCCTCCCCAATAATTTGTTGATGGCTTTAGATGTGGGATTTGATTTTGTAGGTTCTTCCCTTGCTTCCCAGCCAGAAACACGACCAACATTTCATGAATTTGTGACTGAGTGTAACCTCCAAACTCTCACAGCATGGGCAGCCTGAAGTCAAACTCTACCTCTGGGTGTGCATCACCTAAAATTCATTCCTAAAATTCCTAAATTTTCATTCCTAAAATTCTGAAATTCTTCCTGAACTGGGCATTTCCCATCCCTGTTTTGGAGCAGTTACTGCTCAGTCATTTAATCTAACCAGCACATTAAATATTTTTATTATTTTTATTTTGAAACATTTTTAAAGAATTCAGGGATAAGAAAGAAGGTAATTAACAGCTTCAGATCTTCCAAGTAGAAGTTGGTGTGAGTTATCAAGGCACACTGATAATTGTTGATTTTATGTTGTTCCACTGCACTGGGACAACATAAAATCAACAATAATGAGGATTTGGGCCCAGGTTCAGCCCAAGGTGGAGATAAAAAGCAAGCAGCCCTCTCCACAAGGGAGAATTTCTGCCATGGGGCAGCTGAACCCTGCAGGGTCTCTGGCAGCATCTCTAAGGAATACAGAGGAGCTCCAGAGGGGTTCTAAACTCACCAGGTCACCTCTGAAGGGCCTGCCTGAGCCTCATGGAGCTGTGCATTCCTATAATCAGACTGTTATAATTATCCTCAAACTGATGGAATTATTTTCTCCTCTAAGATTAAATTAAATTTTTAAGAAATCATCTCTAAAAAAGTGGTTTAATACACAATATGAATCTGAATAATAAGCAAAGTGCAGCTAAAATGATCAAAGAATTAAGAGGAATCCAATTGTGCTACACATATTAAAAAGATTTTTTACATTCTTTTTTAATATCATCTTCTTATCCTGTTCTGCAGAAATATTGACATCAAAAATAGAGTAGTTATTTACTATATGGCCCTCAGCATCTGCCAGCAATAAATAGGAAGGGCATCTGCATTAGAGGGTCTTGCTATAATATCAGAGAAAAACTATTAATAACTATCTAAAGGAAACCAACTGAATCAGAAAAGAAAATGTTGATTTTTTCATTTGCCAAGAAGCTGAAAATCAGTGGAGGAAGCAGATGCTACAATTGTACTTAATGCAATTTAAAATTTAAAAACAGAGCAGGAGTTTTGGCTGCAGTGGAACATGGCTGTAGCAGCAGCTGGGAAGGATCTGCTAAGCAGCTCTTGTAATTTATATCTCTGAGAGCTCCATGGGTCACTCAACATAAACACCCTTGTTTGTCTCACACATCCTGCTAAAAATGATTAAGATTTAAATGAGGTTTTAGGTCTGTGAACTACAAATTCTGAGAAAAGGTAGTGTAACACAAAAAAAGCACAATAACAATGTATCTTAATTATTATTAAATCATTTTAACCACAGTATTTTTATTTCCTGTCATTCCTTCACAGAATTTAGATAATTTTCCCCAGATTCCCCAAAAGTAGAAACAAGAACTTTGTGTGTGCTGCTTGTTTATCACAGTGACAAACAACTACAGCTTTGAAACTCAAGTACAATGTCAGCATAAAAAAAGATCAAAAGGAGTAAAATCAGATTTCCCCATAGGGCTCTACCCAACTTAGCTTTGTATTAAGTGAAATCAGTGTATCAACAATGAATTCCTATTTCTTATAAAATATATATTACAACCTCTTTTTGGAAATGGGGATCTCTGCCACATTCAAAACTGCACTCCACAAGCTGATCCTACATAAAAACAAATCCTAGAACCAGAAGGATCTGTGTACAGCAGTAATGAAGTCCAAGTCCTAAAATCAGCAAAATCTCAGAAAGAATCTTTTAATGTGATCAGGAAACCATTCCATCAACAGCATGTATGGCAGGCAAGCTGCAAATGTTCAAATATTTAGCCAGGTTGAGACATTTATGAGCAGGAATTTTGCACACATGTACACGTGTTATTCTGCCCCAGAAAAATTGTTTTGAGATTGCAAGGAGAAAAAAAGCAGTTTTTTTAAAGGAAAAAATGGATGAAAAACGATGAGCCTCTTGAAAACCAGGCTAATTCATCTATAAAAGACAGATATTTATGTTGTGATGGTTACTCACATCATACCCACTAGCATCAAGTCACCTCTTCTAATTTGAATTCAGGAGAGGAGCAGCAAGCTGTGATCTCCCAAGACTGGCTGAAGCATTTTAGCCACACAGCCAATATCATGATAAAAACATCATCTTGAAAAAAAACCAAACCAAACCAAACCAACCCCCCAAAACAACAACAAAAAACCCCAAATAAACAAAGAAACCAACCCACAATAACCCCACAAACAAACAAAACAACAACAATAACAAAACTCCACACACAAAAAAAACCCCACCAAACTTAAGACAACCTTAAATACTGCCAAAAGATGATAAAACTAAAGAGGTTCAATACCCTCAGGACTTGTAAATTCAACTAAAACTGTAAAAAATGACACCCACTGGCATTCATTTGAAAGCCTGGCTGTGTCAGTGTAGGGATGGTCACTGAGGAATCAGCACAGAGGAGGAATTCCAGCTCCGGTCTCAAACCTCCAAACTCACCAACACCATTTCCTAAAGAGAAAAAATACAAAATACTGCCTGGCAAGTCCTTCTTGCCAATGCAAATGAAGAGGAAACATTGCCACTTTAATGCTCATGAAAAGCTATCCTGCTCAGCCAAAATTTCAATTTGTTTTCCTGCTTCAGTGAAACATAAGAAAACTTAATTTTAGGTGGATTTAGAGAAAATGGCTTTGATTTTTGCTGCTGTTGGTGCTGTACAGCTGCCGTGGAGGTGAGAGATAAAATACCCTCAGGCTGATGAGAACCCCCCTTGGATTTCAGAGATCCCAGCAGCAGAGGAACAGAGGGAAGAACTTCCATGGTCCCTCCACACCCTTTGGGTGCTTCCCTGCACCAGCAGTGCCAAGATTTCAGCACTGCAGCAAGTGTGACACTTCAAGCACTTGAATGTGAATTGGGCTGTTTATAAAAACCTCTTCCCTTCACTTCCAAGGGGAACTTCTCACATGTTTCATACTGTGCCACGGTGCTGTGTTTATAGCAGCTGCCACTTGGGAAAGACATAGCCCAGGTTTACATACAGTGTCTGCAAAATGTAAAGTTACTAAGTGTTACCAAGCAGCTGGACAGTGTTTGAATTCAATGGGAGATGGTTCTGTTTCCACTTATATCAGTGAAAAACTGGACCACATTCACTGACTTCGGTGGAATTGCTGCATCCAGTGCACAACTGATGGGATATTTGTATTTCTGATCCATCCTAGACCTCTGCTGCACCCAGAAGATCCCTGCAGGCAGGCAGAGGGGCTCTGGGAGGGGAGCAGGTGCATTAGGTGTCCCCCCAAGCCACATCAGGGAGTCAGCAACATTAATTCATCACTGGGATAAAGCTCATTGTCAATATTATATAATATTATATATATTATAATATATACCCAGAACAGAATATATATACCCAGAACAGAAACATTTCTGCTGCAGTGGCCTGCCCAAAGCCCAAATCATTTGGACATCAAGACCATACCTGAACATTTTTAAGGAAGTATAAATATTTTAAATATTTATAATATTTAAATATTATAAATTTTTTAAATTGCACAGCTGCAATTTAAAAAATCCCATTTTTATACACACTGAGCAAAATAGAATAAATACACAGCTTCAGCTGGAACAGACCTACAATGATCCTCCACTGCCTGAGAACTTCAGGGCTGACCAAGTTAAAACATGGTTTTGGGGGCACTGTCCAGATGTCTCTTCAACACTGACAGACTCAGAGGATTGACCACCACTTTGGGAAGCCTGGTCAAAAAATAACAGACACTTTTATTTTGTCACCACCAGAAGATGATTGGACAAGTTTTACTCGGCCTCATCATATTACTTTGGATATTTCAGTGACAGGCTGGGCTTATTCTCAGTTTCCAAGTTGTAAAGTTTCCAACTTGCAAGCTTTCAGCCTGGATACATTTCTGCACATCCTCTCACTTGGCTCATCCCTGTTAATTCCACTGGGCCCCACTGGACATCCCAAACCACGTTCAAATATTTAGCCAGGTTGAGACATTTATGAACAGCAATTTTGCACACATGGACATGTGTTATTCTCCCCCAGAAAAAATGTTTTGAGACTGGAAGGAGGAAAAAAAGCAGCTTTTTTAAGGAAAAAATAGATGGACAATGATAAGCCTATAGAAAAACAGGCTAACCCTGATGTTCCCTGCTCCCACAGCAGTGGCACCATGGGTGAGATGGCACTGGGAGCAGTTTGCCTCTCATGACACTCACAGTCAAATTCCTGAGGCTTTCCTTCAGGTAACACAAAACAAACCAGTGATCCCTTGAAGAAAAAGGAAAAGGATATAACAAGATCTTCAAGAGAAGAAAAAAAGAATAAAAGAAAAAATAATGGAGAAGACTCAAAACTTCCTCTGCTGTCACAGCTGTTCTGGGCTTTGAATTCTGTTTAAATATTGTTCAGTCTAACAGTCAAACATTCAGAAGGACACACAGCATTTGCTGGGCAACAACCACCACCCCTGGACTCTCTCATTTCTGCTGCACCCTGAGACCTCTCACCTCTTCACACGAATTGAAGTAAATAAATGAAAGGAAACTTTTAAGATCAGTGTCATGATCTAAGTATTTCTGGCAGAAGTACACTAATACAAGCTGCACTGCAATGGAATTAGTTAACAAAATTCTAGTTTAAATAAAAACGTTTGTACCTTAAGGCGTTAGTTTGTCTTTGGAGCTACACAGAGCATTCTCAGGAGAGCTATCAGTGATTTAAACCAGCTTATTCAAGTTAAAACCAGCAAGCTTTCCCCCCAAACCCATGCTTTTGGTAATCATGGCACTTCACAGAAATTGCACATTACTCTAGCTTTGGTAGTAGTTTAGAAAAAACTCAATTTTTACTGCATTACACTGTGTATAAATCAGAAGTGCTATGGAAGCAGAATGGGTACATAGAGACAAGTTTTTTTTACATTGCAGTGTTTTAGCAGAGGGAACCAACTTTTAAATCTCAAATGAAGTTTTTCAGTGATGAACACTGATACAAAAATTTGCTTTTCAAGTATATTTCATTCCTTTCATTTTTGGTAAATATGTCTGGGTCAATGTTCTTTTTGAATCAAACAATGCATATTTTTGACAAGCTTAGTGTTTCACTCATTTTTTCAGTCTTATCACCTGTTGTCACAATAGCCTTGTCATTCTATATTGTTCTAGATAATTTCTTTTCTTTCTAAGACAGACTTAACTATTGCTAAGACTAATAAGGTCAGTAATTGGTATTGTCCAATTCAACATCATTTCTCATTAGCCAGCTGCAAACTCAGGATACCCTCAGCACTGCAGCTGCTTCACAAATCCAACCACGATTCTAAACATCAACATTTCAAACAGCAAAAGAATTTCCAATCCAAATCCATTTCATATTAAAAAACATAATCTTGTCAGGAATGTCCTTCATGTTCCAAACATTTCCATTTAGCCAGAATAAACCATTCCCTGAACAAAACCAGGAAAGCAAGGCTTTCTAAAGCAGGAGTGAAAACATTTATGCTGTATTTTTGAAGCTAGTCCTGAGCATGCAGTTTTAAAACCAGTCTCAACCAATCCAGTTAATGTTTCCCAGCTCCTGGATGAGCCCTCAGACAGCAAATGGACCCCACAGCTTTACAGTAATTGTGGAAATGTAGAAATGCATCCTCTGCTACTGTGTGGGCCTGGGCTGTAATTCATTTTCAACAGCTGGAGCAAAGCATTACTTTGCCATTTTTGCTGCTTTTCAT
Organism: Molothrus aeneus; assembly: GCF_037042795.1. Classification (NCBI taxonomy): domain Eukaryota; kingdom Metazoa; phylum Chordata; class Aves; order Passeriformes; family Icteridae; genus Molothrus; species Molothrus aeneus. Next base: position 2,863,682 of record NC_089670.1, on the reverse strand, counting down.
AAACAGGAGGAATTGTCCTGAAAGCCACTGGCCCTCATCCCACAGCTCCAAGGCTTTGCAGCCCGCGTGCAAAACTGACCCTGGTGGCCACCAAGCCACTCTCACCTCCCTCCTCAGCAGGATGGGGGAGAAAACAAGATGAAAACTCATGGGTCAAGATAAAGGCAGTTTAATAAAAACAAAAGGCTGAGCATGGAAGCAAATTAAAAAATAGAAAAAAAGATTATTTATTCTCCATTTCCCAGTAGCAGGGAATGTTTGGCTGCTTCCTGGGGCCTCAGTACACAGAGAAGCTGCTGTGGAGAACAAATGCCTTAATAACCAATGTCCCCTTTCTTTCCTCTGGCTTTTATCACAGAATCACTGGGTTGGAAGAGACCTTCAAGACCATCGAGTCCAACCCATCCCCAACACCTCAACTCAGCCCTGGCCCCCAGTGCCACATCCAGGCTTTGTTAAACACACCCAGGGATGGGGACTCCACCACCTCCCTGGGCAGCCATTCCAGAACTTTATCACCCTTTCTGTAAAACACTTTTCCCTGCTATCCAACCTGTATTTCCCTTGGTGCAGCTCGAGGCTGTGTGCTCTGGTTGTGTCAGTGCTGCTGGAGACAGAGCCCAGCCCCAGCTGAGCACAGGCACCTTTCAGGGAGTTGTCCCTGAAGGCGCCACCACACTGCAGGAACATCCCTGGGCTCAGCCAAGGCTGGGTGTCCTGGCCACGTCCCCTCCCAGCCCTGCAGGAATTTGGGATCCCTGCTCAGACCTGGCCAAATCCCTGCTGTGGTGCCCAAACCAGCCCAGATATCAGAGCAGAACAGTGAGGAAAGGGAGCTGCAGCCCGGCCAGACCCAGCACCTTGATTCGTACATGAAAAAACTTCTTAACCAAAGGGCAGTGCTGCTCTGGTTCTGAGTGCTTGCAAATATTTGAAGGTATTTTGTTAGCAGCTAATGGCAGTGAAGGAAAGCATGACTACACATTCTGTCCTCAGTTAAGAGGAGTAAATAACTTCCCCCTAAATTCAGCAAAAGACACAACAGTGTGCTAAAAAACTCCATTAAATAACTCACATTCTGATGACAGATCACAAGTTTCTATACTGTAGGGAGAAAATACTTAAAAAGAAAGGCTCTTGAAACTCCCAGATTATTTATGTCACCCTTGGGCATTTCTCTCCTGGTCTGAAAATTAAGAGAAATTGTTAACACAATCTTCTGATCAAAGAGCATCACTGGGTAACAGAACATAAATTTTGCTTTTTGTGTTTGAAAAGGTAAAACATCAGTGTCCTCTGGGAAGATAAGAAAAATAATCACAAGTAGGATTACAAAAGAAAAAGTCAAAGATAAAAGACTAAAAATTCAGCTCTGCTGGATATGCCCTCAGCCTCCTTTGCAGATGCACCACACCAAAAATGCCCAGACACTGCTGAGGTGGCCAAAATCTCCTCAAGATGACAACTGTAGCTATTGACCTTATCCAGCAAAACCAAATTAAACTGAAACTTCAGTATGGAACAGATACCTGAAGCAAAATGAGGAGAGAGAGGGAGGGAAATGGAGCAGGGGGGAAGGTGGTGGAAATTAAAGCACTCTGTGAAAGGCCTTTGGGCAGGACCCAAAAACTGTAGATAAGACTGAAAAATCTACAAGGCTGGGGACAGCAAGAAAAGCAATTGCTTGGCTTTGCTTCCTTTGATGCTTTAAGTAGGAAAAAAAATCCAGATTTTGCATGGATAAAGAAACTAGATAATGCAAGAAATATCTGTTGCTTTCATCAGCTTATCCCACCACAGCAACAGCTCAGAACAGCCCAAATTTTGCCCATCTACACAACCCAAAGGAGGTGATGCTGTGTGTATGGCTAATACCTTTCAACATGTTCTAACACATAACTCCACACTCAAGTCTAATTCACATGAAGTCATTTTAAAGAAAACAAAAGTAACATGATACACCAATTTATTTTATAAATGTCTCCACTTACAGACTGAAACATGTGGATTTGTTTTAAATTTAATCTACACTGTTTAACTGATGAATTTCCTAAATCCATCCTAAATTAGGCTACATCAAATAGAAACCTGTAAATATATTTTCTCACTCTTTGTCCAGCTGTAGAGGCTATTAGAATATATCAAAAACCTCCTTTACAGATTTCACCCAATACATGGAAGATGAAGAGAATAATTTCAATCATTAATCAAAAATTACTTCTTGCCATTAACATTTGCTCTTTTTTGGTGTCACAGAAAGCAGAAATCACAGAGGACTAAGGTTTCTATTTGACTTTCAATAAACATTGCCTCTCAATGGAATCTGCTCCAAGGTTAAGGTCCAGCCTGGAATCCCCCCCTCCCCTGGTTGAAGGAACTGGGATACTGCTCTGAAATCAGGGTCACAGTAGCTGCTGCTTAGGAAGAGGTGCCAGGGGATGCACTTGCACAGAATATAGATTTTAATATACCAAAATAAATCCAACCAAACAGAAAGCTTGTTCACAGTTCCGCCTCATTTCGTATTTGAATGTGGACCACATGTTTGGGGATTAAGCTGGTGAACCCAATCTGTCTCTTCCAGGAAACAGCAAAGAAACAACGGGGCTACAGAGCTGTCAATTATTTCATCCAGACCAGCTGTGCACCAAGCTGAGCCCCAAACACAGCCCTTACTGCTGGAAGAACATCTTCTGTAACAAGAGCCTTACCCACAGAACACGTTGGACTGAACCAGTTCTCTTCCCACAGGAAGAAAAATCCTACACATTAATTCTGCAGAGAGGACACCCACAACAACACCCCTTCAAATATCCCTTTTTGCATGTAATACTTTATTTACTGGGATTTACTGTATTTTATCACTCTGTGTAGAAAAGAAAATAAGCTGGGAAAATTGCACTTGTCCTTGCTACATTGACTTTATTGCTGCCCAAATGATGTTTCACCAGACAGCAAGCAGACCTCTAAGGAGAAAAGAGCCTGCCAAATTCTAGAGTTACAGGTTAAAAACCAGACATGAGCAGCACAGGATCCATAAATCTCAGGCAGCACTAAATTGAACTGAAGTTTATTCTTCTTTTTGATCTCAGCAGCTTAACCAGGCTTTCCCAGTGATCAGTACCTAATACTTTAAAGGAAGACACACAGAAAAGCTGACAGTTTTTATCATTCATTTCCAATACTGATGCTTTTTTCCAGGTCTTTTCAAGAGCTGATACTTGCACATGACTGCAGAGGTACACAGAAAAATCCTGATGGGGAAAAAGGCCCCCATCACTTCTTGTCTTGCACTTCTAAGAAAGTAAATGTTTATGTTTTGAGTTATGTTAATGACTCAGTTAGTTGTGTTTAATCATATATGTTTTGTAAAAAGCTTCTGGGCAGTGACACTTGGAGTAGGAGCCACAATCTTGTTTATGAGGGATAAACTTGTTAAATGAACTATACAAAGAAGCCAATGAAAGTCTCAACTAGGAATCAGAACAGAGTGAGGGAAATAACCACCTGTACAATTCAGACAGTTCCAACAGCCTGAAAGCAAAGTGCCCTCACAAAGCTGCTGAAAATGTCTTTTACACCATCAAAAGCTGATTTCTGGATGTGCATTCACTTAATTGTTCAAAGTTTCCCTGTAAAACTTGTCCTGGGCTCATTTTCTCCAATCTCCTTAAAACTTGGACAAGAAAACTGCATTTTTTTTGCAGTGGAGAAACCATTTGGTCCTTCAGATCACTTGAGTTACCACTGAAACAAACATGCAGGAGGTGACATCACCTTGTGCTTAACTTACTGTGCACATACTGTGATTAATTGTGATTATCTAACAAACTAATTGTGATTATCTAACAAACATCCCACAGCCAAATGGACCCATTTCAGGGATGTCAGGCTGCCCATGAGACCTCTGTGTTTCTGGATAGGAAAATACCTGCAGCAACAAGACCCAACTGCTGAAGTTCTGTTCCCAGCTGACATCAAAAGACTTTGAATCTGAAGATCCAGTGGCCATGAGTGTTTTCACTTACAAACAGAATATTGCAAATATTTGAATACCAATCAGACAGGTGCTTTTTTTAAAAAATCATAATAAATGCTTCAGGAATATGCTGATGACAGAAAAAGTCAACAATAAAAGTGCACACCTCACGTTCCAAAATCCCACTTTTTGTTTGCACTGTTTGCATCCCCCATGTATTTCCTAACCTGTGACAGAAGTTTGTGATACAAGAATAGGACCTAAAAAGAGAATACTTCAAATAGAGCATCACTTCAAGAGATGAGGTAGATATTTTATTGCTCTTAGGAGCCACTGCCACGAGTGGTTCCAGTGCAATTCCAGCAGGTCAGAAATCTGCCTGCTCTCAGTAATCAATGCAGAGTTCTCCCCGTGGCTTTGGCAAATTCCCCCTGTCCCGCTGTGGCAAGCATGATCTGAAAACTCTGAACATAATTCAGTATTGAGACAGGAAAAGAGATTAGAAATGAAAATCTTGTTCAAAGTTGATACTTATGCCAGACCCACCAAGTTGCTTAGAGAAAGCTTTATACAGAGAGTTAAAGCTGCTTTGTTAGGCAGCTTTAGAAATATTTTGAGCTGTGGGAATTTCTCCCCAGTTTGCCCTTCTTCCCTCCCTTTTTTAAGTAAGAACTTGTATTCAAGGCCAAGCTTCAGAAATCATACAGGGCCACTAGGTCATCTGCATTACAATGCCTGATTCAGCATGTATTTATAGCATAAATTATGTTTCATTAGTAGAAAACTGTTTCCTGTCAAAATGGAAGTGCTCAATTTTGACAGTTAATTTCTACGCCTGACCAAGAAATAGACCCCAGTAAAAAACTAATTACCTTAATTTTATCTAATGTGGAGGCAGAGGGTACAATTAGAGATTCATAATTTTATTATCTGGATCAGAAGATTATTTTTAAATAGACAAAGAATGGTCCTACATAGCTATAAACATATAAATGGTAAAGATCCTGGAGGAATAACCACATCTGTATTGGTTACATTTCTATTTTAGTAATAGTTTATTTTTTCCTTTTGAAATCTACAATATTTACCTTAACAGTTATAAGCTGAAAGTGATCACAATTTTTATCTTAGAAAACTTTTGCTTGGAAAAGAAATTTTGTATAATACAAGTTATATTTTGTATTGTTCCCTTCCAAAGTAATAGATGATTTCTAGGGCCCTGCACTGCTCTTGCCAAAGCAAAGAAATGCAATGTGTGAATAAAACAAGTTACATTGGTAACATATCTGTGACTATGAATACATCAGTGCTGCCCAGTTTCATTTAGGAAAATAATTATAATAGTTCATAATGATGGAAATTACAAAATGCCCTTTTCAAAATGTGAATTATTTCTTAGCAAAAAAGTTTCTGTAATTCTACAGTCTAATCATACTACAAAGTATCTAAATTCGAGATATTAAAATCAAGTTTTAATTTTTTTGGAAATATTTCCTGATCTCTTCAGGTCTTAACTTTGGTCTTAGATGCAAACAATAATGCTTCAGAATACCAGCACTTCCAAATAGCTTGAAAATATAAGCAACACTGATAGATTACATTCAATGAAAATGACATTAACTGTCAACAATCCAAGTACTATGAATGAATCAGAATTCCTCTTCTTTATTAAACTCTCCTAATCACACAATTACTGCTTGTTAGGACAAGTTCCCTACACAGTCCTTCTGTCAACAACAAATAATCAGCTTCACCCACCTGAAAATTTAGATAAACTATTAGAACTAATAATGGGAAACCTGCATAAGTCCAGTCTTTGTCTCCATTCAAAGCATTTTCAAGCAGATGAAAAGCCCCAAGTGCACTCAACAAGACTGAAGTGTATTTTCATCTGCTCTCTGATCTCTGTAAGGCACACACATTTTGCCTAGGCAGCCACACCAACCATTCCCAGCTGAAAATGTGATCCATTTGCATCTGACAACCTTTTAAACTTGTCACAGGAACATCAGTGTCCTTACACCCACCTCACCAGCAGGCAGAGGCAGCACTCCAGTCACGAGCCTGTGGCTGTGTCTGGAGACTCAGAAATCTCCAGCACCAACAAAACATCAGAGCCAGAGGTGGCTCCTCCATCCCTGGCTGTATCCAAGGCCGCCTGGATGGGGCTCTGAGCAGCCTGGGACAGTGGAAGGTGTCCCTGGATGGGGCTCTGAGCAGCCTGGGACAGTGGAAGGTGTCCCTGGATGGGGCTCTGAGCAGCCTGGGACAGTGGAAGGTGTCCCTGGATGGGGCTCTGAGCAGCCTGGGACAGTGGAAGGTGTCCCTGCCCATGGCAGGGGGTGGAACTGGATGAGCTTTAAGATCCCTTACAGCCAAAACCATCCCAGGATTCGATGATTCTACAGAAATTGTTCTGTACCCTTGACCATGGCAGTTTCCCACATTTTCTCACAGGTGATTGACCTGGGACTCACACCCAAGTTCCTCACCTGGAGCTATGCATCTTGCCTTAACCCACCTTTAATTTTTGCTGCAATTGTGAACCCTGCACACCGAGGTGTTCTGCTTGTCCATCTCCCTGCCACAGTTTAGTGATGGAAATCAGACCAGGCTCCATCATTTTCCCCAATACAAAACTGAAGAAGTCAACTCAAATTAAAAATGCCATGCACAGAAATGCATTTCCAAGAGGCTAGTAGTGCTTTTTATAGAGGATTATGGAACAAGGCACCTCAAGCTGTGATGATATTAAAATAACAGCACAAGCTGTAGGGGAAGAGCTTTGCTGTAAATCTAACATAAGGGCAAATTCCCAAGATTAAAGGATTTAAACAATGAGCTGCCAAATGAGGCTTCTATGGGTACTTACAAGATGAATTACTATTTTAAAATCCATACAGAACTTTCTTGTGCTGCCCAGTGAAAGCCAATATGGCCATTTGTCCCATCACTCACTCTAACAGCCCAGTCAAACCATGTCCCACGAACAACTACAATATTTAATAGACCCCAAATGCAGAGGTGTCTCCTTCCTGTGGGAATGAGACATGAGAAGGACATTAGAATGTACAACTGCCAGATCCTCAAGGCCTGGCTTTGGATTCTACATAGCTACAATCACAGAAACGACAGTTGGAATATGTAAAACTGAGGAGAAAATAAATTTACTGGAACAACCCAAAGTTTCTGTAGCAGAACAAACATATCCAGTAATTCTGATGTTCTGCTGCCTGCACAACATAGCCAGAAGAAAAATTTAATTAGAGAGCTGTGAGAAAGTAAACAAGAGCCACATACCCACATAAGTGCTTTTGTCTTTTGCTCTACACACACAGCATTTAGGAGGAAAAGGCATTATTTTGCATATTGCCAAAAATATTACAAGAACCACTACCAGTAATCAGGGAGGTGACACACACAGTGTCAATGTCTAAACTTTCTATAATAGTAGTTCCTAACTGAAATTATTCTCTCCTGTCAGATTGAATGCCTCCAAATCATCACCTACATTGCAACACTTCCTGCTATTTCTCTTCTACTTTCATCCTATTCTATCTGAAAGAGAACATTGTAAATACTTATTTTCCCAGTATTTACTGGGAAATTTTCCCAACTTCCCAGTAAATATACTCCATATATATATATATATATATATATATATATATTTGCTGTGTACCTGAAATGACACATCTATATGTGTGTATATGTACACACAAACATCTGGAAAACACCCAGTGCCTGCAGGTGCAGAACTGCATCAGCTGCCACCAGTTTGGATTTTTTATCTTGACACTGGGCTCAGTACTACCCTGGATACAAGTAGAAAAATAATTTGCTTTTGATTTTTGAAGAGCTCTAAGAAAGTTAGAAAAGCTCTAAGAAACTTCAGTGTGCACCTCTGACTTTTGTTAGAGCCTTTGAAGCTCTCAGCAATGTTTAATTGATTCATACATTTCCATCCAGTTCAGTAATTCAGAGGTTAAAGGGGAGAGACCAGAGGAAGGAGACAGACTTCAGCACCTTCTTGTCAGTATTGAATTGTAAATAAAGGTTTAAGCCACTCAAAATTCTATCTTTTGTGCAGATTTCATAAAGTCTTCACAGATATCAATTAGTATTATTCAAGGACTACAGGTGTCTCAAATTCCTTAGATGCCCTGGTGATTTTAAAGTGCTTTTAAATGCATGTTTCTATAACCACTGTTATGCTTTCTAAACAAGCAAATTAAAATCCCATCGATTAGGAAGGCAGGGATTGGTTCACTTCATTAGGGTTTGATCCCTTCCATTTTCTGAAAATCCATTTTGTTAGGTAGGACTAAGCTTCTATTGCATGAAATACTTCACTTTTTCTTTCTTCCCCCCAAATACTTACTTCAAATTACTCTACAATTTCCCCAAGAAGCTTCTCAAAAGTGGGTACTTTTGATTGAATCCAGGGGCATCGATCTAATGGAGGGCACACTGAGCACACACATCTTCTACACCCCCTAACAAAACTAAAGGCAAATTACAATTTATTTTCTGAAGGGAGAAATCACAGTAATCACTTGAATTTCCAGATGTAAGTACTGATTTCCTAACAAGGAGCAGTTAAATTCCCCTATGCCAAATAAGCATGAAGTAGGAATTGGTAGGAAATAAACAGAATAGATTAAAACTAATGTTCAGAGAATGTATTTGGATTATCTGTGAATAAATCAATTAAATGCCTAGAGGTATTTTAGTAACATGGAGGTGATAATTTTATTTGCAAGATAAACTGATAGTATGTATATTAAACTGGCTGCAATCTTTGCTACCAGTTAATAAAGATATTTGCCCTTTAAGAGGTGTTTTCTTCATATTTGCTTGTTCAAGAACAGAACCAAAACTCATGGGAAAATGCTTGCAAAATGCTTGCATTACAGCTAACATCAAGCTCAAACTGAGGAAAAGAAAGGGAAAAACACTTGTGGGGGTGATGCCTTTGAAGTTTTCCAGTACAAATGTCAGGTAGGTTTCACTCAGAGTGCAAGAATAAAAATTCAATGTAAATTCAGACACATCCCCACAGCCAGCTCAGAGTGTCCCACATACCAGAGCAAAAGGGCTGAAAAGGTACAAAAAAAAGGTATCAAAAGGATGAAAGGTATGAAAAAAGGTATCAGAGGAAAAGGGCTGGAAATGCTCTGTTAAATCACTGCCTACCTCACCTCACTTGTGAAATCCCTCACATCCTCCTGTGGCTAAAACTCAAGGTGGACATTTGCCCCAGCCCTGGATTCTGCCTTGTGCTCTTTGTTTCTCTGTGAAAGGGATGCTTGTGTCTTGCTGGAAGCCTTTGGAGAAATGGGATTGTGAAAGTGAAGCCAGACAAACAGTTGGCATTGCAGAGAAATCTGTCCCCTAAGCAGCAGCAAAGAAACACAACATGCTCTGCCCACCTACAAATCATTACTGTATGTTTTATATATTATATGATATTTAGAAAAGACATTAAAAACCATTATCAGTTACTGTGAAAGACTGGCTGTACAGGAACCACTCCCCTGTGTTCTCCTGAAATATATACACAATTCCCAGTCATTTTTTGTCTGGTACTTTACTGTATAAACAGCCTGTTAGAAAAGTCACCATCACCAGCAATCCTCTCCCCAGCTAAACCTCTCTTCTGTCCTTTTAAACAGGAAGTTGAAACATATAGGTTATCTTTTTTTCTTTTTAAATATAGATACTAGCTTGGTTTAAACTTTTTTTTTAAAATATGACTTTTAAGTCTTCCTCTGAACATACTGCAAACATCAAGATCACCGTTCACCTAACTACTCCACCTCACACCATTAATACAATGCTAAAACAAAAGCAGAACTTTATATTCATATATTTGTGAATCAAGATTTAGTTTCCTTCCTTTTTGCATTCAAATAATGTGCATATACAATACATCAGATAAGCTGCAATGGTCAAGTGTAATTTTAAGAACAAATTTGCTTTATTCTGGTTCTTGATGTATATCTAGGGTGAGTATAAGAACTGGAAACCACTGTGTTAGAGGGTGAGAGTGACAGGACTTGGTGACGTTAGACAGAGAGGCAAGGAAGAGGTGCTGACCACTTTGACTACTCACCAAGGCAAAGCAGAGTGAAATTTGGATAAATAACTAACTCCTGTCAGCCTGAGTTGATTGAAAGTGCTGCACCAGGAGTTGGGCAGCACTGACCCACAGACAAAAAGGGAAGAGCAGCCCCATGTCCCCATACCCAGCACCCCTTCCTGGCCCCAAATGCCCAGCCCTCCCTGGTACTGCTTTTGGCTCCCCTTCAGCTCCAACTGGACTGACTCAGTTTGCTAAGCTGGCAGAAAGGGACAGAGAAGAAAGGGAAGTGAGAGGAAGAGGATCTTGGCTGGATGGTTTGGTGGCAGCAGGCCATGGGATCAGCTCTGCTGGCTTCTGTGGCTGCTCCTCAATGTGAAGCTCTGCAGGGCTGCACCTGAGGCTCTGAGAAGGATTTGCTGCTCTTCCCCTCCTGGCCACACATTCATCTCCACTTCCCTTCTTACAGCCCTGCTGTTTGAATCCTCAGCAGTTCAGTTCAGCTTGTTAGCAAAGCAAAAAAAAAAAACAAACCATTTATTTTTCTCTCTTTATCTCCTACCAGCCCAGGAAGATCAACCAGCTCCTTCAGGAGAAGACAAACAATAGAAATAGCTCGAGGGAGGGTGCTGGGCTCCTGCTGGAAGTCAAGTTTTGGATGAGAGTGAGTTCTTAGACAAGCTCAGCAGCTCTTCAGGAACCTTTGGCTGCAACCCTACAACAATTTCATGAACACCTGCCTGGTTTCTGCCTCCTCCCACTCTGTGCTGCTCCTCCACACCTTGCCATTAAACAAACAGGAAAACCTTTGTCTCTTTTCTTTGTGAAGAGCTGAACTGGCTCATCAAGAAGTCAGCTAAAGCCTTGCAGCAGCAAGGAAATGGGTGGGATCATGAAAAAAGGAGAGAGAGGGGGTAGAAGCTTTGTAAAGTACAATATCAAAAGAATTACAGCTTAAAAATGCAGTTGAGTGCATTTAAATAGAGGAACAAAGACCTTACAGAATTCAATCTGAAATAGGTGTTTACTCTAAGACAAACTTTATGATGAATGATGCTTCATTACAAAATAAAAACATCACTGCTGCCTTGTTTAGACCAATTAAGAGCAGAAATGAACACACACAAGTTTGCTTTACAATTGTATGAAAATAAAAGGTAGTATGCAATGTTTTCAGTCTGCTACTTCCAGTATCACTACTAACTAGAAATGTCCTATGCATTCACCTTTCTAATTTTCACAGTTTTTTCTAGATGTATTTTGTAGGTAATGCAAAGTATCTGCAACACAGCCTTAAAGGTTGTAATGAAACACAACCTGTGGCCATGCTGTGCCCTTTTCTGTGCAGCACACCCCGGGGTAACAGCTCCTAAACGTTCTGATAACATCAGATATCCCCTGCTGTCAGCCATGAGTCCTGGCAAGGTGCCTTCCACAGCAAGGACAGCTCTCAGCAGCTCTCTACAAACACAGTTCTACATAATAACATGAAAAAATACAGGACAGTAAAGCTGCACTTGGTTCATCTGTAAACAGCACATGATTACTGATCACATGGGTGTTCCTGCAGATTTCCAACCACAGCTGGATGCTGGTGCTCAAAGTCAGGCTAATCTGGATATTATATATTACCTCAGCCCAGATCATATTTTACTTTTAATCCCACATATAAAATACTCCAAGTGAATAAAGTGGAGGTTATCATTCTAACCCAATTTTGCTTTTGCTGCAGATCTCATCATTGCCTTCATTTCCCCTGAAATCAAGGAGACAGGACTACTCTTCTTGGTGAGAAATAGAAATTTGGAAATGCTGCAATCCTGAATCCTGGTGGGACGCCAGAAACAAATTCTTAATCTGCTTCATCATTATTACCATGGCCAGAAGGTGGCCAACATTTACCACTGATAATCTCCTTCATATCTTGGGGTTTATTCTTCTGTTTTTGTTGTTTTTTTTTTTTGAGACACAGAACAATAAGGCTGACCACTTGCTTTACCAGAAAAAGAAACCCTAAAAACCCCCCACTTCCCTCTGGCGTTCAAATTCACCACATCTATAGATTTGTTTAAAGTTTATGCAGCTGACCAAATTCAGGACAAACATTACTACACAAAAAAATGCTGACACATGGACTAAACCTTGGAGCTGATCTTATGTGCATAATAATGAACTCTCTGATGGAGTTTTCAGCTTGGAAGACCTGATGTGTCTTCTATTTTAGACTCCTTTCAACAACTAAGGACCTCATTCATGAGGGAAATTTATCTTGGGAAATGCCCTGGAAGCACAGACTGTACTTTTCCTATGTACAGTGGCTTACTATTTTCTGAAGATTTATCACATACATTTCTCAGGGTGAGATTACATTTCATTCTTTCCAAAACTGGTTGTACTAAACATAGAATGAAGCACCTTTACTAAAAAATAGAGGATTTTTTTCTCAATCCTTCTCTTCTGTATAGTCTTACCTATTATATAAACCTTGTAATTAAGGGATTTAGGCTCCATAATTTTATCCTTGTTTTTTATTGTCCTGTGTTTATTTATTGTTACAGCAGCAGCTGAGAGAAACATTTGGAAAGATCTCACAAGGAAAAGTTCTTTTTGGCTTTTCACACTGTCAGTGTCCAGCCAGCTCCTGTATAATCACACAATAGTGAGTGAATTAGGAGTGTGGGTTTTAATTTATCACAAGATTTCTTTTTTAGTTGGTTTGTTGGGGTGGGTTTGTTTTTTGTTGGTTTTTTTTGGCAACGCAGATCTACAATCCAAAACCCACATCCAAAGTGTAGATGGCACTGGATTCTGCTTTCAGTTCATTCTTTACTTTGGCCATGATATGAAACATAAATCAACCCCCCAGTGGAATGTAGCTGAGGTTTGCTAATGCTTCTGTGACACTGCCAGGCAGGGATCTGCATGAGAAAGCCAAAGAACAAGGATCTAGAGAGGATATAGGCACAGGGGAATATTTATATCATTATTAAAATTGTTGACAAATTGATCATGTTAGTCCCTCCTCTTTATGCCATACACAAAAATTAAAGAAAAATTAAAGAAAATAATTTTTTTCTTATATAATATTTATATTATATAACATATATATAATATATAACATATAATGTATATAATAGATTATATACATTATATATAATTATTTATATAACAATTAAAATTGAAACAAAAGATAAGAACAAAGGAAAGAATTTGCAGGGCATTACAGGGAGAATAAGCAGAGGGGAAACACTACAGACTTCTCAGGGTACTGTGACAACTGCTCTCACCAAAATATCTGCTTCAATAAGACTCCTAGAAATGGCACATTTTAACCCAGTCTTCAAAGAGCAGACACAAAACACACAGAACAAGCTGGAATTCATCCATAATTCCCCACCATGAAGACAGAGAATTCAGAGAATGAGAATTCTCATCTCATTATGGCTCAAAGGTATCAGACATGACAGAAAAGCCCAGTGACAAAAAGAGAAGCCCATCTCCCTGTGGCTACCTCATCTTCTTGCACTCAGCCTCTCACTCAATTCTTCTGGAAATACACATTGTGGGCTTCTATAAACACAATTTTCATTTTCTTTTCAGGGAGTTTTCTATCATCAGTCCTTATTAGTGTGTGCCTAACTATGTCAACTCCACAGAAAATTCCAGCCTTCTCTCCAAACATCCCTCAGCTTCTTTCTCAAAGGCCTAGGAGGAAACAGAAGCAAACACAATATAAAAGCACTGGAGCATATGTCTATACACTTTCCACCATCAAAATAGAAAAATCACTGACCCAGAAATACCCTGAACTGTGGAAGGTTCTCTAAAGACCCCAAGCAATCAACAGAAACGATTTTGGCTCTATACAAATCAGAATAATATTTTTCTTTATCTTTTTTTCTTCCTCAGACAAGTGCAATGGTAACCTCTCACTGCATGTGATTGAGAAGGCTGGAAGGAAGATCAGAGTACCCAGAGACTGTGAAAAAACAGATTCAGACTTCCATGAAAGTAGGACTCCAAGCTGTAAGCAAAAAGGATTGGCTTTAGTGTGTGTCTTGATGAAAAACCTAAAACCTCTGCTGAGTGTGGGACCCAGCTGAGCAAAGGGGAACAGGACTTGTTCTCCAAAGCACAGGCTGGAGTGCATGCAAAGGAACAACAGAGGGGCATTCTGCCCCAGCAGCAGGTGATGGGACTACTTTGCTTTTCTAGCAAGAAAAAGTAGTTTTTAATGTTCCCTGCTGTATGCTGGATTTGTTGGACTCCCACTTACGAAGCACATAACTCTTTGCAGCACAGCCTCTGTGTTTCTCCATCTACTTCCACAACACTGATGGGGTTTTTGTAGGGTTTTCATCTCATTAAATAACTCAAAAAGTGATGCTTTGATTATTTCAGAACACAACACCAGGAGAATAAGCACTTCCAGCTGCTGTCATGTAATGACCACCTTAAAGTGCAGCATGGCTTCTCTCAAATTCCCTCAAACAACTGTTTACAATTGCTGCATCTGAGTAGCATTATGCATTTCCTTTGATTCTGATGCACAAAAGGAACTGCTTGAGACCCAATCCTGTAGTGGATCAAGGAAATGCAAACAAAGCAAGTCCATCTCTCTTTAAATGAATCAGAGAATATCCAGAGTTGGAAGAGACACACGAGAATCAGCGAGTCCAAATCCTTACCTTACAGTACAGTCTGTTTAAATCAAGAATAAATCAGCATCCACTAAGACAGCACACCCTGAAATCTCTAGCATACAAAATACTTGGTAATATTATAAAAAATATAATAAAATACTTGTTAATATTGCTACAACTGTCTTTCCAGCAAAAAAAAAAACTCAAATAAACCCTGAATCTATTGGTTTCTAATAATAATCTTATGTATTCTGTGTAAATATACTAGCTAGTAAAATGCATGCCTTAAAGTACAAAAATCTCCACTTCTTCCATAATATCAGTCAGATTGATTCTGCAATAAGAATAGATACACTAATTTGGACCTGAATAGGAGCTGAAAAAGTAGGCAAAGCACTGAATAATCTTGTTTTGATACATTTGCATTCATGAAAAATACCACTGAAACTCAGAAAACTTGGATTCATATTTTTTACAAAATTGAAAAAAATATTTCTTTGTTTAGTGTCAATAATAATTTCATAACAACATTGCATACACAGAATTCCAAGCTGCCTTTGGAGACAGAGTTCCCCAGTGGCAGTGAGTGAGTGAGGCTTTCAGAGCCAGTCCCTTTGATGCACACATGTGAGCAGCTCCCACCCAAACACACTCATTCAGTTTTCATGCCTCAGCTCCCAAGGGACGGAAAAGCAGTTTGAGTGTCAGAGCTGGAAAATAACCCAGAAACAGTTACACAGTTTGTTAGTTCCAACCTTAACCTGCATTTTTCATCAATAAATCATAAAATTTTCATCAGTGGTGTTTTACCATTACAACCAATGTCTGAGTGCTAGTACTGCTCTTTTAATATCTCACCAAGTTCATGAATAAACCACTAAAAGCAACTCAAGATGTTGGTTTTCCTAGTTTTTACAGAGATGGGGTAATTGAAAGATGTTCTACAAGATTTTATTCCATTATTAGTCTTGATGAATAGTAAGACATGAGAGATGTAAAACTTAATGCTATTCCATCAGAATATTCATGTTTTTCTTGGTTACAATACTTTGTAAATGTTTTTTATCCTATTAGCTTTTGCCACACAGTGCTGTTATTACTTCTAACATTAATCACCTATACTTTTTCCTCATGCAGTCTTGTTATAATACATCTTTCATAGTTCTGATTCTCTAAAACATCTGTTCTCTTTTAAGGCTATATTTTGAAACTTATTGAAGCTTATTTCTAGGACAATCTCTCTCAACAATATCACCTCTATTCCATGGCCTTCCTAAGTCAGCACACCTTATCTCAGTGTTTGCATACAGATGTACAAAACCATGTGAACTTCCTGCTAAGTCTTAAGAATTCTTTACAAATCCATTTCTCTCATCAAGAGACTGGAAAAGATTTGGCAATTTCCATTTCCAAGGTAGACAAACCAGTATTGTTAATTTTGCCTTCTCCCCTCAGCCTCAGGCACATCAATCACCTTTTCTGAACTCTTCTTGTTTCAGTCTCTTCCCTCCAATATCTCTCAGGACAACTTCAATACCCCCAGTGAGCTTCCCAATCCTTTTTTTTTCCTATGGATTCTCTGAAAACCAACCCACATGCATCACATTTCTCATCCCATTCCTGGCCTCTGGCAGCCTCACTCTGTTGGACAGAGCAAACCATTCCATTAAATTTGGGATATGCTCCAAAGGTTCACAGCAAGCACCCAGGAATGCTCTGTGTGTGTGTCTGGAGAGCACTTGTGCATCAGGGCTCAGAAATTCCATGCTGAGTTCAGCAAAAAGACTGCTGGACCTTGCAACAGCATAAAGAAGCTGTCAGGATGAGAGAGGGAAAGCCATTCATGCTTGGGGAAGTATTTAGGTTTAAAACTATTCATTTCTGGTGGAAAACAATCAAAGGCCAAGGAAAAAGAGGCATTTTGTTGTCTAACTGCATTCCAAAATATGCCTTTATTGATGGAACAGAGAATTCTGGGAGGGAGTGTGGCTGATGGAGAGAAGTGGATGAACACAGGGGATACAAAAATTCATCTGCCAAAGGAGGAAAAACCATGGAGCAAATGGACTGAGACTGGCAAAGAGGCAGCAGCAGAGGCCAAGAAAAGACAAAAATGATGGGGCTGAAGAGCAGCAGGACCCAGAGCCCCATGGCACTGGACAGGCACAGGCAGGGTATTCCTGGTATTCCTGGAGCTGTTTGTGTTGCTGGGTGTGAAGGTCAGGCACCTACAGGCATTTAATGTCAAGGGACATGAACAAAGCCAAAACAAGATCTGACTTCTAAACTGACACTTTGCTTTTACTGACTTCTAATGAGATATATTTTGAAGGGCTTTAAGAGGGACAGGCAGCCAGAAGAATTCTTTATTAACCTAAGGGTAAGATAACCCTTCTTTATTAATTTAAGGGTTGACAAGTGCAATTAGCAGTGGAGAGAAAGGGTTAAACCAGGCAGTTTTGTGCTAAGACAAACAAACAAACAGATCTTCAATTCAGGCTTAAAGGTTCTTATTTCTTCCAGAACTGATGATTCACAGATGTTTGGCATCTGCTGCACTTCTACCTAGAGAATGTGTTCTCTTTGTCATTAGACATCTCCCAGCACATGGATGGAGAACTCTCATCCCCTCCACTGCAGCCTGGATGTTATTAAAGATTCCTTACACAGTTCTGATGGTGGAAATCAAGAACCAGGCACCTACTATGAAATATGAAAGTAGGATCTGCTTATCTACACCCAAGAAATGACATTTTTGCTTAGTGCGGGTATTTAATTTGTGAAAGAATCTAAAAACATCACCTTTCAATTTAAAGCAAGATTTTTATTATGCTCATTGTTAGTGAAAATATTTTAAAACCCCAACCTGGCAGTTAGAAAGGGCAAAATGTGTCGTTCCTCCTACTTATGATCAGGAAAGTCTCATGTTTACTGCATTATTCAGAAAATGTCACTGAGCTGCAACATTTTACCAATGCAAGATAAGCTAAACTTTTGGTCATTTTGTTCCAAAATGCAGAAGTTTTTGACCACATGAAACTAATTTTACATATGCCACTGATTCAAAACAAATTTTAAAAAGTTATGTGTTACTTTTGGCATCAAATTATTCTACAGAATCACAAGGATGAAATAACTCTGTTAAAACAGCTGTGCAAAGTACTCAAATGGTCTTGCTTTCTTCCTTTCCAATAAACCTCTAGCCTGCTTGGAAAGTCCTGTTTTTCCAGACTTCAGTTTGGGAAGCTTATTTGGTAATCAGTCATTTTTCACAGGCACATGCTCTCTTATTTTCTAGCAGCTGTATACATACGAATTTCCATAAAAACCAACACTTAAAAGATCAAATTTTGAGGCTTGAAACCTGGTAAAGGAGGAAAGAATATCAGCAGAGCACAGGAGTAGTTGTCAAGACAAATTACAAATAGAAAATATGAAAGCAACATTTACCTATTTTCTCTTCAAAAACAAACAAAACAACAAAAAAAAAGTGTTAAATTTTCATGCTAATAAAAGCACATCTAACAGGAGTGTGTTTGAAATGAATTTGTGCCATCCCTGTGACAATGCCCAAATACATTAAGAAGAAGCACTTTTCCTAAATGCAATATTTACAAATTCATTACCAGCAACAAATGTAAAGTTGATGCCCAAAGTTAAACCAGCTGGTGTGTAAACCACTATAAATGGCACAAGATTTGCATACACAGCCTATATGGGGACACATAAAATCCAGAGCCCTCATTATTAGTAAATTCCTGACAATGAGAAGCCCTGAAAAAACATCAAATATTTAACAGCACTTAATGCCAGTACAAACACACATCTGCCCAATAGGGCATGGCAAGACAATTCCTTGGCAAAGCAGCTCAAATTCAGAGGGGCAGAGTTAAAACACATTTTAAAAGGTAATTCTGAAAACCATGCCTGAATAAGGCTCTGGTTTTTGTAAAAGGTAGAAAAGTTACTTCTTTTTGCCAGTTGCTCACACATGGTTATGGATAGTCACAGATTTGAGTCCAAATAACATATTTTTGCTTTAAAAAAGGGTTTGACAGAAGTTAAAAAAGCCAAACCCTGTTATTTATATTATCATTAAAAACAGACAGTAAAATTTTTGGTTTGTTGATGGTGGTGACATTTCTACATTCTACAATCCCCAAAGTTGCCAGGAAAAAAATTAACCAAATATATCAAATCCCAAATGGAAATTCAAACAACTTTCAGAATATGTGAAGCAATAGCTTCACAGCTTGGTTTCAGAAAGAAGTTTATTTCCTTGTAAAATGTATTAGTTGTGTTTATGGAGCTCTCTGGTAAGAGGTCAGAAAAGATTCCACTTCAGGCTATTCATCTAAAATTCTACAGACAGCAACAATAAGTCCAGTGTCACAGGGAGGGGACACAACATCAGGCTCCTTCCTGCAAAACTCTTCAACTTGAATTCCATGTAATTTTGGAAAGATTCTGACTTGGCCAGCCAATATTTGGCTATTGATCCACGATCAGAATGAAACAATGAACAGTTTTCAGGGAAATAAATTCCTTGGCATGACCCATTCTGGGTATGTGGTCTGACACAGGTAGCTTTAGGTTTTACAGCAACTGTTAATTAGCAATCCTTAATTGTCCTGCCTTTAGAGGGGTCAGGGTGTCAGTGCCCTGTCTGGGGCTGCTCCAAGAGTTCTCCTTCACCAGAACTTCCATCCTGGATGCATTGGCATCTTTCACACTAAAAATTTCTATCTATGAGCATTGCTTATGTATTATTCCTACCAAATTAGCACAAGCCCTGCCACAGCAGTGGCAGTTTGCCATCAAGGCTGAAGCTGTGTTATAATTTTCACTGAAGAGAAAGCTGAATTGAGTTCTATGTCTGGCTGCTTGCACCTGGTATCCTGCTATAAAAGGAGATTTTGGACTTCACCTCTCCTCAATACAGAACTTGAAACTAAAGTATCAGAGAACACATGCTTGCTACTGAGGCATGTAATTTCTTCCTTCCTCTTTATTCTAAAATTATTCACGTTACCTACTTGATGAAAAAAAAAAAAAAAAGAAGCCCAAGCAGCCCAAGCTTTGAGTGAGATTCTTATCACAGGGACCCAGTTCTCAGGCAGCAGGGAAATGCATGCAATCCTGTCAGACAGAAAATAATTTCTTGTTCCTGAATAACAAAACATGTATTTACTACAGATACTGTTTCAGCCATTTAAGAAATATTTTTATGCTTTGCTTTTGTCATTTTATCAATGCTCTATTTGTGTTCAATGGCATCCTGCATTGTACAGAGCAGCAGGATGACAGACTCAATCACTGCAACTTGACATTAACGTGCTCACATTCCATGCCTTTAAAAGCCATGAAAGAGTGAATTTACTATATGGCAGAGCACCAGAAATTTGTTTAGTTTGTTTGTTTCAAATTCTACAAACCATCTCTCTGATCCTGAATAGCAACCAGGTCCACAAAGTTTCTTCTCCTTCCACTAAGCTGGTTTTGTTCATTCTCCTCTGACCATGGCCTCCCAAAGGCCCAGGGATGATTTCTCCATCACTGCCTGCACCTGCCAAACTAGAAGATCAGAAGTACTTTGCAGACAAAAATGTTTCTCATTTTCCATCACTAATATATGATTATTTATACAGCTCTAGCAGCAAGGAGGAAAATAGGAATTCATTGAATATGACACCAAAACCATCATTACTTCAACAAGCCCATTCAGTAAAGAGACAAAATGAGCTACAGTAAAAATTCCTTTAACTGCTGGGAAATTCCTATTTACACAAGCATGCCAAGTAGTGCTGACAACAGCAGAGGTGCCCCAGATTACCTGCAACCATCAGAATTTTACAGAAAATGGCTCTGAAGGCAAAAGGATAACACTTCATCAAGTTTAATTTGCAGGAAATTGCTTCCATCTAAGTTACTGTGTAAAAATACATTCAAATTTGGGAGGGACTGTGTTTTAAATATGGTTCAAGCTGAAGGGATTAAAATGTGACATGACACAGTGGCAATTACTGCAGTAAATGAAAGGGTCAGCTGTTCTGTGCTTTCTGAAAGGAGGAGGCAAACATCTAGCGAAGAAACAAAATCCATAAAAAGTTTTCAACCCGTAATTTTGTATCAATGGACATAGATCTCTCAGAGCAGAACACTGAGCCTTCTAGCACCATTATTCTTTCAGCCCAGGGACAGAACCAAGGCCAACAAAAGTGACTTTGTACACTTGGACTGGGCTGCAGCCCCCAGGACCTGCTCGCGCTGACAGGAAATCGCCGCAGCCTCGAGCCTTCATCTACCCACGTGAACCACAGACCACAGACCAGCCTCTGTTCTCTCCTAATTGTCAACATCTGCTCTGCACAGCTATGAATAATTGTATGACACACACAAAAAAATCTCTCCTACTGACTCCAAAGGCTGTTTGGTTTGTGTTTTTCTTTTTTTTTTTCCTTTTGAAGTTTGGCTCCTAGGTTAAGATTTGCATTCTTCTGAAAGATGCCACTGAAATGGAATTCAGGGTGAGTAGGGAAAGATGATGGTGCTGGTTATTCCTTTCTAAAGTCAGGTGCCCAAATAAATGGCAGTTGAGATAAAACATTATTTTCAATATTGGAGAGAAATGGAGCACCAGCCCACTGGTGGAGGTAGCAAGCTCCATGAGAGGTAGCTGTGATCCCTCTGACTGCTTGACTCATGCCAAGTACAACAAACCTCAAATATCCCAGCCCTAAAAAAGTGAGGATGCAGATGCGCCAATGGACACATTCAGCATGACTTGAGTTTCAGTTCAGAGAAGAAACACATTTGAGGACAGCTCAGCAGCATTGCCACTTGAAACCTCCACTTTCCTGCTCTTTCAAGTGAGCCATCAGGGCTTCCAAGACTGTCAAACATTTGAATGCAGCAGTTTCTAATCTATTCTCATTTCACAATCACAGATTTATTTATTTATTTATTTATAGTAGAAGAGTGCCAGTATGAAAGCTATGGCTAAAACTCCAGGGACACGGCCATGTTACAATTTTAGATGGTCACTAGGCCTGGCTAAAAAGGGAGAGGAGAAAGGAAAAAGGCAGATGCACATCATCCTGTCTGCAGCCCTCATTAGCAATGGGGCTCTCCATGAGCAGGAGAAGCAGAAGAATGGAAGGAGAAATCATTAAAGAACAAATCACAAGGGCAGTCAGTCCTTGCCAGTGTAATTCTCAAACACTTTTCCAGGGCCGGAACACAACGTGATAAGGTTTTCTCAACTGACTCCTGCACAAAGCAGAGGTTGACTGTTGGCTGCACTTAGGACAACACTAGGAAAAAAAAAAATCTTTTCTCCTTCAGCTGAAATACTCAGGAAATGCACAGAAGGAACAAAACACTGAGAACATAATGCTAAACATGCCTCTTTTAGTGTCT
This sequence comes from Molothrus aeneus, assembly GCF_037042795.1. Lineage (NCBI taxonomy): Eukaryota > Metazoa > Chordata > Aves > Passeriformes > Icteridae > Molothrus > Molothrus aeneus. The sequence continues at coordinate 2,841,562 of NC_089670.1, read as the reverse complement.
ACACTAAAATGACTCCTTTATCTCTCCTTCTGGCTTCTATGATAACAGAGCTGAGATTTCCCTGCAGTTTCCCTGCTGTAAATGCTGTGACAGTTCATTTGCTTCTTGCTAGTCTGGGCTCAGGATCACCTTGCTGGCCTGGCAGAGCTCCAAGTGAAGTGTGTAAAAGTGTGTGAGCACGTGGACAGTCTGGTTTCTCTCAGAAGCATTAAAACCCTTTTAAATGTAATTGCCAACCTGGTGACCAATTTACCTCCTTCCTCTGAGGCTTGACTGAGAGAGAGGACTTCATCAACACACAACTGTTTTCTCCAGTATTTTACAGTCAGAGTATTAAGATGACTATTCCTCTGCTACTTTCTTATGGGTTGTTACATTTCAATTTCTTCATTAAAAACTACTAAGCAATCTGCTCCTTGCAAAATGAATGGACAATTAAGGATGTGGTCAACTTGTGGCTCTTTTGTGAAGCATCAGGGGAAGACAAAATTATATGGGGGAAGAGATGAAACCAAGAATGAAGTGAGAAAGTGAAAGCTGTTGAGTGCTGTAACAGCCAGAACAACCAATTCCAAAAGTTGCAATGGAAGAACATGGCAAAAATGAAACAAAACAACAAAACGTACCAAAGAAAATACAGAATATATGAGTAGAGAGTGTAAGATCTGCCCATACAATCCCAAAGTCCCCAAAATTACAGTGTCAAACCAATGGGTTTCAGAAAAATAAAAGTCTGGAATGCATGCTCAAAATAAATTTCAATTGTCACTGAAACTATTAGGTGATAGTAAGTACAAACCTGGGCCCTGTTTTATTAGCTTTTAAAAGAGAACATGGCAAAGGGCCTTAAAAATGTGTACACTAGGTAAGATACAAATCAAACCAGAGGCAGAAGCATTTGTATAATATGTGCAGTCTGATGTAAAAAAATCAAAAAATGGCCAAAACCACCCCCCACCAAAAAAAAGGAAAAAAAGCAAGTTTAATCTGCATTATTGACAGTACACTTATTTTGTCTTTTGTGTCTAGATAAATTCTCCAAAGCTATAAATATCAAAACATTATTTTAAGTACAGTTTGAGCTATTCACTAGACAGCAAGCAGTTTCTGCCATTTATCTTTTCTACTTCATAAAATAATCATAACCCTGAGAATCATACATTCATGATTATATTTATCTCATTCTGACATTATTACAGTATAGGTATGCAAAGAATTATCCAAAGTAAATACAGACCTCTTGGCATTCTCTGGAATTATACACCTGAAAATAATAATTCCTTTTACTGTACAAACTTTCTGAACACCTATATTTTATGTTGACAGGCATGATTCAAATCCACTCCAGTAAACTCAACACCATAAATGAATGGTACCAAATTAGTCTCATAAAAAGAAGTCTAGTAAGATCTGCTTTTTCTGTTTCAGTAGCTCTGAAGAAATCAAAGTAGTTTGCAGTAACTCCTAAATCCTCCTACTCTGCTTACCTGCAGCATTTGCTTTTATCCATTCTCTATATTCTTTGCATATATACTTGTAGCTCTGTAGCCTGTTATTGTAGCTAGCCCCAGTATTGTTCCCTTCCCTGACAGGCAGAAAGACAAAATCCATTCCAGAGGCTGCAGGCTGGGGGTCCAAGGCCCCTTTGCTCTCTTGAGCCAAGGTTGGAGTCAGCTCTTGGGGACACATTTTCATAAACAGAGTTTAGCTCCTATCTAAAGCGGGGAGGATTCAGACAAGGGTTGAATTACCTCACCACCAATGTCTCTAATTGGGGATTTCTGTCAGTTATTTTTATTTGCTGAATTTATCAAACTGTATTCACTCTGGGCAGGGGTAGGCATTTCCCAAATCTGCCCCTTGGAGGCCTCCACTAAAGACCAGCCTTTATTCTACCTCCTATACTGATATTTGCTGTTTCATTTTGAGGTTCTTTAAGGCATCAGTGGAACTGGATATGCTACTCACATTTAGGATGATGAAATTGCCATAAGTGCAGAGAAAATATCCATTTTTTATGAAAGAGGACATGCTGTTCACAGCTACATTGATCCAAGCTAATGCACTGAAAAGCTCACTGTAATTTATTTGCACAATTTCAGCTCAAGAAAATGTAATCACAGTGCATTCAGCCAAGATTGTAAAAACAGAATAAAAATCCCATGTCCTGTTTGTCACACTTGTACTAAGGAAAAAAAATACATAAAAACTGAATTACTCATTAAATCTGGGTTCTTAAACTCCAAAGCTGTCAGATTGGACAATGAATCTGGCTTTTTTACAACACAGAAAGGAAAAATATAAATTCAAACACAACAGTATAACATATATTGTTAATACTTGTGAGAGGATATGGTGGATGTAAATATTTTAAAACTCAGCTTCCTTAAGCAGTTAAAAAATCAGAAAAGCAACAACTACCGTGGAAATAAATGTCAACAGGGCCGGGTGAAGTCAGTATAAAAAATTATTAAGGAACAAAATCTTGAGTGTTACAGATCAAATAGAATGGCTTAACTCCTGCTCATACACAATTTTTAAAACAGTGAAAAGCTGTTCAGTGTGCAGTTACCAAAGAGAAATATTTTTTTCCTATGTATAAGGCTACAAGAGGGAGTTGCATTGCAGATAAAATATGTTTGAAATCCATAATTTTTATTACAGTAGAAGCCACAGTAAAAATATTTCTCATCTGTTTTGGAATCAGCACTTTGATTTTCAAATTCAAAGAAAGCAAATTACAGAAGTGAAGGGTGTATCAGCTCTGTGCTCCCACATATGGACAACCAACTGAAAAATAAACATCACTGAGTTGGAAATGCCTGTTTAGAGTGGGCTTTTTGTTCTGAAAGGAAAAAAAGTTAGGGCTACTTCAATATCCTATCCATTACTTTAAAATAAAGACTGGATTTTGTCCCTCAAAAAGAGGTAAAAGTATAGTCCCTTAAACTATAAAAGGCAATGATATTGAAACTCAAAGTGAAGCTTAAGGGCTGTTTATTTGGAAGTCAGCACAAGCACATCAACAGGATAAATATGGCAGATCAAACAAGAGCTAAGTGGAGCACTCAGAAACTGGAAGTTATTAGTTAGTTCCACCCATGTCCTTAATGCAGCTCTAAATTAACAAATTGTCTTCAATTTATTTTAACATCTTGCCCTATTTTTCAAAGTAATTTTCAAGAGTATTGAGGAGACATAAATGGCAATAGTAACTTGGAAGGTCAATTATGCATTTCTGAAAATTCAGTCCTGGACAGTTTTCCTTTACACTTGGCATTACCTGTCCATCTCCTACATCCAATGTCTATAAAAATGGCATTTAGGATGCAAAACCTTATTGGTATCATTAATTATTAAAATTAATTAAATTATTAAAATTTAATTACTAAAAATACAAGAAAATATTATCAGCTGGAACAAATTATAGCTCACAGAGAAATAGCTGTTTCCTACCAGTCTCATTTCTATGTCCATCAAAGTCATATCAGGCTTTTTCTGCCATACAAGAATCCGTCATGCTGTAATGCTGCATTCATCAAGAGCATTTTGGAATAAAATCAAATGTATTGTAATCACAAGTCCCTTTTATACTATATTACAATATTTCTGTTCCATTTTAACATTATCATGTATTATGAGCCACATTCCAGCCTTGTTTAATCATGCAAATTATCAGGCAAGATATGAAGAGGAAAAATACGAGTTATTTAAGACTCCTTCCCCTATGGGACACCTTTGAACTCATGCAAAACTGCACACACACAAAGCACAAGCTGTATAGATTTCTGAATTCCAGCAAACCTGTTTCTAAGTTCAAAATATGTGACCCTGAGCTGCCTTTTCATAAAGCCTCACTGGGAAGTTCTAATTGTGCTTTGAGTTCACAGATGTGGCTAAGCCACTTCTCATTAAACTTTCTACAATTCCATGAACCCTTTGACATGTATTTTCACATGTAAATATAAACACTGTCAAGCTTGTGAAACTTTGGTTCATTCTCCTCCAGAGGAGAACAAGGATCAACCAACCACAAAAGGAAGCAGCCAGTTGGGTTTTTTTTTAAAATATGGTACAGGCTCAATCCCATACAAATACCCATTCCAGATTACTGCTGGAATCTGCTGTAATAACCAACAACTTTGGCTTTTTCACTCAGCAGAAAAACATCAGGGTTTCACTATTAATGCCACATTTTTAAATAATATGGGTCAAGGAAGAGGAAACAATGATCAAAAAAAATCCCAAGGAAGTGTTGAGTATCTCTTTATTGAAAGACAACAAACACAAGTGAGCCATTAATAGTGGCAAAGCTGGGGGAGGGAGGGAGGGGGAGGGCAGAGGGGATTTCAATCAGCCTTTTCATGTTTTATTCATTCTTAAGTAAGAAAGCCTTTCCCTCTGGCCAGTTTTTGCCTTTACTAACATAACCAGACAACAGGCATTGCATACATCCACTGTCAGATTGCTGCCTTGATTATTATTTCAGTTGTGACACATGGACAGCCAACCCAAGGACTAAAAAAGTGGAATTTTCTGTCTGCAGGTAGACAAAACAGCTGCTGTAAGCCAGAGATATTCAATCTTGGTCCACCTGGAAAATTCATCCTACTTGCAATCTACTCCTACCAGCTTCTGACCACTGAGAAGTTCCCTATTGAGCCACATGATGAAAATGGAATATTGAGTGCACTGAATTGATGGAAGGAAAAGGTCCAGCTGTGCTGTCAGGTCCTTCTTGCCTTTAAAACAAGCTGCACACTCTGACTTCACCACAATGCTGGAACTATTTCCAAAATGAGCATCTGTAGTAAATGCTGATTTGTAGCATGAATCTTTATCAAATATTAATTAAAGCCTAATTAGGAAGACTTAGTAAGTAGAAAAGCACAGCTTTAAAAGCTGTCAGTGAAATGTAACAGGCATCTTTTAGAGCACAGAGATGTGTGTGCTATGAAATGTTAATTACTGCTCTTCTTTCAGGTGGTTGGCAGAGATTATTGCTAAGAACCACAGATCACCTGCGACAATTTCCAGATTTATCCAACACCAAGAGCTCCAAGATAACCTGCAGAGTCCAGCATGTATCATCAGGAAGTCATACAGACACAGTCATCCAGGGTCACTGAGGCTTTCTCAGACACTTATTTATCTACATGAGTTATTTATCTCCAGTCCAGCCTTATCACCCACAGGCCCTTCCTTTTGGCAGGAGGCTCCTCAGGAGTCACTCTGAGTTTGCTGCCTGCTTCCTAAATCAAAAACCACGTGAAAGGGTGGAAATGTATTGCCTTTGAGGAGGAAAAATGGTGGGTGAGGTGGGATTGTGCTTCAGGCTGAACAGAACACTTCACAGGCTGAGAGACTAAACTAACCCAAAGGAGTGATTTAACAGATGTGGCCATGAACTCAGCTCTTTCACTTACAGTCCTTAAAAATGACTTGCATAAATATTTGTGCAATTAATCCAACCTTAAAACCATTCAGAACTTTTCACTTACACAGCCCAGTAAACATTTCCAGTGTAAAAGAAGGGCTGCACGATCAAACCTCGGGCACATTTACAAGCACAATTTGGACTCAGATATCCCACTGGATTAGTTTTAATCTACATTTTTTCCACTTACTTCAACATCAAAACAGCCAGTTCTCTTAATTTGTTTGCTCATTTTCTTCCTGTACCTGTCACTGTGATCTGCACTTACTGAACAGTTACAATTATCCTTTTTTATTTGTTTTTTTTTTACTCTTGGCCAAAAAGAGCAAGTCTTCCAGAACACATGTATTTAAGGTTTATAACAGTACGCCCATAAAAGTGTGGTTTGCTCACCTGTCATTTATGCAGAAGATAACACTGAAGAAGCAAATATTGATCTTTTAAAAAGTAGCTTTTTCAACATCGTGCTCTCTTTGTACTCTCTCACTCCCACCACACTCTCTGGGGTATATATTCTGAAATTTCATGCATACCATAAAGTATCTTTGGAATGTTACAGTATAATTGTTTAGAGAAACATTTAATGGATGAGTAAGCATCAAGAGGCCAGGGCTAAGGGAAAAGTTAAAATGCTGGCAGCATTTTGTATTGAAAGATCTTCTCAGCATGAGGACCGGGGATGGACATTTGATCCAAAAATCTGGTATTGACTCAAGCAAAAAAAACCCAAACCAAAACAAAACAAAAAACCCAGCATCCAGCCCAGAGGTGTCTGAAGGCACTTCCCAAAACATCTGCCTCCAACCACAGCTCCCAAACCTGGCTCTGGGCACTGCCCAGCAGAGCAATCCAGGGCCACAGGAAATTATTTGATCAATAACATAAACATTCTGATAAACAACATGATCTTGATCTTGACAATTGGCTCTTTCTCCTTTTGGAATTGGTCCCTTGGTTTCCCCATTCCCAGCACAAATAATCTGCATGTGCATGGTGTGGAAATGCAGCAGAAGTGACTGGAAAGAGCTGGGCACTGAGTACAGAGAGAGCTAAAAAAAAGCTAAATGTGCTTTCACTACAGGAATCTGCTGCAGATTTATTTAATTTACAATGTGCTGTAAATTAAAACAAATTTTCCTCAATTCCCTGAAGGACTGCTCCTCTCAGAGGTTCTGCAAATCCATTAGCACAGGTCCATCATTATAGATTTTTTGGGGTTTATGTACTGAAGAGAGTTTAAAAAAACACATACACACAGAATAAAGCATATGATATGGATAGATGAGTGGGACCTTAGATAATTGATTCATACCCTGATTAAATTATTAGAGTACAACTGAAGTTTTACTTTTACTCCCAATTCCTCCTCTGTCCCACACTGTTTTAAATAAGAAAAAGCAAAATAATTATCCCCCTATGTGAATTTCTAATCAGAAGATTACAAAAGCAGAAGTGCCCCATGCTCACAGAAACCAAGCAGCTCTTTCAGCTCCAAAGCTGGAAAAGCCAAGGTGCCCCAGGCTTGTGTCACAGCTGAAGTTTGATAATTGGGCACCTAAAATCTCCCTCAAGGGGAGTCTGTAGTGTTTACCAACATGTGAATTGGAGCTGGTGCAGCATAATTTCTCCAAAACTTCAGACACTCATGGAATTCTCAGAAATCTACTGTCTTTGAGGAACTTCTGTTTCTGCATTCAACTCAGCGGAGAACAGCTAGCACGATAAAATAATGAGGAACACACAAATAGTGTGAATCTATGAAGCTCATCTTGTTACACTCACTAAATATCACAAGTTCTGCTGGTTCCAAACACAATGTTTGATCCAAAACTGCTAATCTACCTGTAAATTGTGTGATTCTAAATTATATGTAAAAATAATGCATTTATTAAGGCTTTAAGAGGTATTAGTAGCATGCAAGATTGCAAGGGACTTCCCAGGTCATCACATTTGCATCCTACTATTGGAAACAAAATATTAAATAATCTCTTCCAGAACACATTGACTCCCATCTTATTTAAAATGAGGCTTTTGGTTTTGTTCTTGGGTTTGTTTATTTGTGTTTTTTTTTTTTTGCATAATCTCAAAATCAGAATATTTGTTTTAATTTTCCACTCATTTCATCAAAGACCAAGTGGCCATTTAGCTGAAACACTTCAGATTGTGTAGGACAAGCTTTTACATCCTCAAGCTTTTCTTTCTTTTCACCAGAACAGTGATCCAGATGCTGTCAGATAAATACACTGGTTTAAATCTGTGTTTTTTCTAGTGCCACACTCACAGGCAAATCCAAATATTCCTTGGGTAACTTTTTCTATAATTACTCTGCCTTGGTGAATTACAGGGAGCTGTACCACCACTGGTGATTTTAAAACAAGGTCTGTAGATTACTCCTTGTGTTACAATGACCATAGCAGGGTCTGTCAGTGGTTTTTTGGAGTTAGGGTATAATGGAGTTTATAATGAAGTCTAACAAATAAGGATATGTTAATCTTTTCAACCACTTAAATTCAAGGAAATCAAAACCAAATGTCTTTCTAACACAGCATCCCAAAACCCAAACCCCAATACTTGGATCTCAAAGCCTGCTGGGATGTTTTCTGCAAACCATCCATTAGATTTCTTATATTCTGTACAACATTCCTCCACAAGCTGGATTGATTTCTTCCACAGCTTAACTTGTTTTTGCCAAAGTCTCTTTTAGTCTCTATTTTAGTTCAGCATTGGCCTCCTGCCTAATGAAACAACTGTTCTTTATGCCAAAAACTGTCATCTTCAGTTGCACAAGATGCATCTCACTTACAAACAATGTATAATGAGCTCAATGTTTAATGCCTGCAGAACTGCTGTTTTAAAATGATCCCAAGCAAAACTTAAACAGATACAGGACTGGTCAGTACCTTGGATGGGAGAAGAACCATTCTCAAGGAAGATTTTTTTCCCCCTTTTGTATTGAAATCCACTTTTTGAAAAGAAAACCTTAATTTTAGAACATGAAAGCATATGTAGCTAACACAGGCAGCAGTGAGACATGTGAGGCTCACTCCAAACCTGAAACCGTCACTCTCACTCAGGGTGAGGCCATTGCTCTGTAATGATCACTGCACCACAACCTTGGCTTCTCTTGAACAAACCATGTTTAAATCTGATAACCTTAATAACCTATCAACTGATGGACTGAAAAAAGCCCATCCACATGAAGCTGTCATGCTGTTTTTCTGTAGTTTCAGACCCAGCTGCAGCAGAGGTACCTGTGTAAGGAGCTGTTCCTGGCTGAGGCCATTGATCCAGCGAGTGTATCGTTCAGTGGAGTCCAGTGGCTCTCTTCTGACTTGGCAACCAATAATCTAAAGCAGAATTACACAAATCCCTTAGGTTAAATTCTGTACAGCCACGTGGCAACAAAACAGTATCACAAAACAAACACTCAGAACGTGGCAACTCCAGGAATTACCTACACAGTCCTTACTAGCTCCCTTTTGGGTTCATAAGGTAATATGGTACAGTGGCTCTGTTCAAATGGTAAATAGTTACAGACTTTAAAGGTCTCTAGGAAACACTGAGGAGAATCTTTCCAATAACCTCATTTTTGGGAATATTGGAATCACTTTGGTTGAAATTTTCAAAGGAAATTTTCCATAGGCAGACATGTAGAATGCAAAATTTCAACCAAAAGTTACTCCAGCAAATGAAAAGTGGAACTTGAGTAACACCAGACGATCCTGCCAACAGTCCCATAACCTATAATGCCTCCTACTACTTTTAATTAATATAAAATCAGCAAAATCCCCTTCATATTCTGATTTGTTTTGTTCATGACAGAACATTAAAATCAGTGACCTGATTTTAATTTGGTCACTGAAGCACCGTCCACCCATGTGAGCAATATCTCCAAATCTAATACTGTTCTGTAGCTGTAGGGGTTAAATATGAATTTTAATATTATTATGCCAGTAGGTGTTCAGAAAGCTTCCAGTATGTCTCAAAGAATATCAGTAGGATCACATATATGCACAGACACATATTAATGCAATTTCATGGAAACACTGAACTGTTCACAGATCTCTGATTAGACAAGGAAAAAGCTGAGGAGAACCCCAGGAGTGTGACTGGACAGAAATTTGCTGTTTGCTCTTCCTGAAATCTGCAGTCTACACAAAACCTGCAGGGTACCACAGGACTTAATTATTCATGCAAAGTATAAACTGTTTTATACCAACTGTTTTATACCAACTACTGCACTCCCATCATGCTGTAACTCTCCATTCTCTTCCTGATTTTTAAGGTGATGCCCACTGAGGCTGCGCTTGTCCACTGAGAACTAACACCACAGGTTTTCAGTGTTTCTGAACACTAATTTCTGAGAAGTTCTGTTCAAGAACAGGTGGGAAACTCCCTTGGTTTATTTTCCACCCTAAGCATTAATAAATCTTCCAGGTATCTTTTTCTGCAGAGCTTTAAACTGCAGAGGAATGTGAACAGCCAGGCCAGAGCTCTGCATGTGCAATTGTGAGTACTTTTGATGTGGGAACAAAAACACCATAAGAAGATCTTGCTGGGGGACTGCTGGCAATGAAACATCACAATTTAGAATATGATTAAATACAATCAAAATAACAAGCATGGAGAAAAAGAAAATGTTATTTGCTTATCCCAGAAGAATAAACCAGAATGTCTCTGAACTAGGAAATGTTTCCTCAATGACGACAACAAATTACAGTGGAAAACTTCAGCTTCATCCTAACTTAACCCTCACATTACAGCTAAGTAATACTAAGATATTTTCAGAAGGTTAACCTAAAATTCTTTTACACTGAATATCAATTAGAAGAGTTCATAGAGATGTTTTTTTACAGCACATCACAGAGATAAAAACCTGCAAAAGTCATGTCAGGTGTAGGTCTATCCTGTGCTGCAAGGATGGTTTTTATTTAAAAATAGAACTCTTTCTAGTATTCATGAATCAAGCCCTCATTAGTCTTCTCTTACTTATCCTAGATTTTTCTAACTTACAAAGACACTTGCAAAACTGCATAAAAGGTAAAAGGGAAAAATTACCTTTGTTTTATATCTCAAGCTATTCTCTAACAACACAAGATGGAAACTTAGTTTCTTTATTTAAAGAGTCACAGTGAAGCTGAGCAGATACAAAGAACTTTGAAAAGGTGAGATATTAAAAAGGAGAATTTCAAATTTCTTTTCTGAAAACCTGGTTCTCAATTACAGCCAAGTAGGAAGTGCAGTCATCTCTCTCCTGGCAGCTTGAAATTTAAATTAGAAGCAGGGGACAGAGTTGCACATTTTTATATTCATTTCTGAGAAGACTGATAATTTCATAAATGCTGTTGGTAATTTAAGCAAACTAAAGCAAATGCTGAATCCAGGTGCTCAGCTAAAGGACTGTAATTCCCTGAAGTCCAAGAACAACTGGTTCAAATCCCAACTCCTCACACTTGAAGAGGAAACGGAACAGATTTGATCAATTATCTGTACACACATGAGGAGAGGTGAAGGCAGACAGCAGAAGTGCCATTAAATTGGATCCTGGACAGCTCTTTTCTGGATTATACATCACTGTTTGTAATTTCTAGAGTTTGACTTCAAGTCTCAGCCAAAATTCCCTCCTTTTTCATCTAGCCACACAGATAATTCCACTGCATGCTCCAATTTACTTCTCTCAATTTTAACTCATCACACTGGTTCAGTACTTACTGTATTTCAGGTCTTAAAATGCTTTGAGCCTTTTGGAATGAAAAAAAAAATTTAGGTGAAAATCCTCATCAAATAAAGTTGTTATTTAGGAATTACTGGTATTGAAGTGAGAAAAATCAATGGGTTACATTGAATTTAGCCATAATTTGGAGCACAATCTTTGGAAATGTAACTTTGGAATACAAAAGGAGAATAGCTGCAAGCTCATTAACCAAGTTAACTGCTGTAGGAAGTGCTGTGTTTGCACTCCCCTCTGCCCTAAGAGCTGCTTTCTTCTCATTTGTAGAACCAGCACCACTCAAAGCCACTTTTATCATCATTTTTAAGAAGTTTGTTTTGCAGACAAATGTGAAAATTGCCACGGTGCAATCAAGTTTATTTCCAGATCCTCAGCCCAGCAAATCCCCTACCCCTGTGCACTTCAGCTGTGCCATTCCCTCCCCATGGGACTCTGACACGTGACTGGGATTTTTGACTTGTGCCTGCAAGATAAACACCACCGAGCTGAGCCTTTGATTCAGCATCTGCAAAGCCCAGCTCGTGTAACCAGCTTCTTTCACACAATGAAAATCAGATTATTTACAGCACAAACAGTTTCCTGCAGCTCCCCTGTGTAAGGTGTGGCAGCACAAGCAACTGCACACGGGTTCCATTTCCTCCATGCCTCACAGAGGTTTTATATTCACTGAATGTTTCCTTAGAGCTTTCAAATTGAAGTGAAAAGTTTTTCGCTGTTGCTTCTCTCATGACATTTAAAATACTTTGATAAAAATCTTTCTGGGTGTATTTCACCCATTCAGTCCTTCCAACAAACTGCATTAGAAACATTATTTTAAGTATCTGTTTCTATGCAAAAATAGAATTCATCCAAGTTTTAATTTTTGATCTAATTAGACAAGTTTGTTTTTATTATTACAAATGCTGGAGTGTGGCACATACCTGTACCTAGATTAAACTATGCAATATATACAATAAATGCAATTAGCATTTATTACTATTTATTATTATTTTTACAGCACATCACAGGGATGAAAACCTGCAAAAGTCATGTCAGATGTACATCTATCCTGTGCTGCAAGGATGGTTTTTATTTAAAAATTATTATTCCAACTGGAAACTTGCTGAAATGCAATATTAATATTATTTGTATAGGAAGCAGTACCATGAACAATGAATAACAGAAATTTCTGGCTCATAGCAAAGGACAATGGCAGTTCAGGAAAAAGTAAAATTCTCATCAGGGCAGAAAATCCTTTATGCTACCACAGCAACAAGGTAATTTGCTTTCTAGAGAGATAATTACTTTTTTAATGTATTAAAGGTAACTTAGAGGTCATTTAGCTTTTTATTTAATTGCAATTAGCATTGGTGTCTCTGGAAAAAATATAAAAGAATTTATCCTTTATGACAGCAAGAAACAGTAATAGGAAGAACAGTAAAAGCACAAAATAAGGGATTTATCTTAAGTGCCAACAAATACATACACTGAAAGGCAACACAAGTAAATTTTATAAACAGAAGTGGCTTGAAGTGAGCTCTGTGGGGAAGAAGTGGCCACATGCAGGATCAGTTTGTGGCCCTACAGAACTGCTTCATCTACTGCTTCACCAAAAGCCTCCAGCATCTGCCAGTCCTGTCTAGATGGTCTCAGACAGGGGTAAAAATGGCATTATTGGTCTGTATTTAGGCACCTGAGTCTCTCTGCTGTAATAACTCTACCACTTCACAAAATTAGGAGTGGACTAATGAATTGTACCTAAATAACATTATCAGAATGAATGCCACAGGCATGTTCTTTATGCCACTGCATTGAGAACATCTTCAGGAGTTAGGGAACTGTAAAGCCAGAACAACAGGATTATGATACAGCTAAAGCAGCACAAATAACAATAGTGATGAAAATAACTCTGAGGGTCTCCAGGTCACAGCACCCTGGCAATAAAGATCCAACGAGCACATTCAGTAAATTCAGAGTTATGCTGACATTCAGAGGAACTGGGCAGGATTACTACACACATTACCAAATCCTGCTCAGAGCCACCTCTAGCCACTGTCCTGTGAGGGACAAAAGTGTCCTGTGAGGTGAAAAAAGAGAATTTCAGTCCCATGTCTGACGTGTGCACAGCCCAGCACTCTGTACCCAGTCAGACATGTCAGAACTTGTCCCAGCTTTCACCAGTGGGTTCTGAAATGCAACAGTCAGGTGGAGATGTTTCTTAGTTTCATCATTTTGGAGTTTTATGTTTTGCCTTGCACACTGAAGTGGAAAAGGAAGCGGGAGAGAGGAAACAAAGTTTAAATGAGTCGGCAATAATTAAAACCAAGGCGTTTTCTGCAGATGTGGTGTTTTTGAGTTTTTAATCACTACAGCTTCCTTTACCACAAACAATCTTCCTTATTCAGGAGGCAGCCTATGTACTAAAGAGGAAATGAGGATGAAAAAATAATTGGTCTTCAATTTTATCCCAATATTTTCCACCCTTGTTTTAAAAGAAGAGGAAATGAACAAAGACAGGCAAAAGCATAAACTCTCCACAAGGCAGTGGGCACTGGATGTACAAACACACCCAGGAGTTCTTCATATAATGTATCTTCTCTTAAGGAGCTTTAGTATTGAAACAGGTATTGAAAAAATATCCATTTTAGCATGAAAAAATCCATGGCTTTTCTGTACAAAATAAATGCAACTTTCAAAGGTTATACAAAGTACAGAACTTGATTCTACATTCTGAGGAAGAATGTGCAGTGTTCTGTTTCATTTTAGAAATATGACAGAATGATGTAAACCTCCTTGAAGAGAATGTCATTAAGTACTTAGTGATGCTGTAATTAGGAAAATCATAACATCTGATCCTAGATAAAGTTCAGTGAAAAGAAAGATTATCCAAATAACAAGTAAAATAGGGAGGATTATCTCAAGGGCACAACACCTTTTTCCCCAGTATGCCTCCTTATGAGAACCCACAGATGGCAAAATCCTAAAATAAAAAGCTAATAAGAGTTATTTTTTATAAATAAATTGTATGAAATAACTCTTATAAGAGTTATTTAATAAGAGTTACCTTATCCTGAATGTTTAAGAGCAGCTTTAGTTCATGAAGCCCACATCTTTTGTCTTAAGGAAAGATAGATGTCCCCTCTGCTGTCTCCAAACCTTACTTCAATTATTTTTATTGTAGTAATTTTATGCAGTAATTTCCTTTAAGAAAGATTTTGTGATCACTATTTAATGCAATTAAAAAGGAAAAATAAACTAGAGAAATATTTTTATGCAGTTCAAATCTTCCCAGAAGTATATACTGCAGGAAGAAGGTAGTAAAATGTGTTTCCTCTCCCAATCATTTCCAAGGGAGGAAATTGTTCTTCAAAACATGACACCTGTGAGTTAATTTGCATTAGGTGTAAATATACAAAATACACCCTGGTGCATTGAAAACATGTTTTAGAAATTATAAAATATGTTGATATTGCTGACTCCCCAAAGAAGCCTTTAGGTCAGATGAATATCCATTTCCACAGATGCTTCTATCTTGGAGCAATCCATATTCAAGAACACCTGTTACACATTCTACTTGACCCTGGTTCAAGTCCAAAGTCCACAAAAGGATGTTACATGTTTATTTTCAGCACAGAAAACGAGAGTAATCAAAAACCAAGGAAGTCTGAATCTTCTTTAGTGAATTTATATTAAAAAGAAGAAGTCATGGTGTAATCAGAACAGCCCAGCAGAGCATCACAGCACAGATAGGTTTAAAAAGATGGTGTCACACGTGTGAATTCATGAAGTTTGAACATGACATTTTGGGGAAAACTCCAAGTAAATATCATTGAAGAGATAGCAATTTCTTTTGTCTGTAGCTTCACAAAGTCTGATTGGATTGCAATAGTTATCACCTCAGCAAAATGTCTGAACGCCAGGAGGAGGGAATCTTGATTTTCAAACATTTGATGCTTCAGACATAATTTTTAAAATGAAATATGTTGACATGAATGAAATACATTACAGTCAGTCTTTCATGAATATCAAACTCCAGTAATCACAATCATTTGATGGTGTTATTGGCATGTGGAGGCATTTTAAACACAAATTTAATTACAAAGTCGTGTCAGTTGGGCTGTTTCCCATTTGGGCTATTTGATTAAATGTAGAACAGACCTAGGCTGACATCGTGACTTTGAAAATGTTCTGTGGCTTTTTTCATAAATACCAAATTAAAAACTAACTTTAAGGAAGCTGCCTAATAAAAAGCAAAGACACAGCTGAATTCCAGCAGATCTGGATGATGCACATGGAAAGGCCTAATTACCAAAAATGTAAAAATAATACTCTCACATGGTCAAAGACAGAATTTTCATATTCCCCAGTGCAAAAAAAGAAAAGGAATCATATTTTTTCCTCTAGACATACTCCAATGTCACCACTTCTGACAAAACCTTCATACAACTGCTGCTTTAGTCTCTACTCTCCAAACCAAGAGAGAAGATTATTGAAAAGAATAAATTATTTATATATGATATAAAATTAATAAAAATCATAAATAATAAATTATAAACAATAATTACTTTTATTTCTGTATATATTATATATAAAAATAAAAGTTATTTATTGCTTATTAATTTATTATTTATTACTTATTGAATATATATATATATATATATGTATATATATATATAAATTTTATATACTTATAAATTCCTTTAAAAAGCCTCTAATGACAATTTCCTGAAGTGAAATCTATAAATGTTTTTATAAGTATCTATATTGGGTAGCCTTAATTCAGAATTATATTTTCCATATGCTGGAGAAGAATGTACAAGACTTGGTAGTTTGATAATAGTTTGCAGTAAAAGGGAAATGAATATAAAAAAAATTCTGCTGACCAGAATAATTAATACTAGTCCATGAAAATATTCCTCTGGACATAAAAAAATGTTGGACAATCAACAGCAGCATCTAATCACCTCAGGAATATAATCTCATTTTCCTGCTGTCCATACCAAAGACAGACCAGACCCTCTTCAGATCTACTCAGCCCCTTTAGTGGAGCCAATTCCTGCCAAGAGGTTCATGCAAACAAATTGGATTTGTCATCCAAGACATGACAGTACTCAATGAATGTCTCTTCAATAGCTGTTGGACGAATTAATTCTTATATTAAAATTCACCTCTACAGGCAGAGCTTGCTGGGACAGGCCCGAGCAGCTCCCACTGATCTGTCTCAATCCTGCAGAGTAAGGGAGGCACAAGGAGAGCTCTGCAAATTAACTAAGGAGAAAAAAAGATTATTTAAATTAACTAAGGAGAAAAAAAGATTATTTAAGTTCTATGCAAAGAAGATTTTAATCGACTTCGTGTCCAAAATAAAAGCATTTATCAAAGGAAAATCTGCTAAGCTATATGCCACAACTGAAGGACAAAGAATTTAAGGGGAGATGGTAAAATCTGGACTTCAGAATTGAAGACACAGAATGAGAGATCACCAACAACCTCGCTGAACACAGGAAGGATGCAAATTAAATAGAGATACAGAACTGAATTGAAATGGAGCCCAGAGAGGTAACATGCAGCATTATGTAGTTCTGCTTTATGGCAGTTTAATCAAACCTCACAGACACTCATTGTCTTTTCACACCACAAACTTACAGAATCAAGTGGATCTGATCATTTTAGCCACAAGAAAAGAATCATATGACTCAAACTAGTGCCCTCTGTAAGCAGAGCACTCTCCAAGGGAGGGAGGAAGGAAAAAACAGTCTTGCTATCTAACACGTGGCAGAAAGGTGTGACAGGTCCCAACAAGCAGAACAGCACAGGGTACAGTGACATGAAAAAAATCTATTAAATTATGACTTTCAGAATTGAAAAATAGATGTTTCCAGACCAAAAGGGGAAAAAAAATCCTCTTAACTTCTAAATGTAGTTAATCTGTGAAGTTCAGGGGTGGGAGGGAAGCAGCCAATGCCTTTGGCCTAGAGCTGTGCCCTAAAGAAAGGAGCAGCTCAGCTCTCATTCATTTGCTGCTTTCTCCAATTCCTTGGCCCATTGTGCAATATTTGGTTCAGCTCTCCCAGGGCAGGTGAACAGGTCTGTGAGCCACCAGCTCCCAGTGCCAGCCAGGAATTGTTCAATTCACTCAATCCCATCAACTATCTCAGAGCCACATTAACCATCAAAGATATGCAGAATTCAGGCAGTTGGTGAACACAGGCAGATAATCAACAGATAAAAATGGCTTTAGGCACTGCTGCTCCTGATCTAAAGCCAAGCTACAGAATATGCCAAAAATCTGCTTTAGAGATGCAAAATAGTGAGACTTGCTCATTGAACAAATGCAAATGTATATTCATGTTCTCTCACCCACCCAGGTATCCTACCTGCTTGAGACAGAGGATTGTAATTTCACAACAAATAGAAAGGTGTTCGTGGTGACACTGCCACTGATTCACCTCCCACTGAGCCAGAGAAAACAAAAGGAAATGTTCTTTATTTCTATTGCCCATATTCTCACTCCAGCCGTTTTCTCACTGAGGTAGGAGACAGTGAGGAAAAGTTTAGTTATTTTATAAGTTCTCAAAGTGTCTTTGAGATCAGTGTCTTCAAGATCATTCCCAGGTCCAGTGAGTCTCCTTCAGCATGCCCAGAGCAGGGCCTGCTGGCAGCATCCAGCAACAAGGCAAGCAGAGAGCAGATCCAACTGACATCCCCTCTCTCCTTGAAACAAAAATCTTTGTGACTTCTCAGAGGGTAACACTGTTGGAATTAAATAACATGGAATAAATGTGAGGCAGAGTGAAAAACAGCACAGTGTGTGTGGTTTGGGAAATAATTTCCTGGGCTACTCCAAACTTAGGAAGTTGTTCTGTAGAACACCAGTACATACACCAGGTTGGAGCTGCAGAAGAACACAGAATAAGATATGAAGGCATGATTTTTTCAGAATTAAGAAATGGAAGCTTGAATCTTCCTATTAATTAGCTGCCAACAAAGCATACATGTTATGTGGTTGGTAAATCAGCAACACCTGGCTTATCCTGGATAAATGGGACAGATGCAGTTTCTAGGGATAAATGAAACCAGAATAATGTTCCTGAGCTTCACAACTGCTAAAAGTAGGGATTTGCACTGAGCCTGATATTTCTTAAGCAGAACTTAAGAATTTGTAGTATAAATTAATTTATAGTATAAATTATTTATAAATTTATATAAATTAAGAATTTGTAGTATAAACACAGACTCTCAAAAACTTGTGTCTTCTGAGAGTGTCTAATTACAGAATCCATGTGAGGGGGACTTGGAGATGATGTAAAATAGTCATCAGAGGACAAGGTGACAGCAGTTGTGCTTTAACAAAAAGCACAATGCATTAATGATTTGTATTTTGAGATCCAAAATCCTCCACTCTGAACATTTCCAAGGTCAGAACAGTTCCACCCTCAAGCCTTATTTTTAAAAAGTGTCCAGATAAGAGCAACTTAAGAGAACAGAAATTAACTTGGTCTTTAAAGCACAATTAAGGAGTCTGTGATCCAGGAAATGAGACACAAAGGCTGCTGCTGTTACCTCAGTGTTCCAGTATCTGAACCTGGGGCAAGCTTCTTGCTTTTCCAGAGATGGAGACACAGGTTTCTTTAAAGAATAATTTGTTGGGAAGATCCCAGAGGCATCTGATATCTTTGGTTCTTCTGTTTAGTAACCAGGCTTCAAATCAGAGTAAGGCAATTTGCATTTAAGAGTAACACAAAAGAGGAAGAACCTCAGGGATTAATTAGGACCTGGGAGATTTCTCTTGGTGGGCAGAGTTGGAGATTTTCCTACCTGCAGATGAATAGTAACAACAACAGCAGACTGAAGCCTACAATATCAAGGCCCACTGGGAGCAGTGGTCTTCAAATCTGACTCCCAGTAACAATCAGCAGGACCAGGATTAGGAATAAAATTTCTGAAAGTATATTGAGACTGCATAAAGTCAAAAATCCAGGTCAGGAGAAGTTGCAAAACAGTGGAAAGTGCAAATTCTGCAAATCAGAATTTCAGGAACAAACCAAAAAAGCTCACTGCTTCACAGGCATTTCTCAACCTTCTGCTTTTTGTTTTAATTTTTTTTTTTTCCCCTCCACCTACTCTGGTTTATCAGACTGATTGAAGCCAAGCCAGAACTTCAAACACAGAACAGAACTTCCTTCAAACATCCCCAAATATCTTCCAAGGCCAGCAAATTGAATGGCATGATTATTCTGAGGACAGCAGAGAGATCATTCTTTTAAGAGCACAAGTCCATGCTGCCACTGGTCAGTAGATTTGTGAGCAGGCCAACTTTTCCCAAAGTTGTGTCAGAACTGTTGAGGGGCCCTGGACCAATCTGATCTATTTGCTCACCAGAAACAGCTGGATGTGCTCCCCTTTCTCCTTCAGACCTTTGAATTAGAATTCTGTAAAATCCAACATTAACCCAGCAGGTTACACCTCACCCAGGCATCCCACACATTTTCTGTACCTGTAACATGGAAAATGTGCTGGCTTTGGTGGAAATAGAGTTAATTCTGCCTTTCCAGCCCTCCCAGTGCTGTGTGCTGGTAACACACCAGGGCTCTGAGCCCTGCTCCCAAGGCTCTTTCCAACATTTTCCCTCTCCACAAGGCTGAGGGTGGGCAAGGCAGTCAGATCCAAACTGACCAAAGGACTGCTCCTTTTGCTTTTAATAAAAAATAAATTACCTTATCTTGACCCACAGGTTTTTTCCACCTTCTCTGTCTCCCTCCACCCCATCCTTCTGAGGAGTGACAGAACCCAGCCAAGGCAGGGCCACCACAAATACCAGACTGAAACAGGACCATAAATTCACCTGAGTTTGGAACATGGCAGAAACAGGTTTGTGTTGCTTAGAAGAGGTCATAAAGACTCTTCTGTCTACTCAGGTCCTCTTTATTACTTGTTTGATTGTCATTTAACAGCTCGAACTGAGGGTTGTTGGGCACTAAAGTTTAACAGAATATAAACAAAACAGTTGAAATACTTCCTAAAAAAGACTACAAACTGTTTAGTTGAATTTAGTCTAATTTTAAAAGTTTTAATTTACATCTATAGAAGCCATATAAGCAAGAAATATGATAGCTCTTAGCACTAATTTCCATAAAACAAGCATACTGGATCAACTTGCCTTTCTGGTTTTTTGGCATCTGACTGCAGAATGACATTAACTGATGGATATCAGAACAAAAACAACTTTGGATTTATCATTTTATTGTGTTTGTAATGTGAATTAGGTTAACTGCTACTCAGGTACTATTAAAGCTACAATTTAATAAATCCCATTGCAAGGGATCAGATTTCAGAAGAACCCTAAGACAGGTGGTGTGATGAGCAGGTACACATCCCACTGCTAAGCAGCAGGTTGTTTGGCAGACATCCCTCAGCCAAAAAAGTGTCTTTTGGAGTTCAAAAAGTTCAAAAGGTGTTTTGTTGACAGAAAGCAATAATCCCAAAACTGTGTTTTGTTCAGATACCTGCAGGAAACACCTTCATGGCAGACCAAGTCAATCAACCTTTCCTTTCCAGAAACCTCTGGCACACTGAGGTATCACAAGAGAAAATGTCAGAAATGTGGAAACAATAAGGATGATTTTGTTGACAAAAACAAACTCAGTTTTCAAGTTTATAAAGGAGTATCTTTGTCAGTAGTATTGACTGCCATAACAAGTATATATATACATATATATGCACAACAAGTATATATATATAATATATATATATATAATCTTTGGATAAGTAGAACCTATGCACAAACTCTCTCGAAAGAACATTGATTCTAATCAAAGAAAATCATATAAAACCAAAATCATATCGATCAGAGAAAAACTCTCTCATAGAATATTTCTGACAGTTTATTTCACAGGAATAAAGAATGGAATTCTAATAATGTTTCATTTTACAGGCAGGCATAGAGAGAATCTTCAGCTGAACTTTAGGCCAGTTGATCACTGGTAACAACCCATACATTCCCTATGGTTTACAGTTCCTTAATTATTAAAAGCAGATAAACCATAGCTGTAGCCAATCCTTTGCAGCTTTTCACATGACTTGGAAAGGCTACATAAAAAAGGCATTCTCCTTTAGATTACAGACATTAGCCAAACCTATATACTTATTTGCAAAAGAGTATCACTGTTGTAATGAGATCTGGTTTTCTGAAGAGAGAAAATAAAAGGAAGAAAAGAAGTTCAATCAAAGCTCCCATTCAGTGCAAGGATTAAAAATAAAGGAAAAGAATACACTGGTTATTGCTTTGCCTCCCCCAGCCCCACTGTGAAATTTTCATATCCTTTTAAAGATGTATCCGGAACTCTGTCAAAGAAAAACCCAGAAATACACACAAGAAAAAAGTACTCACACTGTTTGGGTGTTGAATGGCAACTTGGTGCTGCAGCCTAACCCGCTGTGGCATCATCACATCATCCTGGAATAAATAGCACACTGTTACTGAGCATAAAAAGGGTCACAGAACACTACTGACACACTTTAGAATATGTTGCTAAATGAACATCATTTTACTGGCTGGCAGTCAGAAATGCAAATGGAACAGATATGAAGCGACTTCACACTTTTTGTGGATTGAACTGGATGCTGCTGGAGCTGGAAGTGATCAAAACTACTCCATGACAATGGTGCTGTGATCTCAACACACACCCACAGCACCCACACATTGCACATTTATTTCTCAAGAAACTCTCCAGCTCTTTCCCAACTCCCCCAGCAGCACTGGCAGTGTGAGGACAAGGAACTACCCTCAGTTAAAGTAGCAATGTGAGGAAATGTTCTCTGAAATCTGGCTGTGCCTTGTTCCACTGAAAATGAAAAGCCTTTGGTTTCTAATCTAAAAAGATGTCATATTTCATAAAAAACTAGTACTTGTGAAATGAGAAAATTCTAAGGAAAAGGAAAAAAGGGAAGTACCCACACTCATAGAATGCATTAGCATGGACACTGGCTTTAAAACACGCATCTGGATTTAGATTTTGTGTCAGTACTTCTTCCACTTGCAGCATAAAGATCTGTTCTCTTTACATACAAAAGGACAGGTTGTTTTGTGAAAAGTCAGTAACAAGGCTATCCTGCCTTGAACTGTTAGGAGAGATTCCTTTCAAATTTTTATTATTTCCTGTCCAAAATTAAATCCTTTCTAGACAGTGATTCTACAGTTTATAGAAACTATAGCATAATTTTTCTTCCCTAAATTTTTTAGGCCCCTGAGGTTTCTACCTATATTCTTTTCCATGTTGGTGCCACATTTCCCCCCTTTTAAAGAATCAGCCTTTTTGAGATCCTTGTTAAAGCTAACACAGCCTATTTCTTCTCAGAGTATTTCCAAATAAACTTAATCAGGCAAACATAATTCAAAGGAGCCCTGAATTCCTGTTCTACAGACACCCTTTTAACAGTTCCTCACACTGAAATCATTCTGGTTTTCCTATTAGAGCACAAACCCTCAATATTGAATTTCCAACCACTTTCACATTAAAACTTCCCATCAAGTCAACAGCAACAAAAAGAAAATAGTGTTTAAATATCTACAGCTTGAAGAGTTGAATGACCTCGCTATAAAGGTGCCCCTATAGTTTTATCAAAACATGCATGATAAAAAAAGTTTCAGAAGTAGATCCAACTATTTAATACAATTCAAGGTTAAAGATAAAACTAAATAATAATAAAACTGACTCTTATCACACATAAGTTTATAAAAGATGGGAGGACTAAGTTGTCAAAAGTATTTTTCTGTATTTTGCATTTAGGATATGTTTAGTAAAAAACATGACAGCTGTTCCTGATTTTCAAAGCCAATAGAGCAAAAAACCCTTCTGATTTCCCATGACTTCAAAACTACAATAATATTATTTACCACCTCATCCACTTTTATCCATAGAGCACCAGAATTCCAGTTCAAGCAAGTGTTCCCATAAAACCTTTACCCTATTTCCCACAAGAAAAATCACAATCCTATTTCTTTATGCCAAATAAGAGCTGATTTTTGTGAATTAAAATCTGGTTTTCATACAAGCAATAGCAGATATATATTTAACTGAACTGTGTTCCCTCTCTTACAAGTTGCTAAGGATCCTTAGATGTTTTCTTGGTAAATCCAAAGGAAGAGGAAAAAAAAGGGGGAAAAGGGGAAAAAAGGGAAAAAAAGGGAAAAAAGGGAAAAAAGGGGGGAAAAGAAGGAAAAGTGGGGAAAAGAGGGGAAAAAAGGGAAGAAAAAGGAAAATGAGAAAAAGAGGGAAGGGATAAAAATGGGGGAAAAAGGAAAAAAAAAAGGGAAATCCACCAAAAAGGCAGGAATTTCGATGCTCAGAACAACGTTACCCTAATTTTTTAAAAGATACAACATTTGCTCTTGTGCTAAAAGATCTCACTGTTCGTGATCCCACACAAGAGAGAGAACTCTCACATTCACAAAGATGAAAAATAATAGACTTGATTTAAAAAGGTTAAATCAGCATGGAAAGCATTCAAACCAAATCAAAATAACCTATGCACCAAAGAGGTCGATGTCATGTTTTCATAACCACCCAGTTTGACAGGAATGGCCCCATTCCCCTAAGAAAACACGGGGTCAGTTTGATGCTATTGGCAAAACTCACAGATCTGGGGCTTAGGCTATCAGGGAGCATCAGAATTCTGTAAACTCCAGCTAAAGAGGGGGCACTATAACCACAAAAACTTCTAAATGCCTCTTTTTATTAATACAGCTTTGTTCTCTAATGCCAGAAAACTCTGTGAACTCTTACCCTGTATGACCTGTGTTTCTTTTAATAATTCTGTCTGATTTTTTTATTAGCAGCTTTACACACACACACTGCACTGCTGGATGGTTCTGGGAGACCTTCTGAGTTCATGGAAGGAGAAAGAAAGATGGGGGGAAATAAAGAATATAATAGTTTAGGGCATAATCCCAAATACTATAATAATGAGTAATTAACAATACTATATATAGCATATACTAATACTATATATAATACTACTATTAATAAATAATACTATATATCATAATAGTTTAGGGCATAATCCCAAATACTATAATAATGAGTAACTAACAATACTATATATAGCATATACTAATAGTATATGTAATGCTATATAATACTACTACTAATAAATAATACTATATACAATAAATATAATAGTTTAGGGCATAATCCCAAATGCTATAATATTGAGTAATATAATAATACTATATATATACTATATATATACTATATATATATTATATACTAATATATATATATACTATATACTCTACACTAATATATATATATACTATACTATATATATACTATATACTAATATTATATATAATACTAATGAGTAATATAATAATACTATAATAATGAGCACAAAATATAAATCACACCTAAGACAGAAATGAGATTCAATCATCATTCAGCTTTTTTGGATTCAGGTTGGTACCAGAAAAGTAACTGCAAAATCCAATTTTGACAGATTCCTCACTATGGGCGACTGGAAAGGTAACCATGCATTTATAAATGTATTTATCATGAAACCATCTTAGGGAACTCAGATGGATTTAAGACAATCAGATGGATTTGAAAACCTAAATAAATTTGAATGAGTAAAACCAAAGTGATTGTACCACAAAGTAAGAGCACCTTAAAAAGAATGATGGAATTTTAGCAACTATAGTATTAAACAACTAAGATGGTAAAATATTTTACCCAACAGTACACAATGAATCACAAATTTTCTATCAAAGCTGTTGCACTTCTGATATTGAATTCAGCACATGTGTTGCCAGACTTTGGTTTCTACATGCAGAGTTTGGTCATCTTTTTTTTTTTGGTTTAACACTGAGAATAAAACCTCAGTAATCAGGCAAACACTTTCCAAATTATTTTCACTCATTTCAGACAGAAAAAAAAAGGGCCTATACAAAAAAGGGAAGTATATTTAGTTTGTTTCTGTTTCCTAGGTGAGAGTAGGGAAGATAACAATAGTAGAAGTGACTTACATTGAAAAATAATTTTAACAAAAGAGAAGTTTACAATAAAATCCAAGTGTCTCTGTTCACATGGAAGCCTCTAATGGTTGTCCCCTAGTAGATATACAGCTGACAGGATGAAGAGAAATTTCTCACATGAAAAGAATGGACAAAATAAAAGAAATTTAAAATAAATGCTAAAGAAGTGCATGCCTTCCCTAATCATATACTTGGAATACAAAAGCTGGCCCCTTCAGCCAGGCTGTGTGGAGCACATTGGGCTCCACAGTGGTGACTTCATCATCTTCCCTTAAAATTTGGTGCTTCTGCACTTGAGAAAGTAAAACAAAATATACAATTCAATGCACAATACACATCTACTTCTTGCAACCAAGGGCAAGTTCACAGAAAACAAAATATTATAGGTCAGTACTGAGGTGCTTTCTTAGGCTCACATTACAGACTCAGCATCTCCTGCTTTTCCAAACTCCTTCATATTTGGCTGCTCAAAATAAAAAAATAAAAAAGGATTGAGAGCTGATACACTCCACTCCCATAAGAACAGCACCTTCTTCCCATCACAGCTATTAAATTCAAAATACAACCAGCAGCAGCAGCGGGAGGAATGTTTCACTCACTGAGCAACAATATGGCATCTCCAAAATCTTTCAATTCATCAAATGGTCCATTCATTTATCCTGCACCTGCTCAGACCAGAGGGAAAATCTTTCTTTGCTATTGTTCAGTTCAACTCCTTGAAGCAGGAAAGTGAAATGCCTGGGACCTCCAAGACGTGGCCTGTCAACAGCTCTGCTGAAGGAAACGCCCTGATCCCGGCAATCCTGCAGGGGCTGCTGCTTGAACACCCCCACACTGTCAAACTCACTGGAACCAGGCACTCCAATGGCACCCACAGATCACCTGGGACTGATCACCTGGCAGTACTTGCAAGAAAAAATCATCAGAAAAAATGCTACTTTTCTGTTTCTACTCCCAAATTAAACTGAGAAAGGGGACAACAAAGAAAACATTTCAAATTTAAGAAGCTGACTGCATTGAGCACCTTTCTTTTTTTTGAGCAAAGCAACAAACAGGTCTACATGGAAAGATCTACGTGGTGCTCTTATGAGCCTGACAATCTTTTTAATGGAATCTTTTATTAAGCATCACTATTAGCTGGTCAGGAAACTTTTGCTGTAGAAGCAGCTCCCACCTCAGTGCATTTATTCAACAAATGCAGACACATGCCTTTCCATATCTTGCTTTTCTGTGGTCACTGGAGATCACCTTTGATTTTTTCTCATAGTTAGATCACTGAAAAAAATGATGTGTTTGCAGCCAAGTGAAGCAGGTAATTCACAAGGTGTTCAACAGCAAAGCCAGTAAATCCACACAAGGTGTTCAACAGCAAAGCCAGTAAATCCACACAAGAGTAAAACTTCACCAGTGATTCCAAATGCCCTCTTTAACTACTGAATAGATGAAGACACATGTAGGGAGAGGTTATGGCAACCAAATTCTGAAGGTTTTCTTCTTCATTTAACATTTCATACCAGACAGAGGCATTTAATCTGGTTTTAATACATCTTTACAAAACAATAATAGGAATGATGCCTTCGAGCACTCCTATTTTGACTTTTTGGGGCTCATTAGTGATTAGGAAAGATGGACAATTCTTCTGGTAATGGAGTTCACCACTACATCCACACCTGCTAATTGTGTAACAGCTTATTTCAGTTTTTAAATCAGAGGATAAGTTCCCAGTATGTTAAACAACAACGGAAAGGAAATACATGACCTCTGATCACATCTTCATTTCCTAAGAAATACAGACTAATTTGAAAGAGAGGAGGGATATTTCAGAAGTTTATTGATGCCTGTAATGGCAACTAAGAGGAAATCCATGCTTCCAAAGCCAGGAAGTTACAGAGGCTGGAAAAGCCAATCTGTTTGTGTGCCTGACACACCTGGCTGGGGAGGGTCCCACCACCTTCCTCCAAGGCCTTTAGCAACACCCCCTCAACGAGGTGGGTTTGAACTTGAACCTCAAGGAACACATGCAATTTGAAATTGAGCAATTATGCCCACAGCAATTAAGAATTACCATTCCCAATTTAAATCATGCAAACAAATCTTCCAAACCAAAAGGAACAGGTCAGCAGCTGCCAATTCCATCACAGGAATGAGAAATCTGCTGTGGTTCACCCTCATTTTTGGTGAATAAAACTTACCTGTGTTCCCATGGCATTTTTGACTATTAGCAAGCAGTGACACTGTGGGAACATGGTTTAAAGTCATGTTTTTGAACTGCCTGAGAATCTCTGAAATTGTGATACATTGCCAACAGAGCCTTTCAAAAGATTGAAACAAGCACGTTAAATTCTCAAGTGATTATGACTGGGTTTGAAACACTGCAGGTCAACAAAGAACACATTTTTATGTTTCTTCTTTAACAGTAAGGAACTCTCCAACAACACACTGAATAAACCTGAAATAAAACCTGGAAACTCCACAGAATAAACCTGAAATAAAACCTCCACAGATTATTAGGATGAAATGAAAGCATGATCCTTTTTTAAAGAAATACAGTTTCAGACAAGTAGAGGCATGTTTATGTGCATGTCAATGAAAACAGCAGTTCAAAGCAGAATTTTCAGTGTAAGAGTTCTGCTGTGCTGCAAGGGGGTAAATGCTTCTAACAAAGATGGCACCACCCCAGAGAAGTGATAAATTACAGCTACAGTACAATGAAACTGGCAGATAAAGTCACAATGCAGAGAATTTGAAGAAGAAAAGCTAACAGTGAAATATATTTGCAAAATTAGCCCTCATTTTCCCATATTATGAAAAAATTGTTAAGTAACTTCAATTTTTCTACTTGCTTTCCCAGAGGGGAAAAAATTGCCTTAGTAGCTTGGAGGTGAAATCTGTGTCAACAACCACAGTAAAAAAACTCCACAATAGCTGTTAGTCCAACAGCTGCCACTTCATACTAGAAAAGGCTGATCAAATTCTGACAGTTCTGAGACCTGTAGCCTTTTTTTTCCACGTTTCTTCCCAGTTTGTTGTCCTCAGAAATCTGTGTTGAGAGACATGACACGAGCAGCTTGGCTCCAGCTGGAATGGCAAGCACAAACATCCTTGCTGGAGCCAGCAGTTCCAAAGATGCTCCCAAATACGCTCATCCTCTCATTTCACTTCACAGAGAAAACAAAGAATCCACCACAAGCCAGGGATGCATTTCTCCAGCTATTTGTAATGTGCACAAACAGCTCCATTCCTCTCCACATCCACCTGTAGCAGAGCTGAAACGGTGGCTGCACTCCTGAAGGTCAATTCCTTGGCATTACTGCAGCACATTCCAACAGGCTGATATCAACATTCCTTCCTAGAGAGCTGGATCCTGGACTGGTGACTGAAATGAAGAAGGTAGGTGGTGTGTGGAAGCAGAGTTGTTAAACAGCTGGCAACATCTGTGCCCCAGCTTCTATCACACAACATTTACTAACTACAGCCAAAACACTGAGTAATTTTTGGACTTGTAGCAGTTTCAACATCCATTTTATTTGGTCTGATCTGTTTTCAGCAAAACATGGTAGTCACAAGGGGAGACAGTAGAAAATACATTTAAGTTACGCCAGGTATTTAATATTTCTTTTGTAACAAGATTGGGCTTCTGGTAGTCCAGAATGCCTCTGATTTGAAGAAGCAATAGAAATGCATAGAACAGAAAAATCTTTTTAACTTCTCCTAAGTTTATCCACACTGTAAACCATAAAATCCTCAACTCACTTCAAGTAATTCTTGAAAATATTAAATATAAACCTCTGGTAATGACAATATTGCAGAAATACACCATCATTACCAGTTATATTCCTTAATAACTGTAATTTGATCCCCTGATGTTTTGTTTTCCTGCAATAGTCAGCCAACAGAAACAATGCAGCAGCAGGAAGATTTTAATATATGGTAAATAACAAATTGAGAATTCTGAAGAATCACTAGGAAAATATGAATTAACTTCATGTAGAGAATTTGATTTTCTAGTTTACTGCTAGTGATTTTCAAACAACTACATCTGTCTGGATTGAAAAGAAAGACAAACCCATAATTTACTTCAGTACATCATGCTATACATACTTGAGACAGAAGATATGAAGCTTCATGGGACAAGAGTAGATTAATTTCTCATTCATGTACTCAGACAACTTCAGCCAGCTCAAGCACACACATTTCTCATCCTACAGACTCCCTAAAATGCCCTTGCAATGTAATGCAAGCCTAGAATACCCAAACTTTGCAAATCATAAATTCCCCTGGGTTTTTTTTTTCTTTTTTAATTTTAGATATGCAAACAGCCTCACTGACTAACAATATATTACAAAAATCACAACATTTTAACATATGAACAAAAAAAAAATTTCTTCCATCAAGTTGATAAGGCAGGTGGGGTTTGCAAACTGAAGGATTTCCCTAATTAAAGCTGAGAATGTTGTGAGAGCAGGTATGGGAGCTCTACAGCCACTTTTTAACAAGCACAGCCAATCAAAACATTCAGTTGAATTGGAGCTGAAAACCAACCCTGCCAGCAGCCAGTTCATCCTGTCCTACCCTAACCCATAGTTCAGTTCCAATGAACTGAGGGTTCAGAGGGAAATAAAAAATCCATCTTCAGGTGAAATTACAGGAGATCAGTGAGCCCTGAAGGTCCTGCTCCTCTTGCCTGCTCCCAGCACACGGCCCCACTGCTGTGCTCAGCTGGGCACCTTTGTGAAACCATTCCTGCATATTCAGCTGCACAAGTGAGATCCTTATCTGGGGGGTACTGAGCTCAATGGCTTCACAGAAGATATCCAACAAAGGACAGGAAAAAAAAAATTCAGCTTGGAAGGTGAGACTTCTCCTATTTTACATCAAAAAGCCAGTAGATTAGCTCTTAGTTTCTCATCAATACAATTTTCTGAAGAATGTGGGAAAGAGAAATCCTCAAAACACCTAAATACCAACCTTGCCCAGCCCTGTTCACAACAGCTTGTGAAATCTGATATTATCAAAGAATGATGTAAGGCTTTCTACAGGTTGGAATACAACTTTACAGCCATAAATAGCAACCAGCACGTTAAACAAACTCCTTTAGGCAGGTTGTCTTACAGCAAATCAGCAACTCCATTAAAAAGGAAAGGATTATATTGACAAAACCAAGTTAGACAAAAAGCATTAACTTACTGAATCCAGAAAGCAGAGATAGGTTCCTGAGCTCTGAATTACTGCTTGATTTTTAGCAAATCCAACTGTTGAGAAAGCAAAGATAAAAATATGGAGGAGTTTTTACTGTCACATCTTTTTAAATCTTAATAAAATGAGGAATAAATGAAAAAAATACAAAAATCAGTATCACATAAGGTACCAGATTTTTCCATATTTAAAGCAAGGTAATTTGTGAATATTGAAATAGGAGGCCTATGTCAGTCACCTTCTCTGAGTGACTACCAGAATTCTACAATCAAGTAGAATAAGAGTACTTCTGCCAGCCCTCCCCAAAGATATAATATGTAATGTGTATCTTGAAGGGGGCAGGTTTTATATCCAGAACCTCAGCTTGTAGAGTCACAGACAGCTTTGGGCTGGAAGGGACCTTTAAAGGCCAACCCTTTGCAAAGAGCAGATACTGAAAATCTTTGATGTACATACATTCATCTTTTAAGCCTTAAAAAATACCAGCAAATCATAAAATGACCAGAAACTGCTGTTCCTCCCATCAAAGTTCTCAGAAGGACTCAAAAAGTTCTATTTGTGGGTGCTTGTCAAATATAAAGTTTGCAAATGCAAAACCTTCACATGGCATTCATGTAAAGGGGATGCAGAGAGGAGCCAAAGCAGGCTGATTTATTAGATACATACACAGAGCACAAAGGGGATTTATTCATACCATAACATGTTGTATCATCAATGCAGACCACACTGAAATGTCACTTCAGACAAATGACAATATTGGCACCCAGGGTGTCTCAGTTTCTGACCTCCTGACACTTGGTGAATCTTTTTACCAACCCATTCATTTCAGCAAGAAATTAATAAACTAGAGAAGAAAATTGTTTTGTCAGCTTAATTTCTGAAGTAGATGACTGTTCTGGAGGATCAAACAAATGGCAGAAGCAGAAAAATGAGAAGGAGCAGGAATGCACAGTTGAAGGTAAGGATGGGACTGCAGCAACCACTGGGATACACCCACAAGGTGGGAATGCTTACTGGGATCATTTTTGCAGGTACATAAGGTGAACCTAAGAACTCTCTGAATTCTTGCCCTGGGCAGCATTCTAAGAAAAGCCCACACTACATCCAGTGCTAGTCTGAAAAATGCTGCATGGATTCCCCTTGGTCACAAATGAGACACCTAAGCTTCCTTTGGAGTATTTATGGAACCAAGTCAGGGAATCCAGCAAGATCACCCTGACCTGCAAAATAAACATTGTGAAGACACGCAATACTGTAGGGTTTTTTACTCTATGGGGGAAAACTAGAAATGTAAAGCCAAAAACTCTCACCATGAAGTGGAGCAGAATAATTTTAAATAATATTATCCACAAAGTTTCTGACTTTGCATTTGAAAAAAAAAGCAGAGTTCTCTAATTCTCTTATATCCTTTTATGTGTTACAAATTTAAGTTAGCTCAGGAAACAGATTTAACTGGGCTCAAAGGTTCCCTTAGTTGTAATGCACGTGCTCCTTGGCTATTTTGCTGAGCTGTCCAAGTACAGAAAAAGACTTATGACTGCATTTCTTACTGCCTCAAGGAACATTAGCACCAGAAGAGGACTAATAAAGGCCCTTCCTTATAACTGTGTTATTTTTTCTCATGTACTTTAATCCTCACCTCAACTTCTCTTCATTGTGTGTTTTTTGGCTTTATTACTTTACAGGATGTTTACATTCTACCTTGTAGAGACCTATGAATATGGAATCTCATCTGCACAGTAACTCTCAGTCTCCTTCCCACTGGCAGTAAAAAAGCAGCTGGCAGAGACAGGAGCTGCCACAGCAGCAGCAGAGCTGGGTCCTGGCACCACAGTTGGAGTGGGAAACAACTGATGCAAGTCAGCAGGCCTGGGCATGCCAAAGCAGCAACCCCCAGTCCTCCACTTACCCCTAGGAAAGCAGGAGATAAAGGAACAGCACAAAAATGATGACAGAATTAAGTTTGCCCAATTTTAAACACATCAGTACTATCAGAAGGCACAGCAGCTGTAAAGCAGCCTGGACTTACATTTCAGTGTATTTCAGCAACTTTCAATGGATAATAATGAAATTACAAGGAAGCAAAACTGTAAGAAAATAGTGAAGGAGGCTTCAAGGCAACTAGAAGATGGCAATTATTTTACTCTATGAACTTCCTGAAGGATTTCAGATCTCATTTTCAAATAAGCCACTTTAAATAAAATCAAGAAATATCTAGTATTTGTTATGAGTTGGAAAATATTTCTTGCTGTGTTTAAGACAGAAACATCCTGAAGTTTTTCATATACCAGATATCTTTCAGAGAAAAGAGAGAGAAGAAAATACACATATTTTTTAAATTATTAAGAAGATAAATATAACTCCCCATAGAAGAAACTAGGTATTAAAAATTCTTTCACCACAACAAATTCTGTGTTTGGCACGAGTAAAAAAAAAATTCTTTAATATTACTCTAGTGAACAAAATGAAATGTTTGTGCCAGGTCTCTGAGTTTTGTAAGGCCTGCTTACTTGGTGAAAAGAGCCTGTTACCATGGCTACAGCCGTAAAAACTTAAGCCTCAGTGAGATATTAACATTCCTTACTCTTGGAAAGAAAAAGGTTTCCTTTTTTTAGGCAAGTGACCCTTTCTTTTTTCCAAGGTTCCCCCCCCCTTTCTTTTACATGTTCGAAAAGAATCAGAAATAAATCCTAATCTTGTGTAAATAGTTGAAGATGTGAAGCCTGCCTAGTACATTGTTTCTGGACCAAAGCATCTTCTTTTAAAGGCAAGACTCCTTCCAGTTGTACCTAGTCCTTAACAAAATGAAAGTAAATCACCAAAAGCAAACAAATGCTATGGATTTCAAGTAACCTGCTTCTAAAATTTAACAACCATGAAGTAAGTAAAGATGTCCTTGTTTTAATGGTGACCTGAGAGTGTCTCCCACATGGATAAGCCTGGGTTTGTTTTTTAGCAGCACTATGCAATTCACACTATTATTTAAATTACATATTTAAACAGTGCACAGCCCCTCCTACCCCCAATTTATTAGAGATCTGTTCAGTCTCCAGTTACCCCAACACTGATAAATGCATGCTAAACCAAAAAATAATCTAAATAATCTGACATATCCCTAATGGCACAATGGAATTCACAACTGGAACTCAATTTTAGGTTCAGTTTCCTGAAGTGAAAAGGTGAACAGACATCAGAATTCTAAAATTTTAAAAAACCCCATCCTGCTTGTGTGTTCTGGCATACTAAAACCTAGTTTATACACAATTGATACAACACTCTAGTAGGAACAAGACTTTAGACACAGCAAACGTTTATAAAAATGGCAAATATGTTACACAACACTGATGGTATCAGCAGAAACATTACTGGCTATCTTAAGGAACAGAATTAACAACCTCTGGGATTATTCTCTGATTTAAGAAATTGTAACCTTCCTAGTCTCTTGATCAGTTTCTTGATCAGTAAAAGAAGTCAGTTTTGAAAAGAGACTGATCACCCAATAGCAGAGGGGGGAGAAAAAAGAAGAAAAAGTTACAGGATTATGAGTAATTCTTGACATTGCTCACATCCAGCTGTATCAGTTGCCCAAAAGAGAAAAATTCCCTCTAAAAACCTTGTCTGCCTTTTGTCATTACCAGCCCAATAGTTCTGATATTACAAGCTGCACTGTCCAAACACCACCAGTTCATGCTAAAGGTATTAAAATACTAAAAATATTTATAGTGAGGGTTATGCTGTGTTACTTCAGTATTGCTATGTCTGACAACTATTTAAAAACAGATGTAAAGCTACAGTCAGGAGAAATGACAGTAAATAAAGCCAGGGGCCTCTACCAGGTTGCAGATGAATTCAGTGCACAAACTCCCAATTTATTTGCATGTTTCAACAGGGGATGAAAAGCAAACTTTCTGGAACAGAAGTGGGCTTTTGCATAAGAAGATCATCTTGAGGAGACTCTAAAGAGCCTGAGTTTTTTACACTTCAAACAGGACGTGCAGTGAAAAAACAGCAACTGTCCAAATTCTGTGTCACAGTGTTTCCAAAGTGTGACTTTTAAGAGATAACTTCAAAGACACAAACTTGGAACCAACAATTCCTACCTGTCTACTCATTAAAACAAAGTCCAGAATGAGAGAACCATTGGTTTACACAGCTCCAGTACAAAATGTGAGCACACTGCTCTTCCTTTGTGATCTTCCAACTTTACTGGCACTCAACAACAGCTTCTCCAAAAAGCAACTGACTTTTATTTCTGTTTCACATTGTAGGAAGATTTTGTGCTAAAACCCCCCAAACATAAACCAACCAAAGCAAGCAAAAGAAAATCTGTTTAGAGAGAGATTTATTTGTAATCTTCTGCAGTGGGAGATAATTCATATTAGCATGCAAATGAATAGGGGATCACATCATACACCTGTCTGACAGCTCACTAAACATATTGGTTTAGCTCTTTGAGTGAATACTTGGGACTTTAGTGAGAGTTTTTAGCTCACATCAAAACTTCTGAAACCTCTGTTTTGATTTGATCATTGAAGCAATATCAAAAAGGCATTTATTTTCTATTTCAGGGTCTATTTTACTGGACTGAAAGATATGCATTTACTTTTAAAATCCTTATGCAAAGAATTTTGAATATTTTTTTTTTAAAACCCATCTCCTGAAGATAAATCAGATATCAGAAAGCCACAGTAAAATTGTAAGCATTAGCAACATTGTGTATACTACAATTAAACAAAATTCTTTTGCTTTTGCAGAGTAGAGCACACAAGTGCTTAGCCAAGTTCTTTCCTTGAACATATAAACAAATTCTACAGAGCCCAAAGCAACAGGGCCAAATTCAAATTGGAATGAGTTTTCAAACAGAGCTCTAGAAAACAATGTGGGTTTTTTCCATTGCAGGGGAAATGGCTACAAAGACATTTTCAAACTCAAAATCAGAAGGTGCCTGCAATAAGAACCAAACTCTCACAAAATTAATCTACATACCACCTCGAGGCTGAGAGGAATTGTTGGTTCCAATGACTACTGAAACACCAATTTCTTCCAACTTGATCTTCCATTTTTCAATTATTTCAGCTGAACCATCCTAGAAAAAAAATTACATAGATGCAGCTATTTTAATTTGTGTGTTGAAGTGAACCAAAAATTCTTGTTAGAGACAGTATTTTAAAGGTCTGAAACACACCTTGCTGGCATCATTAAAAACTGACAGCTCCATGGTTCCTTTAAAATCTTGTTCCCAAACTGACTTCAGGCATTCATCTAACCAGCACTCACTGTTGTGAACAGGCAAAATGATAGACTACAAAAGAACAAACAGAGATCCACATGCATGTCAGGAAGCATATTTTTGTTTATTTACAGTATATTTAGTAAAAAGGAGAAGTAGCAGATCCTTCTGAAACTAACTTTCACCAAAAAATGCATCTGAAAAATGTAAAAGTAGGTGAAAAACCTTTATTTTCTTACAAATATGATTTGCTTTCTTCTCTATCGACCTTCTTTTTAAATTAAGTTCCACAAGATGGTTTTTGGTGGAAGTCCAAGGAAACAAGAGAGAGACCACTGAAGCAAACCCACAAATGAAACATCTGTAACACCACCCTAACCTGCTTCTGGTATTCCTGCATTTCTCAAGACACTTTTGTCCTCCATTAATACATCTCACTCATCAATTTCCCTTCAAGCCTAATTGGAGATGCTCATACATGCAGCTGGACCCTCAGGGTGCAGCCAAGATTTTAACATTGATTCCACCTCCACCTGCTCTAAAGCATGCTGGAATTCGATCTGTGATGCAGCTCCACACTCTGCCATCCCAGCCTTCCTCTTACAGCCCCTTGGCTCACAGGTGCACACACAGCAGGAAAACACACCTGAAAGATTTGAAAATTGGTTAGAAACCAGAGAGGAGAGCTTTACCTGTTCAAGTTTAGTTTCTCATCACTGATCTAGTTGTCCCTAAAAAGCCAACAACCCCCAGAATTCTTTCAGTGTCTCAAAAGAGAACACACTTCCTTCACAACATGCAAAGGCTGAGAAATCAGCCTGGTGGAACACTGGCTGGGTTTGAGAAGGGAGAGCCAAGTCTGAACCTGCTAAAATTACTTTTAGATGGGGAACTTAAGGGCCTGAGTAACTCCTAAAAAGTCTCATGGGACATTTCAAGAAGTCCCTAGAAACACAACTTAAACTCCTCATGATGTGGGGTAACCCCAAACTGGAAGAAAGAGAGGATTTGTTCCTATTGTGAGCAGGAGAGAATCCTAAGAAACAAAACATTTTGTTTGATACTGAAATGGAATTATTCACAATTTAGTGCCAAGGTGCAAACACAGGTGCACCCATCACAAGGCAGAGTTTTGGACACTGAAGGATGTGCACACTGGTACAAGCCAATCCTGTGTGGGGTACAATGATTAACAACATTTCACAGCCAAATAAAATAGCAAACATCTAAATGAATGAACCTCCTGAGTTTTGGCAGCATGATGGAACAGTTCTCAAAAGAAATAGGATAAAAGCTCTCTAAACTTTTAGGCAAAGCAGGCCTTTGGTTTGTGTTTTAGAGAGATAAATAAAATAGGGAGAAACAAAAAAAAAGTGAAACTGATTACCCAATAATTACAACATACAGACAAAAAAGATTATTTCAGAACTGTCTCAGATTAGTACTTTGAGACTAAAATAAAAGAAAAAAAATCTGAGATTCTGAAGTACTATATTCAATTTACTCAAGATTTTAATATTCTTT
This sequence comes from Molothrus aeneus, assembly GCF_037042795.1. Lineage (NCBI taxonomy): Eukaryota > Metazoa > Chordata > Aves > Passeriformes > Icteridae > Molothrus > Molothrus aeneus. The sequence goes on along the minus strand of NC_089670.1, from coordinate 2,804,433 downwards.
ATGTGGACATGGCAACTAAACATGACCCTACACATTCATATCAATCAATCTAACATATTAATTCACAAAAAAGGGTTCCACAATTCTTCCAATGACAATGTAAACTTGTGCAGTTTTGCACATCCAGAAAAATCCGTTATTTTTCAATTTGTTTTCTGATTCACTTAGTAAAAATTTGACTAAGCCATCACCAACTGGCTTGCCATTGGTTTGAAAACTGGAACTTCTTTGCTTTTTTTCCGTGGTGCACTCCTGTTTTAAGTCAGGGCAGCAGTGCAAAATAGCAAGATGATGTTTGACCTCCCTGTTTGGTTTGAACTGAAAGCAGAAAAAAGTACTTTGAGGGCAGCACATAGAAAACAACCCATAAATACCTGATGGCACCGAGGTGCTCTCAACTGAACTGCTCATAATATATTTACATGCTCCTAAACACATTACTGTGAGCAAATTCTGCTTCCACAGAACCATGCAGAACTGGACACCTGCCAAACTAAGGCCCAGAGCTGAATGCTGATGATACTTCTGTGTAAAACCTGAAAAATTAACAAATCCACACAAATAACTGTACTCAGCAATAGGATTAACACCTCAGAGTATTGCTGATGTATACTAGAGTTTCACCATTTTTGCTCAGCTCACTGGTATTCTGTGTTTAGTTTTAATTTGAGGATAAATCAACAATCTAGACCTTCATTTCTCCCTCATTCATTACCAGATTTGTACCCTGGATTAAGAGTTGCAACTGGGCAGTCATACATTGGCTTTTAATGTTGTGTGACTGTATCAGAATAATTTGATCTCCTTGGACCATTTAAAGAGGGGAACAACATGAACCAGGGCACTATTTCCCTTACAGGTACAGTCTCATAGCAAAAATCCCAGCTGGTAGTAACGTCCAGAGACTGTGTCTGCTTCTCCTGTCCCAAAACAAGATCAACCACAGTTCTGGCATTGCTGACAAACCCTCTCTCCAGAGTCAAACTCCAACCTTTCTAAGGCACTCACTAAAAGCAGGCATTAAAAAACCCCTAAAATGGTTTTTCCAGTGGTTTTTGGTTTTTTTTTTTTTGCTACAGTTTATGCCAACTCCTACTTCCCAGTCCCAGCACAGATGATTATTCTAGTTCTCCTTGCAGCAGTCCTTCCTGTATTTGAAGACTGCTACCAAAACAGTGAACTACAGAGGTGTAAAACTCCCTCAAAGTAATTTTGAGTATTTGGGGGATAAATTGCAAACAACTAATGTACTTTTGGCATTACAAATCATCTGAATGACAATCTGAGCAATCTGAGTCACAATTACCATTTCATCAGCTGAGGCTGATTTACAGCAGCATCCAACAGAGAGGATTTTCATGGCCTATGAGCCAAATATGACTCTTGAAACAGAGCTGTGAATCAAACCTGGACTTGAGCATTGTGACACTACCTGGATTTCCCTGAACCCCACACATTCTACACAAGTATTATATATATATATTTTTTTGTAGTTTTATATTTCTATTTATATGGCTATATAGGCACAAATAGAGATAGGTGTTGTATATTTAACTTTATTTATGTGTTTTATTTATAGATAAGTGCGCATATATAACAAATTATATGTATATAATATATATATACACGATATATATACACACTATATACACACATATATACATGTGCATATGCATATACATATGTACATGTATATGTACATATACATATATATATATATACACACTTGTACGGGAAGTAACAAAAACAGGAAGTGTTGTAGGAAGATATTACGACTTTCGCTGCCAACCCCGTGGTGTACCCGAACGCGCCGGCACCGACCCCTCCGGGAGAGCCCTCCCGGGCCAGCCCCGGCCCCGCCCGAGCCGCCGTGTCCGCCCCGGGCACTCCCAGCCCCGGGCACCCCGGCCCGGCCCCGCCTGTCACGTACCACCTGCACGGGGGGCTCGGGGCTCCCGCCGGCTCTCCCCGGCTCCGCCATCGCCGCCGCCCCGCAGCGAGGAGCGGGAGGAACAACCACAGAGACGGAGGCTGGAGCGGCCGGAAGAGGCTCTGCCGGCGGCGGCTGCCGAGCCCCGGCCCCGGCCCCAGCCCGCGAGGGTGCCCCGGCCCGTGAGGGCACCCGGCCCCGGCCCGTGAGGGCACCCTGACCCCGGCCCCGGCCCCGGCCCGTGAGGGCACCCGGCCCCGGCCCCGGCCCCGGCCCGTGAGGGCACCCCGGCCCCGGCCCGTCAGGGCACCCGGCCGCGGTCACGGCCCCGGCTGTGAAGACCCTCGTACGGAAAATCGCGCTATGAAAAACCGGTGTCCCCAAAAAAGACAGAAGAGCCCTGCAACTTTATTCAAATAAAGAGCGAGGCCACACACCCGCGGGGTTTTCTCTGCCGAGGACCTCCGTTTTATCCCAAAATCCCGGCCGCTTGTTGCCCTCTTCCTTTCCCAGTGCTGAGGTGTTAGGAAGGTACAGCCATCCCGAATTGCCTGCCATGTGTTCCCCCCACCGTAAACATGGCATTTTCCAAATATGAACATGGCATTTTCCAAATGTAAACATGGCATTTTCCCCAAAGTTTTGAAGTTCAGGCTTGTGCCGACCCTTGTCAGTGTCAGGAGTCAAGTTTCGCTCTGCAGCAAACCTGCTGCTTGTTAAGAGAGATATTAAGACCCATTTCAAAGATGTTAACACCCATATCTTCACTCATGTTTGTTAAGAAATTAGCACACATTTTCCCTCTCACTCTGATTCTGCAATTGATGCTGCCTGCGCTTCCCCAACTGGTCTCTAAGCTCAAACCTGTACATTTTCAGCAGCGTTACAATGCTTTTTCAAAGTTATTTCCCACACTGAGGTATCGTGTCAGGTAGTAGCCTGTTTCAACTGAAATTTGTGGAAATTGAAACAAATTTTTTGCTTTGGAGTTGATCATCGTACATATTCCTGGAGAATGATAATGGTAATGCCAATGTTCTCTAATCTCTCCAGTCTGGACTTTTCTTGGCCCAAACTACTGTGTTCAGTGTTTTTTTAATAAAAAAGTTTCTAATAACCTTTTAAAAGGAAAAATTGCTGGTGGTAATGGTGCCATTATCATAGAATCATGGTGTTGGAATGGAATGGACCATCCAGTGCCACCCCCTACCATGGGCAGGGACACCTTGCAGTATCCCAGGCTGCTCCAAGCCCTGTCCAACCTGGCCTTGGACACTTCTATAGATGGGACAGCCACAGCTTCTCTGAGCAATTGTGCCAGGGCCTCCTCACCCTCACAGTAAAATATTTGTTCCTGATATCTAACCTGAATTTCCCCTCTTTCAGCTTGTACCCATTACTCCTTGTCTTGTCACAGCAGTTCCTGACAAAGACTTCCTCTCCAACTTCCTTGTAGGCCCTTTCAGATACTGGGAGGCATTTCAAAATATACTGGAATGCATTATTGATCATTTATTAACTGAAATTATGGTTGTGCAACTACTTACTGCCTTGAAAGTATTCACAGCTAAAAGGGATTGCAGCACCAGGCCCTGTACAACAACCTATTCAGAATTTTTAAAATTTGCACAAAGAAATCTTTGTTAAGCAAAATCCTGAGATTATCCCTTGTTTATTTGAAGAACCTGTTAAACGGCCAGACAATTCAAGGAGCAAACAGAGCAGAGTTATCTTAAAATGTTGGTTGGCACACAAATCTGAGAACTGAGGTGAGGAGAACAGCCAAGCAGTAATTCACCCTCGGAATCTATTTCAAATTATCTGCACAGCTTCTCACTGTCCAGCCTGAGTTTAATCTCTCCATGAGCAGCACTGTTAAATATGATCATTCCTGTTTCTGGCGACAAAGGCTGCTGGCACTGCTGTGTTGCCTGCGTGCCTTGCTTTATCTAGGAAAGTGTAGCAGAGTATTGCTTTACTCACCCTAAACCAAACAAAAGTCCCAGTCAGGGACAGCGCCTCATTAAGCAAAACAAAATGCAGACAAAGCCCTTGCTGCCTTCCCTGAGGAAAATACAGAACCAGTCAAACCCACCAGAAATGTTTTCTAAGTTATATTATGTAGCTGACCACAGAAAGTAATTAAATACAAATTTCTGCTTAGAATGTGATTTTTGTTTGGGGTGGGTTTGGAAAGACATTTAAAGGCCCATAAGCATGTGGAACCTATTCAGTGGGATTGTCAGGGCAACCTAGGCAGCTAACACCCATTGTGAGAGTTCTTACCTACTGGCTTTTGAAATTCCAGCAGGCATTTCTGTGTCCTTGGGCAACTTGGGGAACGAAATAGTTTCCAAAATACAGTCAACTGTTTCACTGCCCATTCCACTTTCATGTGGGGCAGAATGGAAAGAGATCTCCACAACAAACTCATTAAGAACAAAGCAAAGATGGTTTGGTCCTAGTTCTACTTCCAATTGCTCTGTGTTAAAGATTTTTCTTAGTGATGGGGCCAGCTCACAAAGTAGTCCTCACAGCTAAAAGCATTGCAAACTCAGACATTTCTTATCAAATTAGTGTTTAGCTTTTATTTCTGACAAAAGAATCTTTTGAGGAGTATTACTGTGAACCTAAGATTTGCAGTTTCTGGAGGCTTTAGCTATCAAATAGAAATTTTCCTCATCTTAATGGAAAAATGGAAAAACATAATATCCAGAAAGGTGGTTTTGTTGTTAGGTGGGTTTTTTTTTTTGTTATTTTGGTTTTTTTTACATATCACTGTCATTTCTAAAATGACACAGACTCACAGTATGAACAGCATGGGCATATTGACTTGTGAGAGCAGATCTCAGCTGATTTCACTGGAGTTTAAAAGAAAATAAAGCAAGACTGCTTGTGTAGGCTATCAGAGGGGTTATTGAGGCCAAGTACCCTTGGGTTTAGTTCCTTTTGGAAAAGCTCAAATAGGAACTGGGGTGGTAAAAATGCATCTATACAAACATATCTGTTGTGTTGTGGGGCACGTGAGCAACTTAATTTGGTTGTATCTTTATTGGAAAGACAGAATGAGTGAGTATAGAGTGTTCTTTTAACACATTTGTCACTGAAGTTACAATCTCTGGTACTGAAGTATTTCCAGAACTCACTATGTTGAAAGGATCATTCAACGGAGTAGGTAAAAAATTCAGCTCTGAGCAAGTTTTGAAACCACTTCTATTCAAAGAATGCTTTGAGCTTCCAAAAATGCTGTTATTTTCATAAAATGTCACAGTTGAGTGGCAAGAGGAGAGGGGGGCAATATCTCTCATTACAATACAAAACAGCAGAAGGGGACACGAGAAGCTCATCTAGTGCTGCCATCCTGAGACAGGCTCAACTCACAAGCACCTACTGGTCCATGGGACTTCATAACCTCCTCAGCCACTTCACTGCAGCCCTTGCTGTCTTTGCCCATAGAAAGGATTTCTTAATATCCAGCTTAGATATTGCAGCACTTTCTAAGCCCCTTGAAATTAGGCTGGCTAAGATCTTTTCCCTCTGGCTAAAAGATGAAGACTTCTGGGATCTCCCCAGTTTTAGAGCTGTTGAGGCTGAGCCTACAGCATAACTTATCTCTTTCATACAGATGCTTTTTACTTCTCTCTCCCCCTCCATAGTGCTCAGCTCCCAAGGTACAGTTCCTCTCTTTGAATCCTCTTAGTAACAGCATCTTAATATTTTACCTCAGGCAAGAATTATCCTACTTTGCTCCTACCTTAGTAGATTTGGCACTTTGTCTGCCTTTTAGACCAGATGTGAAAAGTTTTGCTGGGCTATTAAAAAGAAAACAAGATCCTTACCACCCTACCCTGCTTTTTTGCAGGCCTAAGAAGAGATTTTATAATCAAACACCCTGACTAAATACTACCAAGGAGGCCAGCAGCCTGCCCAAAGATAAGACCAGAATTTCTTAAAAAGGACACAGGCCCCCATCCCTTCAGCCTGTATCTCCACCCTGGAGGCTGCTCAGCCCCCTCCTCCAGGGCTCCCCTGATAGCCCTCTCCCTGTGGCTTTATCCCCTGCAGCTGTGTGCCTTCTCAGCTGCTTTCTTGTTAATGCCTATGTTAACCCTTTCTTTGCCTGAGGAGGCTTGCAAATTCCATCACAAATCCTTTAGTCCTTCCCCAGCCTGCAAGCCCTTTATTAATTTATGATTTTATGAATTTGCAAATTGCTGTTGAGTTTCCCTCCCATCCCACGCTTTTGTTGAGACATCTGATTTGTTCAGTGATGTTTTAGACCTTTGTTTTTTCTCCTGACTCGGTTCTGGATGCTCTCTGGGCACTTTGCATCTCTGTTGGAGAATAAGCCCCAGCACCAGTCCTGGTGCTCCTGCTGGGGCTGGACCAGAGCAGGATTACTTCTCATGTCTTGCAAGCCATACTCCTGTTTGCACAGCTTAGTGCAGTGTTTGCCTTTTTCACAATGGCTTGACACTGTTAACTCCTAATCAGCTTGTGATCTATTATATCCCCTAGATCTTTTTCTGCATGAGGGAAACAGTATTTTAGCAGTTTTATTCCAGTCAGCCACATGAGAAGAAAATGACTGAAGTAGTGTGAGTGAGATTATCTGCTTTGGGCTTCAATGCCAGGATTGTTTACTGGTTTCCAATTAGTTACATGTGTACACCCTGTTAAGGGAGTTGCACAAGGGCTGCTAATGCCTTCCTTTGGCCTTCAGAGCATTTATTACTAGCAGGGACTAGTACCTAAGAGTTATTTGGGCCAATTTCCCTGTGTACTCAAGACTTCAAATGCTCAGCTGAAATTACAGGCCTAATTGCTCTTACAATTTAGACATATTGAGTTTGGGTAACCTCACTGAAAATGCTGCTGCTCCTTAGAGAATAAACGTTGTGTGATACATTTCTTTCTCTGAAACATTAGCTGTGCTTAGAAAGGATGTTGCTTGTTTCTTCTTTCTTCTTTTCAAATGAGTCAACCTGAAGAAGCCGGTGGTTGTTGTGATGAGGCAGTAAATACCACAAATATTCTGTTAGCTGCACTACTGGACTTGGGTAGCCTTGTGGGTGAAATAGAAAGATCCCTTTCATTTCAGTACCAGCCCACACCTCCAAACATACACTCTCCTTGACCACCAGTCATCCCACCCCTTGTGGTTCCATGTCCTGGGCCACAGTAGTGTGATGTTCTGCAGGTTCCCTGTTCTGCTCAAGCCATTCTCCTCCCTGCTCCAGCTCAGGCTGCTGAGTGTACCTTTATATTTAGTATGATTTTGTGGCATTAAAACTGCAGGAAATGAGGTAGTGACAAGTGAGAGGCACTTCCAAAGAACTGAAGCAGATTAGTGCAGGTTTTTCTTTGCCAAGGGCTTTAATATTTGAGCAATATTATGCAAAGTTAGACTTGAATTTGGTAATCTTTTCCTAAAGGAATGGCTCTAAATAATGCAGTATTTTTAAAATAGAGTAAAAGAAGCAAATTTACTTTTTAGCTTGTGAAATCACCTGGAGGATCCAGTGATAGGCATGTGATTATGGTCTTACCACCTCAGTTAATACAGTTTGGGTTTCCTACTAACAAACCAATGTGAAACTCAGTAAAGTAATAAAGGCATTTTCCTTACATACCCAAAAGAACTTCATAAGTAAGTTATTTGGAGGGAAAAGGTTCTTATTTACAAAAGATAGCAAGATTCAGATAATGGGAAGAGATAAAGGGTGGCCTTGAATTCCCATTTTCCTGTGTGCCACCACTGATAACCCTGGAGAATCAATGCTTCTACTTGAAGAAGAGCAAACCTTTCACCTTTCCAGCGTTCACTTGAGGTCCTTTGTTTTTCAAAACGGTGCCTCTGATCTTCTTGATGACTGAACTGTTAAACACTTAAAAAATCAAGTTATTCTGAAGAGCTGAGGAAAGTAGGTGGATGTGTCTATTTCCCAAAGATTCCCTGGTAAGTACAAACTATCCACAGACAGAATTTTGTTGAACTTCTGTACCTTTGGGAGCTTAAACTTCTTTGTGTTTAAGTACAGGAAGCATCTGACATTTTAAGATGGGAAAGTGCTTAAAGAAATAAATCATATCCCTCCAAAGGAATGTATACATAACAGGAACTGGGATTTGTAAAATATAAGAGATCCACAGACTATGGATTGGATGCAGATCTTTATATGACACACAAGAAGAGAAATGAGTAACATTTTGAATTATGAATTAGCCAAAGGCATCTAAAGAAAAGATACAAGAATTGTATAGCTCTGGAGAATACAGCAACATTTACTTAATATGTCTTCATTTAAAACAGAATTCAGTAGGTTCTTTAAATCTTTATACTGCCCCATAAAAGACATTTTATTATGCTGTATTATATCTTTTAATATCCCCTTTAAATATTAACCTGCTCTGAAAAGTGGATCTTAAATTACAGTTTATTGTGACTAATTCAGTTTCAGTTTTGTTTAATTTTCAAGCCAAGACTGTTCTGCATTTTCCTGTAAATGCCAGCTCATCACACTTACCCTGGGTTATGAAATTAAAAGTTTTCAGGTTCATGCATCTTCAGTAATACAGATTTAACAGCTTTGTTAAGGCTAATAATAGTGCTGATAATACAAAGGCAGTAGAGAGAGCAGCTCACTCCCTTACAGCTGTGTGTTGTAAAAGAGTAGCAAAGATATAATTCTTGTCAGAAAATTGACCAGATGTGAGCACAGCAGAGGCAGGAAACTCTTCCCTTTCAGTGAAAAACTGTTACTCCATCTTTATATTCTTTCTTTGCTGAATGGAACCCTTCTCAAGGCCAGGAGGGCCTTTGGACAGCCTGAGAAATGCGGTGCTAACCTGAGGACTGCAGCTCTCTGAGGAAAGGAAGCAATGAGCTGTGCAAATGGGATCTGTGATGGTTTGTGATTATCTTATCCAGCAGTGCCCACAGGCAGCTCCGGGGCTGTGGAAGGGCAGGGACACTGCCCGGGGTGGCATTATCTGTCCCACGGGGATCCAGAGGGGACATGCTGGTGTGGGACCACTGAGCCCAGCTGGGAGGCAGGGACTGCCCCAGCCCCGTGGGGCTGTGTTGTTGTCCAGGGGTCTGTGTACAAATCACAAACAGGACAGGACTGCTGGGAACGTGCCTTGAGCTGTTTGATTTTCCAGCATCAGTCTCATTCCATGGCTATGACAATGGGAAGATGCCAGCAGCTCACATCCCAGGCAGCAGACACAGAACTCAATGTCACAACTCACTTTATGAGTTTTGTGACCAATCACACAAAGCAAAAGCACATTGACAGTAGTTCCATCCAACCACTGTAAGCACAGGTACCTTTGGTTAAACAATGCTTGCTTATTTCAAATACAATACCTGCTTGTGAGCCCTAAAACACAATGCACAGAGCTCCATTATTGAGCTTAGAACTCCCCAATATCTCACCAGATAAACTTTTCTGCAGCTTAGGGAGTTATTCTAGACAAGTGTTAATACACAGACCATTGTTCTAGTTGTCCTTATTTTCTACTTCTTACATAATTTTTCTGCTGACCAATCTCATGGCTGCTGCTTAGCTCTAATCACAGTTCTGCTGTCTCTGAGGCTGCCTTTTGCAGCTCTCCCAAAACCCCTCTGATTTTAAGGATTCCCCCGGCACTGCTCATCTCTGCCTCTTCTCCCTGGGTTGAGGGGAGCTGAGGAGGAGCCACAGATTTGTGCAGCTTTAGGGACTGATGGGGGCTGCCAGCAGTGGGACCTGGGAGTGAAAGTAAAGGACTTGAGCAAATTTGTCTGTACAGTGATCTTTTCAAAGGATCACAATAATTTTGTGTGAATAAACTGACAATTGTGTCAAGTTTAGAGTTTTTTGAGGTAAGGTTATGACATCTGTGACATTACAGATAGAATTTGCTTATCAAAAACGTTTTAGGAGCAGGTCTGTGGAGATTACATTGCTGTGCTAGCAGGATATAAGAGGTGACAGTAAATTATTTCATTGTGTAGAGGCTCCCTGGTAACGTCATCCTGATGCCATTAGAGCCTGCAATAAACCACCATGCACAAAAGACTCTGCATCTCCCTCCCCGTGACAAAATCCTTACTCATCTACTTCTTATTCTTTCCATAATGAACCCAGATACTTAACTTCCATCTAAACTTTCCCTTCCTAAATAAGGTACTATTTTTTTTTTTTAACCACAAGAGAAAGAAATTTAATTTCACCAGCTGGGAATTCAAGATCCTCTTTTGACTTCAAGTGAAAACAACTAAAAATACCTTTTTGCTAACATTGCTGCTTTTGCCCAGTACTGTGCCTGTTAAGACAGAGTTCAAGGGTAGCCAAGTGTCCAGCTCCACTGAGAGCACTGGCCTAGAAGCAAACCCTGCAGGTATTTAAATCCTGGGATATCTCTGTATGCAAATGGGAAGTTTCATTTTGTTTTAGAACCTCCGACTGTAGAAAGTTGTGTTGGTCAGTGTTCTCATCTTGGGTTCTCAGATTATTTATGCAGCTGACAACCCATGTGACCGTTGTGGTTATTGTGCACGTAAACTTGAACTTTGACATTTCATCCTGTTGCAGAGCCTTGGTATGTGCATTCCTTTATCTTCCCACCATCCCTGCAGTTGCTGTTCATTATTGTCAGTGCTTATTAGTTAGAAAAGTCCATTCCATTTTGTTTGGGCCAATTAACTGGTGGAGAGAGCAGCTCTTCCAGGGTCCCCACTAACTGTGTATCACCAGCTATCATCCACTGATTGATTAAATAAACCTGAGCTCTGCTGCACTCTTCAAAGAAGGAAATTCTTGTTTCTCAGTTGACTAACTTAAAAACTCTTCAGACTTTTGAATATTTCATTCTCTTATGACAAAGGAAAAAACAGACATTGTGTCGGAAATTAAATGAGAGCTGTTGTAGTATTTTTTGTCATAACTACTTTGTATTCTTTTTCATGTGTTTAGGATAGTGTCTTCCTAAAAAAAACAGAGAAGAAGAATACCAGGAGAGGAAACAGTCCTTGTGCTGCTTCAATATTGTGACCTGCAGCCTGTCTGAAAACATAACAAAGCCTTGATTGTGCAAGTGCCCAGCTGATCCAACAAGCAATGAATGAGTGAGCAATGGTCAACAAGGAGGAGTGGATATCACACAGGGCAATTCAAAAAGGTTGTAGTGCTGTGAAGTGAGAGAGGCATGAAATGAAAAAGAACCAGAGATAAATAGATCATCAACCATGTGGGTTACTACTACTTTTTTTTTCTTTCTTTTCCTTGAAATGGTCCAGCATAGGAAAAAAAATGTGACTATAAATGGGAAAGAGATATGCCTTCCAGTATGGAAGAAAATAATCTAATTCTTTCAGTCTAAATGACTGATAATTTCAAACCAGAATCTGATCTAAATATGAATGAGATCTCCAGGAATCTGCTTGGGTCACATGCCAGGTAGTGCAGGACAGTTGTGTCAGGGAAGTACAGACTGATTTTCATGTTCTTTCAAGCATTTGGGTCCACATAAGGCCCAACCAGACATGTCAGCATGAGAGAGGGTGGGAAAATCTGACCTGTTAGAGCAGACCTCCTCCAGTTCTTGGGAGCACAAGATTCAGCAGTAGGGAGGATTCCCTTTCCTTCAAAGATTTACACTGGTCATTTTACTCTTGAATGGATTCAATTCAAGTCAGAATTCTGCAAGAGAAAGCAGAAGACACATAGACAAATATATGACCAAGACAGCAGAATCCAGATTTCCTACTTAGGTACTGCTTCAAGGACTTCATTTAAAAGCATTAAAAAAAAAAAAAAAGAGTTTGGGCAACCACGGCATCTTCTAAAACTATTTTAATCTATTCTAGCTTGATGGTGTTTCTGAGTAAAAGCACTTCCTGATTTTCTAGTCCTTACTGTTAGTTTTGTTAGATCATTTTAGATCTGTTACCACACCTTCAGGCTTTCATGTTGCTTTGTTTTTGTCACTGATCTCACAACAGTAAATTGGCAGAGTACCATGAATTTTTGTCAATGGATTTTCAGAGCTCCTCATCACCTAAATTCAGCATTGTAATATAGACAAATTATTTTCAGCAGGTCATGCAAGGAACTGAGAGAGGACTTTGACAGAGAATCTAATTTTCCTTTTCCTCAGTCCACTACTTTAATCAGGGGAGCATCTCTGCTCAGATTTGTTGGCACCTAAATGAGAGTGTAATCTGACCTAATAAAGCCATGATAGTCAACACATGCTTTGAACCAAAGAAAAAGGAAATAAATTAGAGTCTCTTTCAGCAGAGTTTGCAAAACTGACAGTCTCATTTGAGCTTTGGGCCTCTTTTGAGGAGTTTTCTTGCTTGTGGTGCTAAAAGGAAGGAGGTGAAGCAGGGCCCTTTATCCCCTGCAGATACATCTGCCCTGCAAATACTGCCTCAAAGCAGCACAAAGGACCCTGCTTGTGGAGCAGCACAGATCCCATTTCATTGTCAGCTCCATTGTTTTTCCTTAAGCAAATATGTAATAATGTCAGAATTTATGGATTAGTTACACAATCCCTGATCTGCTTTAACCAGAGTTAGTGCTGTTCCTCCCAGAATGCTGCTGTCTGTGCAGACAGACAGACAGACTGGGTACCTACACAGAGCTCTTTGCTTATTTTTCTCTGTTAATGCTGAAATATTTGGTAAGACATCACTCATTGAGTGGGTGATTGAATTTAAGAAAGAATGAAAATGCTTGTGCTGTTAATAACAACTGGACAAACCTCGCTGCTGTTTTCCTACAAAAACTGTCACTGAGTTTAGGGTGAAATTTGGCTTGCAAAAACTACTCCATGGACCCAATCTGCCTCATGGGAGCTTGTCAAAAAATCCCTGTCATCAGATCTGAGGTGGATCTGGTCTCTGAAAAGACCTGCTGTTGAAAATGAAGTGTGAAATTTGAAAATTATTAAGTTGAAGTATTTACCTTGCTACTTCATCAAGTCTGCAAAAATATTCTCTCTCCTTCTGGTAACCTAGCAATGAATACCCAGTGCACAGTTATTTTTTCACAATTTGTAGGAGAGTTGCATTAAAATGCATGTCAGTGTCTATTTCTTGACAGGCATGTAGCAAGCAACACTGCAGAAATGTTTGTTTATCCTGGCAGGGGCTGGATTTGTTTAGTGTAACTTGCACCAGTTTTGTCCAAATTCTGAAGTAGAAAGGAAAATATATTCTTGTTTTCTGATCAGTGTTACAAATGTTCTCTTTAGCTTTGTTTTTATTAAGAGAAGTGACTGCTAATGGATTTGGACCTGTGTCCTCTGCTGTCATACTCTCTCTGCATGTACTGGAAATTGTTGAATGCTTTTGAAAAACTGATTGCATGGGCTGAGCTTACAGGTTGCAGAGTGGAGACAGGCTGGAGGAGCTGAAGAAAATGAAAAATTAAGCCAGCCAAGAGATATGCATCATGATTAATATCAGCTTCACCGGTGGCATAAATTATGTTTTCTAAAACAGGAAATTAATGTTTATTAAGTGGTAGAAATAAACAACTGGTCCTCTTGAAGAGTCCTCAGACTAAATGCTGTTTTCTGAGTACTTCTTGGCAGACATTTTAAATACCTAGGTTATTGTGAAATGAAAAGAAAACACTAATGCTTGTGGATGAAATGCACGGGACTATCCCCAAAACAGCAATATGCTGAGGCCTCTTCAGAGGTTTTTGGTTTTGGCTTCAGCTTTACCAGACTCAGGCATGCAAGCAGGAGTTACTGCCTGCACCCCAGAGGGGTCTCTGGGCTTAGGCACTAAATCCTCTGCCTGGGTCCCCAGTCCCAGCCTTGCAGTGTGGGGTGGGAATGAGCTGTTTCTGAGCCATCTTTTGTTCTTTGTGTTACCTTTTTGATCCTCTCAATAGGCTGCTTGGGTCCAGACATCATTCCCTTCATTGCTTTTGAGTTTGATGTGCAAAGAGTATAATGCAAATTCCTGTCTGCACAGGCTGGGTTGCTTAACAGTTCAAGGTGTTGGGAGTGGGGAAATGGTGAGAGAAAAGCACCAAAACCATTGCTACCATGATGCTGTGGCCCGTGGCTTGATCCAAACCAAGCTGTGTGGTTTGGGAGACTGTTCCTTATATCACAAAGCCAGGGTTTAGCAGTATCCCAAAGCGTAGGTTTGATCTTTACTCCACCTTAGACCTCTCGGCCAAAAATATGCCTTGCTCAGCCTCCCCTGCTGATTTATCTTACCTGGATGAGGTATTTAATCAGGAATGGTGTAGCCAGGAGTGCAGTGTTGCTCTGCAGCCAGCATGGAGAGGCAGGGATGGCCTGGGCTGGGCTACCCCATCCTGCAGAGGGGCTTTGCCCTGGGGGACAGGGCAGGGCAGCACACCTGACCTCCCTGCTCAAAGGCTGGTGTTAGTCCTGTGTCCTACCCTGCTTCATACCTGGGAGATCAAAAGAAAGGCCTTGAAGAGAAAGGGAAATTATTATTTTATTAAAAAATTGAAGTTACACATTGGCCACACTACTGATTTGCCTCAAATGTTGCAATATTCTTGGGAAGTGAACCTCCCTGCCTGCAGTGTTCATCCCTGTTTGCACAGTGCTGTGCACAGAGGGCCCGTAGGTGTAACTCTGGGTACACCTACTGGTTTGGCCACATCACAAGTCTGGGCATCTCTTTTTCTGGGCCTTTTTTTTTTTTAATTTATTTTGCTGTTGCATTGTATAATGATTTTTTTTATTCCCAAAGTTTTGTTGTTTTTTTGGTTTTTTTGTTTGTTTATCTGACAATTAAGTACCTGAGAGTAACTAAATAGGTATCTGATAATAAAGTATCTCTCTTTCATGCCTACAGCAAAATCCATTGGTTTGGGTGGGAGCTGGTTGGGATCCCAGTGCAAACACCCAGAGGAGGGAGCTGGGTGTGAGTGCAGCAGGAGCTGCCAGTTCAGGGGGAGCTGTTTGTCTCAGAGCTGCCTGTGTGTGTCCAAGGCAGAGGGGCAGCTCTGCTCCCCACCCCCTCTCCCAGCTCTTCTTTAATGCTGCCTCACTCTTTAAAATGCAATCTTTAAATTAACATGATTTAATCAGAAATGCTGCTGTCCTGCAGCTGGATTTCAGGCATGCCCTAACAGCAGCTTCTTTTAGGAAAGATTTACTTATTTTTCTTTAAATGTCTGTTGTTTTCAGTTGCATTCCAAAGGCCAAAACTTTTCCCTTCAAAACAAAACAAGAAAAGCAAGATGTGATGTAGTGGTTTAGGCTTAGTGGGAATTGTGCTCGGATATTAAGGCTGCAGAAGCAGGCAGGAATGAGCAGGAGGGTGCAATTATGGATGAGTGTATTTTCTTCACTGATTTTAATTTCATGAGAGCAAGTAACACGGTCCCCCCTCACCACACACAAAGGTTTCCCACTGTCCATTCAGCTGCTGAACCTCTCCCTGTTTTGTTACTCTGCTCACTCCTGTCTGCCCACTGGATTTACCTTACAAATTCTATTTATTTCCTATTGCTCCTGTATTCATTGTCTATTGTCCTCTCTGTGGCTTGTTTGAATTCTTAGACCACTCTCTTTCCCCTCCTGCTTTGCCATGCATGCTATTTAGCTATGGCTTTGCCTTTCCAGAAAATACCCTGCTTCTCCTCCTTCCCCCTCCTCCTTCAAAGTTTCAGATTTCCCTTGCTGGCAGGCAGCGAGGGGCTGCACACCAGGCACCAGCCCTTGGGTCTGCTCTGTAAGCACAGGACCTGATTCCCCTCCTGCAAACTGAGGAGCGTGACAATAAATCAGCTGAGAGGGGGCTGCCTGGAAATTGCAAAACAGGGACACGTAGTGAAACCAACACATGGCTGGGCAGTGACCAGCACAGCTCACAGGAGCTCACAGCTCTCCCAAATATATTCCCTTGGGGACAGCAAGGCAGAGTGAGACCTTTCAACAGATTAGCTCTGCCACAGTGTTTAAAGCAGCTTTGAATGTTCAGCTGAGATGTGCTTAACCCCAAATGCAGCATCTGAAAGTGCCCTTCCTGTGCCTTCCAGCAGGGTCCCAACTTGGCAGGGGGGTTTGTCCCCAATAATGTAAACACAGCCATGCTTTGAAGAAAATTTAAATCCAGACCTGAGCTTGAGCCCATCTGTAATCACTACTTGATTTTGCCTTCCTCAAATCTGTACTTTTGAGTACTGAGGAAAATGAGTCATCTCTCCTTTAATAGGTTCTCCTCCTACTCTTTAAAATCCTTAAAAGTCCTTTAAAATCGCTGCTGTTTGTGCCTGGGTTGGTAGCCGTGACAAGCAAATATTTAAAGTGAATTTAGAAGGAAGTGTCTGAAGTGACTGTGTAGAGTCTCATCTTTGAGTTGCTCCTTGAGGGAAGCAGTGGAGCTTTATTGGGGTTCAAGTGTTTGAGTGTAGGGAGCTGCTTCCAGAACCTGTATCTCCAGTCCTGCCACATTAGGTCAGAGTAGTTAGTGACTTCTGTTTTCAGAGGAGTTTAAATGAAGCCTTTGCTGCAGAAGATTTATATTCCCATTCGACATTATACAATATTTTCTTCCCAAGATTTCAGTGAAGTTCTGCTCTTTCTGAATCGTAAATGAAAAAGAAAAAAAAAAATTACTGTTCAGAATGTTCTCTCTTGAAAAGATGTTTGCTTTTCACAGCTCAAACAGAAAACAGCTCAGTGCATCCAAAAGCTGCCTCACCCTTTGAGCGTGTTCCCAGATCTCAGCCAAGAGCACTACTATGGAATAGCTGTGAGTAGCCGGAAGAGCATTGTAGGGATTGAGATGCAAATGAGCAAAGCAAGCAGCCCCCTTCACTGCAGAGGTTCCCTATCTCCTGCTGCCCCTCACTTTTGAACTGGGGGAGGCTTAACCTGGGCTTTGCTCCCCAGCCGCGATCCCTGGCTCTGCACCCACAGCCCTTGGCTCTGCAGCCACCAGCCCGGGCTTTGCTCACTTGTAAGGCTCAGCAGCTTGGGGAGGATGAAAACTGTGTCAGCATCAGGAAGGCGTGGAGGACAGGAGGGGCTTTCAAAGTCCCCGTGTTGCCGTTGCTTTTCTGGGTCCCGAGAACTAAATGCCACCGCTTTTTCTGAGTTAAAAGGAGGGGGGAATAAAAGCCAGAGGTAGTAGCCACTGCAAAATAGCACACTCTGTTCCCTATCTTAAAAGTTCACAGTTTTCAGGCAGTTTCAAAAGTTCCAGAGAGTAATGTGAGCTGCCTGGGCACTTGTTTGTTTTATCAAATGCGGGGAGTTCGAATATTGCAAAGGAAATCAGATACAGTAGGTTGGGGGGCGTGCAGGGGGTTGCACATATAAACACTCTGAAAAATAAAGCAATATGGTGTTTTCTCTGTATGCTTTTCTTTCCAGTGTGAGGGAAGGAAGCAAAACATTCTAACAAAACCTCCTTCTAAAGAAATAATCAAGGCGCTGAGCTCTAAAGCCGGTATCACTGTACACGACTGGGAGAAAAAGGCATTTTGCATTATTGCATGTTGTCATCACTTTGCTCAGTGTTGTCCCTCCGTGCTAATTACATGTTTACATGCATTGCATCATTGGGCAGAATTACTGTAATTATGTTAATACTTCATAATCAACAGAACACAGTACCTGTAATTTACCAAACAAAAAGGACATGAAAAGCTAAACCCGCAAATGGAAAGGGATACACTGCAAAGGATTTAATCCTCGGTGCAGCAGCAGGGAGGAAGCTTTCAGAGCTGGAATATCCTGCTTCAGCCACTGGATGCTCTCAGAGGCACCAGGGCACTTTGCAAGGTGTTTTAACAGGTACTAAGGAGGATAACACACCAAACTGTGAACAGGGTGTAAATGTTTAATGCTCATTCATGAACTCTCACCCAGCAAAATCAGTGCCCTTCATAAAGCTGCATGGCAGACTCTTGAAAGAGCAGCAGGAGACTAAGCAACTCGCTGATCTGGAAATATTTTAACCCCTCTTCTATCTGTGGATGTACAATATCAATCTCAACCCTCTTGTTGCTTCTTTGAAAGAAATTGTGCGGCACCTGGCACATCAGAGCACAATAGGTGTGCAGCTGGATCATCTTCCTCCATCTGTGGGGTTTTTTTTCCCCATTTATCTTGGCCTGGGTGGTTTGGGCTTTAGGCTGATTCACCCCCTGCACTTCCCTCACGTCCTGGAAGGCTTCTAAGGGTCTCTGTCACTAAGGGTTAAGTATCTGAAGTCAACAGCGGAATAACCCGGGACATTAAACAACACAAGGAGTTATCCCGAGTGGTCATTAAGTGGTGAAGAGTAATACAAATAATATCGAGTCCCAAGTGCTTCCTGGTAAGTGGAGACACAAGAAAGTTGCAGCAAAATCGTCAGCCTTCATCTACCAGGAGCCGCGCCTTGGCGGGGATCCTACTGCACGCTGAGTCACCTGCTGCAGCGAGTGCAGGGCGGGCACCGGGGCTGCACCCCGGGGACAGAGTGCAGGCACCCCCAGGACAGAGTGCAGACACCCCCGGGGACAGAGTGCAGACACCCCCGGGGACAGAGTGCAGACACCCCCAGGACAGAGTGCAGACACCCCCGGGGACAGAGTGCGGGTCACTGCGGGCACCCCCGGGGACAGAGTGCGGGTCACTGCGGGCACCCAGGGATGCACCCCCGGGGACAGGGTGCGGGTCCCTGCGGGCACCCAAGGATGCACCCCTGGACACAGGGTGCTGGTCACTGCGGGTATCCCTGGGGACAGACTGGGGGTCCCTGCGGGCTGCCCCCGGGGACAGGCTGCGGGTCACTGCGGGCACCCCCGGGGACAGGCTGCGGGTCACTGTAGGCAGCCGGGGCTGCACCCCCGGGACAGAGTGCAGGCACCCCCGGGGACAGGCTGCGGGTCCCTGCGGTTTCCCGGGGCTGCACCCCCGGGGACAGGGTGCGGGTCCCTGCGGGCACCCAAGGATGCACCCCTGGCGACAGGGTGCGGGTCACTGGGGGCCGCCCCAGCGCAGAGAGCGCATCTCAGTAACTTTCCCTTTGGTCCTGCCCGTCATCACCCCTTCCTACACAGGGCAGCTCGGGGGAGCCCAAGCAGGGCGGGGCAGGAGCGGAGCTCTCACCCCGGGCCGGGATCTCTGCCAAGGGGGCTCGGGGCAGCGGCGGAGCCCGGGACCGGCCGTAGCCGCGGGCGGCCGCTGTTCCCGATCCGGCGCCGCGTTTTGCCGGCGCAGCAAGCGCCGGCCTTGCCGGAGGAGGAGCGGCGGGAGGGGGAAGGGGGAGGAGGAGCCGGCCCTCGGCCGAGCCGCTCCCGCCCCTCAGCTGGGAGCCCGCAGCCAGCGGGTGCGAGCGGCAGAGCCGAGCGGCGCCGCGCCGAGCCGGGATGCGGGAGCCGGGCATGGGGTAGCCGCGCCGCCCTGCCGCGCTCCCCCCACCATGTAGGCGAGCCCCGGTGCCTGCACATCGCTCCCCGCCGCCTGCACCGCGTTCGCACCGGCCCGGGGGACCATGCGGAGCGCCCCGGTCTCCGGGCTGCTGCCGCTGCTCCTGGGGCTGCGGCTGCTGCTGGGCAGCGGCGCCGCGGCTCAGTACTCCAGCGACCTGTGCAACTGGAAGGGGAGGTGAGGGGCATCCCGCCCGGGCCGAGGGGAGCGGGGACTGCCGCGTCCATCGCCGTCCCGCCGGGGGAAGATGCTGATGCCGAGCACAAAAGGGAGACTTTTCCCGCTGTGCTGCCCAGCCCGCGAACGGGGCGGCGGACGGCGGAGAGCCGGGGCCGGGGGCGGCTCTGCCTCCCTCCTTCCCTCCCGGCGGGCTCACCGCGAAGAGACGCTGGGCAGCGGCCCCGGGCAGGGAGGGATGGAGGGGCCGGGGCGAGCTGGGCTCCCCTCGGCGGGCTTGAGGGGCCGGGGCGGGCTGGGCTCCCCTCGGCGCTGTTCGGGGGGCTGGGAGAGGGAGGGCGGTGCCAAGTCCGCTGCAGAGAAGTTTCTCCCCGCAACCATCTTCGCTCCGCGGAGGCGGCGCCGCGCCCGGGGAGCAGCGCGGCAGCCCCGGCTCGGAGCGGCGCTGGATGCGCTGCACCTGCGGAGCGCGTCCCTCCCCGGGGCTCCTGCTGGCTCCTGTCTGCTCCCTTCCCTTCCCTTCCCTTCCCTTCCCTTCCCTTCCCTTCCCTTCCCTTCCCTTCCCTTCCCTTCCCTTCCCTTCTTGGCGCTCAGCCCCGGGGTCACTCTCCGCTCCCTCGTCCCGCGGATATGATGATGATGATGATTATGATGATGATGATGGTGGTGGTGGTGATGAGCTCCGGGAGCGGGGGCTGGCACAGCGGCCGCGCTGCTGATTTATTCTAATTGCACCGGTTGAGAAACCTCTCCAGTTCTCAAGTGTTTATCTCCCAAATTATCTTTCCTTTAATTGCTTGTAATATGTTTAACGCGTGTGGTTGGGTCTGTGACCTTCTCTCCTCTTTATAGGTTTAAAAAAGCAGCTCTGCTCAGCTAGCAAGTGTTGCTGGTTCAGACTTACTTGGAGAGTAAAATAGTTCCTAACTCTAATGCACTCTTCAGATGTGACTTTCTCTAATTTAAAAGTTTGGCCCGCCTATATCAATGGAGTGTTTTGGAGTAGAGAGAATTCAAAGTGGGGAAACAATTGGATTGACTTTCAGCATCATGATTTCTAATCTCTTACTATCTGAAATATGGTGCTTTGTATTCACTTTTTTTTTGAGTTTTATCGATAATTGATGTTAATCACAGTGAATTTCATTGAAGATGAACCTGCTTGATAGGGATGAAACCTCTGGCAAACTCCTAATTTGTCATTTTTCTTTACACAAAAAACCAAACCAAAACAAAAACACAATCAAAATCCCCCCCAAAACAGACATACAAAAATTCCCCCTGAAAATGCTGTACCAAAGCATTCCAAAGCCTCCCAGCTGCACTCCTTACCTGGACCTTACCACCTGCTACTGTAGCAAATATTTTAAAAGAATGGTGACAAACCCTTGCAATTCTGTCCTGTTTTGCTGTTATTTTTGTCCTGTTTTCTTAGACCGAGCAGTGACCCCCTCGTGTCACCTGAGCAGGGTTGGAATAAGCAATGCCTTGAGTGTCAGCTAAGGGGGTGTGGGCTGGGGGGGAGTGAAATCTTGTACCTGGGTTTGGGATGAACCTGGAAATGCCAGCTTGGATTTACTCACCTGCTGTTGTTGTGGTGAGCTGAAGTGGTGACAGCTTTGTGATGAAGCTGTTGGATGAGCAGGGAAGGAAGAGCAAAGTTCAGTCTGGGTGGTTTCACTTGTGGGAGAGTTTTGGAGTTCAGGTGGGCTGGAGTTTTGGGAGGGGATAAAGTAACCCAGGCTGACTTAGGCCTTACTGGTGGCAAACAGGTGTTGTCAGAAATGCTGGCAGTCTAAGGCCACTCAATATCATCTGACTTGTCCTAAAAACACAGAGCTTGAGAAGGAAAGAAAGTCATTTGATGCACCAGTAAATATCACTAATTAAATATTCCAGTGTGGATACCAAGAGTTATATGGGGTAGAAAGAACTATTTTTAATGCAAAATCTAATATTTTGAAGTCATGTGATGATTTTTACCTTGACTGTTAGGAAAAGTTATGAACTTTAATGTCATAGTCTTTCCCTAGAGTGGAGTCATAGGTTGGCTTGTGCTGGTGGATTTGGGAGTCGTGTCATCTTCTGTAGTAAACCTGAAAGTGTTTTCTCACCTTAAGATAGATGTCTATGTTAAAAGCAACACTCTTAAAAACAAAACATTCTGGATATGGGGTTTTTTTCCCTATTAGCTTGTGGAGAAGTGATGAGCTTATACCCCTGAGCAGGATGAAGAGCTTCACTAGGATTCCTCTGGATGCTTCCAGGGAAATCTGATGCAATGCACAGCTTGACACCTGCAATTTAAGTACAAGCCATAATAGCATCTTAATGCATAGCTTGTCAGAGAGCTTCCAGGAAAGCTTTGTCCAGGAGAAAGCAGAAACTTCACTGTGATGTGTCCAGTTATTACTTGTGCTGTAACTTCAGGTTTTTGTGCTGCAATGACCTCGTGATGCTTTGGGCAAAAGTGCTTCAGTGTCAGGCTGAGAGAATATGCTGGCCTGGCATGTTTGACTGTAGGACAGAGAATTCAGCTCTTATGTGGCTGCTTTTGTCCGTCAGTCTTGCTCTTGGTATGGTGGATGCTCTGAGGAATTCTTAATTTTCTCTAGACTGTCATCTCTTATTAAATTCTCCAATTTAGGAGCAAAAGTTCCCTGTGTTCATTGCAGGGTGCAGGGAGGACGTGGGTGCTTGTAGGGCTCTTCAGCACGTCTTTAATGGAATAAATAAATAACTGAAGTAGATAGTGTGAATATTCTTCTGGCTTCTTTTTTCTTTAAATAACACCTGTTCCACATTGCAGCATAGCAGCTCACTGCAGTGATATTGTAACAGGTTTTTCAGGGCAAACATAAGGAGATGGCTGAAGTCAGAAAGGGAGAAGAGCAAGGAGACAGATGCAGTGATTCAGGATTGCTATGAGGAAGTAGCTGTAAAAGTAGCTTGTTATAGAAGCAAGTCCCAATAAACAGCCCACATTTAAAATGGGTGGATGGCTCATCCATCACTGCAACCATGAAACACCTGCCCTATGTCCTTTCCATAAAATCAAAAAAACCAAAACTCCAATGAGTCTGGAGAATAAAAAGGCCCCTGGGTCTCCATTACTGTGTGGACCTGGTGGGGCTGATGGGTGAGAGCTGAACCTGGTGTTTAACAGTCTCAGTGTGAGGACAAGTCATCCTGACTGCAAGCAAAGTGACAGGTTTTACTGGATGATGATGGTTGCTGTTAAATAATGTGAACATGTATTTTGAAATCTGCTTAACTTTTGAGTCATCCTTTATTATAAGGCTTAATGTGTGCAGGTACTCGTGCTTGATGTATCTGTCTAATGGCATCACTCTTGCCTGTGGGATATAATTGGCTTTCAGAAGATAATTTCAGAGTCCACCCTGTTTTCGTTTGAACACCATAAATGTTTGAACAAAATTAATGAAGCTTTTTTTTTTTTTTTTTTTTCCTCTGGCAGAAATTCACTGCCTCAGTGTTGTTGGGATCACTTGCAACAGAAGTTTCACTGCATGAGTTCAGAGTTTTGCCCCTGGTGTCTTCCTTCTGTTTAAGCACTCAGGCTGGAATGTGCCAGTCTGAGTCCTGCAAAACCTCTGCAGCTTGTTTTGATGTCTTGAGCAGGGACAAGTGATGTGTGGGGATAACTTTCTGCCCCTTTGCTGAAGGAAAACTTTTACACTGTTTAATTTTGTTTATTTGCAGCTTGCACATAAACAGACTTCTGTGTTTTCTGTTGAGTGGCATCATGTGTGTGCTGTGGTGAAAACTGATTTGGTGGACCAGATGTGGATTTACAGTCAACTTGAAATATCCCTTTGCAAGTAAAGTTTCCTGAATGTGTTAAGTACTACTGAATTTGAGGGCAAGAGTCTAAAGGTTAAAAGCTTGTCCCTCTTTCCTCCTCATCTGTGTTCTTGATGTGGCTTTCAAGATTCTTCAAAAGCACATGTTTGGAGGCTCCATTGTTATTAAATATGACTTTTTTCTTTCTGAGCTTCCTCGTGTAACCTCTATCAAGTAGGTCACACCGACACTCACAATAATGAGTCACGTCAACAGTAAATGCAAACCATATGGTTTGGGTTTTTTCCCTTTTACACATTGCCTGTAGTTACTTTCTAAGTGCTGACTTGAATTTAGACCCTGTTCAGTACCCAAATACGTCTTTGGGATGGGGAACTGTGTATTTGGAGGTTTCTGCTGAGGAACCAGGACTTGATGTCATCACTTGCACTACACTAAAATACGTTTTTGCCACAGATTTCCTGTGTAACCTCCGACTTAAACCTTTTAAATAATTTTTTTTTCTCATCTTGGTTCATCTGCCCACAAGTGGGAATGTTGGGAAGCTTCCCTAAAATCCTGCAAAGCAGACCCATGAGTCTGGTTTTGGGTTGTCCTCTACAGGCACAGGATAAAAGGTGCTTAGAGCATAGGAGGAGAAGAAACAAGCTTGGTGGTGAAGTCATTTGCTCCTACTCAATAGGTTTGTGACAGGACAGAGACTGGGCCTGAAGGATTTTTCCCTAATAACCCAAATACTGCAGCCAATCAATCAGGCTTCCCACAGCTTGTTCCTCCAGCTGCAGTGCCTGCCCTGTGCAGTGTTTTAGGGCTTTGAGTCACTCTGGCAGAGAGCTGGTGGGCCTGATGCAGCATCACTGATGGGCAGCAGGGGTTTTTCAGAGCTGCCCTCACTTAGGGCAACTTGGGTCCTTAGGAGGACCCTGTTGTGCCCATCCCTGTGTCCCTGTGAAATGGTTGTTGGGCTGTTCATTTTTGGCCATAGTAAATGGCCACGTGTTCTCTTTCTTGCTAAACACAGCTCTGTGTCTGCTCGTAGCCCATCAGTGAAAATGGCAAACTGAGCTTAAATGTCACACTGGGTAGCAAGGGAGGAACAAGTTCCTACCAAAAAAAGCAGCACATTCAATGCTTCCCCAGCTATGACAAGGGACAGAGGTGTCTCCTCTCCTCTTTCTACCTCCCAGTGTGGGGATTGGGGCTGCCCAGCTGGGCTAGAGGGTATTGGTAGCACGTAGAGCAATGCTTTTGCTGCAGTTTACAGGGTGAGCTTGGCACCCCTCCCAGTTTCAGATCCATTGGGAATATAGACTTGGAAGGGGAACAAAGTACTTGGAAAAAGGTGGAGTCTGATCTGTGAAGCTGGAGAACATGCTGGATTGAGCCACCAGGAAGGGAGTTAGAGCCTACATGTTTTACTCAGCTGATGGGCAGTACCTGAGCCTGTAGTGATTTAATTACTTTTGATCATGTGCTTATATCCTATTTAATTTTGAAGCCTATTACTAGTGGTTGGACATTTTCTTCTGGGGGATGATTTAAAATTGTCCTGTAATATTAAGGCTGAAATGTTGCAAGAGACCTGCACTGCTGAGCTGGATGGGCCCACACCCAGTGATGTCCCGGGCTTCCTGCATTTCTCGCTGGGTGTTTTGAAAGGTTTGACATTCCCATTGTTAGCTCTGTCATTTCTCTAACCTCCTCTCTCTCCCTTTCTTCCTGCAGTGGCTTAACCCACGAGGCTCACAGGAAGGATGTTGAACAGGTCTACCTCCGCTGCTCCGAGGGCTCCATCGAGTGGATGTACCCCACGGGAGCACTCATAGTCAACCTGAGACCCAATATCTCACCTGCCTCTTACAAACACTTGACTGTTTGCATAAAGCCCTTCAAAGACTCTGCAGGAGCAAATATTTATTTGGAAAAAACTGGAGAACTGAAACTCTTGGTGCGAGATGGAGAGCGCAGCCCCAGCAGAGTTTATTGCTTTGGCTACGACCAGGGGGGGCTGTTTGTGGAGGCCACTCCTCAGCAGGACATTAGCAGGAAGATTACAGGCTTCCAGTACGAATTGATGAGCAAGGGGATAGCAGCTGACTTGCACACAGCTTCTGGTGAGTTCTGGGGCATTGGCAAACTCCCACCTCCTGTATTGGATGTGTAACAGATGGCAGAGAGAGTGAGTGAGTGAGTGAGTGAGTGGGAAAGTGGCTGGCTGTGAGTTTCGTGTGCTTTTAAGGACGTGTTTTATAAACAGAGCGATTGCAGAAGAATTGATTTGGTTTTTGGTTTGTTGTTGTGTTTTGGAAGTTGGTGGCATGGGCTGAGCTCCAGTGATTTGTTGAGGGCCACAGTGCAGGATTCTCCCCTTGCAGGGGCAGGGTGGATTACAGGAGCTGGCTTTACCCTACACTGAACTCTCCTGGGCTTCCCAGCCTTGCTGTAACACTTTTCTAACTACTTTTTTACTCAGTTTTTAAGACCCCACTGCATGTTTTGAATAATAAACATTTGAACAAGGAGGCACTCCTTTTCCTTGGTGTTTTTTTCCCCTTTGCAAGTAGTGCTACTTGCTGACCTAATTATTGCTTTTTCTGTTGTGGTTTTTTTTTTTATTCAAACAAGGAAAATGGTGTGCTCCTTCCTCAGCTCTCCTTATTACACTCTCCTGAGCATTACTGTGTCATGGCAGAGCTCCTCAATAATTTTACAGGACAATGTTGTCTTCTCTCTCAACCATTATGAAAAACAAGTTTTGTGGGGAGGAGTTTTACTCCAATGAAAAACTTATAGGAAAGAGGAGTGGACAAACTGAAAGATCTTACAAGCCTGTAAAGTCTGGTACGAAATAGCATTTGGAACAATGGCTGCAGGTGTGACCTAAGTGTGCTGAGCAATTAGACAGTTTGAGAAGAAAAACTGGCATTTGTGGAGGATGACAGGGTGAAAGGGGAATTCCCTTTAGACGGGGGATATCTGGTTCATGCATCTTACCCAATTCAGGATTGCCTCTAGCTTTTATCTCCAAAACCAAGGAGGGGAGGTTTCCAGAATAGCCCAAGGAATTGCAGATTTAGGGTAGTTTATCTCAAATGACTGCAAGGATTTCAAGGTTTAGGATTTGTTTCAACCAGATTTCTCTTTTGAAATGTGGGCTGCCTTTGCTCTTTTGGGTGAAGGCAGCGAGAAGAGTCCTCAGAGCACACTTGGGATGACTCAGCCCGGGGTAAACCCGATGTTCAGTGAGGCTGTGTGGCCCAAGAGCTCTGTGGATGCTGGCCAGACTCTGCCGTGCTGATGCCACATGCTCTGCCCGAGATGCTGCTTGATAAGCAGTGCTGTGACTAATTAAACTGCAGCTGGATCTTCCAGGGCTATCTTCTGTGGGCTAAGTGATTGCAGAACTTGTTCCATCCTCTCCCCTCCCTGGCTCCTTTCCACACCAGGCTCTGGGTTGTCTGTTTGTGTGTTTGTGCAGCCCTGCCCGTGGTAAATGTTGTCACGCCAGCTCGGATGGGGCTTTACTTTTGTGCAGCTCTGAGCTGGACTCAGCTGAGCAGAGCTGGGCTCAGGGCTGATGCAGTAACCTCGGGAACTGACAGGTGGCAGCTTTGCCATTAAAACAAAAAAAAATATAAACACAAATATTTTAAATTTGAGGTCACTTCCTTTACTTTTGCCATGCTCACAAGTGGCAGCTTATTATTGGGCATTCTGCATTTTAAGCAGACTGTTCTGCCACATCCAAAATTACTGTAAATGAAGTGGGGCATCTCTGCTGAGCTGCTTTCCCAGTAAGATCATTTGTGCAAAGATGAATACATTGTGCAGAATGTCAGCTATGTAGTAAAATTCCATTGCAGAAGACATTAAATACATTGTTTAATCAGTTATTTGGGGAATGTTCCCAGATTCGGTGCTGCCTTCTCTGTCAGGCTGTGAGGATGGAAACACAGGCTAATGAGAAGTCACTTAGGCTTACTAAGAAAAGTCCTGTGCTCTTTTATTTTCCAAAAGAATTGAAATTGCTTTTGCATATAGTAAAATAATGTGACAGAAGCACTGCTTATCACTGCTGGGTTTAGTTTGCCCTTAGGGTTTCTCCTGAGCTTTGCTCATTGAGGACTTGCTGCTGACATCCTTCACCAGCACAAACCGCTGTGTTTTCAGAACTAAATGCTTTTCTTTACACATAAAATCTTGGACATTTTTAAAGCAGATGGGAGCATTTTTTCAGGGACGTTCAGAAGTCAAACTGAGGACTGCATCCAATTACAGCTTTCCTCTTTAATAGACACATTAAATCACTTTTTCAGTGACTGCTGTATTTTCAGCTGTAACAGACACTGGTTAAATTTCAGTGCTGCCTTATGAAACAATGTGGTGGGGAATCTGCTCCATTCTCCAAGTGTCTTGTTTGGCTAGAAGAAGCTTTTTAATAGTTCATCAGCAGAGCCTTCAGGGCAAACTGGGGTTCTCTATTGTATTTTAAATTATTTCTCTTGCCTTTTTTTGGATCCCCAGACTCTGGGGAGGGGCTGTGCAGGGTGAAAACACGATGAAAATGCCATACATGACTCTTTCCACTACTCACTTAGATGAGCAGTTTTATTTTCCTATAAATATCTGTACGTCTGGGGGAAGTGCCAAATAGCTGCCTTGTGAGGCTTCCACAGAGCAATTCCTATTTGAGGCTCTTTGCAGCTTGTGGACCTCCTTTCTTCTGGAGCTGCTTCTAGCTTTCCTGTGAAACCTCAGACTAAATGCTGAGCTGCTCACTTGGAGGGGGAGTTTACAATCACTGAAGACTTTTTTCCCTGGAGAGGAGGCTCAAGTCAGAGGCAAGTGCTGACCTTAAAGGAGCTGAAAACTGGGTTTAAGGTTCTGCATTTCCCACCACCCTTACTTCAGGCCCTTGTTCACCAGCGTGGCTGGTGATTTTGGCTGCTGCACTCTGGAAGAAGAGGCTGCTGTGTCTCAGTTGCAGTTTGACAGAGTTGAGCAGAGCTGGCAGTAGGTGTGAAGAGGTGACAAAGATGTGAGATGCTGTTGTAGATGGGGTCTGAGATGTGCCGGGCGGAGGAAGCTGCAGTGTTTCTTCTGATGGCAGAGAGCTGAAAATTGCAAATATTGCATGATTTCCTTGCTATTTCAGATGCCTATCATGAAAGACCCAGGTGTGGGGCTCAGCAATCCAGCCCTTTCCTTGTGCAATAACTACTTGCTAACAACTTCTCCTTGCTTTCCCTAAATGCTGGGCTTGTTTCCTGGTGATAATTGTTGTACTCTGCCCTTGAATTTACTCTCTCTTCCTAACCTGGCATCCCAGCGCTGATTAAAGGGTGTAAGTCATCTGTTTAATACTTTAATGACCTGTTGTGTCCTTAGAGTCCTGACATTGCAGGGTGCATCAACAAATCAACAATGCTTGGCATGGTGCCTGTGGTTTAATTAGAAATCCTCAAGTTTTATTAGTTTACAGCCATTCTTTCCCACTTAATCAGAGTCTAGCAAATAATTCAGTAGAAAACAGATGCAGGTTCTGCATTGCCCTTTCCCTTTTTTTTTTTTTTTGAAAAGTTGAATGACACAGGGCAGTCTTAACAATTTTCCAGATTTTGGGGACTTAACCCTTTTCTTGGCTCTGACTCTGCCTTACCACAGTCTCTCAAAAATTTCCTAACTGTAGGAGGAATTTGTGCTGTACTGGTAGATTTTAATTCAGGTTGCTGACATCTGGTGTGGGAAGTTTTTTACTGTGATAGTAACAGTCAAAAAAAGTCCATTTCTGTGGAGTTGTACTTTCTTAAGATGGGAAGAGGAGTGAAGGCAAACATGCCTGACATCATTTAATGGGAGTAGTCCCTGAGAAGGGTCACCTTGACAATTCAGGCATCTGGATGGGTGAGTTCTCTCTTCATATCCAAAGTGATGGTTGACTGAAAGTGCTTTTGATTTCAGATTAGGCTTTGGGCTGCACCCCTCTATCATTCCCATCCACGCCGATGGCCCATTAACTCCAGCTCGTGCTCTGCAGCCTCAGTGTTTGCCCCAGTGAAGAACTGAGGCACTGTGACATTTTGGCCTGAGGCCACTGGAGAATCAGCAGAACTTGTAGGAGTTGTTGAATTCTGTTGATTGTAATCTTTTCTGCTTGTGCAGGAAGAAAATACTCTGAGTGTCAGCCATTCACTGGCTGACATATTGACAAAGAGATGGAGGTTTTGGCAAAAGTGGTCTGGCCATGTAGTCCCTACAAGCTTTCTGAAGGTTCTGACCCACATGAGCTCCTCAGCTGTGCCTGGGTTAGGTCTGCCTTGCACCACAGCAGCCTGCTTGCTTTAAATTTCTATGAAAACTGTAAAGGTCCCTTGAGAATAATTTACTTTTTGAGTACCTCACCTTCTGCTCAACTAATCTGAAACAAGAATCTGTAGGTTTGGCCAGAAGTTTTGGAGAGGAAGGTGAGTCCTCTTCCCTGTCCCACCAAAGAAGCTTTATTCTGTTACTTAAAGTCTGTGTTTCAAAAGTGTCTCATCAAGCCCTGGTCCAGCTTTGTTCAAGCTGTGCAGTTTGCTCTTCCCACTGCACACTCATGGGGGTGTTTTTAATTTAGTTGTCAGAGCTCAGGGGGTATATTGAAAGCCCTTTCATTACCCACCTGCTTCTGTGTAGTAAAGAAGTCAAACTTTAACAAAAATGCTCCTTTATCTTGATGGCATCTACAGATTTAGTGCAGATGCTATTAACTGGTTTATATGTTTTCTTTATTAATGGGTACCTGGCTGAGAATATGAATACATAGGAGGTACAACACTAGTGTGGGTATCTGAAAAACAAGGCAAAACTGGATAAATCCAGTTAAGTAATTTACAGTATTCAGCTATTTCCTGTATGCTGTTAATTCACTGCTCTGAGAAATCAGATCAGAAATTCAGAAAGCTCAGAAGTCTTTGGGCTATACCAGTGTTTCTGCTGACAAATGACTTTGTAAAGCACCCTTCTTAACTTCTGATCCTTAATGCAGAGTGTGTTTGGCAGAGGTGGGGCACCAGTCTGCCCTATCTCTGCAGGAATCATCCCAGGGCTCTGCTGTCATTCCACCTTGCAGGCTCCCAGTCTCATGCTTTCCTCTGGTTCCTCACAAATATCCAGTCTTTAGGGTTTTTTTTCTTTCTTGGAGGCTGGATGTGGTGCTTAGCTTTGTAACCTGAGGCAGCAGGTGGTGGAATCACAGAATGGTTTATTTTGGGAGAAATCTTTACAGTGCACCCTGTGCAGTGTGCAGGGACACCTTCCCTGGACCCTTTGCTCAGAGCCCCACCCAAGCTGGCTTTGAATATTTCCAAGTTTAGGGCATCTACCACTACTCTGTGGATGCTGTTCCAGTATTTCACCATCCTCACACTGGTGTGTTTTTCACTTCTTGTCAGAGTGGAAACTTTGAGGTGTTCTGTGCCAAGGCTGGTGAGCAGAGGCCGTGCCTGCTGTGCCCTCGCTTTGCCAGGGCGACCATGGCTGAGCTCCTCGCTGCTGTGGGCAGGAGAGGCGATGGAAAGGAGCACTTGGAACGCTTCAGCTGAAAGTGCCCATGACCTTTGTGCCCAGCACACGTTCTGCCCGAGTAGCTGTGACCATCTGAGGTGTTGGCACTGCCCTGTGTGGCAGAGAGGGAGCACCACTGGGTGCTGCATGGGCTCTGATCCAACCCACCCCGTCAGATGAGGGAAATGCCTTGCTTTTATTTCTCCCCTCCCTGTTTTCTGTGCAGGTTAAGACTCTTGGGGTTGAGGGGTTAGAGCTTGATGGTTTTTAAGGTTTTTTTCCAATCCAAACCATCCTGTGACTCCATGAAGTGCACGGAATAGGTTGATGCTGCACTCCTCTCATTTGGGGCCTTCTGGAGAAATGAATAATAAACAGGCAATGAATAATAAACAGCCAATGAATAATAAACAGCCAAGTTGAGGGATCTGCCCTATAAGCCTGAGCACACCTTGCTGGGTGGCTCACCTGTGCACCTAAAGCTTTGATGATTTGTTTGACTTTTCTCTAAAAGGTCATAAACAAGTTTTAAGAGAAAAACATCAGAAAACAGCCTTTATTGTAGTTCTCAAAACACACTGCAATTAGTGCCTGTATAAGGGATCCTTCTGACACTCCTGCTCTAGGATACAAGATTTCAAATGTTTGGTTTTTGTGTGTGTGTGTGCTTCCCCTCCTTGCAGGAGCCTGTCCACACTAACTTTATCTTTCCCATAGTATCCAAAGCTTGGTACAAACTAACCATGAAAATATAACCATCATTCCCTAGCCCTAGTGTGCAAAGAACACATTTAAAGCTAGTTTTTGAGGGCTTGTCACTGCCCCTCGTGTCATGGAGCAGCACGGAGCTGGATCTGGCTGGCTGCTCTCTAACACTGCCTGGAGTGGGAATAATTTTGAGAAGCTGGAAACCTGCTCCTATTATTCATGTGCCTGAATTGCTCAGGTTTGTGGTGAATGATTGACTGGGTGGGAGAGTTTGAGAACAAAGTTTTTGATTTTTTATTTTTTTTTCCTGTATGGAATGGTTTCAAAGTGCTGCTCTGATGCTCAGGGAATGCACACACCCATACATCACCTGGAACTGAGCAAGGGTGATGTTTTGGGGTCTGAAAAATGCTGGACTAAGAAGCCTTCACTTAAAACCCCCACCAAAATTGGGTGGATTCCCTAATTTAATCTCTCCTTCTCCCAAGAAAATGGCTTTGCCAGCACCTTCTCTGGCCCTGCTTGTCCTTTGATGTTGGACAGGAGCTGGTTTTGCAGTGGGCAGAGGAGGTGACAATGGGGCTGCAGTGATAAATACACAGCTGCAGGGGACAGGGGGATAGAAAATAGCTTATTTTTGCTAGACTGGCCACGAATGCCGTTAGCTTATTTCTCAACTCAGTGGGCAGTCAAAACCAATAAGCAGTCAGGTGTATTGTCTGGGCAGCTGGGGCTCTGTCTGCCCTGACCTTTGTGTACCACCAAAGATGGTCCCACAAACAGAGCTGCAGTCCAGCCCAGTTGCTTGGCAGTCTTTAATAATGCTCTGTGCTTGCTCTGCAGAACTGTTTAGTTTGCTAATTCCTGAGGCTGCAGTTAAAGAAGGGATGAGAGGGCGGGGAAGCTGCATTCCCCTTCCCACTGACTGCAACATGGGCCAGATCTTTCCTGTGTTGGAGTCTTGATTTGCAGGACAGAAAATCTCTTTCGCCTCGATCTGTGCTAGAAGCCAGCAAATATTCACTGAAATATTGCACAGATACTTGGAAGATATCCTGGACCTAAAGCTGTGATATGTTGGGTCTAACTTTGGGAGGTTTAATACTGGCTCAGAAAAGCTGCTGCCCTAGCACAGCCTTGGTCCAGTTAACCTTTTTCTGGTTCAGATTTGTGGAAGGATTTTTTGGTGTGGGTTGTACAGACACCTCCTGACTCCTTTATGGGATTTGAGCATTAACTCCTGCAATGGGCATCAGCACATTTGCCCTTATCCTTTCTGTACTGAAGCCCTGCAGTGATCAGAGGTGCTGGGAAATGCACACAGAGCTGGTCTGGCACCCATTGCCCTGTCTGCTCCCCAGGATCATTCCTGTCTGTACAGGATGCCCCTCTGCCCACCAGAACTGCTGCTGGCTTTGCATCAATTGCTTCTATCTGCAAGTGGGTGTCAGAAATTTGAGAGAAAATAATTGTTCCTATGTAGAACTGGTGAATGGGCTTGATATGACAAAGCAGGATGTGCTTTTAAGGAAGAAAAGGTGATGTATCTCAAAGCTTTTACTGTTACAAATGAAAAGTTTTAAGTGGCTTTTTTTAAGGTTAACTGGACAATGTTACAGCATCAAAGATCTCTCACTGTGGAGATGCAGCCCCTCCACAACCCTTCTCAAAAATACACTGATCAAACAAACATGGTTTTAAAGCTGGCCTTGTTCCTTCAGAGCTCTCCCACGTACCAAAAAGAATTTGATTTCTAGACACAGGAAAGAGAAGGACCTGTGTGGAGCTGAGTGCACATATGCTTCTTTCTTTTTTTTCCTTTAAAGACTCACTTAATCTTTGATCTGTCATTACTCCACTCTCAGGGTTTATCTTTAACCAGCCACTTGTTTCTTAATTCTATTCCTCTGCTCCATCAGAGGCATTAATGGACCGAACCAAAGGGGAGGAGAAGGGAGGGAAGGATTTGTGTTCCTGGCAGGGCTCCAGCCTGGTAGTAGGTGCTGGCTCCAGCCTCTCCTGTAGCCCTGGCAGGGGCAGGGAGAAGTGCTTGGCTGCACAATTTCCCCGGGGCATGGGAGTGAAAAACACCTTACTTGTTCATTTTCTGCTGTGCAAGCACTGCATGACAGCTGAGCTCTGTGTTAGCTAGGAGAGACAAAGCCCAACAGGACATCAAAAACTGAATAACTTCACATTTTCCTGGATCTGACCCCTGTGAGCTTTTACAAGGCTTTGGCATGATGTTTTCTTTAGAAGAAAGAAGAAATCTTTCCAGAGTGAATTTTGGGAGGGGATGAGCCAAGCCCTAAGTCTGTGTGGGTTTTGAGTCAAGGGAAGCATTTCCTTTGGTGCTGTGTGGCAGGGGTGCAGTGCTGGCATGTTCTGTGGGGACAGCAAGGGACACTGCCCCAGCCCTCTGCTGCAGGTCAGAGGGGATCACAGGAGCTCCTCAACCATCCAAAGGCACCTCTGGCTTCCAGCAGCTCATCTCTCCTCATGCTTGCCACTCCTAATCCCCCTTGGGCAGTAGAGGTAGGTTTGAGGAAGGAGGGAGGGATTTTCTGTGAGATAGTCAAATAGAGCTGCTTTTTTATGGCTTTATAGTGGTGTCTTGTGCCTGTAGAGCAGGAGGAATTCCCAGCAGTTATCTTGCTGCCATCTTTTCCCTTTAATTGCAGTTAGGGAGGGAGAAGAGGAAAAAAAGAAAGAAGCAGATGTGTACAGGTGCTGCTTGCCCAGGAACCTGGGCTGGGGTGGCTGCAGAGACACTTCTGCTTTGCTGAAGTGCAGAGAGAGGAATTTAATTTAACTGGACATCTGCTCTGCTGAGTGGGGCTTTTTGGACACAATATCTTGCAGGCTTGACTGTAACTGAGGGTTTTTCTGGAGCTGTGATGCAGTGGGTAAGTGTAGGAGCTGGGCTGGGATCTGGCACTGATCCAGTCACTGCTCTGTCTCTGCCCACCCCAGTGCTGGGGTTTGCCACAGAGGAGGAAGAGGAGGGACAGCAAGAGGTGTCCTGAAGCTGTGACACTTTTCATCCTTTCTCCTGGCTTGATGCAAATCGTGCATGGAGGTGGAGTTTAACAATGTTTAATGCTGCTTAAATAAAAACTGCTCTGTGGGTTTTTCATTCCTTTTGTTTTGCTTTGGTTTAAATTTTAAACAAATGGCTGTGTTTCTAGCTGACCTTTCAGCTCATTTGTTAGAATGGCTGCTGCATCTTGGAACAGCAAAAAGGCATCAATCCCAAAGGATCCTTACGTGCTCTGGACCTGCTGAGCCAATTTCAGTTTGAAAACTGTTGCAAACAGAGCTTGCCTTGTACCAAATCTCTTCCTCACATTGTTTACATAAATAGTTAATCTTTGCTACTTAGGGACTTTAATACCCTCTTGGAAGACAATTCTGTGAAAAGATAAATTTCTGGTTTATGATCTCTTGTCCTAACGTTTCTCAGAACACAAAGGTCATCACATCTCTAATAGTGAGGTTTTACAATATGCTTTTTTTATTCTTTCTTTGCAGGAAGGAAGTGGTATTGACTCGATTCTCTTGTCATAGTCCATGCCACAGCCTGCAAAATCTGCATTTCATTAAATTTATTTGCAGGTTTAAACTGTTCTTGGCCAGTGCCTGTATATTCCAGGTTATTTCTGGAAACTTGTACATATGGGCAAGTTGAACTGAGTGTTAGAAGGCAAGGAATGGGATTTGACACTTCCTTTTCTGGAGGGGTAAAATCACTGGTGTCCCTTCTTCATACAGAGAGCTCAGGGAAGGATTCCATTGCAGCACCAGGATGTTGTTTCAGCTGCTCCACCACCACCACCTTGTCCTGTACCAAATCTTGGCTGTAAGAAGAAGGGAATCTTTGAGTTTTGTGTCTTTGCCCATGATCCTTGTCCCAGGTTGTCTGTTCTGCTCAGCACAGGGGCTCAGATTGACTTTCTAGCAAACAGGGGGATGGATGAACATTTCTGCCTTCAGAAGAGCACTAAACTCTCATGATGTTACTCACAGCATTAACCTTGCATTCATCAAAGCACAGCCTCATTGTGGCTTTCAGTGCTTAAAGGGGGCTAACAAAAGAAAGGGAGACTGTCTTTTTACATGGGCAGATAATGATAAGATAAGGGGTAATGGTTCTAAACTAAAGGAGGAGAGATTGAGATTAATGCTAAATTCTTTGCTCTGAGGATGGGGAGGTTCCTGGTGAAGCTGTGGCTCCTCCATCCCTGGAAGTGTCCCAGGCCAGGCTGGATGGGCTGGGAGCAACCTGGGATAGTGGAAGGTGCCCCTGCCCATGGCAGGGGGTGGGAATGAGAGGATCTTTAAGGTCCCTTCTGTCCCAGGCTGTTCTGTGATTCTGTGGTCCCATGCCTGAGGTTTATTGATCCAGAGGGCCAGGAGCAGGACAAGTCCAGCTCTCCTGTTTGTTCCCTGACTTGCTGTTTTCCTACTGACACGCTGGGAAAAGTGCAGTGCTTGCAGAAAGCTCTGTAATCCTACCCCATCCAAAGACAGGAAAACCTTGTAAAACAAAGGAGTGATGAGAGAGCTCCTCTGTGTGTTGTGACAGGGTGTCAGTAATTTCCAGCCCAGCTGTGGAGAGGCTCTTAGGTGTCTCCTGGCCCTGTTTTCCCCCAGTGTGTGGCTGCAGGTATTGTGTTCAATGCAGGTGTGCTGGATGCAGCTCTGCTGGCCCCAGCTCCAGCTCTTTCTAAACACAAAATGCTCTGACAGTGCAGCTGCATTGATGTAGTTCTAGGTGGTGTTTCAGTGTGGGGGTTGTGAGAGTTTTGAGGTTGAGTGTTGTTTTGGCTTGCTCAGGAAGAGCTTTCTGAGGTGGTGAGGAAAGTTGAGGTGTATCAAGAAAAGGAAAGGACTAGTCACAGCCTGGTAAACCAGAGTGGTTATCAAATTCCTGTCCACCTCCACTGCAAAGCAGGGGTTTTTTTTTTTGTCTAGGATATGAGCTGTGAGAGGTTTGCTTCATGGAAGAAATGCTCCTTCAGAGGGGAAGCACAGGCATACTTAAGAAGAAATAATTAGCAGGATTTATTTCACTTTGTAATTAGTTAAAGCAGGATCAGGGCAAGATTTATTATTTTTTTTCTTGCTCATATGATGTTTGTCCCTAAACTCTTGTCTCTCATCTGAATCACTGATCCAGTAATCAGTTGAGACATCATAATTTTTGCTTAGGACTCAGAGAAACAACAGAGAAATGCACCATTATTGGAGAAACCACATCTCTATTTTTATAATCTGCTCTGGGAAGTCTGCACTCTGTGTTTCCAGGAAGGAGACTCATCCTATGATGCCCTTTCCAGTCTGGGTGCTGCCAGCAAGAGCTGCCAGTTACAGAGCTGGCAGCAAGAATTGGAAAGGTGTGGGTGGGTTTTTTTGTTCCATATGAACTAATGCTGGTGTCAGGCTGAGGGAGATGGGTCTGTGGCCCCACAGGGGTGTGCCTGGAGGTGCTGCAGTACAGGGATTGCAACAAGACCCATCTGAATGTCTTGAAGAGAAGAGACTTCTTGTTTTAATCAGAAAAACGAACAGAAAACAACACTTCAGCCCTGCTTGGACCTCCTTGGTAGCTCTTGATGCTTAAAAAGGCCTGACTGCTCATCAAAGGGTTATTCAGAAGTACTGAGGTGTGGGTGATGTGTGCTGTGGAAGAGCAGATAAAGAGCTCTGTGCTTTCCTCCCCCAGCATCCACACCTTCACCACACGGCACGCGTGCAGCCGCTTCTTCACCAAACCAAAGGGTATTCCTCGGTGAAGTGGTTTTCTGCAATTACTTTGTGTTCAACATTTTCACTTCTGCTTAAAATGTGTCTCTTCCTGTGTGTGCTGCTGGCTCAGGGGTGGGTGTTCAGCACAGCCTCTCTGGGGACACAGGATGGAGAAGGTCTTTTGGGCTCACTGTTGAGTGTTGGGATGGTGGGTAGGGACCTGCAGCAGGGTTCTGATAGCTGTGATGTTGTGGAGTGTGTTGAGAAAAATCTGGACAGGCAGAAGAAACTTCTTTCTTGTGGGTTGGAAGCTGGTTTTGGGGTAAGGTCGGGTCAGTCAGACCCATGGGTGGCTGTTGAAACACAAATGTTTCAAAAGAAGACCAGGCCCCTTCATGTGGTTTGTGTGATGCCTGCAGCCAGAGCCAGCACGTCTCGGTTCCATGTGTCCTGCAGGGAGCTGCCATCCTCCACCACGGCCCCTCCAGAGCCTCACCTCCTCTTTTCCAAGGAAAGAAGGGATGTATGCCCACAAATCAAAGGGGGAAGGACTGGAGCTGTGTGTGTGAGCTGAGACAGGCCAGCAGCACCTCCCACCACTCTTTGGGCAGAGTGTAAACTCAGCACTAAAGGGGCACTCAAATCATCCACAATACTGGGGAAAATCCCTTCTAGACAGCCCAGCTCCCTGCTGCTGGCAGAGCTGGGAGCCACCTGAGGCTGGCATCTCCTCAGGGCACATCCCTCTCTCTTACCAAGCATTTCTGCCTCCCTGTGGAGAGGTCCAGGAGAGGACCAGCAACGTGTTTGACAAAACTGTTGGCCAACAAGTGCGGTCTATTGTTAGCATCGCCTCGTCCTCCTCACTAACACCAGGTTCAGAGGGCAAATCGCTCAAAGCAGCTGGGACATGACTGCTGGCTTGTGAGGAATGATGTAATTACATCTCCCTCTGCGGGGAGGTGAATAGAGAGGCCTTTGGAGGCTCTGGGTGTTGGAGGGAGAGGGCTGCCTCAGGTTACTCCAGGTCAGGATACTGTCAAAATCCATCAAAGGCACTCCCAGGAGAGTCGGCGGCCGTCGTGCACAATGCAGGCTTTATGCCACTGCTGCTGGAGCTGAGCTAGAGGCATCTGGGCTTTAGAGAACTTCAGTAAAATGTTGCTTTTCTATGTCTTTTTTTTTTTTTTTCCCACCTCTCTCCTGCTGCTGTATGAATTAAGGCTCTTTGGCTCATGGAGTTTAAAGGAATTAGAGCAGCTGACGTTGATATTGTTGTTGCAAGCTCATAGGCTTGCTTTTGGATGTGAGAACCTGGGCAGCCCTCGAGACATCCCCAGGGAGTCAGGATCTGGCAAACACAGCTGCCTTGTTTAGTAACCAGGCCCAGTTCCCCAGAAAATGAACATCTTCACCTGCTGTGCATGAGTGAAGTGCTTTTCTTGGGGTTGGTTTTTTATAAATTTATTTTTTTATAGTTAAAAGGATGCTTCCTGTTCTAGCCTGAGGTGTGTGTGTTATTTTGACCTATGGATGGAGCAGAGCACCTGCTGCCCAATCCAAAGGGAATGAGTGCTGAACTGCAGCTAAAGCCACGAACTTTTGTGTTAAACACACAGATTCCTTCATGGCTGTGGTTCAAAAGAAAGTGTAGGCATTGCCACCTCCTAAGGATTTATTCTCTTTTATGAGCCTTTGTAGAAATCAGGCTTTGGTTGTAGCCAGGGGATGTTATTTGCTTTTTAATGGTCCATTTACCTCAGCAGTAATCCTTCACAACTTGCTTTCCATCTGTGCTTCCATACCTTGTTTTTGCCGCTTGCAAGATCTATTTGATACTCTGTGAATGCAGATGTGGGAGTTGTCCCACAGAGGAGGATTTTTGGTCTTCATCTGTCTGGAGCTGCAGAGATGAGTGGTGGAGAATGGTTGTTAAAGCAGCTCACATGCCACCACACTGCTGTGAGTCAGCTGGACCTGAAGCAGGTTTTAAGTAATGATCCAGTGTGAGCAATGCTGAGCATTTTTAATTTCCTTTTGTATTTAAAAGGCTGCAGGATTTTGCCTAGGGTCCACAATTAAAATGATTTGATTCTGTGTACACATGGAGATTTGTTCATTTGATTTATTACCGTGTCAGTCTATTTAAATGGAAGGAACCACTTTTAAAGCATTTTGTTTTTCATCTTTAATGCTGTTGCTTGTGTTGCACTCCTTTGGAGAACAGAAATGCCTTAGTCATTTTGGTGTTTTCAATTTTCTGATGGGGCTGGATGAACTACAGACGTGTCTGGTCTAAACCAAGACTTAAAAAGGCTGAGATGCTTTTTTATTACAAGGTCTTTCCAGAATGAAATATCTGAAATCTAGCTGTGGATTTAGAGGATGTCCATCAGCTGTACTTTGTTTTGGAGCTTGTGTCCATGTGAAAGTGCTGTGGGACTTGTGCAAGTTCCCTCTAAGTCAGGTCCTCATTTGGACAGAGGCAGCCTGGGGAAGAGGGATTTTTGCCCTGGATGGATTTGGGAGGTGCCATAAATGAAACAAATCCATAGTAGGATGTTTAGTGACTGACACACTGAGACTTGCCCAGGGAAGTGCTCAAAACCTGTGTGCATGTGGCACTTGGGGACAGGGGTTAGTGGTGGCCATGGCAGTGCTGGGTTAATGGTTTGACTCAATGATCTTAGAGGTTTTTTCCCAACCTGAATGATTCTGTGATTCTGTTACAATTTTCTTTGTCAGATGAAGCTTCTTTATTTGTTCTACCCACTGATCAAAATCTCTTGAGTCTAAAACTTGAAGTATCTTTAGCCTGAATTTATTTCAGTTCTCCAGTTATGTCCAGGCTTCACCTGGTTCTGCATTTCTCATTATATTACACATTTTCCAAACTTTTCTGAAAAAGAGAGCTGAAATAGTATGTGGGGTAAGAAGGGCAGGGAAAGCTGCCTTGTTTCTGAAAGCTTTGGAGGTATTCAAACTTTACAGAAATGTGATTGATCCAGATGATATTCTGCCTATTCCTTATCTCTTCTTTTGGAGCTTTTTAAGCTCCTTGAATTATTCCTTCAAATATCCCTGCTCAGAAATGTGCATTTTACGTTTCCTTTAATCCTATTAAACAGCGTGTTACACTGTGTATGAATCATCTGACTGGAGCAAATCTGGTGGATTTGGTTCAATAATCCTTCTTTCTGGATCACTGCCTTTCTGGGTCCCTGGAAAAAAGAAGAGATTTGCCATGTCTTGTGTCAGAGGGTGGCTTGTGCTGTCTGACAGGAGGGTGGCAGAGCATCGGAGGCACCAGCTGCATCTTATGGACAGGCTTAAATCTACTTTTAAGTGCAATGGATCAACTTTGGGAAGCAGGTGGGGGAGAGGAAGGCCGTGGCTGTTTGGGAATCTAAACTAAGTGTTTTCAGATGTTGAGGTTCAAAAACCAAATATTTTGGGGGTGGGTTTGGCTTCAGTTTGGTGGTGGGCGGTGTGATGGAATCTCATTGTCCAGTCACCTCCAGTGGAGCCCTGCTCTGCTGGAGTTGTGCCTGTGCTGATCCAGGGTTTCCATTTTCCTGGGTGATATGTTGAGGTGACACCAGGTGACAGACAAGGTTCTGATCCTTGTGCCACCATGGACAGACTCACTGAGCATGGCCAGGAAGGGCAGATCCTAATAATAAGCAAATTCCTGAACTCAGCAGGGTGTTATAGAAACATCTGTACTGCAGCTACAGCACCTTCTCCTCAGCAATATCTGGCTGAGTACAAAGAGGAGCCACATTCTTGCATTGATTAGATTAGTGCAGATATCCAAATGTTTCCAGCAGTACAGGAAATGGTCTTTGTGCTGCTTGAGCTCAAGCAGATATGGGCTCGAGTTTCCGCTTTGCCTCAACGCCCTTCAACACGTGCCTTGGGGTATTTCCCTCCCCTCTTTGCCTCCCCCACTCTGTAACCTCCTGGATCTTTGATGTGGTGATGACTAAATGGCTCTACAGCACTTGATAGAAATTGTAAGAGGGAGGCTTTGCCATCAGAGTATAAAAGACACATGATCTGAAGTGAATTTACAGCAGAGCACCCTGCCAATGCACCCAGAACCAAAACAGCTTTTGCATAAGTGCAGTGAGTGTGTGCAATGTCTGCTAGGCAATATATCCCAGCAGGATTAGTAAAG
This sequence comes from Molothrus aeneus, assembly GCF_037042795.1. Classification (NCBI taxonomy): domain Eukaryota; kingdom Metazoa; phylum Chordata; class Aves; order Passeriformes; family Icteridae; genus Molothrus; species Molothrus aeneus. The sequence goes on along the minus strand of NC_089670.1, from coordinate 2,762,902 downwards.
ACATCCCTATTCCTGCTTGGGTACAAAAATCTCATGGGGGCTCTAGGGTTAGCCCCCACTTCTTGTGGTGGTAGAGATGCCAGGCAGATCTTTGGAGTGATTGTGCCCATGCTGTGTTTGTCAGCCACGTTTTTGTTTAGTTTAAATGGTTTATTTATTGAAATGGATTTATTTATTTGCTGCTGTCTAGTCCTTGGCTAATTGTCACCTTCCCTGTGCAGCTCCCTGCCGGCCCTGCAGTGACACTGAGGTCCTCCTGGCTGTCTGCACTAGTGATTTTGGTGAGTTCCTGTCTCCCCAGTCCCCTCTCCTCCAATAAAAACCAACAGACCTCTCCTCACTCCCGCAGCCTCCACCAGCAGTAAATGTCCTCTGAGGGTGCTGGGCACATGGAGAGCTCTGAGGAGTTCAGAAGTGTCTGCCCAGCTGGCACCACCCCAGGGTGGACAGAGTGACACAGCAACCATGGTAGAAGGTCAAGGATTTGGGTGCATTTAGGAGAGGCCATTACTTCTTGTTGGTCGACTTGACAAAACACCAAAAGTTTCACTAATTGTCCATGCTTCCCTTTTTAAACGGGAAATTGGCATTAGCTGGATCTGTAATGGTTGAAGAACAGAAAGTAGGTTGTCAGGGAGCATTTAGCACAAATCTTCTTTTTAGAATTCTTCATGATTAATGCTGTTTTTTCTGGTGTAATTATTTTTCAGTTTAAATTTAATTTGTGCATGCCCTTTGCTGAACAGATTGCAAATATAAACTATAAAAAAGGCAAATATATACTGGAAGTTACTAGATAATCTTAACTCTCAGAATAACAAAGGACCAAAACTTGGGCTGCTGTAGTGAGTCAGTTCCCCTGGCTGCACAGGCCTGGAGGGTCTTCCAAAGCATTTTTGTGTAATTAATCCTTAAAACCTTTTTCTGTTTCCAGTGATCAGAGGCTCCATTCAAAACGTGACGAACGAGGCAGAAGAGCAAGAATCCATAATTCACGTTGGTGTCAACAAACTGTACAGGCAGAAGAGCAAAGTCTTTCAGCTGACAGGGGAGAGTGGGAACTGGAGAGGACAAATAAAGACCTTGCTGGAGTGTGGGGTGAAGCCAGGAGATGGAGACTTCCTTTTCACAGGACGTATGCACTTTGGGGAGGCCAGGTTAGGCTGTGCCCCTCGTTTCAAAGACTTCCAAAGGATGTACAAAGAGGCAAAAGACAAAGGGCTGAACCCGTGTGAGATTGGCCCAGATTGAAACCCCCTGTTTGGCCGAAGATCACTTTTAACATTTGGCCAGGAATGTTTCCTGGCTGCAGTGGAAACTCTGATCAAACCTGGTCACTGAGGCTGGACAGAGCTGGAGGCTGAGACCCCACAGCCTGCAGTGCTCATGGAAGCAGCAGAGGTACGAGCTCAGAGGGCTGCCAAGCAAGAAAGGCTGGATTCTTTAACCAATCTTGTCCTTATGAATTAAGTTATTATATTTTTTTAGTGACTTCCTTAGGAAAACAAACAAAGAAAACTCCCATGGTCTTAATAAAAGGAAAAAAACCCAAATGAAAGCCAAGATGCCTTTGTATCTTTTTAATACTAATTTTTAAAAATGTCTTAAGCTGATGTAGCATTTGGTATGGCATATTCTGTATAAATTGCCACGAATGTGATAGAGCACGGTAAAACATCTTAACATTGATGCTTTGTAAAAAGCTTGGTGTACAATTCAAAGTTGTTTCTTACGACAGAAATTTATGGAGCCAAACTCTTATGTGTGTGTGTTGGTTTTTTTTTTTATTTGAAAGAATGTACAATTGCCACCTGCAATTTTTTGTCCAGGCTGGCAAATTCTTTCCATTCCAGAGAAATAAAGGTCCCTGGATTTGACACATGCTGTTTAAAATCTTTATTTTTTTCTTTCTTCTTAAGGCTGATCTCAGCTAGTCCAGATGTGCTCATAGATCAGTTCTGGGCTGCTTGCTTATTTTGTGGCTTCACTGAGCAGAACCAGAGTTCCTGTGAGGCATTGGGAACCACAGTTTTTTTCAAAGGGGAAGCAAGAGCTATTTTTGGAGATTTTTAGACATGTGTGCAGGCGAGGCTTTAAGTGTTCTTCTCTCTGATGCCAGCAGTGTTATTTTGGGACTGGCTCCAAAGGCAGGCTGCCCCTTCATGTTTAGCTTGAAACTTTTAAGTGTGGTAGCTTGGCATGAGGTGACTGTTGATGCTTGTGAGTCCTGGGGGACATGACCAGGCCACCTTGTGGAAAAGAAACACTTGAATCAGGCTGTGCCACCTCTGCAGGCTCTGTCCCAGAAGAGCTCTCCCCTCCCTGTTCTCCATCGCTGATGGTGCCTTCACAAGGATTTTAATCTCTTGCCCATGTTCATTCTTCAGCATTCTCCACTGCTCCAACTTTTATTTTAGGCTGTCAGGTTCTTTAAATAAAAAGTTTCTACTCAGTGTTGCTTTTTACCTGATCCCTCCCCTCTCCTTTGTGTAATTTGGTTCTGAGGCTTGGGGAGGGCAGCTCAGGGGATGGTCCTGGGTGGGTGCAGGAGGTTCTGAGATGGATGGTAAGGAGATGTCCCATGACCCTTATCAGGGGTAAAAGCCCCAGGGTTGTACCAAAACACTGGCCTGAAGTGAAACCAAAATCCCTCTGCAAGTGTTTCTGTGAACTCCTCCCAGCAGGATTCATTCTGTGGGCCAGTGGGAGAAGAAGAGATTCTTTCAGCTGTGGGAAGGTGATCTTAAGAGGCTCCAGGGCACTGTGGCTACTTCTGCAAGGACCTCTAACCCCATCTAGCACCCACCTATTTGCTACTTTGACCCCTTCTGCTTTCCAGCCTCCTGTAAGCCAAAGCCCCAACCCAGCACCCCAAGGTTCTGTGCAGCCCAAGGTTCCTTCCAGCCTACTTGGAATTTGAAGAGAAATGGGCCAGGACCAGTAGAGGGGTAGAATGGTTCGCTCCAACCCCACTCTGTGGCCTTGCTTCCTTTGAGGATCTCAACCCAGCCTTTTTCAGGTTTTAAAAAAAGTGATTTGGCCCTGAGATAACTCCTGAGCACAGCTGAGTGGGCGGTTCAGAAGCCCTGTACCTCACCTCTCCTCTCCTGTTGTGCCTCATGAGCTTTTTCCAGCACAGACTGACTGCTGGCAGGATGAGAAGAGAAGAACAATATGTTCCTGCAATTGTCTCCAACCTGCCCACTCTCATCTTCCCCTGCAAGGCTGCAGGAGCAAGGGGAAGAGGCCGAATTAAGTGTTCAGCCAGTATTTTATGAGGACAGTGCCAGCAAAATACAAACAGTTGGGGAGGCTTTGGCCCTGGAGCTCCACCTTTGGCTGCAGTTCACTTTTTATGGCAGTTTGTTTGTAGACTTTTTTATTTAAAAATACCCTTTGCACCCTGTGCTTTGCACAGAGGGAGGTTAACAGGGATTTCACTGACTGCCCTAAAACCCAGCGCCCAAATGCTCACCCTTAAGTCTTTGAAACATGATTACAGCTTGACATGTCTGGCAGAGGAGTCAGGGATGGAAAGGATGGATTAAAGATGACTGTCTTTGCTCACATGTGCTGACTGCACTCTGTAATGAGAGGCAAATGGCATATTGATGCAGTGTCATGTGGGGACAGGCTTGTTGCCACCTAATGAAAGACCCTGGCTGGAGGTGACTCAGGACAGAGGTGGAGCAGGTGCTTGCAAAGCATTGCTCCTCTTACCAGTGCAGCTCTCTGAAGATGAAGGGCTTCCTCTTGATACCTAATTAGCATAATTGAGTTCCTCTTAAAAGCAAGAGGCTGACTTATCTGTTCCTTAGGAAGCAGAACTAATGAACTTGAATTGCTGCTGTAAGAGCCCCCTCCAGTTGGGCAACACTGCCCATAAATAGGCACAAGCCATGTGCTGTGTCCTTCTGTCTGAACTCTGGCGAGTGTGTGGTTTGCATTGTTGCTGAAAACAATTTCCATGGTAACCCTCAATTTCTCTGACTTTCCATGAGCCCACTGGTGAGCTAAATCACCTCCCAGGTATGAGCCATGCAGAGCTTGCTGTGGTGACACATAGGTTGGTTGGGAAACTCGTGTGGGTGTCTACAGGGTCTGTTTGAGGTTTATCAGAAGCTGCTTGACTGGGGGAAAACTTGTCCTTCTTCATCCTGTGGGGACACAGGGTCATCTCTTCAAACACCACGACTTCAGAGCTTGCATGGAGGGTCACTGTGCTTGGTTTGCTGCCAGCCAGGCCAGAGGAACATGATAATTTCACCTGTTTGCTTCCCATTCAGGAGAAACAGGCCATTTCCCCCCTGCTATGCTGGCACACTTTGCTCTTGCATGTGAGGCACAGCCAGGCTGCAGGGAGGTGTGATGGTCACAGTTTGTCCCCAGTGATGTCCCAGCCCACCTTCAGGCCAGCTGGCTGTAAGATCAGAGCTGCTTGTAGACACATTTTCATCAACACAACTTTTTCTTTATTTCTGCTGTCTCACTCCCATGGTGATCCCAGTTTTCCTTCTGGGAAGGATCAGGTGTTGCTTTAGCTACAGCCTGCTGCTGGTCTCTTCTCCTGATAAAAGCACTTGCCATCAGCCTTTTCTGGAGGAGGGGACTGCCCTGATTTTCCCCTGTGCTGGGCCATGCTGTGGCCTGGTCCTGTGTGGAACTGAGACCTCATCCAAGGACACAGATGGGCTTTGGGGAGGACGCTTTGCTGACATTCAAGCTAAACAACAACCAAGCTGTTTGCACCTTGAACACCAGCATGGGTGATTTCTCCAGCACAGACCTTGGAGGGAAAGGCTGTGATTTGAAGTGAGTCACCCTGGCAGGAGGCAGAGACGTGATCTGGCTCTTGCACCAAGCTCTGCTGAGCGTCCAGGGCTGGTCACGCCCGGGGAGGAGCTGGGACGTGCCGTGGTGCAATGCAGCAGGTGTTTCCTGCAAACCTGCCCTTTGAAGTGTGATAGGGCTTGTCTGAGCTCCAAGCCTGACCAGATGATGTGGTGCAACACCTCCAAGGCAGATAGAAGCTCTCCTGCTCATCATAAACTTAATTAGACAATACTTATTTCTGGAACTGGAAAAGTCTCTTGGTGGTGCGTGTCAGAGATGATGGTTCAGTGGTAAATAAGGTTAGCAATATTGAGACCAGCTGTTCTAGGAGACAGCAAATTGAAAACCAAATTGGTTGAGAAGAAAACCAGAAAAACATCAGGAGGGAGCTGTGTGTAATTCTCTGAGAGTGGTTAAAAGTAATACAGAGCCAAAGCAAAGCAATGTCTTGACAGCAGCAAGACCCAGGCCTGGAGGAGTGGGGCTGCTGGGGAGGGAGAAGAATCAAGTTTCTCCTTTGCAGCTTGACAGAACTGATTCCTTTTCCTGCTGCAGGGGCTGCCCCTTCAGCTGACTTTGAACCTCCTTTTAGTGAGGCCTTACTCTGGGATGGTCAATAAAGAAGGAGCCTTTTCCAGATAATCCTTTCTCCTTCACCATCAGTCTTGAGCTCAGAACCTCACTGAGAGACATTGAGGGAACAGGGGTGCTCTATTGATGCCTTGTGAAGGCTGCCCTAGAACAGAGGCTGGACAGAGTTAAAGAATAAAGCAGGGATTTATTAAAAGGCCTCAATGGATCCACCTTGGGCAGCACAAGAGCCCAGCCAGGGCTACACCCAAGATGAACCAAAATGGTCCCAAAATGGACACGAGGTCTCTCCCTTGGATCAGTTCTGCTCCATTTGCATCTCGGAGTTCATTGTCCAATTCCAGCTTTAGCCCATCCAGTCCCATCCTTCTTGTTTTTCTCTCTTCAGTCCATGTTGTTTGTGCTCTTGGGCTGAGATTTGGATCATTTGTCCTTGGTCCCCAGCTGGAGCAGGAATTGTTTTGTCTCCCTGCTCTGTGCACAGAGCTCACCATCCCCTAATAAGAAGTCCAGACCCACACACTAAAGCAGCACAGAATCTGAAAAATAGAAAAGCCAAAACCTGAGGCATCACTATAACCCATCCCACAGCTCTCCTCACAGCCTTGCTCTGTGCTGTGAGGCTTTCCAGAAGGTTTTGGGTGACCCCTTGCTCCTTGCAGAGACTTAACTGGCCCTGAGCAGGAGCTGCTCCTGTGTTTGAGCTCTCCAGCCTGCAAAGCCTCCCTCGTGTGCTCTGTGTGTGCAGCTGGTGTGGGGCTGCCAGGGCATGGACAGGGCTGCCAGCAGTGCTGAGAGGGAGAGGAGAGGACAGGAGGAGTGTCCACTTGTGCTGGTAGCAGAGCTGACTCAGGGCTTTCTCCCCAGGGCTGGGTGCTGACTCAGCTGCTTGGCCTTTTTCTGGCTTCTCTGAAAACCAGAGGCATCTCCTGGGGCTCCGAGGCCGTAGCAGTGCAGCAGGAGTCAGCATTACTCAGTTTGGGGAGAGTCACGCCTTGCCTGGTTTGGGGCAAGAGCCAAGAAGTTCAGCAAGAGCTTCAGGATTGCTTCTGGGTGTGTTTTGTGCTCCTGCTGGGGAGCACGTGCTGCTCAGCCTGGGCTAATTCCTGGGGTGGATGTGTGCTGCAGCAATGCTGCTGCTGCTGCTGCTGCTGTGTGCCCCCACTGGACTGGGGCAGGGAGGATCTTCCTTTGGCCTTACTGGAGTGTAATTTCATGGTATTAACCCTCTTCTGGGGTGGAAAACACTCCATAGAGGGTGTCCCAGCACCTGGGACACCAGAGCCTTGGCTCTGCCCTCTGCAGCCGGTCAGTTTTAGGTGCTGAGCTGGGATGTGATGAACATCTTGTGCAAGCAATAATGAGGATTGACCTCTTAGCCTGGAGCCTGGGGTGGTGGGACCCTGCTGCAGCCAAGGGGATGCTGAGCCCAGCAGCTTTGCTGCCAATTCCAGGTTGTCCTGAAAGGGAGGTGGCTCTTTCCTGGTTCTTCCAGCAGCCTGGTGGGCTCCTCTCTGTATGGGAAAGTGGAGGCATGAGGCCAAATCCTGCTTGGATCTGGCTACTCCTGTGATAAACATGTTTATTGTCCCACTTGAAATGAGCTGTGGGAGAAGGGCTCTGGGCCAAGCTGGAAGGAGAGCCCACATACAGAGGTGAGGGCATTGCTGACTGCACGAAACCTGATGAAATTCCTTATAAAAATGGCAGAGATCATGAAATGAGGCAGTGTGGATGTCACTGCCATCCCTGTGGGTGTAGGGGCTGGGACAGGTGCCCACCCAGGCACTGTGGTGGCTGTGGAGGGGTTGCCCCATCACCAACCGGTTCCTCCGGTTCCTTTTGGAAGCACCAGATTGAGTTGGAGTCAGACTGGTTTGTGCAGAGCCTATATTTGCCTGGAGAGGAAAAAATAATAATAATAATTAAAAAAAATCGGTTCAGCCACCTCAGCCCCGAGTTGTTTTTAAAGGGAGTGGCATGGGGAAGGTCTTGGGCACCCCCACTCTGCTCTGGGGCTGTCGCCAGGCTGGAGCCTGCCCTGGGGCTGAATCACTCCGTGGGTTTTGGAGAGGACAAATGGGGACTTGAGCGAGACACAAACAAACAAACACATCTCTCATTGTGATGGGGATGGTGGCTGCTCTTGGAGAGGTGTCAGCTCCCCAGAGGGGCTGCACAGAGTGCTGGTAACACAGCTCTCATCGTTGGCTGAAGGGAGGAGGAAATTCAGGCATGGACCCATCTCAGGGGCAGATTCCAGCATGGACACAAAACCATTACACTGCTGATAAGCAGCAGTGGCTGCAGCTCAGCCCTGTGTTAGCTGTCTGGGGCAGCTGAGCCAAGCTTGCCTTGCCCTTGGGCTTTTTCCTTCTGACTGTGCAGTGTTACCACCCTTCCTTGGGTTGTTCTTAATCTGCTTATTCCAGAGAAATCCTATCTGCCTGTTACTGTGCCCCAAATGCAGAAAGACTTTCTGTCTTTCTCAGGGTGGAAAAATAAAGTTTTCAAAATCCCTCATGAATGTTGCTGCCCTGCAACAGTTTTCTTCAATCCCACAGAGGAGGTTTTAATGTGAATTTTGGTCAGTGCTGCAGGGTGTCACAGGAACATCCTAGCCTGAATGCTGCTGGATACTGGTGGGTTGAGAATGAATGCTGGATTTTGGGCATGGAAGACTGGAGCTGATTTCAGCCAGTGGGTGCCAGGGTCTGTGGAGATCTCCCCTGTCTGGGCTTGTCCATTCAGTGCCTTTTTCTGACCCAAGGCTGCAAATGCCTCCCACACCCCTTTTGCAATGGCTGTAAATACTGCAGGACTGACTCCTGGGGGTCTGAGGATCTATTGATCATGCTTTAAAAAAAAAATCTTTAGAAGTAGCCAAACCTTGGCCTTTATTTCACTTAGCTTTTCCTGTTTCTGCAGCCCTTCAGAAGGGGTGGGCTTTGTCTGCCCACTTTTGCAGGGCTGTTTTGGCTTGCTGCCTTATCTCCCTTGTGACACTCATGCCCTTTCCTTCCCCTTCATGCTGCAGGGCCCTCTCAGAGCAGGAATGGGTGATGATCTCAAGCCCTGTGCAAGCAGCCTGGCTATGGGGAACTGCTGCAGAGGCAGCAGAAGTGAAGCTGGCTGGAAAAACCCCTGTGTTGTTCAACTTCCAAACCCCACGTAGCTTTGGCTTAGCATCCAAAATTAAATTATCATTTCCTTCACAGCCAAAGGATTCAGAATGTCTGACACTTGGGAGTATCAGGGGGCAAATTTTATCTGCTGTGACCGTGTTCAGTTGCTACAGAGATGCTCAGGGACTGCCACAATGTGCAGAGCTGAGGCAGTGCTCAACAAGTGCTCAAGAGCAGTTGTTGTCCCTTTAGCCTCTGTTTCCATGTTTCCACATCTCCAGGCTGGGATCACTCTGCTGTGGGTGTAACACACACACCTAGGCTGAGGTGCCCTGCCTAGCTCCCTGTGGCTGCTCACCCAAGGCTTTTTGGGACTCCCCTTGGCAATGTGTCCCTGCTTGGCAGGCAAGGCTGGGCTGTGGGTGAGCAAAACTCAGGCATCTCATTTGTGCTTATCAGACTCCTCTGGGTCAGGTAACCTGATTCTAAAGCTCTGCCAGGCTGGGTCAGAGGGTCTGTGCTGTGCACCCCATGGCCTTCACATTGTGGACACACCTCATGGTGGGGTGAGTACATCCTTGTCCTTGTAGAAGCTGAGGCTGCTCTTAACATGCCCTGGCTGGATCCTTCTGGGTGTGCTGGAGAGCTCTCCTGGTTTCCATGGGCTATGCAAAGGAAAAAAGGCAGAAAAATCCTTCTCAGTCAGATAGAAGCAAAAGCACAAGTGGAGCATGGACAGACAAGGGCACAGCACTGACCCCAGAGCTTTGCTCTGTACTCAGTGCAACTTCTTGCTCCTCTTGGGGACACTGAGGACAAGCACAGGGGTGCTGATGGCCCCTGCTCTGGGGTTTTAAGCAGATGGTCTTTCCATACAATGTGCTGATGGTTTTGGCTGTGAATGATGCCTAAAGATTTCAGCCTTTATATTTTTCAGATCCTGCACTGCATTGGTGCCTAACTCTGAACTCCATATAAAGTGTCAGCTTCTGCCTTCACATTTTGGTCAGACAAAACAATTCCTCTGGGTCTGAAACTCAAGGACACCCTACAGACTCAGGCCCCAAAAAGTACAAACAAAAGTGAATTTGGAGGGAAGAGCAAACTGAGGGAATAGGACTTCATTACCTGAAGCTGTAATTGGACAATTAACCCCTGATATGTAAATGGGCCAAACTTAAAATTGTCTGAAAAATTCATGACCATCATCCATCCTGGGTGTAGCCCCTCTGGGAGGCTTTTGAGTGCCCAAGGTGTGTCTATTGAAGGCCTTTAATAAATACTATAATAAATTGAAGGCCTTTAATAAATTATTAATAAATTTACATTTCTATTAATTATAATTAATAATAATGAATTTATATAACATACAAATTATAATAGATAATTTATATACAATATATAAAGTATAATATAAATGATATATAATATAAAATATATATATTAAATATATAGATATACTTTATATAATTTGATAAATTTATAATTAATTGAAGGCCTTTCATAAATACTATCAAACTATAATACCACTTTTTTCTCTTAACCTTGTTCAGTCTCTGTTCTAGGCATCATGAGGAGAGGACTGGGCTGGTGGGGAGCAGAACTGCAGCTCCTTAATGTAGGATGACTGAAAATCACTTCCTGGGGGTGTTTGTTGGCAATAACTTGCTGAAATGATCATGTACCAAAGTGCTGCTTTTCCACCAAACAGAGCCTGGGCTGCCCCCAGTTGGGCCCTGGAAGGAGGGATTTGTGCTGCTCACATCCAGTGGAAAATCTGGAGAAAATCCTGCAGGTTGCAAAGTCACTGTTGTTTAGATGGATGTGAGATAGTTCAGCCTGGAGCCAAGTTCAGCCCTGGGTTCTGCAAGTTTAAGGCACACAAATGCTGCTGAAGAGTTAATGGGAAACAGAGTGTGGAGCAAAACAAAGAAAGACCTTTTGAGGTCTCAGCTGCTCAGGGTAATATTTAGGTTTGGTGACTCTCTGTATCTTAGAGATGGGAATGCAGCAAAGCTCTTTCAGTCCAGAGTATACATGGAGCCCAACAAGACTGTGGGCTAATATCAACAAACCTTTGGAAAAGCAGATCCTGTCTGCTTCAGCAAAGCCACAGTGTTATTTTTCTTTCAACAAATGTATTGAGACAATAATAATGCTGTGCAGATTGGCTGTCCCTGGCCTACAAGATTTATTAGGAAGCAGAAACAATTGGAGCTGCTGAGAAAAAACAAGCTTTGGACATGGATATTTTTCTCTTTTTTTTTTTATTTTCATTTTTTCCCCTTGATTTCCTCATGAACTAAAAAAGGGCCACCTAGTCTGGTCCCAGGAGAGAGGTTGCCTCCTTCCTTGCATTTCTTTCTGGACCACCAACCCTGGGCTTGCTGCTTAGAAATGACTAAACTCAGTGCTGGGGAGAAGGGAGGTGAAGCTGTGCTGGGGGGAAGAAGATGATAAAGCCACAGAAGAACAGTCCCAGGCAGGAAGGCAGAGCAGGTCTGGAGGAGGAGACCTCCAATCCATTTCTAGCTGTCAGTGACTCAGGGACAAGTTGTTTCCTGTCTCTGAGCCTCCCTTTCCCCCTGTTTATTGTGTTTATTTACTGCTAAAGCCATTGAGAGTGGTGGTGCTGGCTGTGCCCTGGGAGCTCAGCCCAGCTCAGACCTCCAGGTGCAATGGGAGCACAAAATGGAGCTGGCTGTGGTGGCAGGTCCCTCACTGGTGGCAGGTCCCTCAGTGGTGCCTCGAACTGGTTGTGGTGGCAGGTCCCACACCGGTGGTAGGTCTCACACTGGTGGCAGGTCCCTCAATGGTGGCATGTCCCTCAATGGTGGCAGGTCCCTCAATGGTGGCATATCCCTCAATGGTGGCAGGTCCTTCAATGGTGGCAGGCCCCACACCAGTGGCAGGTCCCTCAATGGTGGCAGGTCCCACACTGGTGACAGGCCTCATACTGTGGCAGGTCCCTCAATGGTGGCAGGCCCCACACCAGTGGCAGGCCCCACACTGGTGTCAGGCCTCACACTGGTGGCAGGTCCCTCAATGGTGGCAGGCCCCACACTGGTGTCAGGCCCCATACTGTGGCAGGCCCCACACTGGTGGCAGGTCCCACACCGGTGGCCTCAGCTCCTGCTCCATGGCTTGAGCAGAGAACCTCTTCACTTCAGAGTGGTTTATTTGCTGCCTCCTCAGTCAGTAACACCCTGGGGAAGGAGGGCAGGCCAGGCAGCCCCCTCTGCCAGCTCTTGTCCCCTTGCTGGCTCCAGAGTGGACAGTCACATTGTCTCTGGCAGGTGCTGGCTCTGGCTTTGTCCCCTCTGTGCTGTTCCACACCTTCCCTCCCTGCCTTTGTATGTGCTGAGGTAGAAGAGGTTCTGCTGAAGGCTGGTTGTCCCCAGGACCATGGGGGTGGATGCTTCTCCACCCCGGGTGCAGCCTCGGTGTAGTGTGAGGTTTCCTGACCTCCCTGACCTGCTGGCTGCCATCCAAAGCTCCTGGGGGCTCCTGGGGGCTCCTGGGGGCTCCTGGGGCTCTGTCCTCTCCCCCACCCCACTGCTGTCCATGGTCACGGCTCCAGCTGCCCACAGAGGGAGTGCCCAGCTGTGGTCAGGGAGCTGGGGGCAGCTCCCAGCCTTGATGAGAAGCAGCTGGAGAACAAGGCTGTTCCTGCACCACAAAAACCCCTGAGGAGTGGGGGATTCTGCTTGGGGTGGATGAACATCTCCATGAACCCCCCATGAGGATGAAGGAGGCTGAGCCTCACTGTGCTGGGGCTGAGCTGTGCCACTTGCACCCACAGCCCTGCACGCCATCTTCACTGGGTTTTCTAGGAAAAAAAAACCTGTGAGTTTGGTTAATAAAGTGCAAGGGGCTCCCTCACAGTGTTTTGAGGCAGCAGGACCAGGTGCTCTGGCAGCAAACTGCCGACTGAGTGTCTGCACCAGTAAGTGATATCATCAGGGGTTGCTTTGCCTTCAGAAATGACTAAACAGATTTTCTCTGGTTTCCAGTTGACCCCGTGGCTCCCTGTTGATGATGGGAGCAGGCTGTTTAGGTTTGAGTTAATGGTGCCATGGCCAGCCCCAAATCAGCCTCAAAAGCTGGAGATGGATTCAGCAGGTAGAGGGAGGGGGAAAAGTTGCATCCACTGCACCCAGCCCTTGCTGTTAATAAATCAGGGATTGCTGAGAATCATCTCTGATTCATGCTCCAGCTGAAACACAAGAATTTCACATTTGTCTGAAGGGATTAAGTTTTTAAAGCTCCTGCCCTTCTGGCTGTGTGTTTTCCTCCTACGGGTTAGTTAGCCTCAGCTCCCAGTTTTTGAGAGACTGGAGGATTGGGGGTGATTTTCCTTTGTGATCTTTTTCTTCCATGCCTGGAGTCAGCACAAAAAGGAGTCAGTGAAAATTAGCTATATTTGATTATTGCAGGGGGCTAGAGGAGCCCTGGGTAATTGCTACATTTGGTTTCTTTTCTCCTGGGTTTCACTGACATTTCAGACAGCAAACGAGCAGCTCCTTCCCCCTGCAGATGTTTTCTGTTGGTTATAGTTGGGAAGAGACCATAGATGATAAATCCATGTGCTTCTTTTGTGCTTTTTTCTGGGCTTGCTGAAATCAGAGTGGGGCGCAGGGCTCAGCTCTGGATGCTCCTGCCATTGGGGTGAGCAACAGCAGGACCTCCCTCCCCTTCTCCCAACCCCGTTTGCAGAAGAGAGGAGGAAGAGAAAAAGTGAATTATGGTAGCCTGACCCTCCCAGTATTTTTTGCTTCAGCCCTGGGTCAATTATAACACCAGCCAAACCTGTGTTCCAGACTGAGGGAAGGCAAATTTATCTTTTTTGTTGCCCCTGGGCAATTCCTCTCTTAATTCAGGCACATGCACATGTTTTGGGTACATTACAGGGTATTTTTGGGCTCCTGTTTTTTTCCTGAGCTTCTGCCAGCTGCCTCCATCCATGCTTAAGGACGTGGACAAATTTGGAGCATCACTTGCATTTTGGGGAAAGGTTATGTAAAAATGGTTTGTCTTGGCTCCATGGAGAAGGGGGCCAAGACACATTGGCACCTTGGCTGATGCTCTCTGGACACAAAACCAACCAAAAGCACTGAAGCACAAACACTCTCTAAGTAAGGTCTGGCTTCCTCTGCACCAGAATACAAAGGAAGAGGAGAATCCACAAGATCTTAAAATCTTTAAACACTGAAGTTTTATAGTAAATAAAGCCTAGATTTTACTGAACAATCTCAAAGTGATAAAGCCTTACTCTGACAATATGACTGGAAGGGAGAGTAGCTGTCAGGCTATTGCTAATTTGATGGTTTGCCCAAAGCCAGGAGCCTCCCCAGGCTGCAGTCAGGCTCTCACACACATTTTTCATGAGAAGGCAGCAGCCTGCAGAGGCTCCCTGACCTAGGGCTGGGGGTGCTGTACAGCTTTGAGACCCTCAGCCAGACTGGAGGGGCCTTAAACCCCAAAACAACCCAGTGTGGAGACAAGGAGTCTTTGAAGCTCCTCCAATCTGCCCAAGCTGCAGAGCGGGGTTGTGAACCTTGTCTGTCCTTCCCTATGAGAATGTTGCTTTTACAATTAAAACCCACACAAACCCCCAGCCCTTGCTACTGCTTGTTACCCCAGTGAAATATCTGACATTTGAGACATAATGGGAAGTCAAAGAATGTGAGGAATTTGGTGACTCAACATAGAGTTTATTATACCAGCCCCACCGTTTAAGCCCATGTAATGTAAAATTGTTTTACGGCATGTGGCACAGTTCTGTGGGTTAATTTAGAAGCAAACAATTACTATTCAAATTGGGAGGTTTTTTTTTCTGTGCCTACATAAACTTGTTATCTGTTTGGCAGTGGGGGATGCTGCAGAGAAATGCACATTTACATTTTTTGCTTTGATGAGATTTGCTTTTCCTGGAGCAGCTCAATGGTGCATTGAGGACCAGGGCTCACTGCTGAACTTGACCTGGGAGTGGCGTGGAGATAAGCCAAATGTTAAGAGAAAAGGAGCCCTTTGTGCAAAGATGCCAGGATATTAGGTCTCACTTTTGGGTCACACACTTGTTAGGGGTTCCTTCAAAGTGATGGATTCTTCTGCTAAAATTTAATGATGTCCGTTAAATCACAGGGTCATGAACTAATGCATGTGCTGAAAATGGTTTGCCAAGGGACCATGAAGACAAGGCCTTGTGTCAGGAGACTCCCAAAGCAAATTGGATTTTCCACACAGCAATGGCTGCGTTTGAAGGTCTGTCAGTGGCCTGTAAAATTCTCCACCAGTGATAACAAGACAGAATTGCCAAGCACTGAAGCAGTGCCATGAGCATTATAGAACAAATCACTGCCCTCTCAGGACATAATAGCTTCTTGATCATCAGTCAAAGAAAGAATTATCCCAACCAGCAAATGGGCTGGAGGAAGCTGCTCCTGCTCTTCCAGGAGATTATCCCAGAGCTCCTGGGTTAAATCTGCAGCAGAGACCTGGGGGTTCATGAGAGCATCAGTGTGGAGCTGAGCAGTTGAGTGGATGGATTTCAGGCTGGATGCACAGGAAAGGATGGAACAACTCCATGCTGTCTCCATTGGGGCCACCAGCTGGTCCTGCTGGTGTCCAGCCCCAGGACAAGCCCTGTCCAGGTGTGTCTGTGCTTAAGGAAAGGTGAACCAGCTGGGAGATGTTGTGTTTCTCTCCCTGCCTGCGCAGTGTAGGGAAGTTCAGTTTTGTCCCATTTCACATTCCACTGGTTTGAATTGATTTTACAGCATTGGGAAAGCAGCCTGAATCATTCCTACTGAGTCCACAGAATTCAGCAGGTGTGTTATTGCTGCTGGTCTCAAGGCTGGTTTCTATCCAGTTTCACTCTGGTTTGGCTGAACTGGTTTAAAAAGCAGTTTGGAGCTCAACTGCCCATGCTGACAGTGTTCTCCACATGCCCTCCCTGAGCTGCAGCTTGTCTTGGCACCTCTGAAAGCAGAGGGAAGTTAACACCCAGGGCTCATCTGGCCCTGGCCTTTCAGCTGAGATCACCAAGAAGAGGGGCAGCTCCTGATTTCTCACCAAGGGAAGCTGCAGGCAGACAAATATCAGAGAATTTTGACAAATTAATGGCAGCTCTCTCATTCCAATGTTAGGTTCAGGAAAGCCAAGAGCTCCCTGCTGGGCTGTCCACGTGGGCAGTGCTGCTCTTGGAGCAGTGGTCAGGATGTGCTGACCACTGGCTTCTCCAGCCTGAGCCTGGAGTGAGTGATGGAGGAGGCAGCTCTGGTTCCACCCAGTCTCTGTAGGATTTGATCTATTGTACTGCCAAAAGAAAACAGCATAGATCATCCTGGAGTGCAGAGCTATGCAGAGCCCTTGGAAGGAAAGTGCTGTGAGGGTGGAGCAAGAGGACACGAGGGTGAATGCTGCCTGAGACTGGAGAGGTACAAAAATCCCCCCAAGCTGCTCTCAGAGCCTGAAAGGTGGGTGGCTCTGTCACGGCCACACCAAGTGATTTTTGGAAGAGAGGGTGCCTGGGGAGTGCTGCTGGGGAGATGCTGCACAGAGCCCAGGATGGCCCAGGGGCTCATCCTGTTTCCAGTGAGATGTGTGTGTGTGTTTGTGAAATCTAACTCCCTGGGTGATGTCATGACGTGATGAGAAACTGGGTTATAAATTAAAGGAAGAAAAAAAAATAGACCCCACTGTGGGTCAGATGATGGCAATAAATTCAGATAACAGCTCATCAGTGCCTCTTCCCTTGTTCTTGTACGTGTTTGCAATTTTTTTTCCCCAGTTGGGAGAAGATCTGGTGAGAAGCAGCTGTTTTTTATTTGTTCTCCATCCACATCTGATTAGATTGTCCTCATTCTGCCCACTGAGACGTGCTCAGGAACTCTCCCAGCCCCTCTGCTCACTCAGTTTCTGGGGCACCAAGGAGTTTGGGACTGCTGGAACTTTGTTTCACAAGCTCACAGCATTTCAGAGGTACAAAGGGTTCAGGGGGCTCAGGTCCCACTGGGCCAAAGGGCATGGCCAGATCCTGCACTGGGGCTGTTTATGAGGTGCTGAGGGTTTGGCCTGGGAAGGCAGCACTGGGGTCGTGTTTCTCTCCCTGACATTAAGTTATTAATTTGGTTTTAGGCAGTTCTGGGGCTCTGCTGCCCAAGAGGAGAAACATATCTCTGCAGGCTCTGTGAATGTTCACCATGGGCTGATGGGGAGGGAACTGTGCTGGAAGGAAGAAAGTGGGCTGTGGTTTTAGAGCAGTGGGAGAGGAAACCTAATGGTGAGGTGGGTAGTGTGGGAGCAGGGTGAGAGCTGGGTGAAGGCAAGGGCATGCATCCCCCTGAATGTACAGCTTCCTAAAGGCTGAACAACAACATGGTGAGCTTCTGGCTTGTTGAAGCTGGTATGGAAACTCCCATCAGCTCCACTGAACTCCAAACCAAACCTCTCCAGGCCAAGCCTGTAATGTTTAGTCATACCATGCTACAGGAGGGCTCCCCTCCAAGCATTTTGCAGGCAGTTCTTTCAGGAGACAGCTGTGAGTGTTTCACTCAGGGCAAGGAGATTGTCCTGGTCCTGCCCTGCCTTTGCCTTCTCTTCCCCTCACAACACAACTGGCAAGATTTGGGTGTCTGATGCTTCTCTCTTCCCTCTCTTGGTGCCCAGACCCTTAGTGCAGACACAAACCATCGGCCAGGGTGGTTGGCCATGGGATGGGTGAGCTCCTCACCAAAATCCAGCAGAACCAGAGCTTCTCTGGCCAGCAGCCCCCCTCCCTGAGCATGAGGGAGCCTGAGAACTTTTCCTGCTGTTTGCTGGGTGGGAAGGGGATCCCCCATGGCAAGCCTGGATGTGGTGTTGAGCTCCCAGAGCTGTGCCCGGGCATGTCCCAGCCCGGCTCCTGCCGTGTGCTGGGAGTGAACTGCAGCTCCCAGCACCTCACCCATCACCACGGGGCTGAGGGGCTCTGTGGCTCTGCCTCAGGTGCCCAAGTGAATTTTTGGGAGCCCCAGGAGAGCTGGGGATTACAGCTGAGTGGGGATTACTCAGCCCCCAAAGCTGAGGATCCTGCAGAAGAAGGGGATCTATCCCTCCTGGATGTCAAACACAAACATGGAAATAATAGGGTGGGAAATGTTCCTGAACTCATCTCAGAAATTAGTTTTCTGTGGGTCAGCTTAAATTTCTGGCAAAAATTCACAGCTGATTTTATTCCAAACTTGTTTCCCCATTCCCTTTAGTCCATGCAGCTCACAGGCTAAAAGCCACAGAGACAACTCAAAGGATCAGCCAGTGTCCCTGTGCCCCTGGGGTGTGTGCTGAGCCCTGGGGGCTCCCCTGCCATGGGAGGGTCACATCCTCCACTGAGGGGGACATCACTGTGCCCACGTGCTGGGGATGACACAAAACTTGGCTGTGTTGCTGCCTGCAGTGGCCACGTTGATGCAAAACCTCCATGAGACTCTGTATCAACAAGTTCAGTTTCAAAAAGAAGGATAACTTATTTTATTTTATTTTATTTTATTTTATTTTATTTTATTTTATTTTATTTTATTTTACTAAAGCTTTGTGAGATAGGGAGGTTTCCGGATGGGATCTGCAATGCTCAGACTCAGGTATCAGTTGCATAATTTCCTGTCTTATTTCAACACTCGTCTTTTTCCTTTTCTCTCTTTCTTTCTTTCTTTCTTTTTCTTTTTTTTTTTTTTTTTTTCTTTTTTTTTTTTTTTATGAGCTTCTTTGCATACTGGAGAAGCCTTATATAAGCATATGTTGGGCTGGAAATTTTTTTTCTGAGTAATTTTTTTTGGCTGGGAGCTCCTGGCACATGATACAGTACTCAGAGCCATCAACTGTAGCTGTGATACAGATGTTCATTGCCTATATAATCTTTCTCATATCAAGCAATAACCCTGAGCCAATTTCTCTATTTTAAACACCTTGTTGTGGGAACGGAGCTGTAAATGCATGAATTGCTGAGTTCCCTTATACCTTTTTACAGTAGACAAACAAAAAATCAGCACAGGGCCTCAGTGAAAATCAAACATGAGGGCTGCTCAAGATAAGAAAAGACAGACACTAACTGAGAGTTTAAAAAGAAAAAAATCCCTCTCAGAAGATACTCTGGAGAAGTGCCAATAGCACATAGCTGCATGGAGACTAAATAAAACCAGGTGAGTTTCCTGCCATTGTGGAGTATCAAATGTGACTTCCATGTGTGATGGACGTGCTGTTTCTGCCAAGATCATCTGAAGGTTTTCATTTTAGGACTTATTATTTTTGTTGGCCTAATATACAGCTACAGCCCAGAGTGCTAAAAGGAAACGTTGAAGCAATGACACCCACAGCAGATGAGGAAAAATGCCATTATCAGATTGAAAGGATCTTCCTGGGAGAAGATTTTTCTATCTCAAATGTAGATTTTAGAATTGCTTTGAAAGCAGAACAAATGGAGAATAAGAGAGGAAGCATTGGCAGTGATCCTCACTGCAGAGGCACCAGGTAACATCCTTTCCAATTAAGAACCTGGCTCGCTCCAAAAATATCATTGAACAACTAGGTGTGAACCAGAGATGGAGATCAGGCTGTTTTGCACTTCTGAAGTGATTACAGGGAGGCTGGCAAGCTGCCCTACAACAACAACAGCAACGACAACAAAAACCCAACCAGAGAGGCTTTCACTGTCCCAGAGCCATGTGCAGGGTGGAGCAGGGCTGGATGGGGGTGTTGGGACACTGTGGGGATCTGTCACAGACATCTTTTATGAAAAATCCTTTCCTGAGGATTTTTTCCTCCTGAGAAGCTGAGAGGCCTCAGGAACAAAATGGAACCAATGGTTATCTGCTGCTGTGGAATGCAACAGGTGCATCTGGGATTGGGCTCATGTGGTTGTTTTTAATTAATGGCCAATCACAGTCCAGCTGTCTCGGACTCTCTGGTCAGTCCCAAGATTTTATTCTCATTCCTTTCTATTCCTTTCAAGCCTTCTGATGAAATCCTTTCTTCTATTCTTTTAGTATAGTTTTAATACATCATTTTCTTTTAATCTAATATATATCATAAAATAATAAATCAGCCTTCTGAAACATGGAGTCAAGATTCTCATCTCTTCCCTCGTCCTGGGACCCCTGTGAACACCAGCACAGGGATCTGCCCTGGATCCAGAGGAGGCAACAGGGTGGGTGAAGGGCCTGGAACACAAACCCTGTGAAGAACAGCTGAGGGAGCTGGGGGTGTTTAGCCTGGAAAAAAGGAGGCTCAGGGGAGAGCTCATCACTCCCTACCACTCCCTGGAAGGTGGCTGCAGTCAGGTGGGGTCGGTCTCTTTTCCCAGAATGAGAGGACACAGCCTTAAGCTGCACCAGGGGAAGTGTGGTATCCACATTCTCAGAACAGAGAGATCATTCTCTGTCTCTCTTTGAATAGAGAGACATCATTCTCTCTCCTAGGATTTTTCTTGGGGAAGGTAGTGAGAAGTTTAGAGAAGAAGAGAAAACAACTCATATCTTTACTTGTCGTTTTTGTTGTTTAGTACATGTGGAATGTTTTATAGAGATTGTTTACTGAGAGTAATTTCTTAATTAGATTTTGTTGAGAGTTGTTTAGATTGATTAACTAATTGAGTTAAAACTGTATCGTGGCTGTCTCCAGGCAGTCACAGGTTTTTCTTTAGCATCTCTTTAGTATAATATCTTTTAAGTATAGTTTTGATATCGGATTAGTGTAATATAGTATAGTTTAATAAAGCAATTGTTTAATTTTTTGAATTATGGAGTCAGAGTGTGTTATTCCCTACGTTGGGGTTGCTCTACATCGATAGGGAAGTTTATGTTGGACATCAGGAAAAAATTCTTCACCAGAAGGGTGATTGGGCACTGGAATCATCTGCCCAGGAAGGTGCTGGAGTCACCATCCCTGGAGGTGTTTAAGGAAAGCCTGGATGTGGCCCTCAGTGCCCTGGTTTAGTTGATGAGGAGGTGTGAGGTCACAGGTTGGACCTGATGATCTCAAAGGTCTTTTCCAACCTCGTTCATTGTGTGATTCTGTCATTCTGTGGGTCAGCAGAGCTTGGGCCCAGGAAATGGGCTGGAAAAGCTGGAAAAGGGACCAGTAATGCCAGGTTGTTAATCTGAGGTGAGCTTAAGTACAGGGTGGTGAAGGGGGCCTGGCACAGGAGCTGGGGCTGGGGTGGGGAGCTGCACTCCAGAGCAGGGCAGAGCTTGTTCTGGTAGGGTATGGTGGGAAAGAGCCCTTTCCAATGTGGCTGATCTTGACCAGTGAGGAAAAACACTGGAATTACAGCAAAGAATTGTTCTGACAGACCAGAAAAGCCTTTGGACATGTTTTTTTCCATGCAAGGCCAGTTTGTTCCCATTATAACCCCCAGTTATAGGGTGCAGGGCTTGCTGGAAATGTGCAGGTACATTGTTCCTTTAATAAAGGCAAATGAACACAAGGGATGCATCTGTTCAATCTTCAGCTTGTGTAACCTGCAAAGAGTGAAATGGAAAAACACTCAGCTGATGTTCCAGACATCAGACAACAGATTTTCTCCACGTGGATCTGCTGCACACACCCAGCCCTGATGTGCTTCCAAGAATCCCTGTCTGAGTCCTGGAATAAAACCCCAACCACTCTGTTGGGAGAGGCCAGCTGAAGACGCAGGGCATGCAGCCTCTGCTGCTCACAGCTCCAGGTTCTGAAAAATTTCCTCCTCTCACGAGGCCATCTCTCCCCATCTGGGTTTGGGCCTGTCCAGCTCTCTGATTCCTTCCCTTCCTGAGCCACTCAGGCTTCCAGTGCTGCCCTGGCTGTGCTGCTGTGGCTGAGATGAGTCCTTGGTGGCCAGCAGAAGCATCCCTGGGTTTGGGAGAAGTTGGCTGCCCTGGCTGGATCCCTTGGGGCAGGGTTGGTGGAGGGTCTCCAGAGGGCCCATCATGCACAGCCCTGTTTAGGAGAACAGAGAAACCTCTTCCCCCAGTGCTGGATTTATCCCAAGGTGACCCTTCCAACTGGGTGTAGCATCTCCCTGACCCTGGCACACCTCTGTCTGCAGCTCCTGGACCCATGAGATGGACACAGCTCTGGGTGCAGAGAGGGGTGGGATGGAGAGAGGTGGGACAAGGTGGTGGAATCCCCCAAGGAGGGCTGAGTGCTGGCCTGGCCCTGGAAACGGGGCTGTCCCCAGCCCATGCATAGCTGTAAACATTCTTGGTGGAATACAGACTGCAAGAGACTCGGGCTGGGATTTATCTGCTTCCTTCCAAATCCTTTCCTCTGCTCACACCCTGGAGAGCTGTGAGGGCAGTGCATGAGCACATCCTGCAGACCCAAAAATACTCTGGCTGATGCCTGGAGGAAGAACTATTTTTTACAATTGATCAGCTGCCAGAAATCCTCTTCAGCTTCTCTGGCCTCCAACATTCTAGATGTATTTTGGAGCATGTGGGTCTTCATTAGACATAAACAATCAGACCTTTGAGAACTGAGGTATCTCAGGAGCCAACCTGTCCTTGGCTGAGAAGAAAATGTTTGCACAAGGGAAAGTGAAAAGAACATGTGAAAAGGTGAAATCACAGCCTTTGGGGAAATTTGTCATTAATATCTTTGGGCTGCCTGGCAGTAATTACCAAAGTGGCACAAGCAGAAGGGTGATAGATCTGCTGTGTTAGAGCTGGAAAAATGGACTGGTTCAGGGAAACTGAAATGCATTCATTTCTTCAAACTGTTGGGTGACCTGTGGAGCAGGAGATGCCCTGGCCCACCTGGCAGGACCTGCCCTGCCAGGCTTTATCTCCATGAGCAGCCCCAGCACCACCAGTCCCCGGGCCAAGGACCATTTTGGCTTGGCCAAAACAAATGGCAGCTTCCCCTCTCTCTGTGAGTTTTAAAACATAGGTTGTCATGCAAAGGAAATTGTGCAGGACGATGATGAATGGTTGTGAAATACCATTTGCCGGAAATATTTCTGGATTCTGCAATTTAGTTGCAAATTATAGAACATCGAGCGCAGCCTTATGGAGAGGATAAAACCAACCTTCCCCTGCTGTGCTGGGAGAATATTTATGACTACACCCCTCTTTTCCTTCTCCCACCTCACTCCACAAAGACATTTTTAGCTCTGAGGCATTTTCAGAAGACAAGATTGAGCCTCCAGCAGCATGGCCAGGTCCTTGCTGGGATGAGCTGTGGCAGAGGAGCTCTGACAGCTCACATCTGCCACCAGTCTGGCCCCACACCCCTCCTGAGCTATTTCAAGATGAGCAAAATGGAGTGGTTGGAAATTGTGGGTTTGTTCAGCAGACTTGGCTATCATGCTGGATGGTGCTGAAGTAGGCATAGCAACAGGAAAGGAATGTTCCCTGTAAAAAGATAACCGTGCTTTGCCGAGGACGTGGAAGAGTAACGTTTGTTAAAGCAATCAGTATGTGTCATAATGTTTATTTAACTGAGAGCAGGGACGATGGAAAAGCATTGCAGCTGTGGAGAAGCCCCAGAGTGCTGAGAGGGATGGGGAGCATAGATTTAGTAGCTGTCTTCCCTTGGAAAAAAGGAAAACAAGCTGTGCTATCAGGCAATCGATGGGGCAGATAGGGGGAGAGAACACAAGGTAGCTCCTGACTGCTGGCTCCTCTGTAGGGGTGAGGTTAGAGTTTTATTATCTGAAGTTCACTTTCAGGTTAACAGCTTTGAGGATGTGGTTGTAACTCTAAAGGGAACAAATTTTAATTCTTTTCTAAACATAAGCTATTTCTGTTTGAGGCAGATAACCTTCTTGGCTGTGTTATTTGCCAGTGGTAGATAGAAAGATTGGAGCAGCAGAGTGATGCTTGAATTCCTCCAGCAAATAAAAAGGGGAGAACTTGACACCGCAGCGTCATTGTGGGGCCAAATTCTGTTTTAGCCCATTTCCTGGGGAGCTCTTGAAAAGAGCAGCTCTGGTGTGAGTCCTTCTGCAGAAGGCCAGAGCAAGGAGAAACAGGACAATTGGTAATTGGGACAGCAATAGATGAAATCAAATACTGGGCCACTGCTCTGGCAGTGGGATCTGTTAAGCTGCAGAGCAGTGCCAGGGGATCTGGCAAACTCACTGGACCTGATGCAAGAGATAGACTTCCCCTGCTCCACCCCACTCCAAAAAAGAAGCAAAAAAAGTTTGCTCCTTTATTTTTCTAACAAAAGTTAGAACTGCTTTTGGTCAAAATTGGAAATTACATGAGTTTAGGGGTTTTGTTTTTCTTACAAAAATTCATACCTGCTTTGGTAAACACAAACCTTTCCTTCACTCTGAAACCTGAATTTTAATTGAAGGCAACATTTTCTATCAATGAGGGCAGGAGATTGCCTCAGTTGTTCTCAGGCCAGCCAAGCCTTAGTGAGGTGAACACTTGCAATGTGCTGAGCAGAATAAATCTGCATTGGCTGCCCAGGCATGAGCCACCCTCTTCCCACCCAGCCCTGCACATGGGTCTATGAAAGGAGCCTTGCACAGACCCCCATTCCAGAGGCAGGGCAGTGGCTCCTTCCAAACCTTCTCCTTCCTCAAAGCGCACAGCCCCTGTGGGAGCCACCACTCAGCTCTGCCTGCATGGAGGAGCTGGCAGGGGTGTGTTTCCTCCAGGATCTGCTGGAGCTGCTCTGCAACGTTCTTTGCTTTCCTCCTGCTCCCCTCTGCTGGCTCAACAACCATCTCTGTAACAAACCCCAGGCTTCCCGGGTCACCCAGCAGAAAAAAACCCATAAAATCCATTTCAGAGACCAAATTGCCCATAATTTACATGCCTCTCCTCACTTTGAAACGCAAGACTGCTGATGATAACATCAGGAGTGACAGAAGTGGTATCTGTTGCTAATTACAAGCTGACATTATGGTCAAGCAGAGCCATGGGCCCCATCAAAAGCTTATTCAAAGTTGCTTTTTCCCCACTTCAAACACAGGCTGGACACAATGCCTGGCATTTTCCACCTTTGGAAAGAGCAATCCCTCTGAATTGGCCTGGCAGCTGCTTCTCCAGGAGAAAAATTGCTCAAAGAAGGAGAAAAGGTTACAACAACCATGGACGAAGCTGATCCTCTAATGGTGAAATTTGTTCATCTTTCGTGGAGAAAAACAGTGCCCACTTGGATTTCTGAAACACCTTCCCCCTCACAGGTCCTTTCAAGCTGTCCTAAGGGCTCACCTGGAAATGGTCACCACATCCAGGTGGTCACCTGAGGCATGACCTGAGGCTTCTGGACACTGAGTCCTGCAGTGATGACCCAGAGAGATGGGCAGGGAGCTTGGGCTTGTTGATTTTCTTGGGTAAAAAGTGACAGAATGAGAACAAGTGGCCTTAAGCTGCTCCAGAGGAGGTTTAGATTTGATGATAGGAAAAAAAAAATCTTAATGGAAAGAGCTGCCAAGCACTGGAAAAGGCTGCCCAGGGAAGTGGTGGAGTCATTATCCCTGGAGGGATTTAAAAGCAGAGTAGATGTGGCACTTGGGGACATGGTTTGGTTGTGGGCTGGGCAGTGCTGGGTCAATGGTTGGACTTGATGAACTTAAGGGTCTTTTCCAGCCTTAATGATTCTGTGATTCCATGATTCCTCTGCCCTGCAGGACCTGCAGCAAATCCCATTAAAAGTGGTGATTAAACTCATTAAATCTCCCCACTGTGCTTTCTGGGCTTTGACACAGTCCAAACTGATTTCCTTCTTTCATCCTAAAGACAAACCCACAGTTGTCCCACCAGGCTCAGTGGCACTGGTATCACCTCCTGTTTTTCCTTGCAGCCACTGGCCATGGCTGGATGTTGCTGTGTAAGCAGCAAAAATTCATCCTGACCTTATTTTCACAGGGCCATTGCATGGTGTTTCACGGAGCTCCCCTTTGGGACTTCTCTGTTATCCACCATGGAAAGAGTGGCTTCACCCCCAGCCTATGAAAAGTGGGTCCAAAAATAAGGTTTAGGAGATACAGCAGTCAATGAGCAAACAGATCCTGCACTGCAAATCTGGTTCTTCTAAAAACTAAAGGAAGTTTCCAACCAAAACTTTTGGTTCCACTGCCCCAACTACACCGTGGGGAGAGGGGCAGCACAGAGAGGTCTCTGCACCTTCCCTGGCTGGGGTAAATAAAACTCCTCCTGGAAAGAATGATTAATTTTAATACATTCATCAGTTTATTAGATTCCTTGAAAACAGAGGCTGACACAATTTGCAGAGGAGAACGACTACAGCGGAGGTTTAACTGGAGTAATCAAGGTTACTTGGCTTGAGAGCAACCAGGCCTGAGGAGGAGCCCTGGGGCTGCCCTCTTAGAGGATGCTGATTTTCAAAGATGCAATTTAACCCATGTGAAAGCTTGTAGGCACACAGTTTGTGGGGATTGGGATGGGGCTGGCACAGTTTGGGGTCATTGGGGCTGTGTGTGGCACAGTTTGTGGTCATTGGGATGGGGCTGTGTGTGGCACAGTTTGGGGTCACTGGGTGTGTGTGGCACAGTTTGGGGTCATTGGGGTGTGTGTGGCACAGTTTGGGGTCATTGGGCTGTGTGTGGCACAGTTTGGGGTCACTGGGCTGTGTGTGGCACAGTTTGGGGTCACTGGGGCTGTGTGTGGCACAGTTTGGGGTCATTAGCAGTGGGGCTGTGTGTGGCACAGTTTGGGGTCATTGGGCTGTGTGTGACACAGTTTGGGGTCATTGGGGCTGTGTGTGGCACAGTTTGGGGTCATTGGCAGTGGTGCTGTGTGTGGCACAGTTTGGGGTCACTGGGCTGTGTGTGGCACAGTTTGGGGTCATTGGCAGTGGGGCTGTGGCCCAGCCTCATCCCCAGTGGGTGCAGCTGTGAGCAGCAGGTGAGCAGCACTGGCAGCAATGAGCCATGGAGTGCCCAGGTGTGCTGAGCAACCACCCAAGGGAGCAGAGGGCACACAGGGGCAGTGCAGGAACATCAGGGGTGTAAATGGTTGGTAAAGAACAAGAAGGACAGATGCTTGCAGCCTTCTGAAGTGTTCTGATGTTACTTTTTATGGATTGAAGCTATCTGAAATTGCATGGTGACACTCTGTGTATGGTGGCCGGTGATGAAACTGGAACATGGAATAACTTTCCTTTGCCTGTAGGCTCGTTTCCCCTGAAGCTGTGGGATAAAAGGGAGAATTCAGGCAGATAAGGACAAAGTAGCTAAGTGCTTTGTTTTGGTTTTTTTGCTTTGTTTATTTGCTGCTTGAACTTGTGACTTGCCAAGTACTGAAAATGCTGAGATTTTCCTAGAATGTGGCCAGTGTGAAGCAATTCTTGCTGTCCTGACTTTCCCTAACCCAGAGCCCTGCTGTGGGTAATGGGAAGAGGCAGGAGCAGCAAATAAATGTTCATGGTTATCTCTAAGCTGGTTTAGGGCTGAAGGCAGTCAGCCTTGTGA
This sequence comes from Molothrus aeneus, assembly GCF_037042795.1. Taxonomy (NCBI): domain Eukaryota; kingdom Metazoa; phylum Chordata; class Aves; order Passeriformes; family Icteridae; genus Molothrus; species Molothrus aeneus. The sequence goes on along the minus strand of NC_089670.1, from coordinate 2,735,947 downwards.
GGGAGCAGCTGCCCTTTGCTGGCATTGTCCTTGTCCCCAAGTGCTACGGACCCTCACAGGGTACAAAGCCAACCTCAGAGACCTAAAGCAACCCCTGGAGGAGAGAGAGCAAAACTGATGAGTGTTTGATCCCTTCTGGGTGATTTCTGGAAGCAAATCCCCTCTTTTTCTGCCTCTAAAGCAAGTACCAAGCTTGTGTTCCCTCTGTTCCTTTTGGGTCACCAATGATGAACTGAGGCACCTTCAGCAGAGATTCTGGAGTGTCTAAAGAAGGGCAATGAAAATGGTGAAGGCTCTGGAGAACAAATCATGTGGGGAGATTCTGAGGCAGCTGGGCTTGTTTATCCTGGAGAATGGGAGGCTATCTGAAAGGTTATGATGAGGTGGGACTGATGTCTTTTCCCAGGCAGCAAGCACAGGACAAGAAGAAACAGCCCCAAGTTGCTCCTGGGAAGGTTGAGGTTGGTTATTAGAGAAAAAAGTCTTCACAGAAAGGGCTAAAAAGCATTAGAACAGGCTGCCCAGCAAGGGATGGAGCCACCATCCATGGAGGGATTGAAAATACAGTGGATGTGGCATTTAGGGACATGGCTTAGTGGTAGGTTGGCAGTGCTGGGTTAATGGTTGGACTCCATGATCTTAAGGGTCCTTTCCAGCCTGATTGTGGGACTCTAAAGGGAAACACTAATGGTGTTTGCTGTCCTGGGCATTGGGAGCTCCCAGCACAAAGCACCCCAGTGTCTGTGGAAGAACTGGGGGTGTTTTATGTGGGGCACTAAATGGGTGCTCAGTGCTCAGCCCCACAGTGGGAGGGGTCTGTACAGCACTGCTGGGTGCCCAGAACAAACCACAGGCTGTGCTTGGCTGGAGCACTGGCTGCTCCCTGTGGATGGCCACAGGGATGGACATTCCATGGTGTGGGCAGAGCTGCCAGGTCCCTTTGGGCTGGCTTGGCTTGCAGGGACTGCTCTGGTGCAGGTGTCTCCGTGTCATCCCCTCTCCATGACCACAAAATCAGTTCTCAGCCAAGCCTGGTGCACACATGTGTGAGCACATGCTGTACCCCAGAGCAGGGCTGGAAGCTCAGCAGGGGCTGTGGTGGCCACTGCCCTGCTCAGGGAGGGCTTGAGCTGCTTCTGCAGAGCACCTTGGTGAGGGGAGAGCTGCAGGCTGGAAAACCCAGGGACCCCCTGACTGAGGGGAGAAGAGATGCTGCAGCCAGCCCAGGCAACTGGGAGCTGAGAAAAGCTCTTCTCAGTCTGGGTTTGGCTGAGCCAGAGGCAGGCTGGGCCTCCGTAAGCCTTGTTTTAGAATGGGAGGGATGGCACCCAGCAAAAGGAAGTGTCAGTCCCTTTCTCTGCCTCAGGATGCTGTGAGAAGTGTGGTGAATCTCACAGGCTGCTGGGCAGGGTGGGTCCCTTCCAGCCCAGGTGATTTGAATGGCTCTGCTTTATGTCCTGGAAGGTCTCTCTGGCTGTGGTTAAACCTTTCCCTGCCCTAACCCCATCCAGCTCATCAGGCTGGGATTCTGCTCTGTGAACATCTCTCTGCTGGAAGTTTGAGAAAGCTGAAATGTCAGATTGACCTTTTGAAGTTTTCCTTTTCTCAAGGAAGGAGGTTTCTATACAATTCATGTCATGAATCAATCCAAAGGGCTGCATTTTTCTGCACCAGTGAAATAAAAGATCATTAAACCTAACAAATGTTTCCCAGCCTGGCTGCACTTTCACAGAGTGTTCAGCTATAAATATGACCTGTGCTTATAACAACATAAACAATATGCTCCTCAAAAGCAGGACAGACTCTATACCTCTTCTTTTTATTTTTAAGCTGCCCAAGAAATATATACACACATTCCTAATATGCTTACTTAAGCAGGAAGCAGACGAATAGTTTAAGATAATGTTTCAGCCTATTGTGAGTTATATGTGCCCCAAAGATTGCTTCCTTTATGTGGTGATTTTTCAAACACAGAGAGAAAAAGCTGAAAAATCTTGTCAATTCCTTAACTGTAGGCAAGATTTGCAGGAATTTCCACTGCGTTTCCCTCTCAAAGGGATATTTGAGACCACTGATAAGGGGAAGAGGAGATTAAATAGTCCTAATTCTTTTCATGTACTATGGAGACTAATTCCTCTTGCTCTCACCACCATGTCCAGTGGACTGGCTAGCTGCTGATTTCCCCTGCTTGTGGGGAGATCTGAGGGGTGATAGGGGTTTGAGGGCCTGGAGAAGGGGAGGATCAGTTTAAAGAAGGAAGATGCTTAATTTGTATGCAAAGTTTATTCTGGATTTGATCACACCAGAAGCTTCTGCTGGGCTGTTTCCCCCTCCTCTGCTCGAATACCTTTGGGCTGACATCACCAGCAGAAAGGGACATCAGAGTGGGTTTAAAATGCTGCAGAGCTTGAGTGCTGGCAGCTGATGCAGCCTCATCTCTGGCAGGGGGGTCAGTGGTCTGCAGGCACAGCCCAGGGAAACCCAGGGAACCTTCCTGTGGATGTGGAGATGGGCTGGATGAAGCTTCTGTACCTTTGGAAACCACCCCAGACTGGAAAAATTACCTGTTCTGTTCAAGTCAGCCTGCAAAGGAGAGGGTGACAGGAGCTGTCCCACACGTGCTTGTCTGTCACAGACATCTTTTATGGAAAATCCTTTCCTTAGGATTTTTCCTCCTGAGAAGCTGAGAGGCCTCAGGAACAAAATGCAAACAATGGTTATCTGCTGCTGTGGAATGCAACAGGTGCATCTGGGATTGGTCTCATGTGGTTGTTTCTAATTAATGGCCAATCACAGCCCAGCTGGCTTGGACAGAGAGTCCAAGACACAAACGTTTGTTATCATTCTTTGCTATTCTATTCTTAGCCAGCCTTCTGATGAAATCCTTTCTTCTATTCTTTTAGTATAGTTTTAGTGTAATATATACCCTAAAATAATAAATCAGCCTTCTGAAACATGGAGTCAGATCCTCGTCTCTTCCCCAATCCAACAACCCCTGTGAACACCATCACACTTGTCCCTGCCACAGGGATGAGTCTCCACTGCCACATCCTTCCCATGGTCTAGAGAAATCCTTTGCCATGCCTCCTGAGTGCTCTTTTGAGTTCTGTCCTTCCCAGGGCTGGAGAAATTCCCCTATGGCTTTCTGAGGGTCCAGCCCTGGGCACAAATCCTTGCCCTACCCCTGCCTGCAGCAAGGGCCAAGATGAGACTTCATGCCAAAAACTGCAACATGAAAACCAGCCAAGAGGCAGCTCACTGGAGCCAAATTCTGCCCTTGGCCACGCTTGAGCACCCGTGTTGAATTTTATTTTTGTCTCCAGGTCAGTCAGGACAATTATTTTGCTTTTTGTGCACTGTGAGTGCTGCCCTGGCGGGTGGGGGAGCCCCCTGAGCTGGATGGGTGCTGGGAGCAGGGGGAAGAAAGACAAACTGTTTAACTTGTGAGATGCTTAGATGGGCTACAAATAGCTTGGCTGGTGTGTATTCTTCCCTCTCATCACCACTGCATGTCTGGCCTGGTGCCATGGGAACCCAGAGGGACAAATTGTCTGTGCCCATGGCAACGCTCCTCGGGTGTCATTTGCCCCCAGCCCCTGGGGCTGGGCTGGGTTGGTGGCTGGAGACCACAATGAAGGCAGGGAGGAGAAGCTTGGGACTCCTGGTGTCAGGAGTAAATTAAAGCTGAGTGAAGAATGAGGATCTGATGGTGGTTTCCACTGCCTGGGATCCTGTCCTGAGTCAATGGGGACACTCAAAGCATGAGGAGCAGCTTTGTGGGGTGTCCTAAATCTGACAGACAGCTCTGTGATAGGCAGATAAAAGGCAAGGATATATAAGGATATAATTGGGATGGAGCTGGAGGCTAATTAAAATGGTGGTGGTTGGTCAAAAGTGAAAAGAAAAATACAGCCTGAGAAAAGGCACATGTGAGCAAACAGATAGGAGGAACTCTGATCCTCCAGCTGAGAGGGAAAAGGGGGTGATGGCCATCTCTGCCCCCTTCCAGGACCCTGGGCTTGGGCGGGTCCTGGAGGCAGGACCGTGCAACCTTGGGAGTGGGGTCTGCCTTGGGGTCTGCCCTCAGCAGCCTGTGGAGATGCCTGCTCACACTTGTCTCTGGTAAGCAGGGACAGAAATGCTTTGGAAAGTGCTCCAGAGCCCAGCATGGTCCATGGGATGCAGATGCCATGGCTGAGCTCAGTGATGCCCCAAGTGACTGCAGAGCTGGCTTGCCCAGCTCTGGGGATGGAGTTTTTTAGGCTGCTGCTCCTACACCTTCCTTGGGACAGGCTGGTCCCTCAGTGTAGGGACATCTGAACCCAGCCTGAGGCGCTTCATGGACTGCCCCAGGCTTGTCCTCCCATCCAAAGCTGGAAAACAGCTTCCTCTGTGTCCCTGGCCCTCCACCACTCTGCATGCAAAGTCAGGCAGCACCATTCCTCCCCCCTTTGATGTGGTGTAATCACAGCAGAGGGTGCAGTGACCCCAGCTCAGCTCAGGTTTGGCACAAGCTCTGTCCCCCAGAGAGGAGGATCTGGGAGCTGGGAGGGATGTGGGACATGTCCTGCTCCCCATTTCCTTGGCACTGACCCTGCTGAGGAGCTGACACAGGGAGCAGCAACTGCACAGCCCCTCTCATTAGGGCTGTTTGCTTTCACAGTGAACTGTGTGTCACACTGCAAACTGATACTGCAGAGGGAAAACAGAGTGTGTCCTCTCTTCCCCCACCCCCTCACCAAGGGACAGCTTATATTTGTAAAGAGATAGGGGTGAGTTGGTGAAATAATAAAGGGGTGGTTAAAGAAGCAAAAATTTCCCAAGTAGGGAGAAAAAGTAGGAGTTTTACTCTTTTCATGACATTTTGTTTTCACTGAGCACAGATACAAGCCCAGCAGGAAGGGACTTGGCCCTGAAGGGGCTTGTGACAGAGAGGGGAGGTGGCACAGGCAGCACAGAGCTGAGCCTGGCCATGCTGGTGTGGGGAAAAACACCCACACTGAGGAACAGCTCAGCTGAAATCCCACTGGAATGGCCAGGGAGTGGACAGAGAAACCTTGAGGTGAGCATCCAAGCTTCCTGATCCTTACAAGTTGGTGGAAATAAGTTCAGCAAGGAATGGGCCATCTCTGAAGGCTTCTGATGCCTCTTGTGATGCTTCTGATGCTCCTCTGAGTGCTGTAGGAAAGGACAGGGATTGTGACACTGGAAACCACTGGCAGCTCTGTTTGCCTTTCATTCTTCACTTGTAAATGCACTCCAAGAGCTTTGTTTGGAATCCTCCCATATTCCAGCCAGATTTTGTACAACAAAGGTACCAGAACAAATTGAGATAAAGGCAAACACAGGAGTGACCTACAGCAAGCTGAAATGACTTTGCTGAGCCGCACTTTGCTAAAATATAGGTGTGTCCAGCAGCCTGGCACAGTGAGGCAGGGCAGTGTGTGTCTCTTTAGGCATCTGAGCCTTTTTTTGCACTCCTGTTATTCCAGTGCTTGTCTTGTGCCAACATCCTTTGGGTCAAGTGTCTGCAGTCAGCAACAAAGCTCAATGGGAGCTGTAAGCCCTCTGTCCTTGTTTTGGTTTAGTCTAATTCACCCTCATTTTGGTTGAATTTCCCTCTGCATGCCCTCCTACCCTCCCCTCTGCTGCTGCTGCTGTCTGCTGTGCTCAGAGGAGCCGCCAGTGCTATCTCGGGAAGGAGCTGGAGTCAGTGCCCTGCTGAATTATCTCATGTTTGTTCAGTGGGAAGCACTGCACTGTTTCCAGCTCTATTGTTGTTCTTGGCTTGGAAGTTTCTTGCTGTTTTCTAATTTGAACCCCAGCCCTGGTTCCCTGATGGCTGCAGTTGTCTCCTGGCACAGCCCCATGGGCACCTTGGTCCTGGCCAGAGGCTGCAGAGGGGTCTTTGGGCTTTGCTTGGAGTCAGGAGGACCCAGGGCTTGGGTCAGATGGCTGGCAAGGGGCTGATGGATGAGATTTTGTCCTGTGGTCTTGGCTCTGCAATGCACATCCTGCATGTGTGTGCTGTGATGTAAGGCAGGAGGAGGAGAAGCTGAGCTGTGTGTAAGAACCAGGCAGTGCTGAGGGATTGTTTCTCAGCAGTGCTAGAAAGTTTTCATTTTACATTGACTTTTCTTTTAAGTTTCTCCCAATTTGTTTTTGAATTTTTCCCTCTTTTTTTTTTTAATTTTCCCCCCAGTTTTTTCTCCCATTGTTAAAAATGTTCTTCTACACAGGTATAAATGCACAGAGGACACGTTTAAATATTGGGCTCTGCAGCTCCCTAAACAAACCATAAATCCACACCTTGACATGGAATCAATAAATTAGTCATGTCTGATAGATTTTAAACGTATTTTGAAATTTAGTAAAGGGAAAAATGTGTAGGAAAATGGTGCTGCCTTCAGTGGTGACACCTGCCAGCCCATGGGATGGCCAGAGCAGCGTCCAGCAGAACTCTGCATGTGGAGGGGTTCAGGGAAGGAAAACTGCTTGGTTCTCCCATGCAGCACTAAATATAATGCACTTGGCATGATTCTCCTGCTGGGCTTTACAGATACAGGGGTGAGAGCCCAAAGAGAGGAACATCAGGCTGGGGAGGTGGTGGGGAATGCTTGGCCTGGGTTTGGTGAGGGAGAACCCTGGAATAAGAAAGGGCTGTGCCACTGCAGCAGCTGATTCAGCCTGGAAGGGGATTGTGGGCTGATTCCAGCACCTGGTTGTCAAAATTACAGATTTTTCCATGGAAATCATTGCTCTTGACTGTCCCATTCACAGTTTATTTTACTCATTAATCAGTTCCAGTAGTTCAGCCAGTAGGTGAACCCAGTTTTTCCATAGTATCTGGAAATGGATTTTCTAAAGACTGGTTGAGATGATTTGGTGTGAAAAAACCTGGATTTGACCTCAACTGAAAGCAAGTGGTGTTATATGTTGATGGAGAAAACCAGCAAAAATTATGTGTATCTACAGTTACAGACAGATTTGTTAAATCTTGTCAACTTGGATAAACACACCAAACTATTGGGATTTCAGAGGTTCTGGAATTAATGTTGGATGCAAAGCAATGCTCTGGAAAATAAATTTAGCTTTGACTGTGTTATCATGGTGTGCAGGCATGAGTGTTAAGATTTTAAAAAATATTTCATTTTTTAGGAGTTTTTTATGTTCTGGCTACAGGACAGCCCTGGAGTGAACCTGCACCCCCTGACACCTGTTTGTCCTGGGTGATTTCTGTGTCAGAACCAACCCTAGGCTTTCCTACAGATCCCAAAGCTCACTCTGGATTTATGCCAGAAAGATCCTTTGATTTCATTGGGGTTTCTAGTCAAGGCAGTGCTGAATTCAGGCACTGAATTCAGAACTGATTTTATGCACTGGGGTGTCATCCCTGATTAAAAATGATGGCACTACAACAAAGGTATATCTGAAATAAAAAGGTATTTTAAACCTCAGTGTTAAATGGCATGGGGGTGGGGGTGAAATTTATATAGTATTTTATATAAATCACCATTTAGGGGTGAAAATGATATAGTATTTTATGTAAATCACCATTTGGGGGTAAAATTTATATAGTATTTTATATAAATCACCATTTGGGGGTGAAATTTGTGTAGTATTTTGTATAAATCACCATTTGGGGGTGAAATTTATACAGTATTTTATAGAAATCACCATTTGGGGGTAAAATTTATACAGTATTTTATAGAAATCACCATTTGGGGGTGAAATTTGTATAGTTTTTTATATAAATCACAATTTGGGGGTGAAATTTGTATAGTATTTTATAGAAATCACCATTTGGGGGTGAAATTTGTATAGTATTTTATAGAAATCACCTTTTAGGGGTGCAACTTATATAGTATTTTATAGAAATCACCTTTTGGGGGTGAAATTTATATAGTATTTTATAGAAATCACCTTTTGGGGGTGAAATTTATATAGTATTTTATGTGAATCACCATTTGGCTTTCTCAGGCCTCTGGGGCCCGTGCCTGTGAGCAGCCCCTGCTCCCACGGCCACGCTGGTGTCACTGGTGTTGCATGTCCAGGGACACAAGCAGAAGCCAATTGATGCAGAATTCCACCCCAGGACACAGCCAGGGCAGCGCCTGCCAACCCTGAGGATGAGGATCACTGCAGGAATTCTTTACATTCTGCCTTCTGCACGGGGTGCCTGAGCAACCAGAGGAAAACTACAACAATAACCAAGGCATGGGAAGATCCAAATGCTGCTGGGGTGGTTTTTTTACTCCCCCTGCTCTGTGCCCAGGAGAAAACAGAGAGAATAAACTGTTAAATTAGGTCCTGCCTTGATGGAGACTGCATAAAGCCTGCAGAAAGCTCTGTTGCTCATTAGGAGGGCGTGCACAGGGGGCTGCAGGGGCTCTGGCCCCAGCCCATGCACGCTCCCAGTGGTGTCCACACTGCAGGCTGAGTGATGGAGGGCCTTGAGAGCTGCTTTGAAGCTCTGCCACGCGTGCTGTGGCTTATTAACCATAAATAAAAGTAATTCTGGGAGTTCTGAAAGTCCTAGGGCTCAGTTTACCGTTGATTGGCGTCTAGTGGCTCGTTCAAGTTTTATTAATTGTATTAAAGCTGCAGCGTGAGCTCTGTTGTCCTTCGAAGTCAGAAAATCCAGACCAATAAGAAATGCTGCTGGGTAGGTTCCTCAGGGTAGGACAATCCTGACCAGAGGTTTTCCTTCCCCAAGGTGGGGGCCTTTCCCTGCTCCAAGAGGTTTTCCCTGGTGTGCAAAGGATTGATTTTTATGCTACTGCCTTTCTTTCACTGGGGATATCAATCGAGCTCTCTTTCCTTCTACCCACTAACTTTCTTTTGCCAAAAGTGAAGTAATTTAATATCCCAGACCTGCATGCCTTGTTGGATGATAGGTCCAAACACTGGATAGGACAGTGAGTGTGCAGTGTGACTCCATAAATCCTGTTCCATTTGGAAAGTGGGATAAAAGACCTCAGTAATGAATTTGAATCCTTGTGATTCATGAACAGAACCAAAGAGGCTTCATTTTGCTCATTATTCTGTGGGTGAAGGCTGTCTGTATTTGACAATTTTATTATTTGCTGCTGTTATTCTTTTATTTCTAGTGCAGAAGACTTCGTAGCTCTTTCTATAGATCTTGGAACCAAAAGAGATTTTAAATCATCCAGGCTGTGACCTCCTGTATAGCACAGGCCAGAGCATTTCAACCCTTACTGAACCCAATAACTTGCATTTGACAAAAGCACATCTTCCAAAAACCCATCCAGCCTTGATTTAAAGGCAAGACATAGTAGCAGCTTTGGGGATTGCCTAGAAAAACATGGCTTCTGCAGCTGCCCTGGTGTTCAGTTATCCTCAGGAGAGGAGGGGAGTGGGGGGAATAACAACCCTTGCTTGTTTTGATGCCTTGGCAGCTCTAGTTTATGACCTTGTGCTGCTGGTATTATTCTCCAGCTTTTAGCAGTGTTTCCCTGACCAGCCTTGCTCTGGGTGTTTGTTATTCTGGGCACTGACGTGTTCTGGGAGATGCCAGCAAGGTAAGAGGGTGGTGGGTCTGGGTAGGTTCAGTGAAGGTCTGACTTTTCTTTAAATCCAGAACTAAAGGGCACTGTAAGAGCTGTGTGAGCACCTTCTCACTGGGACACTCAAACCTACAGAAAATCCAAAGTTTCCCTTGTTCTCCAGGAAAAGTAAAGGCATTGTCCTGCTCCCTGTCCTTGCAGGACTCTTATCTGCTTGGATCTGAGCTGAGGCCATGACTTCTTTTAGGGAGGTTCCTCCAACAGCTGCCAGATAAAAATGACTTCAGTTCCTCCAATCAGGCTGGTTTTGAACCACTGACAGCAGGGTAGTGACTGCATATTCCTCTTCTTCCACCCAGCCAAATCCTGAGCTGGGCTTTCTTCCTTCCTTGTCCAAATGTTTGAGTAAGTGAAGAGTGAAGCCAAGTTTTCTTTTTTTTTTTTCTTTTCTTTTTTTTTTTTTTAATGAAATAATATTGCCTTGATTCATGTGGAAGTTAAATAAACATGTAAAATAAACGGACTGAAGCGGGACTGGATGTAAAGCTGAATTCCCATGGTCCTTGGCTTCAAGGATCTGCTCTCCTGACCTTTATGGCAGGACAGGATGCCTTTGGTGCTCAGTGTATTTCAAATGGTCAGGCTGCTCTCTCTCTTTCCTTCTTCCATGATTTTACTGCAAAGGGGTTCAGGTCAAGCACAACCCAAAAAGAATTCCAGTGACTGGATAGGTCCTGAAGCCAAATGGCCCCATGTCATTCATGGTTTTGGACCTTTGCTTTTCAACACTGTGGAGGTAGAAATGCCTTTTTCAACATCCCTCTTCTGTCACCTCTGCAGCCTTTGTCTCTGTTTTCGTCCCTTTTGGAATAAGTCCTTTGTTGTTTGTCACAGCTCTTTTATGACCAAGCACTTCCATGTTTCCCTTTGCTCTCTTCTCTCTTAAAACCAGGGAACCCAGGGGACATTAATTTTTGGGGAAGTGCAGCTGATAAATAGACAGAAGCTTGGAAAAACCTCTCTCACCTCTACCCCAGACCTGCCATGATGACCCTGGGCAGGTTCTTCCATCTTGGTTTGGCTCTTTCATTTTTGTCCACTGATCTGTGGTCATGGTCTCTGTGATTCCTTCTCCATGTACTGGACTTTGCTTTCCAAGTGGGACATTTCTTATTCAAACATGTAATTTTATTTTCTTTTCACATTTTTTGGCTCTGCTCCCTTCTTCTCTCAGAACTCACAAACAAACCCTGCAAAGATTAAAGAGCCTGAGCTGACAGTGAAATAAGGAGCTGCATCACTTTTCCATGCAGCCTTGTTGCTCACTCCTCCTTCCTGCCCCTCTGCCTGCCCTCAGTCAGGGTTCCATGGAGTGCTCTGCTCTCTTTCCTCTTTGGAGAAACATTTGTGTCTCCATGTGCTTCCCAAAGCCCCAGGCTGCGAGGGTGCTTTAAAATAAATCATCCTATCACCCAATTGCTGTAGTGTTTAATTACCCCCTACTTGATGGAGATGTCTGGAAACATAAACAGAAGGGATTCCAGCAGCTCTTCCGGTGTCTGGATGTTGGAACCACATTGTGTGCTTCACTCTCAGAGCTTTGCCACCCCTCCAACATCTGCTTGTCTCACTTCCAGCACAGGGCTGCTCTCTGCATGCTCAATTCTGGGTCTGCCAAGGATCCCTAACCCAGGAAAAGGTGGCAAAGCACAAGGGGACTGTGTGATCCCTGCACTGCTGGAGAGGGATGGGATTAGAAAGCAGCCCCAGGGGGAGTTTCAAACTCTTGGATATTTAGCTCTTCACACACTTAAATTTATTAATATATTCTCTCCCTGATTAATGGGTTGCATGATACCTGAGTCTTTTCACCCTCACCTGGGCAAGTGTTGTGCTCTCCTGCAGCTGACTGTGCTCCAGGGGATGGGCAGGAACAGGCATGCTTCATTTCATGACCTCACACAAACCAATTACCCCTTTTACAAGCAGCATTATGCTGTGCTGAGTCAAAAGCCAGTTTTACAGCATTTTAACACCAGGAGTTAATGTTTCTTTTCTTTCCCTTTTAAGAAAGGAGCTGTCATTCATCCTTTCCCTTCTTTAAACCTGATAGATAAATCTGTTTTGACTTTTCTGGTGTGCCTTGGTGAACTCCCCTGCAGGTTTAGGCTGGTATATAATGAGAGAATTGGGGTTGCCTTTCTTTCCCATAACTTTAGTAACAATGTATGTGGGGTTTTTTTCTCTTTCTCCATCTTTTTTTTCCCCAATTTCAATAAAAGTCGTGGGTGTGCAATGGTTATTGCATCTCTAATACTTGTTCTGATCCAGGAGCACTGAACTCTGAAACACATTTCCAAGTCCCAAATAGTATATTTGAATCTGTTTTCATGAGATATTTGAGAGTTCAGGGGATTATCCAGAGTTTATCCAAACTCATTAGAAACTCAGGGTCCAGACTGAGATCTGGAAACTTCACAAAATTAGAAGCAAACTTGTAGGAGGTTTCCGCTGCTCCTTGGTTTTGCCAGGATGGAGCATGAAGAGATCAGCTTCTCCTGCAGCATTATGGCTTGGGGAACCTGCCAAAGCCAACAGAGTGCAGAGATGTGCAAAATGCTGAAATAAAAAGGATGTTAGCTTGACGTTTTCTAACCTCACTAGAGGGTTGGCTTGAGTCTGGCTGGTTCAGCTTTGGCCTGGTTGGTTCCCCTGCTGAACCCAAACCCTAACCTGATCATTGTGTGTCTGCTGCAAGCTATGTTGAGGATCTTCTCCTCCTGTGAGGGAGGAGCAGGAGACAACTTTGTCCAGCTCATAATGTCAGAGCCAAACCTGGAGTTTGTTTAGTTCGGGGTTTCTGCTTCCACCCTTCCCTCAGAAGAAGGGAGGTGGGGCTGGGCTCCTCTTGCAGCACAGGGCAGGGGTTGTGTTGGCTCTCGGGGTGCTTCAGTCCACCAGATCACCTTTGGGGCAGCACTGAACCCCCACACCAGCCTCAGCCAAACGGGAGGGTTCCCAGAGCAGCCTCAGAAAGCCCCAGCTGTGTCTGCAGCCTGAGGAGTTTGGCCAGGGGCTGTCCTTGCAGGGTTTCTGCTCGCTCCACTCACCGCGCTCTTGGCGCGACGGCGGCGGAGGCTGGAGGAGGAAGGAAAAGCAGCAGTGAATCTCCTGGGATGTGTGGCAGGCCAAGGAAAACCTTGCTTTGTTTCCATGTGTCATATTAAAGGTGGATCATTAACCCTTAGCCCTTACTGGCAGCTGTGGAGCTGTCCCTTCCCTCCTCCTCCAGAGGAGAAGCTCTCATGTGGAATGAGCAGGCGTGGCTGGGAGGGCTCCTCTGCTGGAGGTGGGGACTGCGCTGTCCTCTTGCCAAGATGGGAGGTTATTTTTGACTCTGTCCTGCAATTTGATTTCCCTTTCCATTTGATGGCGAGGGAGTTTGGGTTTATGTAGCTATTCCCATTTCACTGCATTTTGGGTGATGGCAAATTGTTCCCAGTTGGGAACAAACCAAGAATTTTTCTAAGCAAACAGGAGAAGGACCAAAAACTTGGACCTGCCACCTTCTACATGCACTCTGTTTTCCTCTTGCTCTCCATCTGAAGATTCTTTTCCCACCTACACAAGCTGTGTCTGAGGGAAGCTCAAAAAGGAGAATTGATGTGCATAAAAAACTGAAGCTGCTCCAGATGCAAGGCCCAGTGTCCACGCAGTGGAGAGGACAATCACACTCCACAGTGTGGAATGGCATGGTGGTAAGGGGGTTCTACCAAAAAGAAGGCAAAGCACTTATTAAAACCATTGGAAAATTTCATGGGCTATGGGATTGCTGAGTTTGGCCCCATAAATATTCCTACTGCTGGCTTTGTGGTTTAATCCATGGGCCCTCTTTAAAAATTAGAACTTTCTTAAACAAGAGCTCCCTCTGTCCCTGCTCTGTTTGGTCTCCTCAGCTCCAGGGAATAACTCTTGGCTTGCCTGAGCCTCCCTCCCCACTGTGGCATGGCATAACTCCCCTGTCAGCAGCACACTGTTCTCATTGACTTTTATTATTCCATGGGCTAAATGACTGTGTGCTTTGATCTCCTGATGGACTTGATGCTTGGGAAGGGGGGGAAAGGTGGATTTTAATTTTTTTTTTTCACTCACGCAGAAAGGTCAGGCTACTGAAAAGGATATAATGCCAGGGAGAGACTGTGTGGTTCTGTCAGTCTTTTGGTAGAGAAAATGCTATAGAAATGTAGGGCTCAAGGAGGGATTAACCACTAGATTTTATTTGACCCCATGTGGGTGCCATGGTGCTGACATGGGTGCTGTCAGTGCTGAGCAGAGGAGACAAACAAGATTTGGAAAGAGTCAAGGCTGTTTGTGGGTGGTAGGGGACGGACACCATTGTTACAGAATCCCAGAAGGGTTTGGGTTGGAAAGGACCTTAAAGATCACTTCGTTCCACCCCCACCATGGGCAGGGACACCTCCCAGTGTCCCAGGGTGCTCCAAGCTCCATCCAGCCTGGCCTTGGGCACTGCAGGGATGCAGGGGCAGCCCCAGCTGCTCTGGGCACCCTGCACCAGGGCCTGCCCATTCTCACATTAAATAATTTTTTCCTGATATCCAACCTAAACCTACCCTCTGTCAGTGAAGCCATTCCCCTTGTCCTGCCCTCCAGGCCCTTGTGGAGTCTCTCTCCATCTTTCCTGTAGGTTCCCTTCAGGTATTGGAAGGTTGCAAATTTGGTCACCCCAAAGCTTTCTCTTCTCCCAGCCTTTCCTCCCAGCAGAGCTGCTCCATCCTTCTGCTCATCCTGGTGCCTCTGTGGGCCCTCTCCAGCAGCTCCTGCCCAGGGCTGGGCAGCTCTGGGGTCTGACCTGAGCAGGGCACAGGAGCAGAATTCACCCTGCCCTTAGAGTGAAACTTGTCCTCTGAGTTGCTTGTGGGGATATTCTGGTAGAAAGTCTGGCTTTGCTCTGGCAGGTCCTTTTGAGCTCTGTCTTGTTTTCCTCCCACCCCTACACCTGTATGTAGTGGCTGCTCACAGCTTTGGCTTCCTGAGGTTCTCAACAGGCAGGTGCCACCCCTTCCCTCTGCCATGCCTGGTGGCACAGGTGCCATGGCTGTTGTGCCAGTGCAAGAATGTGGTTGGGAAAGGCTTCACTGAGGTGACAAATGTCAGAACGACAGGACACAGTGTCAAGCTGCATCAGGGGAAATATAGGTTGGATATTAGGAAGAAGTTTTTCACAGTAAGAGTGATAAAATATTGGAGTGGCTGCCCAGGGAGGTGGTGGAGTCACCACAAAGCCTGGATGTGGCACTGGGTGCCAGGGTTTAGTTAAGGTGTTTAGGGCATGGGTTGAACTTGATGATCTTGGGGGTCTCTTCCAACCCAGTGATTCTGTGACCTTTGTCAAAAGCAGTGCTGGGGATGGGTGCTGCTCTCTCCAGCACAGGACCATCTCCAAGCCTGGGAGGCATTTCCTTGGCCAGCTGGGATAGTTTTACACTGGAGGGACTGGCCAGGGGAGAGCTGGTGCAGGAGGAGGGTTGGGAAAAGCACCTCACTTTCACACTTCCCTGAGGCTCGAGGTGTAACATCCATATTGCCCTTGGGTGATAACTTCAGTGAAACAACCTGAGCTGCTGAGGTTGCGTAAAGATGACTTTAAAGCTGACTGGCTGCTGAAAGTGCTTTTGGGGGGAGTTGTCTGAGCATGTGAAAGGAGGTGGTGTGTGCATGAATAATGAGCTCTGCTCCTGGGACTGGTAAAATTCACACTGTGGTACACATTGCCAAGGGCCGTGCCAGGAGAGCTCCCCAAAAGCGGCCCTTGCACTGCTGCTGCACTTCCAGAGCACTCCTGATGGTGGGCAGTGCTGCTCAGGAGGTTGGAAAAATGGCTTTGGGCTTGGCCAAGAGCTGTGACAGGTCTCGGAGAAAGGAGAGGAAGGATAGACCCCAAAGGATGGGTTTCTATGACCACACAACTTCCTCTGACCCCTGCCTGCTCATCAGCAGGCTGGGATGGTTTGAGCCAGTGCTGGTGCTGCATGAGATGTTAATGACCCCTCTAGAGGCTCAGCACCACTCAACACCCTTTTAATCTCATGGCTTCAGTACAGGAACAGAAAAGCTTGAGGAAAGCTTGTAAATTATCACATTGTGGAGCAGCTCCTCAAAAGCTGAGGTCCTAAAACCACCTAAGCCTTCCCAGGCTGCTCCAAAGGAGACATTTTGAAGCCTAAAGGGTCAGCATGGTGAGGTGTCCCTCAGTGAACCCATGGTGTCCTGATGCTGCTCTTTTGGAAGAGTGCAGATGCTGTTCTTGTTTCAGAGGTCCCACCACCCTCACCAGTCATGCCAAGCTTAGCCTGTCAGAGAAGTGGTGGTAACAGAAAAGGAGATGGCAGCTCTTACCTGATGTGGATTCCCTTATTTTGGGCCAAATTCAGAGACTATGACCAAACCCCATGACAGAACTCCATGAAGTGTTTTGAGAACAAGCCAGCTCAAGAGTAGAAGCTAAAACAATCTCTGGGCAGCGCAGGTGCTGTTTGCAGAGCTGATCCCTGGAAGAACTAAATTTTCTTTATAAAGCCTGGATTTGTGCAGCACACAAATGCATTGTCCTGTTGATTCTGCAGCCCTCCAGGCAGAACCTGGGGCCACATTCTCCAGAGCTGTCTCCATGCAAAGTTCCACCTCACCAGCAAGGAGAGATCCTGCATGTAGAGACATGAGCTGCTGCATGAGATCACTCCCAAACAAGGCCAATTACAGAACTGACTGAGGTTGCTCTTTTCATCAGTCTCCAAGGGAATGGACAAGTGTTGGAGGTGGAAGAGGGGCTCTGGCACCTGGAGAACCAAGAAGGCAATGAATTCCCATTGTGTGGAAAAAACCCCTTTGCAGAGAATCCCTTCGTCTCGTGACATCCCAACCACCAGCTGACATCTCGGATTTCTTTTCCCATAGTTTGTTGTCTTTGTGCAGTTACTCAGCAGATTTTACTTCTTCAAACTCCCCTGAGCAGTTTTCTACATGTTCAAGCACCTTTTTAATGTAAGAGAGCTGATCACAGCCTCAAGCATGGGATTTACCCTCCCATGGTACCTTCCCACGCTCGAGCCCTTGAAGAGGATTTAGTGGAAAACTGTTCCTCTTCACTCTTGACTTTTTGTGCTCTTATTCTCTTCTTGTGCTCGTGTCTGGTTGCTGCTCTCAGTGCTGCACTGCTGAAGTGTCTGACAAAGGAAATGACACTGATGTTCATGTTAACTCTCTTGACAGTGGTGTAAAAATAGATGGGTTGAAATTATGCCCCTGAGAGCATCTCCTGGCCCAGCTTAGTGCACCCTCATTCTGGGGAGAAAACACAGGTAATAATTACAAAGAGAAAGAAAATGTTGTTTTCCTGGACATTGAAAGCTTGTGACCTTTGAGAAGAATGCTCTATTTATAACAGCAGGACTGTGTGTTTTTAAAAGCCTTGAGACACACGTGTGCTAAGGAGTCAGAGATGTTCTTTGGCTCCAACTTGTTTTTTGACCTCTGCTAGATTAGTGAAGATATATTTTGCAACATGACCCCAAGAATCAAAAGTCTCTTTTTATTAAAAACTTCAGAAATAACCTCACCAGGGAGTTAGAATTGATGAATGCATAGATAAGAAATCCTCTACTGCAGCTCCTTTGAGAATTAATACACAGAACAGAGGAGGATGTGGCTGTGTTTGGGACAAAACTCATTCATTAGGCTGTACTGCTAGAGAACTAAAAAGAAATCAGTTATAACTCATTTCTAAAAGATGTTTAAATAGTTAGCCCTGTATATGTCTGAGTTAAAACTATTGAGCAAAGCATTTCAGCATGTTTAAGTGAAAATTGGAGCATTTTCATAGTTTTGTGCAATTTAGTGCCTATTCCAGTCACCTAATTATATTTGCTCCCAACACTGGCCAAAGAAAAAAATTACCTCCTGGTTTTGGCATCTCCTACTGAATCTTCAGCAAATTTATTGGAGAGACCCAGCCTCCCTCCCTGCTAGAGATGGTGGCGCTGATCACTCTCCTGGTTTGGGCAGTTGGGGTCCTACCACCTAAAAAAATCATTACTAAAAATAATTGTTTGGGGTTTTTTTTTACCTCTTGCCTCCCACACTTGTTGCTCTGTGCTGGGAAATGGTTTGGTGGCAAAGGGGAGTTGCTGATTCATTGCTTTTACTGCTGCAGCTGTACCTGACTTAATTAAGGTTCTAGTGCACACAACCAAGTGCACCAACCTCAGGGTGGAGGAGGGACAATATTTTGCTTGCTCCCACGGTTACCACAGGTCTGTTACCACTGAGGGGCTCAGCTGGTCCCTCCTGAGCATGTGGCACTGTGGTTTGCTGCAAGAAACCCTCAAGTGCCAAAGCAAAAGGGCAGAGTGATGCTTGCAGGAATCCAGAGAGCATCTGCAAAACCTGACAGGTTTGTGACCATTTAATGATGAAAATAGTGAGTCACTGTGGTAAGTCAGCAAATGCTTGTTTTAGAGTCAAGTGCTGCTCATTTGGAGCTCCTGAAGTTTTACAGGAGCCAGGACTGAGACTTCTGTACAAAGAGCTGTACAATGCTGTGCATGCCACATCTGTGGATGTGATCCAGCCAGGTTGGACAGGGCTTGGAGCAATCCAGACACAAGTGGAAGGTGTCCCTGCCCATGGCTGGGGGATGGAACTGAATGATCTTTAAGGTTCCTTCCATCTCAAACCTTTCCGTGAAAGAAATGAAATGGAACATTTGGATCTCACCTGAGTAATTTATGAAGCTTTGGCCACCTTGTCTTCACATGAACAGGGAAATGTAAAAAAAAAATTGTATGGGTCAGACTTTTACTTTTCTATTAAGCAACACTGTCAAATTAAGAATTTCTTAGTGCCAGCCACTTTGAACTGGAAACAATCTTCACTGGACCTCCAGGCCCTTCAAACAAAGGTGTGGGGTGGCCAAGACCCTGTCCTAAATGAATATTTTGCCCTGTTAGAGGCAGCACAGCTACCTGATGGTGATGGCTCCTGCTGAGCCCTTCTGCATGTCTGCCATGCAGCTGTTTGCCTTAAAAAAAAAAAAAAGAAAAGAAAAAAAAGAAAGAGACAGAAAAATGCTGGTGCTGGAATGATGCTGTTCAAGATGAGAACTTGGCAGCTGGGGCTGCCACCCACCTGGAGTGCTGGAAGTGCAGCACTTGGAGCCCTGGAAGTTGTGAAGTGTTTGAGTGGTGCTGATGCTCTCCTGAAGGGGAGAGTTTCACCGAAACTGAAAGGGGAGAGGGAGCAGAGGAGCCTTGGCCCCAGCAGCTTTTCCTGGCGGGATTGCGTTTAGACTCAACGACCAGAGGCAGCACAGAGCTGGAATCCTGGCAGGGCAACCTGAGCTTCACAAAGGAGGGCACAGCACAGAGCTGCTGCCAGCCCGGTAATCTCTCCTTATTATCTCCCTAATATGCATTATCTGATTCACTGCCAGCTCTTACTTCCTCCCCTCTGTGTCTCTGTGCCCCCCCTTCCTGCTTGTGCAGAGATAAAATGTGTTATAACTGTGAACTCACCCCTGGGACTGCTCCTGAAACCTTGGCACTAAATCACCCTTCATCTCTGCAGATTGCCTTGGAGTTTAAAATGTAAAATAAATAAATTATATTTATCTTATATGTATATACACATGCACATAAAATGTATAAAAATAATATAAATGTCACATTGCAAATCCAAACAAAAGTATTGAATGTTTTATGTTGACCATATGGCTTACTGACACCACGTCAGGGTTTCCTGTGTGTGCTTTTTACTATTTCCTCTCCACACTTTCTGTAATCTCTCCAAGACCTCTGGAAGCTCCCATAAATAGAGATTTATCTCCTGAGACAATGGCAGTTGGTCCCTATTTTTGTTTTGGGTTGTAGTGGCAGAAATACCGAGTGGGTTTTTGGGTGTATTTTAAGAATTTATCTATTTTTCTGCAAACAGGTCTACAAGGATGGGGCTGTGTGTGCACAGCCCTTCCCAACTTCCACAATCCTGGGGAAATACTTGAAGTTGTGACTTTTGGATCCAGGAGGGAGGTACCCAAAAGCAGCAGTGCTCATGAAATGCTGCAGGAATCCTGCCTGGTCCCTGGGCACTGGGGTGTCCTGGGTGGAAATGAGCTGAGTGTCAAAGCGCTGTCATCCTTCTGAACCAGAGAGGGGAAGGCACTGCTGTGGTTGTGGACAAAGCTGAAATGTTCTGACCAGAGGAGAAATTCTGTAATTGGTGAGAGGAGCGGCTTCACCTCCCTGCGTGGCTCCTGCAGCATTCAGCACCACCACAGAAAGAGGCCAAACCACAGCAGAAGCCAAGGCCATGACAAGGTGGCCCTACCCCATCCTTCACTCCACAGTGCCTGCTGTGAGCCCCTGGAAACCACAGAAAGCTGTAGGAACAGAAAATACAGAATTATTGCTAAAAGCTTCACCCCTGCTCCTGGTAGGTGGTGGCTGCTCTGCATTTCTACGTGGGGCAGAGCAGCTCTAAGTGGTCCCTTTTGGCTTTGGTTTGCAGCTCTGAGAATGCCTCACAGCATGCACTGCAGGGCCTGTCTCCACTTGATAACAGGGCCCTGTGAAAGAGTCATAAATCAAACCTGAAATCTGGCAGGTTTAATAATAAATCCCAAACTTGTGCCAGGGCTGTGGATTTTTCAGTCTAACTGAGGTGCTCGGAGAATGAACCTGAGAAGTCTGGTGGTTGCAAGAGGAAAACAGGCAGAACTTGTCAGTTTTGACCCCAAATCAAGGAAAATGTTGTGGTTTTGGCTAAGTGGGGCTTTGTGGTTTTTGTTAACCTGAGGCTCAAAGCAAATGTGCGTTTGGGAGAGGGAGAGGGGGAAAAAGAACATGAATTGAAATGGGAATGCTTTTTTGTCGTGTTTCTCACTGCTCTCTCTTGGAAGAGGGTAATGCAAGGAAGTGGTGGTTTATCTCTGCATCAGGAGTGCAAATAATGCCATGGAAAGCCTATTTTGTTACTGTGAGGTTCATTTACAGATTCCAAATCCCACACAGACCAACAGCTGATCGTTTCTGATGGCTCTGCTTCCCTCCCCCAGCTGATTCCATGGTGTGAGTTCAGAAAGGGGCCAGTGAGGAGCAGGAGGGCACCTTGGTAGTTCTGGGCTGATTTTGGGAGAAAGGCCACATTTCCTGCTTGGACACCACGAGTGCTTTTGGGTGCAAAGTTCCCAAATGCTGCCCTTGTGCTTTTTCCCTGCCTCTAAGAGCACTGCTGAACAAGCAGGCCCCACTGACACCCCCAGACTCATCCCATGGGCCTAGCAGAAGCCCCCACAGGTTTAAAGCTGAGGGAAAAATTGTTCCTGTGCTGATTTTTGATCTCTCAAAGCACCGCACTGCAGCCATAAAGTGGGATGTGGATTTTGCTGTCATGAACATGGCAAGAAAGGCCTTTCAGATAAAAAGCTTCTCCTTTGGAGACCCCAGTGTTAACTATTGATTTTTAGCAAAGAACAAGAGTCGTTGTTGTCACTTTAATTGTTCTGATCCCTGAGTTTCCCAGTTCTTACCACAGGTTCCAGCTGGGAAATCTGTGTGTATCAGTGTACCTGACTGGTGTCTTGCTCCAATGCTGCCTTAGAGACAGATTCAGTGTCTGATAGTGCTTAGGTCTTATTGGGAGTCAGCTTTTTTTTTGAAGATGTGGGTTCCTGAGTGAGATTTCCATTCAGGCAGGTGCTAGTGGTAATTTCAAAATGCCAAAATCCTTTGTTCAACACCCTTCTTGGAGGAAACCTCAGCAAGTTCTCGGCTGCTTCTAAAGAAAATCTCACCAGGCTTGGAGGAAACCTCTGCAGGTTCTAAGTTGCTTCTAATGAAAATCACACCAGGCTTTTCCAGCTGGGAAATCACATGGACACTCTATCTGACTGGTGTCTTGCTCCAATGCTGCCTTAGAGACAGTGTCTGATATTGCTTAAGTCTTACTGGGAGTCAATATTTATTTGAAGATGTGGGTTCCTGAGTGAGATTTCCATTCAGGCAGGTGCTTAGTGGTAGTTTCAAAATGTCAAAATCCTTTGTTCAACACCCTTCTTGGAGGAAACCTCAGCAAGTTCTCGGCTGCTTCTAAAGAAAATCTCACCAGGCTTGGAGGAAACCTCAGCAGGTTCTAAGTTGCCTCTAATGAATTGCTTCAAAATGCCAATATCCTTTGTTGAACTCCCTGCTTGGAGAAAACCTCAGCAAGTTCTCAGTTGCTTCTAAAGAAAATCCCACCAGGCATCTCTGTCTGTATCTGTTAGCTCTTGCATGACTTTAAGAGTTGCTAACTTTATTGTTTATTGGCTTTTTATTTTATTGCTCTTGCTCACGGGACATGACTGCTTGTGTAGGTAAATGCAAAATACAGACTGAGCAAAAAGTCCTTGGAATATGGGTCAGGGCAGAGGTGGCTGAAGGCTGAGGAGGAAACTTCCTGCTCCGGGGACAATGGTGTGATTGATGAACCCAAAGAGCTGATTTAATCCAGTTGAATTATTTCATCATGAGGCATAGAGCTGTGATAAGGAGGCTTCCTCCTCTCTGGATTGATGCAGGGAGGCAGCAGATAACAGGATTAATGATCTGAGCCCGTGGGTCAGGTTTCATTCCCAGTCTCAGTATGAATCAGATGTGACCCTGCTGCCTTGGTTGCAGTTATTCCAGAAGGGCAGGGGTTTAATGAAATGTGGAATTGAGCCTCCTGATCTCAAGGAGAGTGGCTTTCTGGGCATGATTAACTTTTCCAAGTCAAGCAGATCTTTTGGGCCAGTGAACAAGTCTTTGTTCCACACTGGCAGGGATGTGTTAGGAGGAGGAAACTTCCCTGCTCCCAGCTGGACCCCTTGGGGCCTGCTGCTCCCAAATGAGGATGCTGTAGGTGATGAGAGGTTTGTTTTGCCTCTGAGTTGTATCCAATCTGCTGATGTTGGGCTGGCAGTGTATATTAGGGTTGGTGCTGCACAATCTGGGCTGCATCCTTCATTTTTGGGGTTTTGCTTTTTGCTCTGCTCAGTTGTTTTTTTCAAACTTGTAATAAACACATGAAGCAGAGGCGAGAAAGGGGGAAAAAAATCTTCTATTTCAGTCTAATTATTCTTCTGATCCAGTGGGCTGTAGGGCAGCATGAAGAGAGGTGTGGAGCAGGGCCATGGGGTGATGCAGGAACTGCTCCTTTTGGCAGGGGATGTGCCAGGGCAGAACTGCAGGGTCTGCAAAGCTGCAAATCCAGTGGAGTCCTGCTGCACAGAGATGCTCCAGAGGGCTCCTGCAAACACACCTGGGGTCCCTTTGCCCTCATCTCCTGGAGGTTTCTGCATCAGGAGGGAGCCAAGGGGAGCAGAGGAGCTGTTCCAGAGCAGTTCCAGGGAGCCATGGCTGGCAGGCTCAGGCCCTGAGGTATTTCTGTGAATGTAAGCACTGAACACCTCTGACATGCTGGGCTGTTTGCATCCATGGCTCTGGCCTTGGCCTCCCTTCACGAGCATCAGAAAGTGGTGGAAAATATTTATACTAACAGATTGTGAGCAGCTGTTTTAATGAAGCATTTGTGTACTAGGCAAACTTTAAATTGCCCCAAAATGGGACACATGTGTTCTATAAATACACTGTTATGAAGAAGTGGGAAGTAAGAGATTCTGGATCCAGAAGGCCAATCCTCCTACACTTATTTATTTTGATAAAGAGTTTACATGCTGGAAAGAAATGGTGTAGAAAGTAAGAGTGGGGCTTTCCAGAATGCAACCATGCTTCACCACTGCAGCAGAGCAGAGTGAACCTCTCCAGATGCAGCACACTGCCTCTGGATTCTGCACACCAGCCTATTTAAAAGCAATTCCACCCCACCTGAGCAAGAAAACACCAGTTTGGTTTGGCCCCTTTCCTTAGGAAAATGTAATTTAGAAGATGGATTTGGTTTTGCTTTGGATCCAAACCCAAGCTTTCAAACATTCAGTTCTCTGCTGCCTAGCAAGTGATTAAAGATGAGGAGCCTGACCCCTGAAGTCCTGTCATGTATCAAATCCCAAAGTGCATTTCTTAGGAAAAATGGTTGATTGCTGGATGCTGGTGCAAGTCTGCTAGAAAACAAATTGAAAAAAGGTTTTGGGGCTAATATCCTCTTTATTTGCACATCATCTCTGTAGCAGGTAGGAATGCAAAATGTCACTTTGGAAAGATTTCCTTTTACCACTATCTTCTCCACACCTCAGGAGTCCTGAGTTCATAAAAATGCTGGGGGGAGCACACGTGTGTGCAAAAGTGACATGTGCTCCCTCTGCCAATTAAAACTGCCTAGAAAGTTGTTTAGAGTGAAACTTTCTTATTCAAATAACATGTGGCCCTGCTGGTCTGGGGAGGTTGTCATGGTTATCCCACATCAGCTGATGTCATCTCCTTTTCTGTAGAAATAAGTGCTTTTCAGCTGACCAGTTCAGGGTAAAGCTGTTTAAAATGCTAAGGCAGCCAGAGCAGCTCACTGGGCTCTCTGCTATCAGGGGGAACATTAAAAAAAAAAAAAAAAAGCTGTGAATCAGATGGAACTGCTAAATTGTGGGGGAATTGATGGGGAAACTGGTGTGGACATGCTTGGATGGGGCAGCCCCAAAGGTATTGTGGGTGCACAATGGTGGCCCTGAGGAGAAGGGCTGAGATTGGGATGGCTGGGGGGGCTCATTGAGGCAGCTGAATAGGGAGGAGAAAAGCAGTCAGAGACGTACAAAAGCACAGAAAAATGCTGTTTGCCTTGTGACTTGGGGATTTTAAACCAGGATGCTGAGTGATAAATGGCTTTGGGATGTTGAATGTCAGCTCTGAGGGGCTGGCATGTGCAGGGTTTGAGGGTTTGAGCCTTGAGTGAGTGACACTGTTTTGCTGGGGAGGAAGAGCCCTCTGCAGAGCCAGAACCTGACACACACTCTCTGTCTAGCAGCTCCCAGGGGACCAAGTGGTGCTCACTGATGTGGAGCCCAAAGTTTGTGGTAAAATTCAGGAAAAGACACAGGCAGGGAGTTTAAATACCTTTCCTTTGAGGAGAGGGGGGAAGTGGTAAGCAGGGGCTGCTAAAGGGGTGTTTTGGTGTAACTTCATGTGTTTTTCCAGCCCTGGATGTGGTTCCTTGTGAGTTGAGAGCTCATCTTCCACCTGGGAAGGGCAGGTCTGTTCTTCATGGAAGGAGAAAGTCTCATTGTTTCAGATTTAAGGTTGGAATTGATGCCTTAAGGGTCTTCTCCAACCTATGTCTCTATTAATTAGTTGAAGATGCTACACCAGAAAAGCACATCTTTTTGCATTTCTGTGCACCTGCTTCAGAGGCAGGAGAAGCATTTATGTGAACAGACCATGGCAGAAGGCAGAGCTGATGGTTTCTAGGTTTTCTCTGGTACTCATTTGTAGGTATGGAAATGTGCTCAGAGCTGGAGCAGTGCAGCTGGAAGATGCAGGGAGGGCTGAGGAGGCTTAAATGCTGTTTGGGGTGCCTGGAAACTGCAGAGCTGGTGGAGTCTGAATATCCTCCTGATGCCTATTCCTTTATCAAACATGATGTCTATTCCTTCATCAAAAGTGCTGTGGGCTTCAAGAGCTCCAGGGGAGGAGTAATGAGAGGAAGGGACAAAGAATCAGGCAGTGCTGCTGCAGATGACTCATTTTCTTTGGAATCTTGGCTGTAGAAATAACAATCCTACTCATCGTTTTACACACGCTTTTACAAACCCCTAAACATGGGATGTTGCTGCTAAGTGTTGACCAAAATGCTCTGAGCATGAAAGCTTCATTAATCTGGATGAAAACATGTAAAATGATAAATTAATCTGTGCTTCCAGTCACAGCACTGTAAACCAAGCTCTTGGTTTCACACCAGTAGAAATGGGAGAAGAATATGCTTTTATCTTTTATTTTATTTTTATTTTTTCTTCCTTTTTTTTTTATTTTTTAAGTTTTTTAAATTTTTTATTTTTAATTCTGTTATGGCTGAAGATCTATGTCCAAACTCACTCTTCAGGGCTGGAAGATATTTTCTCTGTTAAGTTAAAAAAAAAAATGGAGCTGCAGTCCCTGGAGGAAACCTGATCAGAGACACACTGGCTTCCACACACACTCCAGGCCCGTTGATCTCCCCTGTCCCCTCTGCCCTCTCTGTCTGTAGGTTATGGAAACAATGTCTGTCAGCAGCAGCTCTGCTTTCTGTGCTGGTTGTTCACTTTTTGGCAGAAGGGAGCCTGCTCTCCCTTTATGGGGTCCCAAGACCCACAACGAACTGCACAACCCAAAGGGAATATCTCCAGGAACTACCCCTTTTACACAAATCCCAGTGTTTTCTTAAAAGGGAATAAAGTCTCAGGGCTCTTCAGCTGTGCAAGGGTTGAACAAATGCAATGAGAGATGCACAAAATGTCTATTTAAACCTCATATTTGGGCAGGTATCTAATGTGTTTTCTTGCTCAGAGTCAAGCTGTTGCCACCCTTTTCTTTCATGACTTTGCACAAGAGAAAAGAATCAGAATTTCATCTGCTGGCCAGGCAAATATTGAGAAAGCTTTAACCTGCTGGGACAAATCCTGTGAGAAACAAATAAATTTTGAGAAATAAATTCTGGTGACTTTCCTTGCCCCCAAAGTTAACGTTTGCTCCAGTGCCACTTCAAGGCATTTTCACCAAAATCTGAACCCTGTGCCAAGGCAGTGAGTAGGAAATCACAGCAGCTCTTCAAATTTCTCTAGGGGAGATGGGGACATTGTCTGGGGGATTTTAGACCAAACTTTCAATCTCTGTGCCCCAAATAGAAACTATTAATTGTTTCTGCTTTGACTTTTGGTTGTGTCCAAAGCTCTGCCAGGGCCCCTCCAGCACTTCAATCCACTCACACTTGTGCCTGAAAATAGAACATTATAGTTTTGTTTATTTGTGGGCAGATCATCCTGCCCCTTCATTTCACACCCCTCTGCTATGTATTAATAACTTGCTCTTGATCTTAGAATAGTCACAGTGCTGCTGCATCTTCAGAGATCTTATTTTGGGAAGGCACTTGTGAGTCCTACAAAGAAATATATCATAAATCTGAATCTAGGGCAGCCCTTGGAGAAATCCAGCAGAACTTTTGAGCAGTGTAACACACTGCTCAATTCCACTCTCTGCATCACCAGGATGTTTCAGAAAAATGCTCACTCATGGTTTCCAGCTTCTTTGCTTCATCTGAATCCTTTGTCTTGTGGACACAGCATGTTTGCAGGGCTGATGTCCCAGGCATTTCTTTGCCCTGTGGGTGCAGCAGCCAGGGCAGCACTTGCTGGGGTTGAGCTGTCCCTGCTGCCATCCTGGCTCTCCAGTTCCTTCCCCGCTTGTTCCCATCTAAGGCATGCCAGGAGAAATCCCAAGGTGCTTGAAGGGAGCTTATAAAAGGGAGAGAGACTTATTGCACGCACAGAGAGTGAAATGGGGAAATGGTTTTGAATGAAGAAGGAGAGATTTGGCTTAGCTGTTAGCAGGAAATCCCTCCCTGTGAGGGTGGGCAGGCCCTGGCACAGGTGCCCAGAGGAGCAGTGGCTGCCCCTGGATCCCTGGCAGTGCCCAAGGCCAGGCTGGAGGGGGCTTGGAGCACCCTGGGACAGTGGAAGATTGTCAGATTAAGCTTTTTCTGACCCAGAGATGGGGCAACTGAGAGGTGTTTTAAAAACTTTTATTCCATTTTCAGTCTCATGTGAAGGGTGAGACAATACAGGTGTTATAATTCACACCATCACAACCAGAGGCCAGCTATTTCCTAATTACAACACATTACAAGCATTTCTTGCCTTATCAGCTTCACACCATGCTGTAAATGCCTTAAAGCCCATGGCAGGGGGTGGAACAAGGTGATTTTCAGGGTACCTCCCAACCCAAACCATTCCATGGTTCCATGAAGTCAGCAGAGAGAACCCCACATTATCTGGGTCTGTGGCACCATTTGAGCTTCCTGGCAGCAAAAGCAGCGGGGTGGGAGTGGAGTGAGGGTGAAGAAGGCTGATGATGCTTTGCTGAAAGCTGTGAGCCACAATTCCATTGCCATACTTGGCTTCAGGTTTGCATTTCCTACAGATCCCCTGGCTGATGCCTCAAAGGCTGTAAACCTGGGAGCAGTTTGGGGCAGGTCATTTGGATTCAGGTACAAACCAGCTGTAACTGTAAGCTGTTGACCAAACTTTTCTGCTTTTTGATCCCCCAAACAAGCAGAGACTGAGAGAATGTCAATGTGAAGCTCTGTGAGCCTAAACCTGAGCCCAGCCTGTGTCTGCCTTGCTTTTGACTTCTGACAACAACTCTGGCTTCCCTCTGTGGTGAATCCTGTGGTGTCTCCATGTGGGAGTGGGGATTCAGCTGGATCATCACCTCTTACACAGCATCAATGGAGACTGGGCTGGGGGCTTTGGAAAGGTGAGGAATTCCCTGTGCCTGTATTGAGACCCTCACAGTCTGGCTCCTCCTGCCAAAAAAGGAGTCCAATCTTTTATTTTATCAGGCTCTCCAATTGGAAAACTGCTCTTGGGTATCTTTGCTTTGCCATCCCTTCACATGGAATATATGATATTCTCCCCACTCACCATTCATGTAGAAATTCCTGGTTTCACTTGTCTGAAATATTCCAGTTGTACACCATCAGTGACTTGGCTTTGGCAAACTGCATTCCCTGTGCCTGGGCTCCTCTTTGCAGTGTTTCCTGACTGCTGTGAAATCTCCTCCTTGCCCTGCAGTGTCAAAGTTGCTTTTCTGTAAATTGTTAGGCCACAAATGTTGAGGCTGTGCTCAGCCCTTGGGAGCTCCCTGGGGCTTGCAAAGCCTCTCCTGCTCCTTCCAGCAGCTGCCCTTCCCTAGGGGCTCATGTGGATGTTCCCTGACTTGCTGCTGCTTTAGCTGAGGGCTCCTTAGCCTGTAGTCAGTGGTTTTGGTGTCTCTTGCTCCTCCTTGGTTTTTGTACCTGCTGAAGAAATTGAGGCTGCTCTATCTGTCAATCTGTCCCATCCCTCCTGATTGCAAGTAAATTCAGGTACTGAAGGTAGTTCTGCCCTTTGCTGTGTTCTTGAGCTCTTTTCCTGAGTTTCTTTCTGGGATTTTTTTGTATTTCCTATTTACACTCTTTGCTAGACCTGTGCAGCAAATTATTTACTCACGGCGAAACTTCGTTTTAATTTTTTTCTTGTAATGGATGTGAGCCAAGATCCCATGCATGGTTTAGCTGCCTAATTTCACAGATTTCACCACAGTGACATGGCCATTCATGCCTCTGCAGTGGAATCAGAAAGGGGGTGCTGGGGTCACCCCAGGACTGCCCCTTGCAGAGGGGTCCTGTCCCTGCTCTGCCACTGCCCAGCTATGGGACCCTGGAAAAGTCACAGGGCTGGATGGGGAATACTGGAAGTCATTCTTTTCCTCCAGAAAATGTTGCCCACAGAGTTTCAGACAGCAGAGATGAGGCCTTGAGGCATGACTATAATCTCAGTAAATAAACAACCACAAATAATTGGTTGAAATAATTTGGGTGCAGTGTGCTGTTGTGGAGCAGTTGCAGTATGTTTATGCTGTCAGTGAGGGCAAAAATAAATGAAAGTGGGATTTTTTTTCTGGGTTTTTTTTCCCCTTTCTGTTTTGTTGTTATTTAAATTGTTGGCTCCCCCAAGCCTCAGAGTAAGGCAGTGCACAGTCCCACAGCCTCCCTGCTCCTACAGTGCCTGGCTGGATGCTGGTGAGGAAGAGGAAAGGAATATTTGTCAGCAGGTGAGGAGTAACCTATACTCAGGGCAAACTTTCTCCTTAATCCCTAAAATATTGGTTTATGGCTTGAAGGCTGCAGGTTTGTGACCCTGACCAACCTCAGCCTGCCTGGTGTAACATTAGGTGTTGTCATCTTGACAAATACATTAAAAAAACCTTCTTTGATTTCTGCCAAGCAGAGAAACTCGAGCAAACCATGTTCCAGTGAGTAACCCAGACTGTCTGGCTGTTGTGCAAGGAGCAGAGGCTGTGGCAGCCAGCAGGGCTGTGGGGATGCTGAGTGGGGTTTAGGACTGGTTTGCTGACAGAGAGAAGATCTGATGAGATAGGCAGGGATTGCAACAGCCAGTGGCATAAGAGCTGTTGGTCCACACAAACAACACTCCTGCAATGGGTGTTTTGGAGAGATGGGGGGATTTTCAGAGCTGCTGCAGGGATTTTGTGAAAATGGCTTTAGGGAAGCTGGGTTGTTTTCCTCCTGGAGGCTGAATGTGTTTGCAGAGCATCCGGGGCAGGCTGGGCAAGGCAAGCAGAAATTGAATCCTGATGGAGCTGGGGCAGAGGGTGGTGCTGCAAGCTGAGCATGACTCATCAGCACAAAGCACACTGGAGATCACACAAACCTCCCGGGATAGTGCTCTGTCGTTAATATTCCTCCGAGTCTCTGCTGTAATCAAGGCAGTGCCTTTGCCAGGCTGCCACCCCAGGCAGGTGCTCTGCCTGTGCCACCCCAGCTGAGCGCCCCTGGCACTGATTCTTGGGCAGTGTTGGGCCCTGGGTGCCTGGCACCTGCAGCTGCCCTGCCCTTTGTTCAAGGGACAGCCAGCGCCTCCTCCCTTCCTTCTGAAACACGTCCAGCACCACTTTCTGCCACCACCTGCCAGGTGAGCTGGTGCCAGCCCTGTCTCACCAGCTTTCAGGGCATGTGGTCACAAAGGGGCTCCTTGGAGGAGCAAATGCAGTGGTGAGCAGGGGGTGTTTGCTTGACAACACCCTACATAAAACCCAGACAAGAATTCTGCCCTTGTCTTCTGCTGCAGGGATATATCAGCTGGTTTTTCACTCTCAAATATTTAGGGGAGAATCCCCTGTTTTGGCCAAGATTGAGCTCAACTGCAAGTAGAAAAAAAAAAAAAAAGGCAGTTTTGGGCTGAATCTGGAGTTTGACATGTATACTTGACATATCCATCCTTTTATTTATAATGTGCATCCTTTGAGCAGCAGGAGAATGGAACAGGATCACTGGAGGTGTGAGTCTCCAGTGCAGAGGAAGAAGATAATTTTTGGCTTGGAGGAGTTGGTTGCATGGCTGGTTTAACAGCCTTCTGTAACCTGCAGAGCAAATGTATTTGCTTTGGCTCCTGAGCAACCTAAACACTTGGAGAGCTTCAGCTGTGCTGCTCACAGTGGGTTTTTATCTGTATTTGTGTCAGAGCTGTGTCAGACTCGCAGCCAGTGGCTCCTCCAGCATCACCTCATCCCCATCTGGATGAGAGGGGATCAGGTTGGAGCAGGGAGGCAAATCCCCCTGGGTGCAGAGGGCCCTGAGGATGCTGCAGAGCCACCACTCAGCCTGGCTTACACACCCCTCACCCTCTCTCTGCTGAAACTGCTCTGGGATACACCTGCAAGGGGACTGTGGGACTGGGATGCTCTGGTCCAAAACCCCTAAAGGGCCTGGAGACACTGCTGGTGTGTTGGTGCTCAATACCCAGCTCTGGAACCCCTCTGAAGCTGGGGTTTGGCAGCTGGTGTGCCCAGGGCACTGCTCTGGGCACTGCTGAGCTGGGCTGGGTTGTAAGAGCCTGAATGGGAGATGTGGGGCTCCAGGCTGCTCTCCAAAATGCAGTTTATTGTACCCAAGGTGTCACAGCAGCCCAGGGCTGTGGGTGACAGAGCTGTGCCCACAGCTGTCAGCTCCAGCTGCAGGCAGGCCTGGACACCCTTTGGGTTTGGTTACAGGGCATTATAGACTTTTCTTTGCTGAGCATCTTCATACAGTAGAACCAATAGAACCAAAGCATAGATTGGTATAGAACCAATCTATCCCTTAACTTTTACCTATAGCCTATCATAACTGCTGTAATTACCACATTCACGTTACTGTTCTCCAATCACTAAAAGTCAGTACATTACAGTTTAAGCTAGAAGTTGTTTTTCAGTTTTCTTGCAGTGCAAAATTCTGAGACCTTTTTTCTACTTGCAACATTTGCTGCCTTGTTTGCCTGTGCTCTCTTTCTGCTTGGTAAAAACATCTTCTTGTTTGGGGTGGGTTTATCCTTTGCTCTAAGCCATAAAAACCCCTTCTAACTCACACACCCTTTGCCTCCTTGGTTATCCAGTGAGACTGGCTCAGCAATTCTTTTCTTCTATATCAAAACTTGTTTCCATCTCTATTCCTTCTTCAGATTCTACACCCAAAAATCTTCCTGCCAAGCACACAGATCTGTGAGACTTTCTTGTCAAGCTTTTATCCTTCCAACACTGGGCAAATAAGGAGCTCCCACCCTGGCTGCCCTGGGAGGCTGGGGCTGGTCCCTGCTCCCTCTGTGCCCATTGGGGGCACCTCCAACCCATGGCCTGCTGCTAAAGCTACCCTGCCCTGTGGGGAGCATTGTTTCTCTGCTCTTTTCTTTTTCCTCTTCAACAAATCCATTTGCCACCACTTCCCTTCCACTTTGTTTTTCTGAGCAGGCTGGAAATGGGTACCAAAGGCCTGAGTGTCCTTTGGTGTGGTGCTGAGCAGAGCTCTTGCTCTGTCCATCAGTCTTGTCTCCTTTGTTTCAGCGGTGGAAGGAGGCCCAGCAGCACCTTCTCACTTCTCCTCTCCCTCTGCATCAGGGACTGCAGGGACCTGCACCTCTCTTCTCTCTGCAATGGAAGGAAATTAATTAAACTGGAAACTCATCTCCCAGTGGGGCTGCAGGATGGGTTGGGTTGGAAGGTGTCACAGACATCTTTTATGAAAAATCCTTTCCTTAGGATTTTTCCTCTTGAGAAGCTGAGAGGCCTCAGGAACAAAATGTAACCAATGGTTATCTGCTGCTGTGGAATGCACCAGGTTTGATTGGCCCATGTTGGTTGTTTCTAATTAATGGGCAATCACAGTCAGCTGGCTTGGACAGAAAGTCCAAATCACAAGCCTTTGTTGTCATTCTTTCTTATTCTATTCTTAGCCAGCCTTCTGATGAAATCCTTTCTTCCATTCTTTTAGTATAGTTTTAATATAATATATATCATAAAATAATAAATCAGCCTTCTAAACATGGAGTCAGATCCTCATCTCTTCCCTCATCCCAAGACCCCTGCGAGTACCACCACAGGAAGGGACATTAAAGCTCATCTCATCCCACCCCTGCCACAGGCAGGGGCACCTTGCACTGGACCAGGTCACCCCAAGTCCCTGGATGGGGGAGAGAATCAGAGAAAAAGGCAAAACTTGTGGGTTCAGATAAACACAGTTCAATAGGACAGAAAAGGAAAATTACAATAACCATAAAGGAATATCCAAAGCAAGTGAGGCACAGGGTGCCTGCTCACCACGCTCTGAGCCGTGCCCAGCCAGCCCTGAGCAGAGGCACGAGGCTTTTGGAGCAGCATCAGCAGCCTGGGCTCCCTGCCTGCAGCCAGGGATGAAGGCAGAATGAAGAGTGGAGTGTGTTGAGTGAAGCCTCACGTTGGGTTTGTGTGCAGCTTTCCAAGACAAACAGCAGCCTGCCCCCCTGCTAGCCCTGCTCCCTCCAGATTCCCAGAGCATCGCTTGCAGAGGGGTGCTGGATACCAAAGCAAAGTGCCAGAATTCATTATTTGACTTTGTCAGCTCGGTAAAATGTCTGATGTTGGTAGGAGGTTATGTTTTCATAGAGAAAGCCTTGAAGAAAATAAAACAAAACCAACTCCCCCTCCCATGCTGGGGCCTCCTGTCCTGGGTTTCAGGTTTGAGCCAGGGCTGCTGACTCATGGAATGTGCAGGTGCTGGGGCCTTCCTTGGGGAGCACCATCTCAGCACCTGCCCTCTGGGACAGTTCTTAAGCTTTTTAAAAAGCTTTTGCCCTGATTTTCCCAGCAGACCAGATCCTGGATCACCTTATCCTTCTGGGTGCAGGTCCACCAGTTTGCAGAGCATTGCTCTGCATCAGCCTCGTGTGTCTGCTCCAGCACATAATTTGGCCCCATGCCTCCCTCTTTTCCTTTTTCTGTACCACAGGAAGCAGCATTTATAAAATCCCTAATGATCCTGTCAGCTTTTATACATTTCCTGTCTTGCTTTATAAATGAAAGAGGAAAACACAGCACTTTTGACCTGAATTACAATTACCATTACAATTTGGATTGTGTTTGCTGTATGTGGTCTGCTATGCCTGTGTCATCTGTGATGCCAGGGTGGCTGTGTCTGCTTCCATGTCCTTATAAAAATCCTGGAAACGTCAACATTTCCATAATAACCCTTCTTCCCCCTTCTGATTCAGGGGGAATCTGAGGGAGGAAATTGCTTTACCTTTTGGAATCATAGAGAAAACCTGGAAAATGTGCATCTTTTTCACTCTGCAGACCAAGTACCAGCAGGCAAATAAATAGAATTTATGTTCTGTTACTACATATGAAAGAGCCTTCATTTTCAAGCTAAGCTAGCTTGGGGTTTTTGTAAATGTCTTATGTGAGACCACAGGGGTGACCTACCCAACACACACTCACTGAATTGCCTCTTTGCAGGAGACTGTCTGGTTTGACACATACATTTTTGAGGTCAGAAATGGATTTATTGGGGGATGCAAGAAGTCCTGAGAGCCCTAACCACACACCTGACAGTAGTTCTGAATCTTACATCAGTGCTGTCTCTATTTTCTGTGCTGCACTTTACAAAGAGCAGCCCTGCCTCAGTTTTCCTCTGGATTTCAGGGGTTTTCACAGGTTCATGGAGCAGTAGCTGTGCAAAACTCCTCAAAGCCAGGGCTTGTAGAGGTTTGCCATTCCTGATTTCAGGGTTTTCACAGGTTCATGGAGCAGTAGCTGTGCAAAACTCCTCAAAGCCAGGGCTTGTGGAGGTTTGCCATTCCTGATGTGCTCAGCAATCCATGTCCCATGTCCAGGGCTCATGAGGATGCCCCAGGAGGGTGATTCCTGCACCTTGCAGGGCATGGGGCAGGACAGGGGTTTTCTCTTTGGTGTGCATAAGAACAGCAAATTTTGGACCATTTTATGGCTGAAGATGGGGAAGATTGGCTCTTGTATCCTCGTTACCTTGAACCTTCCTGATTTTATTTCCTGAACTGGTGGAAAACTTAAAACCCCAGACCAGACATTACCTGCTGAGTTGAAAAATATTTTATTCCATTCCCTCTCTTTGCTGCCTTGTTTTTTTCCCTCCAGAAGCTCTCTTGGAATACCATTCCTACCCATAACTTTGTGAAACATAGGAGCCAAGTGCCTGGAAACTGAATTAGGCTAGCTTCTAAGCTGACTTGCATGCAGCACTGGAAATAAAAATAATAATTCCTGTAGTCATTGGAGCTTAACCAGACTGAAAACTGGACTAAGTAGGCAGAAAAATCCTGACTGCTATAAAGAGAATCTACTCTACAGCAGCTATGAAATGGCAATGCTATAACCAGGTGTCTGCAGCAAGGAATGAAGTGGTTGAAGTGATACATAAAAAATTTCGAGTTTGCTTTCTTCTTCTAAAATAGGGAGCAGACAGCCAAGGCCATGACCAGTTAAACAGGCTGTTAAACCAGCTTTGGGGAGAGCTGGAGGCATTTTTGCAAGGGGAAGGAATCAGGAGGACCAGCTGTGAGCTGGACAGTTTGCAGCTGAGATGAGGTAATATGGTCAAATATGTGCCTCTGCGAGTGAGGTTGGATA
The DNA here is from genome assembly GCF_037042795.1 of Molothrus aeneus. Classification (NCBI taxonomy): domain Eukaryota; kingdom Metazoa; phylum Chordata; class Aves; order Passeriformes; family Icteridae; genus Molothrus; species Molothrus aeneus. Next base: position 2,700,741 of record NC_089670.1, on the reverse strand, counting down.
TTTATTCCCTTCAAAGACTTTCCTGTGTCCACGCAGTCTGAAAATGATTTTTACAGTTAATATCAGCCTGACTTGTGCTGCTGCTGGTACTGCTGGGGAGCAGCCAGATCTGCAGCCCAGCTCAGGGAGCCTCTGATGGGCTCTGTGGGATCCCCAGGGACCCAGAGGAAGCCCTGAGTGCAGATTTTCCTTATCAGGTCACATGAAGGCACTCAGAAAGCAGCTGAAGTGACCCTGCTGGGTTTGGCTCCAGCAGTGGCCAGGGATGGGAGGATCTGGGGAGCTGGGCTGAGGTTTCCAGGGATGGGGATCCCCAATCTGCCCTGGGGTGGGTGGGGTACCCCACAGCTCGGGGCAGTCCCCTGGCAATCATGCCAGGGATGCACAGGCTCCTCTCTCTGCTGCTGTCCTCAGGTGCAGATTTTTGTCTTCAGGACCAAGTGGAAGCGATGCCTTAAGTTTTAGCTTTTGTATTTTTCAGATTATTACTGCTTTAGTGTGTAACTCCAAAACTCCACAGGCTCTCAGCTGCTGCTCTCCCATTTAATTCAGAATAAAGAGATTCTCTCTGGGCCTGAAACTCAAGGACACCTTACTGTCTCAGGCCCTGAAAAATGTCAACAACCAATGTGAAAATGTGAATTTGAATGTGAAATGAATCCAATGTGGATTTGGGGGGGCAAGCTTGGAGTAAATGTCTTCATTACCTGAAGCTATAATTGAACAATTAGCCCCTGATATACAAATAGACCAAACTTCTATCTATATAAAAAACTCGTGACCATTGTCCATGCTGGGTGTAGCCTCTGGGAGGTTCTTGCACCGCCCAAGGTGTATCTGTTGAAAATAATAATAAATAAATACCCACTTTATTCTTTTAATTCTGTCTGGCCTCTGGGAGGTTTTTGCAGTGCCCAAGATGCATCTATTGAATACCTTTAATAAACACACATTTTATTCTTTTAACTCTGCCTAGCCTCTGTTCTAGGAAGCCTCTCAGGCATCAGAAGAACACCCTGATGCTTGTCCAGCCCGCTCAGCTCCACTGGCCTGGCTCTTGTGTGCCTGGAACCTCCCCAGGGCCCAGCACAGGGAGCTGAGGAGCCCCAGGGGTTGCTGGGGTGTGAGCTGGGACAGGGCATGGCCCTGTCCCATAGAGAGCAGTGGCACCTGACTCATTTAAACCAGTCTGTGGCCCAGACAGAGCCCTGAGACCCCAACCCTGCATGGTGACCCCAACTCCTGCATGGTGACCCCAACCCTGCATGGTGACCCCAACCCTGCATGGTGACCCCAACCCCTGCATGGTGACCCCAACCCTGCATGGTGACCCCAACCCTGCATGGTGACCCCAACCCCTGGATGGCGACCCCAACCCTGCATGGTGACCCAAATCCCTGCATGGCGACCCCAATCCCTGCATGGCGACCCCAATCCTGCATGGTGACCCCAACCCTGCATGGCGACCCCAACCCTGCATGGTGACCCCAATCCCTGCATGGTGACCCCAATCCTGCATGGTGACCCCAATCCTGCATGGTGACCCCAACCCCTGGATGGCGACCCCAACCCTGCATGGTGACCCAAATCCCTGCATGGTGACCCCAACCCTGCATGGTGACCCCAACCCTGCATGGTGACCCCAATCCCTGCATGGTGACCCCAACCCCTGCATGGTGACCCCAATCCCTGCATGGTGACCCCAATCCTGCATGGTGACCCCAACCCTGCATGGTGACCCCAATCCTGCATGGTGACCCCAACCCTGCATGGCGACCTCAACCCTGCATGGTGACCCCAAACCCTGCATGGTGACCCCAACCCTGCATAGTGACCCCAACCTTGCATGGTGCCCCCAACCCTGCATGGCGACCCCAATCCTGCATGGTGACCCCAACCCTGCATGGCGACCCCAACCCTGCATGGTGACCCCAAACCCTGCATGGTGACCCCAACCCTGCATAGTGACCCCAACCTTGCATGGTGCCCCCAACCCTGCATGGCGACCCCAATCCTGCATGGCGACCCCAACCCTGCATGGCGACCCCAACCTTGCATGGTGACCCCAATCCCTGCATGGTGACCCCAACCCTTGCATGGTGACCCCAACCCCTGCATAGTGACCCCAACCCCTGCATGGTGACCCCAACCTTGCATGGTGACCCCAACCTTGCATGGTGACCCAAATCCCTGCATGATGACCCCAATCCCTGCATGATGACCCCAACTCTGCATGGTGACCCCAACCCTTGCTGTGCTGCCCCCAGAGTGGGTGGGAGGCAGGCTGAGGTGAGCTGAGGCCAGTTAAGTTACCTGGTCTCTGCTGCCAACACAAGCTGCAGTAACCACTGCTGTGAACCAGGAATAAAATCACTTTAAATCCAGCCCAGAAATGGGTTTGGCACCCATGGGGATGGGGAAAGCAGCAGTGCTGTGTTTTCATGGTGGTTAACAGCTCTGGTGCCATGATCTGTGCTGCTTCCCATGTCCTTGTCTGGCTGTGTCCCCCCTTTCAAGGAGTTTCAGGGCTCTTGTTGGAGCTGGGCTCCTGCCATGCATTGTGTCTGCTCCAGAAATAAGGAAATAAAGTCCAACAGGGCAGGAGATGGGCCTGCCTGCATGCCCAGTGCAGGGCTGGAGCAAAGATAATGCCTGTGGTGGTGTTTGCAGGTCTCTAGGACAAGGGAAGGGATGAGAATCTTGACTCCATGTTTCAGGAGGCTGATTTATTATTTTATGATATATATATTATATGAAAAGAAAATTATATACTAAAATTATATACTAAACTGAAAATTAGATACTAAATAGAAAGAGAAAAGAGACATCAGAAAGCTGGCAAGGAAAAGAATGATAATAAAATCTTGTGACTGACTCAGAGCATCTAACACAGCTAGCTGTCATTAGCTATTAATTAAAAACAATTCACATGCAACCAAAGATGCACCTGTTAGTAAACTATCACCAGAGCACATTCTACAACTATCAGATAGCTATTGTTTACATTTCATTTCTGAAGTTTCTCAGCTTCTCAAGAGGAAAATATTTGTGAAAAGATTTTTCAGAAAATGTGTCTGTGACACAAGCCCATCCTCTGCAGCCACTGGGGATCAGCTGATCTAAGCCTGGGTTTACACTATGGAAAGATGGAAAAGATTGTTCTCCTGCTGCTGTGTGTGCTCTCTGGTGTTGGGAAATGTGCTCAGTACCCTGTAAGGAGCCTTTCAGCAAATTTCAGACTTGGGTGAGATAAAAGGAGACTTCCGAGAAGCCTGGCCAAAATGGGAAGGGGAAAAAAAAAAAAAAGACAGAAATATTTACTTTGAGGTTCTGCTTTGAGAGATTTGGGGTTATCTGGGTTTGCAACATTTAAATTAAGGGAGGAGTCAAAGAAATGAAAGACATCACCAGGAAATATTGATGCAAGGCGATTTCTTAACACACACAGATCACTGCTGACTTTGGGAGGTTTGCCCACGCTGAGCTTAGAGGCTGGAACTGGAAAAAACCCCAGAGTGCTTAGGTTTTCTTACCAGTGGGTTGGGTTTGCAACCCCACTCTTACACAACCCAATCTCTCCAGTGCTTCTGCTGAGCTTTCCATCACATGCTCCCCTCCTCCTGCTGCGCCTGATGCTTGTGTAACTCAGTTTTGAGAGCCCAGGGATCGACAATTCAATCCCACTTCCAGTTCTTGGTTCTTCAGGACCTTTTCCTTCCAGGGCTCCTTGCATGGGAGTGTCAGGCAGGTTGCTGCCTGCTCCTGGCACTGCTGTGTCCCCTGCCTTGTCACCAGCATGCTGGCATTCAGTTTTGGGCTGCCTGGAACAACACATCAATGCCCTGGAAAGCAGTGGGAAAACAGCAAAGAACATGTTGGAGCTTTATTTTTCTTTCTTGTTTTGACAACCTCTGGCAAGAATCTAGATGAAAACAGAGGGGCTGCAGGAATGATTGAGGAGGGATTTTTCTGTGTGGTGTTTTTTCTAAGACAGGATTTGCCAGGAAAGCCACCCACCTGTTCAGACAAGGCCTCAATTGTGGTAGATGGTGGTGAACAACTGAGTGCCTGTGTTCCCCTCCAAGAGCCACAATTCCTGGGTTATTTTTAGCAGATTTGCACACCTCTGTTTATTTGCTCTCCCTGGTGCACATTCCTCAGTCCCTGTGACTTCCTCCATAATGTGGCCAAAGCTGGAGGCAGAGGAGCTTTCTGTGAGCAAATGCTGTTCTGATGGCAAAGGATGGGTACAGAGTTTTATCCCAGCACTCATTCCATAGAAATCACAGTTGTGGCTTTACCTCTGGGGGTCCCTGAGTGCTGTCCTTTCATTGTGCATTTCCCTGCCACTTCTCCTGTGCCTCTCTGGATGTTTTTGGAGCTTACAGAAACTGGATCTTCATCTGCTTTTCATTTCCTTGGATGCTGCTGGGCTATCAGCTTGTTTTGTCCTCAATGGCAAGCTGCTGCTCCACAAAATCTTACAAGAAGGGAGGTGTTTAGTCTGCTGTGGGTTTTTTCTGTGCTCATAAAATAAGGGAGACAGTAACTGATGTCTTGGGAGGGGAGGGAAGGGATTTATCAGTGGAGAAAATTGGGCTGACCTGGAGGAATGTCATCAGATGTGGAAGAGTCCTTAAGTGGTAAAAACAATCAGTCAAACCAAGTGCTCATGGCCTTGAGCAGAGCACTCGGTGTGGTCTCCTCACCACAGCCCCCCAGAGCCTCTTCTCAATGTGCCATGAAGCGGGAAAGGAATGTCTTGTCCTTGTCACTGGCAGGAGCTGAGCAGGGAGGCAGTGCTGTCTGTCTGTCTGTCTGTCCTGTGGGACACGTCAGGCTGCCAGGGCCACCCTGATCCAGCAGTTCTGGCCTGGCCTCTGTCAGCTGCCCAAGGTCGTGCAGGAAACTCCATCAAAGTGCAGGAATATGAAATTCCTTCTGTTTCCTTCCCTTTGCTGCTGTTATTGTTCCCTTGCTCTTTGGTTGGGTTCCTGCTTTCTTGGTGCTTGGCACATCATTACTCATTTGCACAGGTAGGAACAATGTTGGAGAACTCCATTTAATTTAATTTAATTTAATTTAATTTAATTTCATTTCATTTCATTTCATTTCATTTCATTTCATTTCATTTCATTCTGTGTTTTCTCTCAGGGTTTGTGTTAACTCTTGATCTGATACACTTTCAGTGTGAGCCTGAACTCCTTATATCAAGACCTTTGGCTGCTGCAGTGAGGCCACTTGGGAAGGTTTAGCAGTTTGGAGGATCAGGTTGGAAATGTTTGAAATATTCAGACTCAGGAAGGACAGAAGTGGCTCAGCTCTTCCCTGTTTGCACCAGAGCCAGCTGCACTTGGCTACAGGGACACAGCACCTGGGCTGGGTCAGGTATGACAACCTCAATGTGAATTTTGTCAGGAATTTCCTTGCTGGCCTTGGGAGACCTGTAAGAATCCTGCTGGTACCAGAGCCACTCCTCAGGATGTGTCCATGGGCCTTCTTGCAGAGGAGGATCTTGGAAAACAATGGTCTGGGTGCCTCTGTGCAAGATTCACCTCTGCCACTCTGCACACTTCTGCCTCAACAGCCTGAGCTGAGTTTCCCATCTCATTTGCTGCTGTGCCCTCCAGCTGCCCCCACACCTGGCAGCTGGGTTAGAGTTGTGTAAAAAAGGGAATTTTTGACACATTAACTTTTGTGGTGGACAAGCCCCAAAGTCCTTTGGGATGTAGTTAGGATGTAGACTGGCTGCCTAGGCCCAGCTTTGTTTGCAGGAGGGTTAAAGGATTACAGGGATGTTTTTTTGGAAATGCAGTACAGTTACACTGGTGTAACATACATCTTGTATGAGGGAATACATGAGGAAGAGAGACAAGTGCTGGTAGAACACCTCACTTGTTTCTTGTCCTCCTCTCAAGGCAAAACCACCTTTTTCTGGGCTGGCTGAGCCCTCAGTGGACTTTCCATGTGGATGGGGACATCTGCTTGTGCTGAAATTGGAGATTATTTTCTGTTTTCCTGAAGAAGTGATGACCTCTCACATTCATCCCAGCTGTTGGGTGGTGATTACTTGGTGATCCAAGGCACAGTGGGTATCTAAACACGAAATGATGGCAGTGATCCTGATGCTGCTGGGATTAGCTGTGTCTCTCCCCTCCTGCCATCTCCCACCCCTTCCAGCAGAGGAGCTGGAAACACCAGGAGCAAATTCCCCATCCTGCTTTAATGTGGCTTGGCCATGGAACTGTGTGCACTGCAACCAGCTCACTGCACCTTAAACAACCAGGGAGACTCCTCATTGTAGTGAAAGCATAACCATTAATAACATTGTTTATAATGTGCTTATTTGCTGATTTGGAGGTCAAGCATGTTTGACATTCCCACTGCTGGAAGGGGGCTGGCTTAGCAAGGGCCTCTGCTTTACATTGGACTCTGCTTTTTATTTTGCAACATCTTCATGTTCCTGAGAAATGTTTATGGTTTGGAGGTCGCTGACAGAGCTTTAAACATCTGCTCAGCTCAGAAAGGGAGAAATTGTCATTGTTTTTGCTATGGCCCTCCTAAATGTCAGTGTCTTTTAGGTGCAGTGATTCATGTGTCACTCTCCAAACATGCAAACAGTGAGCGCTCCAGAGCCAATGAAAGCAAACAGCTCAGCACCTGCCCCTTCCACGCTGTCCTGTGGCCTCAGAAAGGGCTCTTGAAATTACATTTCCACCTGTGTGGGATGCCAGGTCATGATGGTGCAGGGCAAGAAGTGCAGTGCCAGTCAAGCAAGGAAGATGTGGACACACACTGCTGAACTCCACACCTGCCAGTTCTCAGCTTCTTTCCTCTACCTTTGTCAAGGTCAGGATTGAGTTCTGCAGTATTTCATTAACAAGGCACAAAATGCCTAACTAACTTTCTTTACAAGGCCTTTTAAGGCTAAACTGTCTAATTAAGAAATGACACCTAATTTATTTTCACTTTTAACCCAATAACTGATCACTCAAAGTCTCCAATGAAGACTTTTCTACCCAATTACACGAAACCACCCAAACCCACGAAGAAGAAGGAAGGTGAAGAAGAAGATGAAGAAGAAGGAGCAGCCTCCACCCTAAAACCTCCATCTTGCTTTAATATCTATTACTATATTCTAAAATCTTAAACTCTAAGTTTTCTACCCTGTGATATTACACACTTCTAATCACAGCACACAGATTGGGGTCATGGCGATAGGGCTGTGTGTGGCACAGTTTGGGGTCACTGGGCTGTGTGTGGCACAGTTTGGGGTCATTGGCAGTGGGGCTGTGTGTGGCACAGTTTGGGGTCATTGGGGCTGTGTGTGGCACAGTTTGGGATCATTGGGGCTGTGTGTGGCACAGTTTGGGGTCATTGGGGCTGTGTGTGGCACAGTTTGGGGTCAGTGGGGCTGTGTGTGGCACAGTTTGGGGTCACTGGGGATGGGGCTGTGTGTGGCACAGTTTGGGGTCAGTGGGGCTGTGTGTGGCACAGTTTGGGGTCACTGGGTGTGTGTGGCACAGTTTGGGGTCATTGGGGATGTGCGTGGCACAGTTTGGGGTCATTGGGATGGGGCTGTGTGTGGCACAGTTTGGGGTCATTGGCAGTGGTGCTGTGTGTGGCACAGTTTGGGGTCACTGGGCTGTGTGTGGCACAGTTTGGGGTCATTGGCAGTGGGGCTGTGGCCCAGCCTCATCCCCAGTGGGTGCAGCTGTGAGCAGCAGGTGAGCAGCACTGACAGCAATGAGCCATGGAGTGCCCAGGTGTGCTGAGCAACCACCCAAGGGAGCAGAGGGCACACAGGGGCAGTGCAGGAACATCAGGGGTGTAAAAGGTTGGGTGAAGAACAAGAAGGGCAGATGCTTGCAGCCTTCTGAAGTGAAATGATATCTCCTTGTATGGGTTGAAGCCTTCTGAATTTGTATGGTGACACTCTGTGTATCATGGCTGTCTCAACTGTGACATTGTGCTGTGACAGGAAAGACACTCTGATTTTTGTGTGCTGTTCCCTACATCCTTCTCAGTCAGCTAAATGGAACTGTGTTATCATTCAAAGCCTGAAATGGATGTGGAGTTTGATGTGATGATGTCTCTGGAAAATGGCTGATGACAATGGTGTGATGAGTGATTTACAGAAGTAGTTTCTATTTTTTGAAAACACCCTGTTTCTCTGCACACCATCAGACAAACAAGGCAAGGGACATGGATGCATTATCAAATCTATGAAACAAACTGGGCTGCTTTACAAATGTGAAAAAGATAGCTAATGGCTGCCAAAAAGCATTTTGGTGAGGAAAACAGGATGACAAACTGCTTTTGCTGTAGAGAGAACAGGCCAGGATTCCAAGTTGTGTGTCTACCACCACTAAAGAGGAGCACACAGAAATCTGTGTCCCAACATTTCTATAATGAAATGAATTCTATAAATTCTATATGAATGAAATTCTATAATGAATGAAATTTCTATAATGAGCAAGAATAGACCCAAACATAAGTATGGGGTGCTTTGTCCTTTGGAAATCTGTCCCTCTTGTGGGTCCCACACTCAGAAATTCCAGCTATGAAGTTTGCCATTTGAAAAACCTTTGTAGAGGTGGGTGTGGAGCTGTGTGACAGCCCATACCTATGCTGTGGCTGGGCAAAAGAAGCTTTTTCTGCCTTTCCTGCATTGTCAGGAATCTTCCTTTTTACCCAGGTGTTGACTTTCCAAAGACATGTGGTGACTCTGCCTGGAAGATCTGCACCCATGTCTTGCTGATCCCAGCCAGATGAACACAAACCTTGCTGGGGCTGCAGAGAGGCCTGCAGGGTGTGATCACAAAGGAGCTGTTTCTCTACAAGAGTTGACTAAAAATAGGAAATTATGTGGACTGTCATGGCAGATTTTCAAATTCTACACAGTATTTTAATTTTATTTAAATCCTAGATCCCTAAGGAGGAAAGGATGGTGTGCTCATATGGGGTGGTGTGTTTGCATGTGTTTGTTTATCCATCCACATTGACTCCTACATGCTGCTTTTGGAGCCCCAAATGTCAGTAAAAAAATGACATTTTGATAGTGTTCTTGGAGTTTATGAAACTCTAAAATTGTGTGAAATATTCAGCTCAAAAGACAAAAAGTATTTCTATTAATAATCCCAGATTGACATCTGAGCTCACCCCTCAGCAGACTGCAGAGAATCCACACAGGGGGATGCAATAAATGCTCCAACCACAGAAGGAGTTTCAATCACAGCACATCCTTTATCAGGCACCAGAGAATCCAACCACAATGCAGAAATCCCCAGGAAACTACCCTGTGTTATTTCTGGGCCTAATAGAAAAACTCATCTGGGCTGTTTGTTTATTTGTGTGTTGGGTGTTTTTAAAATTTTATGGAGAAGCCGCAGGGCATGACATTTTAAATTAAGATGAGATTGCTATAGGAAATGGTGAGAAAGGTCACAGAAAGATCCCTCTCTTGGCAAAGAAAGGCCTTTAAAACCACGTCCAGGCTTTGCTCTGCTGAGCAGGGTGTTGAAGATGTGCTCAGTGGAGGCGTGGGAACGGGGAGCACTGTTCTGGGCAGCTTCTCAGGAGGGAATGGGAATCTTTGGGATTTTCATGTGGCCTGGCAGCACAGTGCTGTGCTCAGTTGCTGTGCTCCCTACCATGCTCCTTCTCCTAGGAGAGGGAATTGTGCTTTAGGCTGAAATAATACAGGATCCAAGGAGGCACCAGTCTTTCGTATGATATTGATAGTGGGAGTCATTGCACCAAACCTACAAAACAGCCAAAGCTAAGTTATTTTCTTTGTAATCAGAATAAATAGGCAAAAATAGAGTGATTTCTCCCCAGGAGAGGCTTCATCCTAAGACAGGTGGGGGCTCATCCTCTGGGGTGACTGCTTGTCATCAGGGACTTCACCAGTGCTCAGGGTGACAGGTTTAGATTTGGTCATCTCAGTTGTAGACACCCTGTTGAAGGCAGATGAACCCCACTCAAGCTGTCCTAGTCCACAGTGATGGCTTCCAAAAAGGTGTTTTAGTGCAGGGCTTTAGTCCAGCTCTAGCAACCAGCTCAGCCTGAGACTGAGATCAAAATGATGAGCAGACATTGCCACCAGCCACTTGCTGTGAGATCCCCATACTGCCCTGAAGCATCTGACAGGGCAGGATGCTCCTGGATGGACCTAAAACCTGAGCTGTCTCTGAAAATAAAGTGCAAATAACTTCTTGCATGGAAATTGTGTAAAGGGCAAGCAGCTGGTCCTGGGGGTGTGCTCTGAGGATTTTGTGTCCCTCTGCTCACTAAGGGAGGCTTCCAAGGGTTCTTGATGCTGCTATGAGCAGTTTAGCACTCTTCACAGTGATAGCAAGGACAGACATTGGAGATGAGAAAATTCTACCTGTAAGGGCTTTTCTGGTTCTGTTGACAATTAACAATGATAATTTTCTCTTTTTTCTTTTATTCTTTGCTCTCTGCTGATATTCTCAGCATGATGGGGAAGACGTTCCACTGCTACTAATTGAGCCCAGCTGATTCTTTCAAAGATTTTCTGCCTGGAATTAGAGCATTTTTCTTGTGATTACATTACAAGAACATGGCAGCCTCTAGTTTTCCTTCTGCCATTTCAATCTGTGGCTGTATATCCAAGCGTGGAGCTGTGTAACCATAAGTACATTCACTTTTTTTATGAATATTCTGTCTCAGTCTGTTTTCACTGTTTCTATTATTTCTGTGTGCTATAAAAGTTATGAAACTTGAAGGAAGAAGCCAGAAATGTGGCCAGTTCTAGGCAGAGATGTGTTTTCTACATGGGGACTGGGGTGTTGGAAAGACTGACACTTGTTTTTGTCATAAAAAATGCTTTTGCTCACTCCAGTCTGGCTCAGAAATACCTCCACGAGATCCTTGGCTGTTCCAAACACCCTTTTGCTACGCTCTCTTTATGCAATTGTTTATTTTATGGTGTCAACTACTTTGTATTGTTAGGACATCGTTGCAGGCCAATATTTTACTTGGCAAAACTCTTTGAGTCACAAGCTCAGTCCCTCAAAATTTCCTAGTGTGAGTGCTCAGCGAAACCAAAGCATGCTCTGACATCTGTGAGGGGCTTGTGGGTGAAAGAGGGGGATTAGCAAAGAGGTGATCTCAGCTGCTCGTGTTTTGCATGCAGCACATGGGGTAATTGAAGCACTATAAAGTGCTGCAAGAGGATGCTGGTGACTCCTCCCCAGTGCCTGCAGCTGGGAAGTGCTAAAGCACTCCACTCTCTGCTTTATTGGAGGCTGGAGACCAAAACTCAGCGGGAAATTTGGAATGAAGAATTCTCCCTCGTTGAATTGGTCGTCCCTGAGGGGTGACTGCACCCCACACCACAAGAGCCATCAGTGACAGAGAGGGTGGAGAGGGATCTGCTCTCGATGGGGTTTGGTCTGGTGGAGTTTCTTTTATTAAAAAGTACTGAAAATCTCATCTGAAATGGGATGTGTCAGGTCTCCTGACAGGTAGGGCTGTGTGTGCTGCAAATCTGGAGAGGGGATTTGCTGAATGCTGAGCTGGCTCAGTCTGGATGTCTTTGTCAATAGAGTTTGCTATTGTAGGAATGATCACTCTATTCTTACTGAAGCCTTGGCGTGTATCTTGGTTTTTGCTGTCAGTCTGGCTTCTGCTTGCTCTGGATGAGCCCTGTACCTATTGCTTTTCAGAGAAATCACCAGGTCCTGGTGACCTGGAGCAGAACCCCGTTGCAGTGAGCTGCAAGGTGGAGGACACAGCAATCCCGGCAGTCTAAACTCTCTTCTTCCCCAACAAGCTGCACTCCTCATGGTGCTCCTGCTTGTGGCAAACACAACTGGGCAAATCTCCTCCAGCTCCTCTGTTCCACAAGAGCTTCTTGCCCAGTAAATGTTGTTTTTTTCTGTCTTGCCAAACTGGTTCACCCCCAGCACTGATACCTGTGGTGGGAGCAGGTGCTGCTTCATCCTGGTTCAGGAGGAGCCCTGGCTGTAGGAGATCTCACAGGTGTAAAGGAACTTTCCCTGTGCTTGGAGGTTTGATTGGTGACACCAGTCAGCAGCAGGTGAGTCCTGATTGTAGGAACCAAGCACCAGAGCTCACAGCTCTGTTAGTCAGAAGCAGGATCTAAGCCTGGATTGCTGGAGCAGCAGAGAGTGGGTTGTTTCATCCCAGGAGAATTTTGTGGGTTATTTTGGCAGAGCACAATGGAAAAAACATGGACTGTGGCTGCCTTTGCAACTCTTGGCTTTGTGGATGACAAAGTTTGCCTTCTGGCCTGCCAGGCCTTTTTGCCTTCATTAGCACAAACTTATTTTGGAGACTTTATTTATTCTTTTTTCAGTTATTTTTTTATTTTTATTTTTACTTTCTTTCAGTCTCCTCTGGCTGGGCTTTGTCCCTGAAGCCCACACTGATGGGAGCATCCAGGAGATAAGAAAATGGTGAATTATGTTTCGCATCATCTATGGTTGGAATTTCAGTGCTGCAGGGTCAGTTTTAAATTATCCCTGGAGGGTTGGTTGTGTTTTATAAGCTGGATGGCTTGGCTTGCAGCCCTTTGATTTTTCCAAATAGTATAAATCTATAGACATTTGCCTTTGGCACAAAAAAGCTCCCCACTTCGAAGTCAAGAATAATTATTTTCCCAGAGACAAGGTCAGCAGCTGGATTCAAATAATGAGATGGAAAAAGTCACTCTTGTTGCTTTTCACATGATTTTTAATAAGTAATTTTCAAAAGTAACCTCAGTGCATCAGCATCTGCCCCTTGCTCCCATGGCAGCCCTGACAGGGTTCCCTAACCCAGCTACAGCTCCCAGTGTCCTCCACCAGGGCAGGAATTTCCTCTGAAGCTCCACCTGCAGCAACAAACACACAAAAAACCACAAGAAATGGTACACAGCCACTTTTCCCCTTGCCTAATAGTGACTGCTTCCCTAAGATTTTCCAAATTACTCTAAAAACTCACCATTTCCTTTTTTTAAACTTATTTTTTATGGTTAACTGGAACCAGTGTAGTTCACATCAACTGAAATCTTTCATTTACATTTTTACTTTTCCAGAAAGAAATACTCTTTGCAAGTAACTTGCACTGAAAATGCCAATTTAGGGATGGGTCCCTGGACAGCACTTTCCACCTGGCTCTGCTGGGAGGACGTGGGATGCAGGAGGGAAGTGCCCCACCAGTGGCCTGATGAGTGGTTTGGAGAAGAAAAATATACTCTGCATCTGTGCTGGACATGAGCTGTATCTAGCCTGATGTTCCCTCTTGAAGCTATTGAGTTTATTAAGGATTATTATTTCAGGCATTCTTTCCCCTGCTACTGAAAGCCCATTAAGATGGAAAACAAACCCTTCTCTCTTGGAGCACGTGGATAGTTTTGGTCTTTGGACCAACTTGTGTCAGAGTGACATAACCCAAAAAAACAGTAGGAGCCATTTGACTGAGGTTCTGCTGCCAGAAATATTGAAGGTTAAAATAATTCTTGGCAGGGCCTCCATCCCCTGTGGATCCCAGGTGTTGGACATGCAGATTCCAGCTCTGCCTTGGCCTCTGGTGTGTCTGTGAAGCAATTCATGGCAGAGAAGAGAAGGGTGAGGAGCTGTGGCTGAGGGGACAGGCTGGGCTGGGGCTCTGTGGCTCCCTGTGTGGATTTAGCTCTGTCCTTGTGGTGTTTTTCCTGGGCTGGAGTGGGAGGTGCCTTGGGCTGACGTTGGAATCCTGGATGCTGAGGATTTTAAACTTTCTGTGCTGAAAGGCACAGACTCACAAGAGAACGTTGCATTTGACCTGAGGCTGTGGAGAAGGCTTCCAAAATTGATTGACAGTACTGGGATTACAGGTGTGTAGTTGGTTAGAAGTGTGTAATATCACAGGGTGGAAAACTTATAGTTTGGGATTTTAGAATATAGAAGTAAATATGAAGCAGGATGGAGGTTTTAGGTTGTTCTTTATCTTCTTCCTCCTTCTTCATGGGTTTGGGTGGCATTTTGTAATTGGGCAGAAAAGTCCTCATTGTGGGCTCTTTGGGATCAGTTATTGGGTTAAAAGGGGAAATAATCCAGGTGTTATTTCTTAATTGGATAGTTTAGTCTTAAAAGACCTTGCAACAAGAGATAATGAGCCATTTTGTGCCTTGCTAATGAAAGGCTGCAGAACTCATGGTTCTGAGACTGTTTCACGGATGAGAAATATTCAACACCTGAGTCCCAACATGAACTACTGTCTCAAGTGCCTTCAATCTCCACCTAGATTATTTTCCCTTTTAACCCAATAAATGATTCCACAGAGCTCCTATTGGGGACTTTTCTGCCCAGTTACAAAATGCCACCCAAACCCATGAAGAAGAAGGAAGAAGAAGCATGAAGAAGAAACCCAGGATGACACCCTGTGCCCTCCATCTTGCTGCCATCCACAACACACTAAAAATCCCAAAACCTCAATTTCTCACCTAGTGATACACCTACACTACTCTCTATAATCTATTTCACACTTTTGTGGATTCCAGTCTGTCTTGAAGTCCAGGAAACTTTCTCCATGAATGAGGGTCAAAGTCAGTGCTCCCCTGGGGGTCAGGGCACCCCAGAGCAGACACAGAAATATTCCCAGTGCCCTGGGTTTCCACACCTGATCTTCAGCTCATGCTGAGAAGTTGGAGAGCTCAAAGCTGAAAGAGGAAACACAAGTTGGGTGATGGATACCCACGAGCCATGCAGTTGCCCTTGGGATCATCATCCACCCCAAATTCCCAGCTCAGCCCAGAGCCACCATCTCCAGTGGGGCAGGAGGATCAGATTTGGCGTTCTCCTAATCTGTTTCCACACTACCCTTTGGGCTGTTCAGTGTAATTCCTGGTATCAGCTGGGGAACCTCTGCCCATGAGAAGGAGGCTGACTCTCTCCCTGTCCATTTCTCCATTTCTGCACCTGGTGTTGTCATTCCTGCCTCTCCTGAGTGGGTGTTTAATAGCTCCCACTCGCATTTCACAGGCGCCCTGGGTGGATAAACAAGGTGAGGGCTGGTTTGGTCTGGCTCAGAGAGATGAGATGAACAAACCTTCCTGCACAGCTGACACCAGTCTCAGTCTCTGTGGCACCCATGGGTCATTCCCTACCCAGACACCCACAGAGTTTCACTATTTGTTTGAGTGCTGCAACAGCAAAGACTCCAGTAAATACTCAGCTCTCCCTCACCAGTCCTG
Source organism: Molothrus aeneus (assembly GCF_037042795.1). Classification (NCBI taxonomy): domain Eukaryota; kingdom Metazoa; phylum Chordata; class Aves; order Passeriformes; family Icteridae; genus Molothrus; species Molothrus aeneus. The sequence continues at coordinate 2,685,536 of NC_089670.1, read as the reverse complement.
AGCCCAGCAGGCATTGATGGGTTTATTTAAGAGGCTGAGCAGGATATGTATTTTCCACACAGTGACAAGGGTGTTGCCAGCTTTGTTCACTTCAGGCTGCCCAAGGTGTGCCTGTTTGTGGGTATGATCCAAGCAGGGCAAAGCCTTTTTTGCCTTACACAGTGTGTGTACACTTGGTGTGAGCTGTCCCTCTCTTTAAGCCTCAGGAATTGGCAACATTTCTTGGGAAACCTAAAGTTAGTACCAAGTTTCTCTCTTGTGGATGGTCACTTCTGATTTCCCTAAGCTTTTTACCCTTGTTGGAGAGACAGAAGTGCAGGTACAGCTCCGTGGTAGGCCACAGCTTCAGAGGAGTTTTGAAGAGAGAGAACTGCAAAACCTCAGCCCTGATGAAGCCAGACTGGCTTCAGGCAGTGCCTGTGGGTTCTGGTGTGTGGGTACAGAGCACCCCTTCCAGCAGGCAGAGTGCAGCATGTGGGGGAACCGTGGTGGGAGGAGAGGAGGTAGGGCTGGGGAGAGCTGGGCTGCAGCAGCAAACCATGGCAGGGCTCCAAACTCTTCAATAAAGTCCAAACTCTACAATAAAGTGAATAAAAACAAAGCTAATTGTGGGAAGGAGATGCAGATTAATAGAAAGATACTTTAGCAGACAGAGATTGGCCCAAGAATGGGGTAAATCAGGTGGGTCTCCCATCACTAAAGCCTGGATTAAATACAGGACCTGGGATTTGGTGTACAGGGGAGGCTTCTGGTCAGGCCTGAGGCATCTTGGGGTTACCAGACAGAAGAAGCCTGTTTCAAGCTATGGATTCTCAGAGATGCCAGGATCCCTTGCATTGAGTTATCAGAAACAAACAGTTCTCTGAGCAGTATTCAATGTAATGTCAGATATGATATCAGTATCTCTTTGAAATAAAATTTGATTTTATTTTTAGTGGTTTTTTTCTCCTCTGTGCTGTCAGTGCTGAAGCTTGTAGGACCAATTTTTCTGTCCACTGGTACAAATTTAAGTTTACATTCTGGTAAATCTTCTCTTCTGCTCATAGGACCACCTCTTCCACCCTCATAAACACTGAAATACATTTTCCTATGACAGAAAAGACCAAAGAGCTGTTGAAGAGGCAAACACTGGACTGGAACAACAGGAAGAAATGGTGCCACTCAGAATTAAGCCCAACTTTGTTTGGTATTTTGGCCCCATGCAAATGAGTGGTAAAATTTGCATCAGCTTGGGCTGAGATAAGCCTTAATCCATTATAGATTGTAACTCTGCTGCTGGTATTGTGAGTAGTGTGGGTATGGGTTTCTGGGCCTCAGGCAAGTCTGGCTGGGGCTTGGATCACAGCTGCCTCACTGAAGCCAGTTGCAAAAGTCGTGTTGACTTTAATGTGACCAGGTTTGGGCCCTGCAGCAAGCCTGGCCTTTTAGTCAGCCGAGATCAAGTGTGATATTAATTTAATACCTGATGAATCACCTTGTAGGATCTAATTTTTCCCATTGCAGGGAAAAGGGTGTACTTGACAACCCAATATGATCCCTCCCTCTTTAACTGCTAATCCAACTAAATCTTCTGGCAGCAGACATCTGAAAAACACTGGAAACTGCCATCCCACAAACGTGGCGATGTGCTGTAAAAATAGCTTTATGCTGAAATGCTATTTCATTACAGCAGTTGCTATAGTTTCTGGATCTGGCAGAGATTCCTTCCCCATAAACCCTGACTTTAAAGGGGGGTGTTGCAAGTCAGCTGTTGTGATTCCCATTAGGCTGAAACTTGGCACCGAGTCCATCTGTAGGTTAAACTCATCCCCTGCAGGTCTTCTGAGCCTTCTCAAAGTGTTTGTGTGTGACTTGTGCACAGCAGAAATACCAGCCCAGGTTCACTGGCTGCTCTGAAAGGCTCATTTCTGGGTTCCTGAGGGGCAGGAGCAGCCCTAAGAGCAGCCAAGGCCAGGAGAGACTCAGTGTAGGCAGAGCCATGTCAGATGAAATACCACGGTGAAGGTCAACTCCATTATTACTGTCTCTCTCTGCTTTATGTATTATACCTCAGTCCTTCCAAGGTGACAAAGGAGAAAATGAGAAAACCCACGTGTTGCTGGCTCTCTGCTTCTCTGCACAGCCTCCATCTGTCCTGAGCTGTGAGATGTGCAAGCTGCAGGGAAAGGTGAGAGCCAAGGAGGCCTTTCCCAGCCAGGTCTCAGCTCGCTTTGAGCCCCAGAGCAGCAGGAGAGCAGGTGGGTGCAGAGAAATTCCCCACAGACACCCCAGCAATGCCAGGGAGAAGCTCAGAATGAAGCATTGGTGCACCTTCCACCTCCCATGAGCTTGCAGAGGACCAGTGCTGGCCTTTCTATGGAAGGCAGATGTTCTCTTGGGGCTTATTCAGGAGGACAAGACAGCCAAACTGTTCATCTCCTGTCAGCAGTTGTGCACTTTTAGTTAGCAAGAGCCAAGTAAGGGGTTTGTGGGGTTTTCAGTTAGCAGGAAGCAAGTCACCACTAGAAATGTTCCACCTGGAGGCCAGTGCTTCTCCTGAAGGTGAAGAGATGTCAGTGCACAATGTCAGGTGAACTAAAACCTGGGAGGGAATGATTTGTTTGGAGTCACTGTAGCAGAAAATGCAGTTGTTTGGGTTATGACTTGTTGCTGTTTGTTTGGGTCCTGAACACAGCCTTGCTCATTGTCACACCAAGGATCAGGGGCTGCAGAAAGCTGCTGGTGATGGAGGGGGTGGGCACCATCCCTTAGGGGGTGTGCATCCACATACAGCTTTGGGAATCCCCAGCCTGGAGGGGCTCTGCCATGTCAGAGCTGCAGGGAAGGCAAGGGGCAGGAATATCTTTAAAAAATATCAAATAAATAAAGAAATAATCCTTTCCATCCCCCGGTGCCTCTGATCCCACATTGTGTCAATGCTCAGGAGCCACCCACGTGGTAAGGGCAGTGCTGTGGGTTCCTGTGGCCCCATTGCAGGCAGGTCACTCCACAGGATTCTCTTTGATGTTTAGGCAAGGTCTGGATATTTCTCTTTTCTTTACTTCTCCCCTTGGAGGGACAAAGGCAGTGGTGTTGTCTCAGAGCCAGCTGTGCTCTATGCAAACCAGATGCCCATCACAGGCAGCTGTCAGGTGTTGCTGCCCCTGGCTGGCTTGTGCCATGAGGGAGCTGTGCTTGGGAGGTCAGTTTGGGAAAGCTGAAGCTCTGCTCCAGGCCAGTGCTCATGCCATGGCAGCACCACGTGCTTGCCAAGGCACAGAGGCTCCACAAGAGCCACGTTTCTGCAGCATCTCCCAAAGCTCCTCGGGTGGGACCCACCTGGGCCTGCTGTGTCCGTGTTCTGCTGCCTGGGGGAACAGATGCTTTCAGGAGAAGGGAGTGCAAGGATAAGTTGGTGAGGGAAATGTGAGATGGCCTATGGAAATCCCTTGCTCCTGCAGAGCCCTGAGCAGGCAGGGGACAGGAGGTGCCTTCCTCTCCCTCCTAAGCCAGGGTTTGCTTATGAAAAATGAACCACACGCTCCAGTCCTTGCCACCAACGCCTTTCCTTGCGGCTTTCTGTGTGCTGCAGTTGCATTTTGCAGACATCTGGATTCAATAATCCTGCTGATACAGCCCATAAAATTAGAAACCGAACACTGTGGAAGGCAGAGGTCAGTGAGTGATTCATCCTGATATAATGTGCTGGGGCTGGAGCGCTCCATGACTCAGGATGGGCTCTGCAGGACCCTGGGGTGCAGCGGGGCAGCCCCCTGCCCACGGCTCCCTGTGCTCTGTCAGGAGAGCTGGGAAAGCAGGGGGAGGCATTGCTTGCCTCCGGCATTTCCTTGACCTCAGAGGGAGAGACCTGGCACCTCCCGCCCCCAGAATCTCTGCGGCTTCCAGAGGAAGTGCTGTGCATCCCCTTATTGGGGGGAGAATCAAGGACTTGGAAGAATTGGGCTCATTTCCTCTGCACAAACTTCTTGTGTAACTACAGACAAACCCCTGCTTTCCTTTCTGGCTACAGACCCAAACTTGAGCCTGTTGAAAGTCCTGTTGAGTGTGGAGAAGCTCCATGTGTGCCTTGGCTTACCCCAGCAGAATGCTGGGCAGTGAGGCTGAGCTGCTCTTCCCTTTCCTTGCAATGCTCTCCAAGCATCTGAGCCCCATCTCTGAGGAGGAGGAGGAGGAGGAGGAGGTGGCTGCAGTGTCCCCAGGCTGGACAAGGCCCTGGCTGGAGCCAGGTTCTGCCTGATGGTCTCCTCCAGCAGCTGGCACTGGTGCCCAGAGCCCTGAGCCTTGGGTGGATGGTTCCACCACCCAAACTCCTTCCTGCCCCAGTGGCTCTGGATCACCAGAGTCTCTGGCCACGTGTGGGGAAGTGAGAGGTCTGATTCTCTCTTTGCAGCACCCTGTGACTCCTGTCTCTGTCTGATGTTTTGTTCTGAAATGTGCCAGTGCCAAGCTTGAGCAGGGACCAAGAGATGGGTGTGGCGTAGAGGGAGGTTAAAACTCATGCTTTAACATATTAAATAGATAATATATTAAAATAGAGAATGGAAGCAGAGAGAAGGAGATGGGAGAGATCAGAGTGCAGAGAATAGATTTGATGCTGTACTGCTTGCAGAAATTCAGCAAGCCCATGGACACCCTCCTGCTGCAAGCACAGCTGTGCCTGCTGGATGGTGTGAGCTCATCACCTGGGATTCCCCTCCTGATTTCTGAGCCTCAGTGGTGTTTGTCCACTTTGGTTCTCTCTGCAGCCAGGAGAGACAGAAACTGTCATATTTTCATGGTGACAGCATGCAACTTGCTGTCTCCAGAGAGCAAAGCACAGCCAGAGGGATGAAGGACTGTTTTCATCATCCTGCATGCGGGCAGTGACTCACACAGGGACGCTGGATGATGAGGGAGGGATTTCAAAGTCAGGAGGAGAGCCCAAGGCTGAATCCTGCTGGCAGCCCTTACCTGCAGGGCTGCACAGACTCTGGGATGGTGTTTGCTACAGCAAGATGTCCCCTGTGACCTAGGATGGAAGTGGGCTGTGACCCACATGGTGACTGGGCTCTTGTAGGACGTGCAGGTCAGAGCAAGGACTGGAGTCTGGGCTGGTGGCAGCAGCAAGAGGGTGGTGATGTCACACCAGCTCAGACTGGGGAGGTGCACTGGCCAAACTGGGAAGCTGGGCCTGGATTGGTAGCACTGCTTTGGTTCTTACAGAACTCTGCAGGACCCAGTCTAGGTGAGAGGTTTTTTATAACATTGGTTTTATCATAATGATTCTCAGAATTTTCACTCCTCAATGCATTGAGACCCCTGGTCCTGTTGGCCTGAAACCATATTTTCCTGCTACTCTGCAGTGAAGATGATAATCTCTGGAGCCACTTCCTGGGCAATTTTAGGGTGAATAATATCTGTGGTTCCCTTGTGTTTGCACAAGTATTTACATCTGCAATCATATAGAGAAACTCTCAGCCCCTGGTACTGCAGAGAAGCATCTTACACTGCCAAGAGCTGACATGTCAAAGATTTTCCTGCCCCCAGACCTTCAGCTGGGGTGAAGCTGTTAATCTCCTCTCCTGAGACACACCCCTTGTGCTAAATCCTTGCCTTGCTAGGAGGGAGCTTGCTTACAACCTGCAGGGTTTAGAGCTACCCGGGGGCTGTGGAATGGGGTTCTGCACCTCTTGTCCCTCCTCAGGGCTCTCAGGGGAGGAGGCACAAGGCACATTGCCTGGGGGCTGCCTTCCCCAATGTATTTTTTGTGGAAATGGAGCCTTGTGGCACTGCATGAGCACAGCTGGAGCAGGGGATAATGTGATCCAGGAGGTGGTCACCTCCAGCCTGCAGGATCCATCTGGTGTGAAGTCCTGGGCATCATCCTCACCATCATTTTCACTGTTGGTGGTGGGAGGGGGATTCACAGAATTCCCAGAATCACTGGGTTGGAAGAGACCTCAAAGACCATCGAGTCCAACCCAGCCCCAACACCTCAACAAAACCCTGGCACCCAGTGCCACATCCAGGCTTTGTTAAACACACCCAGGGATGGGGACTCCACCACCTCCCTGGGCAGCCATTCCAGAACTTTATCACCCTTTCTGTAAAACACTTTTTCCTCATATCCAACCTGTATTTCCCTTGGTGCAGCTTGAGGCTGTGTGCTCTGGTTGTGTCAGTGCTGCCTGGAGAAAGAGCCCAGCCCCAGCTGAGCACAGGCCCCTTTCAGGAGCTGCAGAGAGTGATGAGGGCACCCCTGAGTCTCCTTTTCTCCAGGCTGAGCACCCCCAGCTCCCTCTTTAAGGTTGTCTACAGAAGTGTCATCATCCAGTGCTGGATAAATGAGTTGCCAGGAGAATGTTTTCCCATGAGGCTCCAGGCTGGACTCAGTAGATTGAGCTGGGCTCTGAAGGCAGAGAGAATCCTTCGGCTTCAGCTGATGATGGAATTTAATGCTGGATTAGCAGGTGCTGCACTAGGCCAGACCTCAGCCAGGAGAGTGTGAAGTTTGGCTGCCTGAAGTGCTGCCAGTGTGTGCCCAGGAGCTTCCCTGTGCTGCCAGCTCAGCTTCCAGGGACACCTCTCCATCACTTCCCCACCCTGTGCAGATCTTGCTCCTTCTGAGGTGACTCTTAGTCCCATCTAACTTTGCTGAAGGAAAACTGATATTCCCTGAGGAGGCACAGGCAGGATCAAAGAGGAGCAAGATCTTTATTCTGGAAGGTTTGGCTGGATTAGGCTCAGCTTTTATAAATATGCAGATCAAGTACCATGACCTACATTTCACTTCAAGGATATTTTATTAACTTTATTTTTTTGACTTGTCATGGCTTGAGTGTGGCTTGGCTGAATGGCTTCAGTCTGTTAACAGCCTTGGCCTTGACATCAGCTTGTGCTGTTAAGTAATTTGCAATTTGTTTCTTTAATTACAAATGCTCTTATTTTTCATATTGTCACAGTCTGCATGGCAGATACAGATTTTAAAAAACCACGTGCCTCAGCCATGAGGGATTTGTAGAAGCTGTGGCTCAGCTGGGAGTGCAGGCATGGGCCACACAGCCATCAGGACATCTGCAGGCAGAGGACAGGCACTCACTGGGAACACCAAAGAGAAAAGTGGGGTGCAGAGCTCTCAGCAAGAGGATGGAAGCCCAGTACTGCTGAAAAATCACATCCAAGGAGTCCCAAATGATGCAGCCACAGTTGTGAGCTGCAGATGAAGAAACCCCGTGTTTATCTCTCCTCAGCAGTTTCTGCTCTGCAATGAAAGCTGTGAATGTTTTGGAACCTCCAGAGCCATGAGGAGGCTGAGGCACCTTTGCAGGGAGATGTCTGAGGAGGAAACGCCCAGCCAAGGAGGAAAAACAAATTAAATAAAAGCTCTTGCTGTTTTCCTAATTGTTGCTGTTTCAAGTCAAAACACAAACAAAGAAACCTCAGAGGAGTTCACGGTGGGACAGGAGCTGTTTGCTGTGCTGGAGCCCTGGCTGGTTCCAGTAATGCTGCTCTCAGCACTGGGGCTGCTGCTGGTGCTTTTGGGGAGAACAAATGGGAGAGGCAAGCACTGAACCAAAAGACTGGGCTGGCAGCTCAGTGGGCTGGAGAGGCCATGGAGCCCTGGCCCTGAAGAACTCGGCCACAGAGGGAAGGAGAAGTTAATTAGATGGAATAAATCATGTCCCAGAGTGTGCTGGAATTGGGGCTCAGCAGAGCTGTGGTGGGTGAGGGCAGCTGTGCATGGGGGCACACAGCAGGCAGGGCACCCTTGTCTGGCCACACTGTCCCAGAATTGGGGCTGAGTATGGGATGACCCCCTGGCACCAGGGACATGTTCAGCAGAGCCAGTGGGAGGCTTTAGGCAGTGCAGGTTTAGCCTCAAGGTAAGAGGAAAATGTTGGGATATTTGGCAGGTCCAGCTGCCCTTCTCCTGCTGCACTTTTTTGCCTCAGCACCAACCCCTAGCAGGGGACATTGTCAGGGTGGTGGCTCAGGCATGACACGGGGCACTGGAGCACCTCTGCTCTGGAGACAGGGCTGGGAGAGCTGGGGGTATTCAGCCTGGAGAAGAGAAGGCTCCAGGGAGACCTAAGGTGCTGAAGGAGCTCCAGGAGAGCTGGAGAAGAACTTTGGACAAGGGATGGAAGGACAGGACAAAGGGGAATGACTTCAAACTGACAGAGGGCAGGGTTAGATGGGGTATTGGGAAGAAATTCTTCCCCAAGAAGGTGGGGAGGCCCTGGCACAGGTTGTCCAGAGAAGCTGTGGCTGCCCCATCCCTGGAAGTGTTCAAGACCAGGCTGGATGGAACTTGGAGCAACCTGGGCCAGTGGAAGGTGTCCCTGTCCATGGCAGGGAGTTTCAAGAAGATAATCTTTAAGGTTCCTTCCAACCCAAACCATTCTGTGACCCTGTGCCATGCAGGCACTGTGTGGCTGAGCCCAAGGGCTGCCTGCAGGCTGGCTCCTCCATGGGCACTGGGCATTCTGCTTTCATGTCCTGGTCCAGTCCCATGGAGCAGCCTGGGTGTGGAGCACAGCAGGAGCTCCTTTATCCTGCTCTGGCTCTGCCTGGCCAAACCACACATGCTCCAAAGCAGTGCAACTCTGATCTGAATAAATAAAAAGCTCTTCCAATTCCCCCCATCCCTCCCTTGCCTCACCCCCAGCTCTGAAAGAAAAAGGAGAGTTCAGGAGTTTCACACAGCATCCAGTTTCAGGCAAATGTTTTCTGTAAAGCTAATTGAAAGTGTTCCTCTGTGCTGTTCCCACTCACACGAGGCTGTGGTGATGTTCCTGTGCACCCCTGCTCTGGGACTCAGTGGCCACAGTCCAGCACACGCTGCTGAGAAAGGTCCTGAGTGATTACAGCAGGAGCTGGCAGGTTTTGTCAGATCCTCATAAACTCCTGGAGCTTTACAGCAACTGCCCAGCCCCAGAGAGCCGCCATGCCAAAGAATTTATGATGCAAATCTATGTCCCAGACTTGTCAGAGGTCAGCACCAAAAGGCTCAAATCAAAGGATTTGCATTGCATGAGCTGAGAGGGATGTGTGGCTCCCTGTTTTCAGCGAAGTCTCTCTCCCTTATCTCTCTCATCTTTGATGCTCCCCTGGCTCAGCAAGGCCCTGAGAGTGCCCAGGCTGGGAGCCACCTCCAGGGACCTGCACTGGAGACAGTGCAAAAGGCAGTGGCTGATGTCTGCATGTCCCCAAGGGTCCCTGGGCTGTTTGGATGGGCTGGATGTGTCCATAGGCAGCTGATGGCCCCCCCTGCCCCATGCCCTGCCTCCCCTGGTGCCAGGTTTGGGCACACACAGGGGCTGTGGCAGGAGCAAGGCTCCGTGCAAAGGCTCAGGTTTAGGGGCTGGGCATTGACTTTTGGTGAATTACCTTCATATTCTTAGTTTTCATGAATTACCTTCATATTCTTAGTTTTCATGAGTGTCACAAAGAGAGAGCCTGGAAAAACGCCCAAACACACCAGAAAGGAATCTAATTTCTTTTCGAGGGAGTTGCTGCAGAAAAACATTTGGGTTATTTGCTAAGCTTTAATAATGATACTTTACATTTGCATTGCAGCTTCCACCTAAGGGCATCTTGGCACAGCCAGTAATTAAACCTCCAAGTCCTTGTGAGGGAGACAAAGCCCTTTTCTAACATTTGACAGACAGCTAAACTTGGGGCCAGGGTCAGATTAAGTGGCATGCTCAGAGATGTACATTGAGTGTGCAGCAAATCCAAAATCAAACAAGAGCCTTGCTCAGCCCAAGGACACGTTTGGGATTCTGCTCCCTCTGCTCTGCTCCAGTTGGCTTTTGTAAGCCTCTGTGGTTTGATGGCAGTTCAGAGACATCCCTTCTTGGGATTAAATGCAGGAAGGTCTTTTGTCGGATTTAGGCAACAAGGCGAGCTAATTGCAAATTCAATTTTGGTTTAGAAATTGAAGCTCAGTCTCCATCACCTTAGCAGCCACTGAGTTATCTCTCAGGACTTTGCTCCAGCACTAAATTCATTTCAGGTCTGTTTTCTTTAGAGCTTTATGGTCAGTAATTAATGGTATAATTACACATCGACATAATGACGCCTCCTGACACGGCAAAGCTCAGGGGCAGGGCACTGAGTGTGGCTCATTGTTTGCTCCTGTTTCTTTATTTTGGAGGGTGAAAGCAGGCAGCTCTGGGCTCTGACAGTCCAACTCCAGTGGGGAAAACCCTTCTGCACCAACACTGTGTCCAAAGGCACCAGCAGCCCACAGAAACCCACATGTTCCTTTGCTGTGCTAGAGAGTGTCCTGTCATTTCTTACGGCTCACTGGGAAAATCCTGCATGGGGCAAACCAGGGGGAATCCAGCACACCTGGACTGGGGGCAGAGCTGCTTGAGCTGAAGGAGTTTTCTCTGTGCCTCTGGGTTCTTCCTGGGGTTTGCAAGTTTTCCCTCCATGCAGTGTCTTGGCTGAACAGAGATCTGGGTGCTGGGTGCTCTCAGGAGGTTCCAGGGTGCAGGTACAGACAAGCAGGGGCATGTGAAGGACTCTCAGGGCTCTCCTTCCAGCCAGGAGCTGCACTTGGTCATAGTTTCACTGCAGTGGTGCTGCTGGCACCTGGACCTGGATCTGCTCTCTGGTGCTCTTCAATTTCCCCATCAGGAAATGGGAACATCCATGGTGAGGACAGATCTCCTCACCCTGGATTATGGGGGACAGGCAGACCCCAGGGACACCTGGTGCAGTTATTTTAGGGTTTATTCCTGCTCAGGGTGACACTTAAACTCTGGGGTATTTCCTCTGCTTTCAAGTCATGCCATCCCTGTCTGGCCCTGCACATGGCCACCAGTGCCCCCTGAGCCCTGCCAACCATCAGGACACAGCCAGGCTGGAGGAACACTGGTTTCCCATGGCTCAGACCTTGGCTGCTCTTCCATCCCCATCTACTGGCCAGCCTGGAAAAGAGCTGCTGGGGAAATTCCACGTGGCTGCTCAGCTTGTGGCTGGGCATGCTGGGTCCTGGTGCCATCCCTGCTTGGATGGTGGGACCAGCGGTGGATTTGTCTATGAGGAGAAGGCAGTTCACTCTGATTTTTGGTGGGATTTTGCAAGACCCTGTGAAGTCTGTATGCAGAGAGGGAAATTACTTTTCCCTCAGCTGAGCGCTCAGCTCTCAGCTCTGATCAATGTTGGGTCTCTAACTCTCTCTGGGAGTTTCCTGTCCTCTTTCCTGTGCTGAGTTTTAGAGGAGAAAGTAATGCTAGACGGTCAGGAGTGGGACAGCATCCCCACTGCCCTGGCTCATGGTGAACTCTACACACCTTTGGTCAAATTCTCTGCTTTCTCTGTAGTTTTTTCCCCTCCCCAGGAGTGTGCCCATACCCCCACAGTCCCCCAGGGTAGCTGTGCTGGGTTTTCTCTGCCACCCCAGCAGGATGGGGAGCCCTGCATACCAAACCCGGGGTGAGGGTGTGTTTGTGTGAGCTCCAGCAGTGGCGGGGAATCACCTCTGAGGCTGTGGTGAGTCCCCAGGTACAGGCTGTCTGTCTGTCCCTGATCTCTAAATGCACACTGAGACTGACTGCCAGTTCTGTAACACAGCCTATCCTTACAATTATCTGTGATCCCCAGTGATACGAGACATTTAATCTGTGTCTCCTGACTTCTTGTCAGATTAATTACCATCAGCAGGAGTGTTTTCTGCTGTTTTCTGCTGTTTTCGGGGGAATCCAGTCATGGGAAAGTGGAGGAACAGCTCTGCTTATTTCAGCAGGGCTGGGAGGAGGACGGAGGGCACTGAGGGTCCTGTGGTGCTGCAGTGGGGCTCCTGCATGACCTGGGCTGGTGACCTTAGAGATCTTTTCCATGCTGATTCTATGGCCCCATGGCTTTGCAGGCAATGTTAGTGGCATAAAAATAATATTAAAAATATTCTGTGGAGTAGAAAGAGCTGGAAAAAAAAAATTGACACCTGATGCTGTTCTTCTCCCTTGTCTGAAATCCAATAGCTGAGCTCTGGGAACAGGCATGTCCATGCTATTACAGCTCAGACACTCCCAGCCCTTGTCTTGAACAGAAACTGGGAGGAAATTATCTTTCTAGAGCTCTGAAATGTTTTTGTGAGCTTATTGAAGCAGCAGGTATGGCTCTGCCATCTCACCCTGGGACCACAGCTCACGGCTCTGTTCCACCCTCCTGTAGTGGGGAGAACAGATGAAAATATCAAAACCCACATGGCATTAAGGCATTGTGTTAAAAGGCAGCGTTATAAAAACCTAAATGCTGCAGGAAAGCCTAATTTTGTAACATCCAAAGCTGTCTGATTTGCAGACACATCTCCTTGTGTGCAGGGGCTCCCCCGGTGCCGGTGCGGAGCCCTCAGGGCTCGGCCCGGGCAGGCCCCGGCCTGGGCCAGCAGGGACGGCGCGGGGGGAGAGGGGGAAAGGGAACGGGAAAAAGCGTCTGGAGAACGGCACGAGGCTCTTCCCTCTTCCCTCTGTGGGCAGTGATAAATTTGGCAGCTGCTGCAGGGACTGCGTGGGCTGTTTTCGTGTGTGTGCGACCCTCGCTGGTTTCTCAGGCTGCGGCCCCCTCCGAACGCGACCTAAGGGGTGGAAACCTAATCCTGTGTGTGGGCGGAGAGCCCATCCCGAGCGCTTTTGGGATGGCCGGGTTTATCCTCGGTAAATCCAAACGGATGCTGAGCAGGGAGAGCCCATCCCGAGCTTTTGGGATGGCCGGGTTTATCCTCGGTAAATCCAAACGGATGCTGAGCAGGGAGAGCCCATCCCGAGCTTTTGGGATGGCCGGGTTTATCCTCGGTAAATCCAAACGGATGCTGAGCAGGGAGAGCCCATCCCGAGCTTTTGGGATGGCCGGGTTTATCCTTGGTAAATCCAAATGGGTGCTCAGCAGGGAGAGCCCATCCCGAGCACTTTTGGGGTTGCCGGGTTTATCCTCAGGAAATCCAAACGGGTGCTCCACAGTGGGGAATGCTTGTAGTACACATCAGGGATCCGGGCAAGAAAAGCAGAGAAAGGAGGGAGATGCTGAGGCTGTGGGGAGCAGCAAGCAGAGATGCCAAGCCCTGCTTCTCCCACATCTGATCAGGAACCCGACGTGCTCTGACCCAACAGCAGCAGGGGCTCTTCGCTGTCTGGGGTCTGTGTACAAATCACAAACAGGACAGGACTGTTGGGAATGTGCCTTGAGCTGGTTTATTTTCCAGCATCAGTCTCATTCCATGGCTATGACAATGGGAAGATGCCAGCAGCTCACATCCCAGGCAGCAGACTAAGAACTTAATGTTACAACTTACTTTATAAGTTTTTTGACCAATCACCCAAAGCAAAAGCACATTGACAGTAGTTCCATCCAACCACAAAAAGGTTAAAACAATGCTTGCTTATTTCAAATACAATACCTGCTTGTGAGCCTTAAAACACAATGCACAGAGCTCCATTATTAAGCTTAGAACTTCTTAATATCTCACTAGATAAACTTTTCTGCAGCTTAGGGAGTTATTCTAGACAAGTGTTAATACACAGACCATTGTTCTATTTGTCCTTACTTTTCTACTTACATAATTTTTCTGCTGACCAATCTCATGGCTGCTGCTTAGCTCCAATCACAGTTCTGCTGTCTCTGAGGCTGCCTTTTGCAGCTTTCCCCAAACCCTCTGATTTTATGGATTCCCTCAAGGCTCATCATTTGCACCGGTGTCACCCCATGCCCTGGCAAATGACACTTTCTCTGCTGTGGGTTGGGAGGGTGCTGTGATGATGTGCTGGTGTTCACCACCTCCTCCTCCCCACTGGCTGTAGCCAAGGGATAGCCTGGAGAAAAGGAGACTCAGGGCTGCCCTCATCACTCTCACAGCTCCTGAAAGGGGCCTGTGCTCAGCTGGGGCTGGGCTCTTTCTCCAGCAGCACTGACACAACCAGAGCACACAGCCCCGAGCTGCACCAAGGGAAATACAGGTTGGATATCAGGAAAAAAGTGTTTTACAGAAAGGGTGATAAAGTTCTGGAATGGCTGCCCAGGGAGGTGGTGGAGTCCCCATCCCTGGGTGTGTTTAACAAAGCCTGGATGTGGCACTGGGTGCCAGGGTTTAGTTGAAGTGTCAGGGAACAGGTTGGGCTTCATGATCTTGAAGGTCTCTTCCAACCTTGTGATTCTGTGACTTCATGATCTTTGAGGTCTTTTCCAACCCAGTGATTCCGTGAATTCTGTGGATTCTGTGAAGTATGGATGCAATGCCTCCAGCCAGCAGCATCACTTGGGATAGAAAACCCCCTTGTGGGCTCATCCCTGTGCTGTGCATAGCAGACCATAGCTGCAGGCAGCTCTGGGTGGATGTGTTGGAGAGGATAGACTGCAGCTCACAAAAGATAACCCTAAATTCACTCTTTTCTTAAGGCAGAGTCTCCCTTGAACAAATCCATGAAGATGCTGAGGGGGGAACAGCTAACTCTGCATGGAGTGCAGGAAATGCCTGCCTGGGAAGCTCTTGAGTTCAGTGGTGTGGTTGGAGGCACTTTGTTCTTTTCCAAAAACTAGATAAAATCTAAGGTATTTTCCCAGAAAAATCTCAGTGTCTTTGCCCTCTCCCTGACAGAAGCTGCAGAGCAGAAGTGCATTTGGGGCCCCATGGGCTTTTCCCATGGAGCGCTTGGCTTGTTAAAATATTTGACATCAGAGTTCTTTATTACCTGCAATAAAAAGCCTCTGCTAATCTTTAACATGCAGTGTGTCAGAGAAAATGGATTGCATTAAAAACCTGTTTATGGGAGTGTTACTAAAACTTGTAAAAAGGAGTAAAAGTGAATGATGACTGAAAAACTTCACTTTGTAACAGCAAAGGTGCTGCCCAGCCAGGCCGTGCCCAGTGTAGTCCAGACCTGAACCCAAGGCTCAGTGCAAGGAGGAACTAGCACCTCTCCCCCTCTCCCCCTTTGATTGCCAGAGATTCCCAAGCCTGCTGCTTTGCTCCCCAGCAGTCTTAACTCAAAACTTCTTCAGCAAACCACCCCCAAGACATGTCTGTGTTGAAGAGCACAGCATGTCTGGGGGCATGACTCGAGCTCCAGCACTGCCCTGTCCCTCTGACACTTGGGTTCAGCATTTTTTGACATCTTTCCCTCTTTTATGTAGTTTGGAGAAGTTTGAATGTTACAAAATTGTGCTTTCCTGCAGCATTTAGGTTTTTATAATGCTGCCTTTAACACAATGCCTTAATGCCTTGTGGGTTTTGATATTTTCATCTGTTCTCCCCACTACAGGAGGGTGGAACAGAGCCGTGGGCTGTGGTCCCAGGGTGAGATGGCAGAGCCATACCTGCTGCTTCAATAAGCTCACAAAAACATTTCAGAGCTCTAGAAAGATAATTTCCTCCCAGTTTCTGTTCAAGACAAGGTCTGGGAGTGTCTGAGCTGTAATAGCATGGACATGCCTGTTCCCAGAGCTCAGCTATTGGATTTCAGACAAGGGAGAAGAACAGCATCAGGTGTCAAATTTTTTTTTTCCAGCTCTTTCTACTCCACAAAATATTTTTAATATTATTTTTATTGCATTGTAGATAAACAGCAAATGGATGGGTTCCCATGAGAATCAGGGTCTATCCACCATTCACATCAATTTAGCCAAAGGGAAAGTACAGTTGCATGAGAGACTTCAGTTCTTTAGGGCTGAAATTTCCCCTCTTTTTATGATTTCATTATATTTACCAAAGCTGGTTCACATTAAGCCATGAAGCCAGTGCTGCATTACCCCATGGCTGGGGGGAGGAATGGGAAAGGGTTATTCCAACAATATTATCACCCCAACTGCTGCTGACAGCAGCTCTCAGCAGGGCAGGGACGTTGAGGGGGCTGCAGGACCCTCTTCTGCATGATTGTATAGTGGGATCAACGTGTCCTTGCTTTCCCCAATGCTTTGATCTGCAAGAGGCTGTTTGAAGTGGTCCAAAGCAGCATGTTTATGGCAGCATTGCTCTGCCCTAGGCTTGGGAGATGCACCATGGCTCTGTGTGCCACCAGCCCTGGAGAAAAATGCACCATGGCTCTGTGTGTGCCATCAGGCCTGGAGAAAAATGCACCATGGCTCTGTGTGTGCCATTAGGCCTGGAGAAAATTGAGCCATGGCTGTGTGTGTGTGCCATCAGCCCTGGATAAAAATGAATCATGGCTGTGTGTGTGCCATCAGCCCTGGAGAAAAATGCACCATGGCTTTGTGTGTGCCATTAGACCTGGAGAAAAATGCACCATGGCTGTGTGTGTGCCATCAGGCCTGGAGAAAAATGAGCCATGGCTGTGTGTGTGCCATTAGACCTGGATAAAAATGAACCATGGCTCTGTGTGTGCCATCAGCCCTGGATAAAAATGCACCATGGCTCTGTGTGTGTGCCATCAGGCCTGGAGAAAAATGAGCCATGGCTCTTTGTGCCATCAGGCCTGGAGAAAAATGCACCATGGCTCTGTGTGTGCCAACAGGCCTGGAGAAAAATGAGCCATGGCTCTGTGTGTGCCATCAGACCTGGAGAAAAATGAGCCATGGCTCTGTGTGCCAACAGCCCTGGATAAAAATGAACCATGGCTGTGTGTGTGCCAACAGCCCTGGAGAAAAATGCACCATGGCTGTGTGTGTGCCATCAGCCCTGGAGAAAAACTCCAGTGCTTGTCTTGTGCTGCCTCATCCCCAGCTGGGAGGGAAATGCCAGCTGCCTCAGATGCTTGTGCAGGACAGGGATGTTGGTTTTACCTTGTTGGCCTGGGTGTGGTTTGGGCACTCTGAGTCTGGTCATGAATTCAATAGATCAGCTGACCTGTGGATATGGTGGCCTCATCAATGTGTGGTGATTTCCAGGAGGTCCCAGGTGGGTACACTCTGGGAAAGTGGTTTGTGATGCTGTTGAGGGCTGGGGCAGGGAGAGTGAGCATGAGGTCAACAATAGCATGTGTGTGACCCACAGGAAATCTCCATCCATGTGTGATGCTGATGAATTTGGTGACAGAGCCAGCAAACAGCAGTGTAAGGAGTGGGAAGAAGATGTGGGAAAGAGCTGATGGATGCAAAAGGCATCGCAGAGCTGGAGCATCTTCTGCAACTGCAGTCAGGATAATGTCTGGAGGTGCCATGTGGGGAGATGAGTGATGTCAGACAGACCCAGAGGGGACCCCACTCTGTGCTACATCTAACCCTGGCAGTTACAGCATTAGATCTGGAAGAATTTCTTGCTTTTATGCTAGAAACTGAGACCTCAGAGCAAGGACCCTGCCAGATGAGGCCTGGAGAGAAAAATTCTTTTCTGTGGTTGCATTTTTGAGAAACCAAAAGTCAGAGGGTGGTTCTTCAAAGGCAGGCCCTGCTCTGCAGATGGGCTGCATCCCAGTCCCAAGCATCTCCCTCTGGTGAGCACAGACCAGGCTGGAGCTGCTCAGAGCTGAGCTGCTTCCTGCAGTCATGTGTGAAGCAGCTGTAGGAAATCTGTAGGTGAAGGGTTGGAAGTGGAGCTGGGATCTCCCTGAGGGTGTTCATATGGCATTTAGAGCAGGCTGTGGAGGATGAGGCTTTGGTTTGGGGAGCCCCAGCAGGGTTCTGGGGGGTGTTGCTCATCCCCTGTGTGCCTGGTGGGGCTGGCACAGCCCCTGATCTCCAAGGGATCAGTGGTTTATCACTGGGACACCTTTTAATGGGATGGCAGCTGGAGTCAGTGTTGTGTGAGTCCAGGCTCACGGGGTGCTCAGACCTGTGTCCTCTGGGCCTCCTTCCAGCTCCTGGCTTGGCCAGTGTGTCACCCTTCCATGTGACCCAGGGTGACACACAGGCTGTGTCCCTTCCCTGGGCACTGCCCTGCTCTGAGCTGTGTGCAGGAGCTGAAACCCCATGGGTGAGCAGAGCCATGAACCTGCTCAGCAGGAAATGCAGCCTCCTTATGTCACTGAAATCCGCTCCCCACCTCTTGGCCTGAGGCTAGGGCTGGGCAGGGGGGATCAACAGAGGCTCAGTGCTGTCAGTGAGGAAGTCAGGAGGTGAGATGGGAGCAGTCTTGGTGCTCTGGGGGGTGGCAGACCTCTCACAGGAGGAGTTTCTGAATGTCTCCCTAACTGCAGCATGGTACCTTGCATGCTGCATGGAACAGAGGGAAGGATTCTGCATCTGAGCTCTTCCCTATCCCTCACCAGAGCCAGGAGCTGGTGGCACTGGGACTGTGCTCTCCATGTGTGTGCCCAAGCACCTGTGCTCCCCTCTCTGCCACGACCCCATCAACACAGCAGGGCTGGAGCCAGCCTGCCCCTGGAGACCCTGAGTGTTTCCCAGTTCTCCATGCCCTGCGTGGGCTGAGTCGCCATCTCCTGGCTGTAAAACCCAGCAGAAGGTTTCCTCTCACACCCTGCAGCCTCTCCCTGGCTTCTTGCTGCTCCCTCCAGCTGGGAGATGCTGAAAGGCTCCAGTGCCTCTCTGATCTGTCACAGAGGGGAGCAGAGATTTCCCCCTTTGTGCCTCAATTAAACACAGAATTTGCCTCCTGGAGCAGGGTGGAGGCTTGGTGCCCCCAAACCTTCTCTGGCAGGAATTTATGGCACCTGTTGGGAGCTCCCACCATGGTGTCCTCCCTCAGGGGCCTCCTGGCATCTGCTGAGAGGGAGCAAGCAGCACATGGTGCCCTCGGGCCGAGGTGGAGCTGAATGCCTCCTTTGACACCAAGAACCAGACCGAAACTATGTCAATGGGGAGAGCCAGGGAGGATTTTCCTGTTTTTCCTGTTGGAGGCTTTGAACTGTGTCCTGCAGGGTCAGTGCACGGGGAGACACCTTGGGCTGGGATGGGGAGGGTCTGAAATCTTAGACTCTGGGAAAGGGGAGACCAATTTGCCTGGGAGAGCCCTGAGAGCCCATCCATCTCCAGGGCATTAGCCAGGAAGAAGAATTTGGGGGCAAGTAGTGACCCATGATGTATTCCAAAAGCTGCAATGCCATTTTGGCTGGTTCAGCTGCTACAGGTAAGAGTGGGGTTTGGAAGGAAAACTTTGAATGCCCCAAAGCCTTGGGCATCTAGACACACTGATGTAACTTGAAGGGGACCCCTGGGCTGCAAGCCAGCTCTGGGTTTGGGAATCCCACATGGATGTTCTGAGATGTGCTCTAAGATGCTCTCTGCCCAGAGCAGGCGGTGGCCCCAAGTCAAGAGTGCAATGAAGGTACAGCTGAGTCTGTAGGGACAAAGTTTTGGGGTCAGGGGGTTTCCCAAGGCTCAGTGATTCCTTCTCCTGGTTTTGTACAAAGAGGCCAGCACAGGACCTCAAATCTCCCAGGTCCTGTCCAAAAGTGGGTAAAAGCTGCTGGGAGAAGGTGGCAGCCCAGCTCAGGACAAGCAGGCACAGCTGTGGGGTGGCTTGTTACACTGATTCAGACCCTTCTGCTGCAAGGGCTGCACTCTGAGTTTATTGCTGTATAAACCATAAAGATAACAAAAGCTGATAGCACAGCACTGTTTCTCCTGGTGTAGAAAGGTGTTTTATACTGTGGCTTGTGGTTCTGCCAGTGGAGCAAGGGGGAGGTCATACCTGCAGGGCTCCTTCATAATCCTCAGCTTCAAAGTTGTCTGCAGGACAAACTGGGGAGCAGTGCTGGGGGTTAAATCAGCTCTGCCAGAAATGCTGGGCTCTGGGCCAGCAGCAGATCCCCCCCCACCAAAAATGGGTGTGAAAAGAAATGCTCTTTTGGTGTCCCTGGGTGTCTCAGGATTCTGCTGAATCAGACAAGTCAGTTCAGGGTTGTGGCTTTCTCCATACAGGACTTACAGAGACACCAAGCCTCCCCTGGTGGGCTTTCCCTGCCACCCTTTGCCCAGTCTGGTTATTGCTGCAGCAAAGGGATTTATTGGTGTCAGGTTGTGAGTTTTAGTAGCCCAAAGGAAATCCCTGCCAGATTTAAGCTGGAGCACCAGAGTGATTTTTATTCTTCTGCTGACATCTAGTGTGTGAAAACCTGTAGCACAGTGTACTCAGTGGGTTGGGAAATCTGGGTATGGGAGAAAAAAAGGGCTTTTTCTTGCCATATTCAGATACCAGCATCTTCCTCCTCTGTAGGAGCCTCAGTGACCCAGGTGACCACCAGCAAGGGGGGATCCTGCAGGCTGGTATTTCCAGGTAGAGCTGCTGAAAATCAATCCTAAGCAGAGCAGGAGGATGAATTAGAAGTGGATTGTCATCCAAGCCTCTTGCTTGAGGCACTGTGTTTGTTGGGTGTGAATGTGTCAGTGGAAGGAAGGAGCTGCTGTGTTATCACAAGGTGACATTGCATTTGTGTCCTCTGCTCAGGGCTGGGATGGCAGCTTGTGCAGGAAGCTCAGAGCTGTGCATCCCTGCTGGATGGGGAGAACAGGGCAAGGGAAGGTGGAGCAGTGACTCCTTGGGTTTGGCTTCTCCCCCTTATTCTGCTTCTGGCCTGGTTTCCAAAAGTTATCTCAGGTCAGTGAGTTCTCCTGTTAAATAAGGACCTTTTAATGTCTGGTAGTGAATGAGGCTTGTTAATGTCAGCAAATATCCTGGGCTGGTATTCCTGTGTGGTGTTTGTGAGGTCCCTAGGACGAGGTGAGAGATGAGGAATTTGACTCTATGTTTTTAGAAGGCTGATTTATTATTTTATGATATGATATGATAAGAATGCTATAGTAAAACTATACTAAAGAAAGAGAAAGGATACATCAGAAGGCTTAACAAGAATGAATAATAAAAACCTGTGACTCTTTCTAGAGTCTTGACACACTGGCCATGATTGGCCATTAAATAAAACAATTCACATAGAACTAATCAAACATTCACCTGTTGGTAAACAACGTCCAAACCACATTCCAAAGCAGCAAACACAGGAGCAGCAATCAGATAATTATTGTTTTCATTTCTCTTTGAGGCTTCTCAGCTTCCCAGGAGAAAAATCCTGGGCAAAGAAGCTTTTTCAAAAAATATAACAATAGCATTCCTGCCCTCTGTCTCAATCCACAGAATTTTGGGATCTGCAGGTTGCTAGAGGTGCCCTGGAGATGGGGTTGGGATCTGTGGCTCCATCTCCTGATGCTGCACACGAGGGGTACAGTGCAGCCTGTGGAGGTGACAGGACACTGCCTGTGGCTCCATCTCCTGATGCTGCACACGAGGGGCACAGTGCAGCCTGTGGAGGTGACAGGACACTGCCTGTGGCTCCATCTCCTGATGCTGCACACGAGGGGCACAGTGCAGCCTGTGGAGGTGACAGGACACTGCCTGTGGCTCCATCTCCTGATGCTGCACACGAGGGGCACAGTGCAGCCTGTGGAGGTGACAGGACACTGCCTGTGGCTCCATCTCCTGATGCTGCAGAGGAGGGGCACAGTGCAGCCTGTGGAGGTGACAGGACACTGCCTGTGGCCCCATCTCCTGATGCTGCACACGAGGGGCACAGTGCAGCCTGTGGAGGTGACAGGACTCTGTCTGCCCTTGGCACTGCCCCAGCACATTTCCCTCCCTGGTGCTTTATTTTTTTTCATTTCCGTGTGTTTCTCCTCTGCTGTGACAGGAGCCCAGCTTTCAGCCTGCAGGGCTGTTACCGCTTTATCACCCTTGCCACCCCTCCAGCATTCACCTTGCTGCTCTGGAGCACCAGGAGTGACCCAAACTCAGGCTTGAGATGGGAAGCTCTGCACATCCCTGTTGGAGTTCAGGACATCCCTCTGGCTGTCCTGGATTGCCCAAACCCCTGCCAGGGGGCTCAGGGACCCTGGCACAGAGCCCAGGACCCCTGTGACTTTGATTATGACCCATGGAAAAAATGACCAACCTTATATGAGGATCTATAGCCACAAAAGTCTAAGTAGAATAACAATTAGTTTGTCATGGGTTGAAAAATAGATTTTTTTTGGTTTTTAGAATGGGGGTTCAGGGGGCAAGATGGAGGAATCTGGGCGTGTCCAGCCTTTCTCCTTCTTCTTCATGGCCTCCATCTTCTGCTGTGCTGTTGGCACTTTTGGATTGGTTTAGAGTAGAGGCTCACTGTCTAACATAGGTGATGGGTATTGGGAAGTTATTGTAAATATTGTACATGTAGTTTTTAGTATAAAAAGATAACACCACCCTGAGGGCAGGCACTGTGCCTCTGTCTGACCTGCTGAATGGACCTTGGCAGGCCAGGAGAAAGAATTTTATAGATAAGAAACAATAAAAAACCTTGAGACTGAGAACTGAAGAGTCCTGACTCCTTCTTCAACCACCGGGCTGGGAAAAGAGACTTTGTAACACATCTTGGGGTCACTGTGAGCAGTTAAAGCCCTGAGACATCCCAAAGGTCATCAAGGATGGAGTGGAGCTGCCCTGTGTCCTGACTGGTCTTGTCCCTATGGCAGTGGTCACCCAGGGGGGCTCCTGCCCCATAGGAGAGTGCTGGTCCCTTGTTCCAGCCTGGTAAATCCTCCTGACTCTGTTATGGGACATCTGGTGGCTTCAGGGCTCTGTCATGTCACATCACAGGATGGAGCCAAGCAAATGCTCCCCTGTCCTCACATGTCAAATGTGCTTTAAGGTACAAAGTGCTGTGGGAAATCTCATGCTGAAGGTTTTACACTGCTGCTCACATGATTTTATTTTGTACAAAACCTCTCAAATCTTGCCAGAAGTCAAGGTTTATTTCCCCATCCTGAGGGTATTTAATCCTCATCTCATTAACTTCGATTTTCATGTACAATTGCTGAGGAGAGAAAACAACCAAAACATTTTGTCTTAGGGAACAGATCAGACATAAATTTATCCTGCAGCCATCCAAGATGCTTATCAGCATGTTCTTCTCCCTTGCTGCATGAGCTTGCAGAAAAACTGGTTTTGCTTGGCTTTGGCTTTCTGAAAAAAGAAATGATTGCTGGAGAAATTCCTTGGGTAGCACACCCGTGCTTAGGATGGGTTGGTGGTTTGAGATGGGATCAAATCGAGGTACCCTGGGCAATGGAAGGATTTCAATCTTGAAAAGGAGAGATTTTTTTTTTCCCAACAGTTTATTCAGAAAAGCGACCTCTGAATGGGGTGTGACTTACTTCTGCAGTTAAAACCATCTGCTTCTTGCTTTCAGCCACAACCAGCCCAGGTTTATAAAATAAAAAAATAGGTGTTAAGTGTGATTATGAAGCCAAATCTCACACTCTCCCTCACATTCTGCTGGGGCTGTAGCCAGACACAGGCTGTCTGGAGGCAGAGCACATCAGGGCATTCCACCAGCCCCATGCTCAGCTTTGCTCTGAGCAATGGGTAAAACCAGCTCTGGTAAAATCACAGTTTTGCAAGGTTGGAATGAATTCTGCTTTAAAACTGCTTGAAAACCAAACTTCTGCCAAAAGGAACTTTTGCCAAATATTATGCCAGCAAAAAAATAATAGG
Organism: Molothrus aeneus; assembly: GCF_037042795.1. Taxonomy (NCBI): domain Eukaryota; kingdom Metazoa; phylum Chordata; class Aves; order Passeriformes; family Icteridae; genus Molothrus; species Molothrus aeneus. Next base: position 2,662,174 of record NC_089670.1, on the reverse strand, counting down.
AAAGGGCAATTATTTCTTCCCATTTTGGTAATTTCCATCCACCATTCCCCGGTGATTCCTACCACATGTATGAGGTCAGTACAGAGAAAAATGCCCCCACTGTACACACTCTTTTTCCAGCAGTTTTTAAAGTCATGGATGGCAGGATTTGCATTTGTAAAAGGTGCATAGCCTGAGTTTACTTATTAACAAAAGTTTTTTCCTTGCTGCTGCAGCTGCAGTGTGCCATACCCACCTGAAGATGCCTCTGACACAAGCTTTGTAGCCAAAACCAGGGAGCTCTTTCTTAGGAGTGCTGTGAAGTCAGGAATTCCTCCAGGTGGATGTTGTTCCCAGTGTTTACATTAGGCTGAAGGATGAACTGTCTCTAACCAGCTGAGCTGTGGAGTCTGATAGCTGTTTTTACTTAATTTTTTGCAAAGTTGCATCTGAGGGCTTATCTTGCTTATAAACAGCTCAGTGCTGTCACCAAGTGGAAAAAGCAAATCCCAGAAAATTGCACATGAGCCAGCATAGCCCAGCAGTGCAGCATTGCCTTTCTGCATGGTAAGGTTTGGATTTGTAACATCACACTGGCTGCTGGGACAGCAAGCACAACAGGCCAGCAAATTCATGGATTTTTTTTCCCTTTAATTTGCTAAAAGTGGAACTTTCCAGAAGTCCTGATAAAACCTCCCTGGAGAACGTGTTTCAAATCCAGGAGGGGCTTTCTTGTCAGGCCCAGAGAGAATGAGAAACAGCCAGATAAAAAGGGCATGAACCCACAGTGTGAGCAACAAAGACCAAACTCCCTGCCCATCTCACTGCAGACAAGATGCATGAACTCAGCATCCTGGGGAGTCCCCCAAGACCGGGGTCAGGCTGGGAGCTGACTCTGCTTTATCTCCTGCTGAATAATTCCAGGTCTCATCTTGACAGGGAATGGGAGAAGCGTGGTGATTACAAGATGTTTTCAGAGCTGCCAGCGCTGTTCTTGCCCCGCTCCAGTGACAGGTTGTGATGAGGCATTAGCAGGTTGTGGGATGATCAAAGGCACAGGGGAGGAATTCCCTGCACCAAGAGGGATGCTGGGTCTCTCTCCAATGCCACCTTAGAGCAGAGAGCAAGACAGGCAGAGGTTTTATGCTTCCCCACTTTGAATTTGTCCTGGCCTTTCCTCACAGTGATGAACAGCAGCAGTCAGCCCATAGTGATTTAGTATGTGGAAAGCCTGGGCTTTATCGGTGTCCCTATCCCGGCTCCTTTTAAGTCTCCAGTAGAAATCTCAGCAAGATAAAAACTGTCTGAGTTTGGATCCACACAGGGTAATGTGGCTGAGCCTCATAAATCCCAGCAGGGTACAAATATCACCCCATTTGCCTCAGCAAAAGCAAAACTACTGGGTACCAGTAATGAAGAGAAGAGCTTGTGCTGCCTGGATCAGTGTTGGAAAGTGCTTTGCACCCCAAATGCCAGCAGAGATGTGTCACAGACGTGTTTTATGAAAAATCCTTTCATCAGGATCTTTTCTCCTGAGAAGCCTCAGAAACAAAATGTAACCAATGGTTATCTGCTGCTGTGGAATGTGGCAGGTGCATCTTTGATTGGTCTCATGTGGTTGTTTCTAATTAATGGTCAATCACAGCCCAGGTGTCTCAGACTCTCTGGTCAGTCACAATATTTTATTATAATTCCATTCCATTCCATTTCTTTCAAGCCTTCTGATGAAGTCCTTTCTTCTATTCTTTTAGTATAGTTTTAATATATCATTTTCTTTTAATATAATATACATCATAAAATAATAAATCAGCCTTCTGAAATATGGAGTCAAGATTCTCATCTCTTCTCTCGTCCTGGCACCCTTGTGAACACCACCACAGAGATGGGACTCCAGCACTAATCTTGTGGTGCTGGTGGTGTTCTCGCAGTTTCAGGCAGGAATAATTTCTCATTTAAATGAGAGTTGAGCCATGCAAAGCAGCCCTAATGCCTGTAGGCGGCAGGAGAGCGTGTCTGATGCGAGCTGGACACAGCCCTGTGCTGGGAGCAGCTCTGCAGGACAGAACAGATGCCACCTGCACAGCCTGGCATCAGGAAGACCCCTCTGCTCTCAGACCCCATCCCTGGGTGTGGCTGTGGGTTGGAGTGATGCCTTGTGAAGGCTCAGCTAGAACAGAAGCTGGACAGAGTCACAGAATAAAGCAGGGATTTATTCAAAGCATCTCCTCCATGGATCCACCTTGGGCAGCACAAGAGCCCAGCCAGGGCTGCACCCAAGATGAACCAAAATGGTCCCAAAATGCATGGCCGGGCACGGGGTCTCTCCCTGGGATCAGTTCTGCTCCATTTGCATCTTGCAGTTCATTGTCCCATTCCAGCTTTAGCCCATCCAGTCCCATCCTTGTTTTTCTCTCTCCAGCCCACGGGGTTTGTGCTCTTGGGCTGAGATTTGGATCATTTGTCCTTGGTGCCCAGCTGGAGCAGGAATTGTTTTGTGTCCCTGCTCTGTGCACAGAGCTCAGCATCCCCTGATGTGAAGCTCAGACCCACACACTAAAGCAGCACAGAATGTGAAAAACATAAAATCTAAAACCTGAGGCATGAGGAGGATGCAGGGTGCAGGGCAGAGCACCCTGAGCCCCAGGCTGTTCTCCAAAATACTGTGAGGCTGATGTGGGGTTGCCCGGTGTGAAGCTGGAATCAGACCCCACCTGGCACCAAATCCTCCCTTTGGATAGAGCCTCAGCAGTGCTGGCCAGCACTTTCTCACCCTCTGGGGGGTGACAGCACAAGGAGCTGTTCCTGCACAGCCAGGGTCCCTTGTCCCAGTCCCCACACTGAGAGAGCTCCAGCTACCACAGGCCTGCTGCTAGGGCAGCAGTCATTGCTCCCTTTCCTTTCATTCCTGAAGACACCTGTGGGATCAAGATGATGCTGTTTGCAACTGGACCCCCCACCCATCACACCTCTGCCCCCCAGGCAAAGACAGCAAGTGATTTCCTCAGGTTGGGTTGGGTGGGTTTTTTAGTGCCCTGCATTTTAGGGGGAGGTTGGTGAGAGATTCCCTGGAGATGCTGAGGGAAATGCCTCTGACCTGCCTTGGGCACACACCTCTGTCAGCAGCACCTGCCAGAGGCATCTGTCCCCTGCCACTGACTCAGAGAGAGCCGCAGGTATTGGCTCATCAGGACACTTAGGAAAGAAAATCAAAATTAAATAAATGTTTATGGATTAAATTCCTTGGTAGGAGGCTCTTACAAGGGATTCAATTCCCTTTCATTCATTTAAGGAGAACTAAACTGAGCTGTGGTCATTTTAATTCTGCTAAAAACAGTACAAAGAAGCATAATGTGACTTATCTTAATCCACTTGAAAAATCAATTCAGTTTAATTTTCTTGAGTGTCTTGCATAGCTTGCCTTTGATTTTTCACATTAATTAGTTTGATTGTGGCTGACTGAAACCTAGCATGACCATAGCTCCCCTGACACAAAATGCTCCTGTGGCTGCTGCAGAGTGGAAATGCAAAGCTCCTGTGTTGGGTGCCCAGGATGGAGGATGATCCTGTGCAGGCCCCATGACAATGGCACAGGGTCACTGTGGTTAGGAGGTGCCTCTGGAAGGTTCAGGTCCAGCCCCTCTGCTTAGAGAAGGCTCAGCTGGAACAAAGTGCTCAGTGCCATGTCCACTTGGGTTTGAATATCTGCAAGGATGGGGAGGCCAAAACCTTTTTGGGCAAATTTTTTCCCTCAAAAAAATTCCCCATTTGACCACCCTAACAGTAGAAAGAATGGTTTCTCTCATGTTTCAAACTTACTCTTTTTGATTTTTTTTTTCTTCCAGCATGTGACACATAGCTGGAAACAACCAAAAAGTGACCATGACTGCAGGGGAACTGATAAAACAGAGAGGATCCAAAGCCACTTTTGCAGCCCCTTACACCCATGGCCAGGACAGAAATGGATGGGAAGATGAGAAAAATCCCTGCACACACCATGGTTCTTCAGCAGGGTGGGTCAAGCTGAGAGCAGAAATTGGTGGAGCTGCCACACACTGCTGAGAAATTCAGAATTTCCACCCCCCAGAAGTCAGCAGAGCCATGAGAAAAAGAGGCTTTTACAAAGCACTTGGCAGAGGAGGTGAGTTCATCATCTCTTCATCCTGCAGGTGGGGAAGATGAGGCAGAAAAAGTAAAAGAAACCACTTGCCAGTGGTTACCTGGCACAGAAATGCATCCAGGTGCCAGCCCAGCACGGGCCAAGTGCAGTGTGAGTGCCAAGCCCTGCCTTTATCCCAGGTATGATCCCACAGCCCTGGGGCTCTGATGGGTAAATGCTCATGGAACAAAACAAAAACAGAACTGCCAAGGTGGGGCAGAGGGAAAGGAAAAGCACCAAGGCATGGGAATCTGCTCATGGTTTTAAAAAGATTTGGACAAAAGCCAGATTTTAATTTTTGATGGTTTTCCTTGGAGAGAAAAATACCAATAAAATGCTAAAAAAAAATCAAAACAAAGCCATTGGCTGTTGAAATCCACATGTTTGATGTTTATTCTCATTAAACCCCTATAGAAGCATGTGAAATGGAAAAAGAAATCTGCTTTCTTATGATCCAATAAGTCATGAATCATTAAGGTTGGAAAAGACCTCCAAATTCATCAAGTGGTAAAATGGTCCATCAGAATCCAGTGTCTTGGAGATGAAACTGGACAGTGGCACCTGGAAAGGAGATGCCAGTTCCAAAGTAAAGGCAGGAACAACCAGATCCCCCTGGCAGCTCTGGGGTGGCTTCTCCTCTGCCAAAGGCCAGGAATGAGGGGAGCAGCCAGAGGAGAAGCTGCAGTGGAGATGGGTGTGTGACAGCTGCTGCTTAGAGAGGCTGGTTGCTCTGAGGAATGCCAAATTACACAATTACACAGTCCCTGCTGGATTGAAGCCTTATGGATCTGCATTCCCGAGGGTGAGCTGATGGATTTACTGCTGTTTCACCAGTGCTCATTACAGGAGTGTTTTGTTCCAAGATGAGAGGAGGGGGTGAAAATTGCACCCCCATCAGCCCCAGCTGAAGGGGATCTGATGGTGAGAGGGTCCAAAGGGAAGACCGTGGATGAAGCAGAGGTTTCCCACTGGCTCTGCAGCCTCAAGGGGCTTTGAAATGAGGATTTGAGAGCCTCCAGCAAGCCCAGGCACAGGGCAGAGCTCTCTTCTCTCTTCCCTCTTCTCTCTTCTCCTCTCCCACAGTGTGTTCTGCTCCTGTGGGTGCCCCACAGGTGGAACATCCCCAGCTGTGTCCAGGCTTGTGCTTGTCCTGCAGGAAATAGGATTTCATGCAAGTGAGACATGCTCCAGTTCACCCTGACGTGGACAAAAGGAGAAGCAGACACTAAACTCATGCATTTGAGCTGTTGCAGACACGGGACCATCCATGGACTCAAATCCCACATTCAAAACCAACTCCTGTATCCAGGCTCAGCCTCTTCATCCCCGGCCAGGCCACACCAAATTCCATTTCCAGCCTTGCTGCAGGCTGCAGGAAGGGATCCTGGTGGTGTAGCTGAAAGCTCCACCCAAGGCTGGCCCTGCTGCTCTGCTCAGCTCTCCCTTGAGCTTGGCAGCCCGTGCCTGCAAGTTCCATTTTTTATCCCCCGCATGCCAGGCTGCTCCATCCCCAGGCTTTGCTCAGGGATTGCCATGCAAATAAGCCCACTGCTGCCTCAGACTGTGATAATTAAAAGTGAAGTTGTAAAACAAGCAGCATCAATTTGTGGTGCACGTCCCCAGCACCACATGGTGATTGCACTGAGTGGGGAGACATTTCCAGCTACGCAGCAAACTGGAAATAGCCTGGAGAGAATACATGGGAATTCAGCTTGTGCAGCGATTTCAGATGTCAAAACAAGTTTCCTTGTTAATATGAAACTATTTGGACTTTGCATTTTTAATTAAAGCTTTTAATTATCCAACGGTATTTTATTAGCTTTTATGAAGACAGCTGCTTTAAGTGCTACAAGCCAAATCTGTGCTATTGGTCCGAGGCAGGGTTTCAGATGCAAACAGCCTTCATTGTGACTAAATGGGGCAGTTTAATTTAAACTCGACTTTACTGTCCCAGCTTGATTGAAACCCTTTTATGGCAGAGACAATAAACAGCCCTGCTGGGAGAGTTTGCAGCAGCTGGGAGGGGATGCTGTGCCTCTCAGCCCTTCCCAGGTGAGCATCAGCTGCCTCTGGAAGGGATTTCTCTGCCCACCCCACCTCCCTTCTCATATTGTTTTGTCTTTGAGACTGGAAGGTGCTGGCTGGAAGCCTTTTGCACCCCTGGGATGGGTTTTGAGGTGCTGAGGCCCTAGAGCTGGTGCTGCTGGTGGGCTCCCAGAACAGGAGCTCAGGGCAGCTGAACTCACTGGCTCTGGTCTGTGGGAGGTCAGGCTCCAGAGATGTTCTGTGCTGGTTCTGTGTCAGAACCCAGGAAATTCCTCTGGCTGCCCTGGAGGACTTGAGCCCCTGCCCAGGGGACTCAGAGACCCTGGCACAGACCCTAAGACCCCTGTGCCTTTGATTTAGCCCTTGGAAAAAACAATTACCAACTTTATATGAAGAATTATGAGCCATGAAAGTTTAAGTAGAATGATAGTGAATTTGTCATGGGGTGAAAAATAGATTTTTTGGGGTCTTTAAAATGGGGTTTCATGGGACAAGATGGAGGGATCTGGGTGTGTCCAGCCTTTCTCGTTCTTGGCCTCCATCTTCTGGGTGATGTTGGCAATTTTAGATTGGTTTAGAGTAGAAGCTCACTGTCTAACATAGGTGATAGGTATTGGAAAGTTATTGCAAATATTGTACATGTAGTTTTTGGTATAAAAAGATAACACTGCCCTGGGGCGGGCACTGTGCCTCTGTCTGTCCTCTGAGCAGACCTCAGCAGGCCAGAGAAAGAATTTTCTAGATAAGAAACAATAAACAACTTTGAGAATGAGATTAGAAGAGTCCTTATTCAACCACTTATTGTATATATCCACAATATTTTGGTTTATATTGTATATAACCACAATATTGTATATAACCACAATATTGTATATAACCACAATATGACTCCTTATTCGACCACTGGGCTGGGAAAATAAACTTTCTAACCCATCTCAGAGTCACTGTGAGCAGCAGAGATTCTGAGAGTTCTGCAGCACTGTGATCACAGTGCTCACCAAGAAACAGGTGGCACTTGTGGCCCTGAGATATTTATTCATTGGGACCTTGTTGTTTACTGCTGCAGTGTGGCCTCCCTTGGTTCACAGCTGAACCAGTTGTGGGAGCCTCCTCCTGTGCAGGAGAGCAGGCAAAGAACAGAGCTCCTGAATCCATTGCAAGGGAAGAGCTGACAATCAGAGCAGGTTTCTGGCTGGAGCACAGCCCTGTGCTGAGTGCAGTGCTCCAGTTTGAGACCTTCCTCTTCATTATTGTCAAGAATCATCTAAATGTTCTAAATCATCTGTGTTTTGCCAAGAAGAAAGGCAAAGCAGGCAGCTTTTGAGCAGTGAGCTGGCAGGGTCAGGGGCTGAAGAGAGGATGGCTGTGCCTGAAGCTGAAAGGGCAGCTCAAGACCCTCTGTCTTTTGAAAAAACCCCACTCTTGCATAAAAAAAAGTATTGTAATGGCTCAGAAGAGTTGGAAGTGATGAACAAATGTGTCCAGTTCCACTTCAGGTGTTACAACTGAGTAAGAAAAAGCCTGGATTCAGGAAAGGCTGAATTCTGAGCACTCAGCAATGAGCCTGTTTCTGTGTGGAAGTCTCAGTCAGGAGGAAGAAATGAGGACTCAGAAATGGTGTGTTGGGTGTTTGGTACAAAGCACAGCATGCCAGGCTGAGGAGCACAGCTGTGCTCACCCCCTGTGGGAGATTTTGGGGGATAGATCCTTTTCTCTTGGTTCCCTCTGCTCCTAAAGGTTCAAACCTTGCACGTGGCCAGGCTGTCCTGCAGCGCCAGCCATGGTGGCTTCATCCTCCTTCCTCCCAGGGCTGTTGGCAGGGAAATTCCTACATCAGAGATGCTCTGAGACAGGGCAGATCCTGCCCTAACAGCACCAAGGCTGAGAAGGAGACCCCAGGACTTACAATTCCCTTTCCAGCAAGTAGATGTGTCCCAATATCAAAGCACAGAGTTTTATTCACCCCTTTTTTGTCTCTTCTTCCCCCTTGGGATCTGTAAGGGAAGGTTTCCAGAAAAAGATGCAATATTCTGTGTCAGTACCCAGCCTTGCTGCAGTCTCTCAAGAGCTGGTAATGATGAAGATTTAATGCAAATCGAATGGACTTTTCATCTTAGCAGAAAAGTATTTACAGCCCATTAAGTAGATGGGAAAACTGGTCTTTTTTTTTTTTTTTTGGAGGGGAGCAGAGGAAAAAAAAATACTGCTGTGTAAAAATGTGGCCACAAAAGGCTCTTAGCTTGAGAAATTTAGCCTGAGAAATTTATCAGCTTTGAGGATGGAAAACTCATCATTTATATATAAAAATATATCACTTTTAATTGCACAGCCAACTTCAGCTTTACTCATTAGCTACTCACACTACTCTGCCAAGTTACACAGTGGTGAGCTGGCTGGAATATTTTATTTCATATTTCATCCTGGACCAGAAAAGTCAGCATATGGCTCCACCAGCCTTTGTTTTCTTCAGTCACAGGACAGGGAAATAAAAGCAGAAAAAGGGAGAAAGGCTGAGAAGCAGGAGAGGAAGAGGAAGGTGAGTGTCTGGGAATGCTCCAATTCCTCAAGCAGGGATGAGCAGCTCTGGCACCCTCAGGTGTCTTTGGGGCTGCAGGGCTCTGTGGCTGCTCCAAGGCCATGTACCAGGCCTGATGGTGAGGGGTCAGACACAAGAGCAGCTTGGTGAGGGGGTTTTAACTACCTTTAGGATGTCTGACCCCTCTCAGTCCCCAGGTCACACCTGCATGCCCTCCCAAGGTGTGTTTACACCACCTTAAATACCTCTGATAAGGGCCTGACTCTGCAGGGATGGCCAATTTCTGCACCCAATCACTCTCACTTCTCTGACAGTTTTTCTTAATGCCTTGTCTGAAATATTTCCATTTGTAGCTCCTGGCCCCAGCTCTCCTTGTTTTTACTGTTTCCAGATCATTTGAATAATCCCCCTTTCTCCTTTGATGGTATTTCCCTGGAGGTATTTATAGCATCATCACACTCCCCATTTAATCTCCTTTCTTGCAAACCTTATAAAATTAAATTTTCCATCTCCTCTCCTTTGCCTGCTGTGCTCCTTCAGCTTTGTAGCAGCAGGTGGCAGGAGATTGAGGGGTGTGAGGGTCCTGCAGAGAGATTGAGGTGTTTGGGTCCTGCAGAAACTTTGGGGATTTGGGGACCTACAGAGCCATTGGGGTGTTTGGGACCTGCAGAGACTTTGGGGGTGTTGGGGGCCTGCAGAGACTTTGGGGGTGTTTGGTTCCTGCAGAGACTTTGGGGGTGTTTGGGACCTGCAGAGAGACTGGGGTGTTGGGGACCTGCAGAGACTTTGGGGGTGTGAGGGTCCTGCAGAAATTTTGGGGATTTGGGGACCTACAGAGACTTTGGGGTGTTTGGGACCTGCAGAGCCATTGGGGTGTTTGAGACCTGCAGAGACTTTGGGGGTGTTGGGGACCTGCAGAGACTTTGGGGGTGTTGGGGACCTGCAGAGACTTTGGGGTGTTTGGGACCTGCAGAGACTTTGGGGGTTTGGAGACCAGCAGAGACTTTGGGGATCTTTGGGACCTGAAGAGACATTAGGATGTGAGGGTCCTGCAGAGACTTTGGGGGTGTTTGGGACCTGCAGAGAGATTGGGGTGTTGGGGACCTGCAGAGAGATTGGGGTGTTGGGGACCTGCAGAGACTTTGGGGGTGTTGGGGACCTGCAGAGAGATTGGGGTGTTGGGGACCTGCAGAGACTTTGGGGGTGTTGGGGACCTGCAGAGAGATTGGGGTGTTGGGGACCTGCAGAGACTTTGGGGTGTTGGGGACCTGCAGAGAGGTGCCAGCATTGGGGGGACGTGGAGAGGGTTTTCCTTTGAGATTTGAGGCATTTTCTGAGCTCAGAAACCCCATCCATGTGAGCTGCTCTGAGCATGAGGGACACTGGCAGGGCACCAGAGCACCTCCACCTTGCTGTGGAACCACACAAACCCAACCCAGGCAAACACCTGCCCTTCTTACCCATGGGAAGGAACAAGCAAAGAGCACAGAGAATTAAAAAAATTATTTTGGTTTCCTGCTCCATCCCTTCCACGTGGCTGCTGCTCCTGTTCCTGGAGATTTAATCCATTCACACCGAGTCAGCTGCAGCCCCCAGCTCCTGGAAGGAATTTCCACTGAGAAATTTTAAATTGAAGTGGCTTTTTTAGGGGCAAACCACATCTCTGGAAACAAATGTCCCATAGGAAATATCTGCGCTATATTTTGCATTCTGGAAGTAAGGTAAAAAAATAAAAATCCAGTGAAAATGGAAAATAGTTGATGATTTCAGAGCTTGTCCCAAAGAAGGGAGATCTGCTCTGTTTTTCTTTACCTAGTCTCCCAGGCCAAGCTGCACAAAGCTCCTGGAAGTCTGCAGAACCTGGTTTAGAGGGATGTGGCTTTACCTCTGCAATATCCCAGCTCCAGAGGTCTTGTTCCTTCCAGGCCCTGCCATGACTGACATAATATTACATATTTCATAGTAACTTTACTAATCTTAGTTCCTTTGCAGCATGAGGAAGCCTGAAGCTGTGGGCAGCAGTGGGAAATAATGGGGGCTGCTCAGAGGAAAATGCCTGCATTGAGATGGATGTGATCCCCCTCAAAGGGCAAAACCAACTTACTGGGGAGAGGGAACAAGAAAATTATTATATTATATATGTTATTATGTATATTATATTTGAAATCTGTCACTGTCATATTTTCTGGAAAAATCCCTTTGCCAGGATTTCTTCTCCTGGGAAGCTGAGAAGCCTCGGAGAAAAATGAAAACAATAATTATCTGATTGCTTCTCCTGTGTTTTGCTGCTTTGGAATGTGGTTTGGAGATAGTTTACCAACAGGTGAATGTTTGATTGGTTTCATATGAATTGTTTTTACTTAATGACCAATCCCCATCAGCTGTGTCAGACTCTGAGGAGTCAGTCATGAGTTTTTAATTATTATTCTTGTTAAACCTTCTGTCTGTATCCTTTCTGTATTCTTAAGTGTAGTTTTAGTACAGCATTCTATAACATAACGTAACATAACATAACATAACATAACATAACATAACATAACAGCCTTCTGAGAATATGGAGTCAGATTCTCATCTCTCACCTCATCCTGGGGACCCCTCACAAACTCAGCAGAAATCCTTGTATCTAATCAATAACTTTGGAAAGAAGAGAGAGTAGCAGCCTGATGCTGATAGACAGGAGGTTTTGGGTAATAGATGAATACAGATTTTGCATTGAATGTGAAATATTGCTGTCAAATTAAAAAAAAAAAAAAAAATCATTTTCCTTCCCTACCTTCTGGCAAAGAAATTGGAAATGGGAGCCTGTGGACCAGGTCCAGTGTCAATGTGCAAACTGAAGGTTCTTGCTGAAACAAAGAGAGAGTCTGTGGCTCTGGTCTTGTAGCTCACATCCCTCTCTCTCGCTGTGGCTGTTTGTCCCCACTGGCAGCAGTGGTGTCTGTCTGCAGGACAGGAGGCTGAGAGCTCTGCCCCACGTTCCTTTCTGGCTCCTCATAGCACCCAACACCTCGTGCCACCCAGCAGACTGGGATTAATGGGAAAAGTTCACAGTAGCATCATTGTTTTGTGGCTGTGGGATGCTGAGGGCAGCCCTCCCTTTCACAGCTCAATTACTGGCAAGAAATCAAGGGACGCTCAGAGCAAAAAGAAAAAAAAAAAAGAACCAAAACACAACAAACCTCTAAAAACCTCACGTCTCATGTCAAACCTTAAGTCACAGGACAGAACAGTAAATAATGGACCTGGTGACCTAGACTTGCAAATATTTACATTCCCTTGGCTTGGCTGATAGCAGGGGTTCCTCTTACCATGTCTCACCTAATTAGCAGCAGACTGCAAGAATCCAGGGGTGGGTTCTGGTTTCTTTTTCACCTCCTTTGTGCCTCTCTCTGCTGGGCCATGTAGTTTGCATGTCAGGAATAACATGAGGAAGGTGTGTGTAGTTACACCAGAGACTGGCAGGACCTGGGAGCCAAGGACAAGCTTCCACAGCCACCAAGGTGTCCAGGCCTTGATCCTCTTCTGTCCTGATGGTAAAACCTGTCTGAGGGCTGCCACACATACAAAGGGCTGTGAGCTCCTTGATTTTAGGGCTCTCTCACCCCAGAGGCTCACTCTGTTCTCCCAGTAAAATCTTGGCTGTGCCACTGCTTTGAGGCAGGCGTGGTTTGGGAGGGTACTGGTTGGCACGTGCCAAAATTTGTGGTCGAGAATGTCAGAAACAATCAAACTCTGCAGATTGCAAGTTCATGTTCAGGCAAAGACAAAAAAAAATCCCAAAGTTCGTAAAAAATTTTTAAACTTGTATCATTTCCAACAGTGTGGGCCGGGGAGCTAAACCCCAGAATGTGAGTCTGCACAATTGCTAAGGCTCCCTAAATGGGCACTAAGGGAAGACAGCACTGTGTGAATTGCTGTTGGTCTTTTTATTTGACAAAAGGGCTAAATCCAAAATGCATCCTGAAATGCTACAGAAGAGAGGGAAAAGCTGCTTCTCTTTACTCTTTACAGTGAATTACAAGCAAAACAACTGGTTCTTGGACAAAATCTGGAATAAAGCCATCCTGCCATCTACCTTCAGTGGCCTTTCCTCACTGGGTGCTTTGTGCCAAGGACAGAGGTCGTTAGGAGGGACCTGGAGCAGCTCTGACCAGAAGATGTGGAGATGGACCCAGTGGTGCAGCAGGGCCCAGGCTCTGAGCGGGGCTGTGGAGGGGCACAGTGAGGAGGTGGACACGAGGGGACACGGCAAGGACATCAAAGCTCAGGATGTGTTGGTGGTTAGCTGGGATTTCCAAGAATGTTCACCTGTTTTCCATGGGGATCACATAACTTCCATTTGGGTTTCTTCTCCCAAAGTCACACATTGTCTCTCCAGGGCTGATGGGGGTGGTCTTCCTCTGGCTTTCAAAGGTGAGTTTGATAAGGACATTTTGTGCAGTCAGAAAAGAGCTGCTGCCTCAGGTTTTGGCTTTTCTATTTTTCACATTCTGTGCTGCTTTAGTGTGTGGGTCTGAGCTTCACATCAGGGGATGCTGAGCTCTGTGCACAGATCAGGGAGACAAAACAATTCCTGCTCCAGCTGGGGACCAAGGACAAATGATCCAAATCTCAGCCCAAGAGCACAAACCCCGTGGGCTGGAGAGAGAAAAACAAGGATGGGACTGGATGGGCTGGAGCTGGAATGGGACAATGAACTGCAAGATGCAAATGGAGCAGAACTGATCCAAGGGAGAGACCCCGTGCCCGGCCGTGCATTTTGGGACCATTTTGGTTCATCTTGGGTGCAGCCCTGGCTGGGCTCTTGTGCTGCCCAAGGTGGATCCATTGAGGAGATCCTTTTAATAAATCCCTGCTTTATTCTTTAGCCCCATTTCCCCAGGGGTAGCCCAAGGACATACATTGAAATTGTGACCCACTGGGCCTTCAGCTACTGTGTGTAGGACCCCACACAGGCCTGTGAATGCCTCTTTATCTTCCTTTGCTCCATGCTCTCAAGGCTGGCGGCCTTGCATCATTCTTACAACACTCCTCAGCCTGACCTGCAGTGCCCTGAGCTGTACAAACAGTCACATGAGGGAATGTTATTCATGTCTCACACAGAGCTTGCACTATGTCCTGGGCACTGTATTACAAACTTCTCGAAACAAAAAGCCACTGAACAAAATCCAGTCAGCTTTACCCAAGGGCCAGCCAGCATCCCCTCCTCTTGTGCTGCAGCCAAGGAGGCTCTGCTGGGGCTGTGGTTTGTTGCTCACAAGAGCTCTCTGTGTCAGACAGAGGATGGAGAGAGCTTCCCTTCAGCAGGGGTACAGCCACAGTGAGCCTGAGCCTGGGCAGGAGCACCCTGGGGGCTGCAGCAACTGGGGCTGCCCAGGGTGTTGGATGCAGTCTGGTCACTCCATCCCAGCTCCCAGGGGGACATGCTTAGGTCTGCACAGCTCCTCCCCTTTTCCAACCAGATATTTAGTGCTGAGGAGCTGAAATCCTGGGGTGACCCATCCCAACTGGCCCAGCCAAAGACCCCCTGCACACCCCCAGCAACAGAGAACTCCAAGCACAGCCATCAGCCACGTTAAAATCTGAATTTTCATTGCAACTCCTTTTCCTAAATTTGCAGGACCAGGTTTATGTCTTTCAGTATTGAGTAAATGATGTTGAGAGATGCTGGCCTGGTGATAAATGGTGTATTGAGAGATGCTTTATGGGGCCACCATGGGCCACTTTATCTGCTGCCTCTTGCAAGTTACTGATTCATTCCTTTTTCATTTTCAGAGTCAATTTTTATTGATTTCTTCCCCTTGCTTTCCCCCAGCCACAGAGAACGAGGGAAGAACAAACAAAAGTGGGTGCAGGAGGATGGGACACCAATCAGAATCCTCTTGCCAGCTTGGGTCACTGGGTAAGCTGGGCTGGAGGGGTGCTGGGCACTGGGACCTGGCTCCCTGGGACCTGGGTGACATCAGCTGCTGGCCCTGGCTGGGGCTCCAAGTGCAGCTTCTGCTCTAGAACCATTCCCCAGGCTGGGGTGGCATCAGGGAGGATCAGGGTTGGGTAAATAAGGGGGAGGGATGGGGTAAATAGGAAGGAGTTTGGATGTGGGTGATCCTGCAGTCCAGCCCCTCTTTTAACACAGACTTTAGAGTGGGGGGTTAAATGCCAGATTAGAGGTTTTTAAAGAAAGAAATAAAAAAGCCCTGGCTGGAGCAGGCATGGGGCAATGCTGGCGAGCAGATTTCCATGCTGACACCCCCAGCCCTGTGTGGGTGCAGGGACCCTGAGCATGGCATGGGCTGGGGGACAGGGCTGGGCACCAGGAGGTCAGAGCCACAACAAGGGGTGACCCCCTGAAGGTGTCAGTGCAGGGGGGAAAGGTGAGGGAGCTTTGGTTCTCCCATGGGAGGACCTCACCCTGGGGACCCCCGTGGCACAGGGGGGTGGAAGGCAGGAGCTGTGGGTTCCTGCCAGGAGCCCCTCCATGGTGGCACCTGAGCAGCCAGGCTGGGCAGTGCCCATGCCTGTCACTGCCTCTCTTGCTCAGAAACCCCACAATGGCCCAGAGCCCCCCAGTGGCAGCTGCTGCTTGTCTGAGGGTGATCCCCACCCCTCTGGATGGTGTGGGTGGGTGCTCCTGACCACGGTGCCACCTCCTCCCTGTGCAGCTCTGCAAAACTGATGGGAGGGCACTGCAGGAATCACTGCAATTAACCTCTGGTGCCCTGAATAATTCACTGGCACAGCATCCAAACACAGCTCCAAGCAGCCTGGGAAGTAAAGAGGGGGAAGAGCACTGAGTGGCCTCTTCTGCCCCCTCCCCATGGACATGCACTTGCATTAGAGGGCTGAGTGCTTTTATTTTGCTAAACCACTTTGAAGTGGAAACCAAATTGCATCGTCTCCCTCCCAGCTCCCCTGAGCCCTCCTGGTTTTAATTAGTTCCATCTGATGTTCAGAGGCTTCCAAGAAATAAATGTGCTTTCAAACTGCCTAAAGAGCCTGGTGGTGGCAGAGCACAGGGAGCTGGCTCAGTGTCACACAGGCTGACAGGGGACACGTGGGCAGCACAGCAGTGCCTGCAGCCAGGCTCCATCTCCCCTCTGGCCACTGAGAGGGCTCTGCTCTGCATCTTCTCCATGTCCATGGGCTGAATGTTTTGTGCTGAGGTCCAGAATCCTGCAGAAATATCAGAATAAATCACAAGCTTCACCTCCCCTCTGGCCACTGAGGTGGCTCTGCTCTGCATGTTCTCCATGTCCACAGGCTGAAGGTTTTGTGCTGAGGTCCAGAATCCTGCAGAAATATCAGAATAAATCACATGGGACTCTATTTTCTCCATGGTGGAAAAAGCCCATTCTTTATTCACATAACTCCTTTTTATACAGCTTTACAGATGTTGTGAGTGACTCCATTTGGTCAGGAGCTTTCTTGCCAATCACTTTATTGGTTAGTAACAAGTTATTATCTTGTATTGGTTGGTCACTCAAACTCTTGGTGTGTCCCTGCAGGGAAAGTTGTTTGTGAGACACAGTTTCCATTTTTTATCTAACAGAATAAAAACAGTTTATACAGTGCTGGTTGTTTTTTACCCAGGAATAGATTGTTATCCTAATAAACTGCTCACACCAGGATTGCTTTCACATGGGAACTTGCAGGGGGCTAGCTTGACTCAGAAGAAATGACAGGCAGATTAAATCAGAGCAGGCCTGATTTTATAAGGCTTTTCTTTATAATTTTTCTACCTTACTGCAACAGAGAAAGATGCTTTAACCTTTTTGCTGCACAGGCATCAGAAAGATGCTTTAACCTTTTTACTGCACAGGCATCAATATTTTTCTTCTGTTCCTTCATCCACTCCTGCTTTGCTCTAAGCTTTCTGCCTGGAGTTCAGCTTTTCAGCCCAGGCTGAAAAAAAATAACTAATGGGAAAGCAGCTGTCTTGTCTCACTGCCTACAGACACATTCTGTACACAAATCTTTGCTGAGAAAGACATCATCATCCCTGTTGGGGTGTGGAGTAACTTGGAAATGAAGTCCTAACTCACTGAGTTAGCAGGAAAAGCCACAGTCTAACAGGAACTGTGCTAGCCAGAGTCCTCTGGAACAACAGGGACAGAACCTCCTTTGAGGCTTGCACTCCATTCCTGTGCTCCATGAAATGCCCAGGACAAGCTGCCCCAGGAGGGTTTTATTCCCACATGAATAAAATTTACCTTGGTTTCCCTCATTCTGCTGATAAGCAAAGCCAGTAAATCTTAGCAGTGTTTGCTCTTTGGATTTGGGGAGCAGACAGTTGGAGCATATTCCTCTTATCTTGTCCTAATTAATCTGCTGGTTTCTGTTCTGGCTGTCAGGAGTTGGGCTGCAGTGTGGATTAGGTGAATGAGCTGATTGCACCCACACCTCCAGCTCCTGCCAGTGTCCCAGGAAAATTCCAGGTGGAATTTCTCTCAGTGCCACCTGGGCTCATCCAGGAGGGAGCAGCAGCCTTCTTCAGACAGCCCATCCCACGAGCATCCTACCCCGGCACCTCAAAACTGCTGGAAGGAGCCAGACACCCAGGGGTAAATCTTGTCGTGCCACCACAAAATGTGTGGATTTCCTGGCTGCCTTCCCTCCACAGGGCACGCCCAGGTTTCCCTTCTCCAGAGGGCCCTGCTGCTGCAGAGAGCTGCTCCTGCTCCGGGCTGGGGGATCCTGAATCAGCCTGTCCCAGGCACCACTTTGGTGCTGCTTTGTGTCCTTGTCAGCTGCTCTGCTCTGTCCATCTCGTGTTCAGGGGCACTGTGACCCTCTGGCTGTGTGGGACACCCCCACAGGTACCACTTGGGGTGTCCCACACTGACTGACACCCAGCTGCTCCAGAGTTACTCTCCATAGCTGTTGTATTTGTAGGGTGCCCTGATGAAGGAAGGAATGATGAATCTGCCTCCATGTTCTCAGAAGGCTAATTCAATATTTCATGATGCTATATTATATTAAAGAATACCATACTAAACTATACTAAAGAATACAGAAAGGATACTCACAGAATGCTAAAAAGATAATAATGAAAACTCTTGGCTCTTTCCAGAATCAAGAAACAGGAAAACTGAAAAGAATAAATTCAGTACTTTATTTCCATGACTGCTTTTGAAATATGTATTTAATTCTTGAAATAGGGATAAATACCTGCAGATATGTTGTCTAGAGAGGGACAAAAATAGGTCAGCACACCATAGTGCCTGCTAATAACAATTATGTCCCATGGAAGCAAAAGGGATCATAAAGGAGAGCTGCTCTAATAATATATTTATTTATTTTATATATGTATATGTGTATGTGTATATATTTATATTTTATATGTATGGATGTATATGTATTGGCCAGTGAGTGAAAACAACTCACAGCAGAATCCAATGGAACAATCACCTGTGGGTAAACAATCTCCAAACACATTCTAAAGGAGAAAAACACAGGAGAAGCAAATGAGATAATTATTGTTTCCCTTTTCTCTGAGGCTTCTCAGCTTCCCAGGAGCAAAATCCTGGGCAAAGGGATTTTTTCAGAGAATGTGAATGCCACACATATCTAAGGAATGCCATAAATTCCATGGGACTGCCTGGCCCCCACTGCGTCCTTGGGTCCATGTCTTGCACTTTCCTACATTTTTATAGATGCTGTTAGGCTGGGAGGGGTCCTCAGGCCTCCTCTCCTTCAAATGCTCCCTCCTGTGCACCAAGGCAGGTTTTATGAAGAGAGAACCCAATCTTGATCACTAAGAGCTGGATCTGACGTACAGACAGTAACTGTGAGACCTGGGTAACCGCAGCCAGCCTCTGCTCTGGGGAGGATGCAGCTCAACCCCCTCCGTCTCCTTCTCCCTTCCTCCTCCACTGCCCCTTGCAAATTTAACACCCCAGAATTTGGGTTATTCCAGCCAGGACCATGCCTCAAAGAGGGCAGACAAACAGCAAAAATGTTTTTTTTTCTGGACTTGCTGCTTGCCTTTCAGGTTTATGTCTGTAGGTATTATGTAATAGGTTTTTGTTCTTTTTTTTTTTAAAATTTTTTTCAGTTCAGTCTACTTGTCAGGGTATTTTGTTAACAAATGATCAACAAGCACAGAAATTTTGGTGGAGTCCTGCTCAATTACAGCCCATCTCCTGGAGTGATTTCCTCCCCCAGAGAACTCTTCTGCTATCAAGTGTGATTGTGTGGTGTCACATTAGAGAGAGCTTTGCAGCTGTGATTCCAGCTGCTCTTTCCTGGTCAGTATCCTGTTTGTGATTAAAAAAATACATGAAGCAACAAGCAGATTTAATCATTTGGTGTCCATGTTGTATCTACAGACAACAGACTGGGAGGAGGAGAGGAGGCTTTAAGGGAAGTGTTTTAGAGCATGGTTCAGTGCTCTAAAATATTGTGTATCAGTTAATTATGCAAAAAAACCCCACAACAACAACAACAAAAACAACATCAAAAACCAAACACAAAAAAAAAAAACAAAACCAAACAACCAAGCCCTTGGAAACTTTCAGTTTTTACAACCAGACATTTTTTATTTTTTTTCAGATCTGGTTCAAGACCTGGAATTTGCTCTCTGAAGCCCTGGATGATCTGGGAATCAATGCAAGCTCGGGAAAGAATGGAGGGGACAGTGTTGGTTTTCTCTGAATTTATGTTGGACCTGGAAACTTGTAAATTATGGCTCAGCACAATCAGAGTTAATTAGAAGCAGCCTGAGCTGCTGTTGGAAATGCAGGCACCTAAAAAGGAAATAGGAAACACCATTCTCCCCCAGCCTGTTGATTACTGGGCTTGTTTCTGGTTTACACTTCATGAACTCTTCCTCCACACAGCTCTGAGTTTGATTTGAAGAAGGAGCAGTATTTCTTGCTGTTTGGTCTTGGAATTTTTTCTGGGCTTGGAAGCCAGCATCCACAGCCTGGATGATAGCTGGTTAATGGATTCTTTGCTCCTTTTCAGCCAAGGTTAGGATTAAATGTGTGAGACGGAATTTCTTGTTTGGACTCAGATGTTTATTAGTTCTTATCTCTGTTACAGTCTCACAAGCTGTGAGTTCTACAGCACTTCCCTCTAACAAACTGAAAATGGAGCCCCATCTCTTTTACTGAGGATGAGGTTTGGTTTTCCAGCAGTTGGAGGATATGTCCAAGCCTTTGCCTAATTTCATTGGCTGGGCAGGATAAGTTGCCCTACAAGTGAATACTAAATCTTACTGAAGTTTGCAAAAGCAGATTATTATAACTAAATTAAGGTAAATCCTTGGTCTTAGGATCTAGTCAAATGAACCAACAAGAGAACTGAGCTCTCTGAACACCACTGTCAGCTCTCTGTGTTTGCAGCCATATTTTCTTTCCTTAAAAAGCAGTTTTTCCTTGGAAAAGGTACACTGTCTTCATTGCTTTGGGAAGCTGGAATTGCCTCTTTGGAAAATGTTGTCTAATACATTTTCAAAGTGTGCTGGTTTTGCTTCCAGATTAATTTCAGTTGCAATAATATTTTCACAGTTGTTCCTTACAATTCTGTTCCTTACAATTTGTAGATCTGTAGTGGCTGTTGTCTCTAATCCTAAACAAAGCTCTTAGGGCTTTGGGGTTTCATGGAAGTTGCTTTTCATCATGTCTTATAGAACTATAATTTAAGAGAAAAATGATGTGAATTCATGGTTATAAAACTGATGCTCTTGCCTTTAATAAATACTTAATGCTGTGATTTAGGATCTTGAGTTAAGAGCAGAGCAGTTCCTGTGCTCTGGATTACCAAAGTCTGGCCTTGGACATGGCTTCAGCCATAGCAGGAACTGCACTGAGCTCAAAGCATCAATGCAGGTTTGAAATAAAGCACTTGCTGACCTGCTTTGCTTGGTTGGAACATATTACATTTCCATCAATCAGAAATGTCTGTGTTCCACCCTGCAGAAACCTGCTCTCAGTCCTTTAACATTCATATTTTGTAGCATCCTCTCCTCCAGTGAGCTGCCCTGAATGCTTGCAGGGAGTGTCTCACAATCATCTTCAACAGGGTGTGCAGGAGCTGAAGAAATTCAGATTATTCTGAAGAAATTCAGAAATATTCTGAAGAAATTCAGATCAGCCATCTATTGTGCTGCTTCTGCAGGCAGTTGAACATGAGCCCTCATCCTGTTAGGAAAAAAAGGAGCTTGTCTGCAAAGCCTTCCTATGGGAAGGAGTGTTCTGCTTTTAAAAGAGTACAACTCTTTAAAAAGTGTTTATTAAAACATCTTTCCCATATTCCTGCAGTGGGAGATGTGAAATCCTTTTCCTTTCATGAGAGGCAGAGGGCTGGGGGAGCAGGAGGTGACTGCTTTGCTTTGCAGCTCAGCTGGTAGACTGCCTGGAAGGGAGCCAGGGGGCCTGGCTTCACTCCTCTGATAAGTCATCAATTTCTTTCTCACCAAAACCATCTGGTTTTGGATGCTGAGTTATGAGCTAATATTAAATACAAAAGTTTATAGCATCACATATATAATATTGTTGATTAGAAGCATCAAGTAAAGTAATTGACCAGAGGGGATTTGGTGTGAGCAGCTGGTAGAGCATCTGGAGGGGAGCCAAGGGGCCTGGGTTTAATTCTCAGGTCATCTATTTCTTTCTCACCAGAAACATCTGGATTTGGATGATGCAAGGCTACAGACTATTGTCTCATGCAAATGTTGTTGGGCTCACACTTTTTTTTAAATTTTTTTTTAAAATGATAATGTGTTTCCAGGAACATTTCCATTAAGTATTTACACCCAGAGAATCCTGCGAGAGTGACAAGGAAAAGGTGCATTCCCAGCCCCTGCAAAAATCAAAAGCAAAGTTTATTTTGGTGGAGCTGTGATTTTTAACTGGACTCTGCATTAATGGTGCTATGAGCCTGAAGCAAATATTTGGTTTGAAACACAGCAGAGTCAGTGCTTTGCCAGCACCATGGTGCTGATGGCTGCAAGGGCTGAGGGGCTGTCCTGGTGTGGCACAAGGAGGGGCTGGAGTTATATATTATAAAATATATATATATATAAAATATAATATAATACTATATTATATATTATATATATTATTATATGTATTATTATATATATTATAATATATATTATATATATTATATTATAATATATAATATATATATAATATATATTATATATTATATTAGATTTTATATATGTCGTGACCAAGGCAGGAATGATGAATCTGACTCCATGTTCTCAGAAGGCTAATTTATTATTTTATGATACTATATATTATTAAAGAATACTATACTATACTGAAGAATACAGAAAGGATACTTACACAATGCTAAAAAGATAATAATGAAAACTCCTGACTCTTTCCAGTCCCCACACAGCTTGGCCCTGATTGGCCAAAGAGTGAAAACAACTCACAGCAGAATCCAATGAAACAATCACCTGTGGGTAAACAATCTCCAAACACATTCCACACATGAGCACAACACAGGAGAAGCAAATGAGATAAGAATTGTTTTCCTTTTCTCTGAGGCTTCTCAGCTTTCCAGGAGAAAAATCCTGGCCAAAGGGATTTTTTCAGAGAACGTGAATGCCACAATATTATATGATATTATATTTATGTTAATATTCACAACATCACCTTTGTGCTAGGTGAGGCTTGGTGGCACTGCCAGGGCTGCTGAGCTGCCACAGCCCAGGGCAGGGGTCTGTTCTCAGTGCTGTTTGCAGGAGATGCAAATCTCTGCTCTCTGCAGATGCTCTGGCAGAGGCTGGATGTTGGATGGGGAAAAGGCTGCTGTGGCTCCTCTCTGCTTGTCACAGAGTCACAGAATGGGTTGGGTTGAAGGGATCTTAAAGCTGATCTGATTCCCACCCCGTGCCGTGGGCAGGGACACCTGCCACTATCCCAGGTTGCTCCAAGCCCTGTCTGACCTGGCCTGGAGCAATTCCAAATATTATCCTCAGCTCCTTTCCCCCTGGGATTGCTCCATCACAAGGAGAGGGTGGAGGCCTCTTGTTTCTCTGTGGAAACAAAGGGTCAATCCTCCCCAGGAGAAAGGAGGCCCATTCCTAAAAATTGCATTTTACCCACACTGCAAAGTCCTGCCTTGATTTCCCAGGCAGTGGTTGCTGTTGGCAGCTGGGGGGCCTGGATCTCACAAGATCAGCTTGTTACCTGTGGTTAGGTGCCCTTGATTAGCAGGAGCTGCAGAACTGACCTCTGGGAATTAAATTAAGGAGTAATAAATGACTTGAAAACGAGTGTGATTTACAGGTGGTCAGTCAGGACTGAGGTATGGCACAGAGCTTGGGGAAACTCTTCTTTTACACGATTCTGTCAATCTCTGCAGTTACTTTTAATTGGCCTGTGCCACCTGCCAAAGGCTCTCCTGAGCCAGTGCAGGCTCTGGATGGTCTGACCACTGGAGAGCCCGTGGTTGTGAGCCCTGTCTGCCTCATTTGATTACTGGAGTTCATGTTCTCTATTATTTAGCTGTTGAGCAATGCCAGTGTGAGAAGACAGCAAGGAGGGAGCCATTCCCCAATCCTTTGGCATTTTGGCCTTTATTTTATTAGGAAGATACACAGCCATATCCTTAATTATTCTGCCAGAATTCTCACAGGGGTCTCATCTCAGTTTTGGTGAAAGAAAGAAGAGGCCAAATGGAAATAAAATATTAGTCTACCTGACTTTATCAGCTGAAATGGTTTAGGATATCATTATTAGGCTCATTCCTGTCCCTCCCTCACAATAAAAATACCATCTAAAAAAGAACCAGAATGGGACATTTCCAGAGGAATATTACATTTCATAAGTATGGATTTTAACAGCAATCTCAACCAAACAATGCACTATGTGGTGCCAGAAATAATAAATCAGTGCAGCCCTCAGGACTCAAATGGGGAATTGCCTCTCCTCTTGTAGCTCTTTGGAACTTTAATCTGAAATATGCCACGAATCAAAGGATAACTTATTGGTACACAAGAATTCCCATGCTTAGTCCAATCTGATTTCCACAGGGTCTGGTGCTTTGCTGCTGCTGGTGGCCAGAGCCAGAGAAAGGACCAAGAGGAGTTGTTAGTGCAGGAATGTGTGCAGAGAACACTTAATTTTGGTAACATTCAGCATGTAGGAAGAACTTCAATACTCCTGATCTGCTTTGGGAATTGCAGCCTGCTCCTGCAGGCTCCTTTTTCAGTGGAGAGACACACAGGAGAGTCCAGGAGGTAATTCACCCCATTCTAAGATATATTAAAGCTTTTTATTGATTTAGTTAGATAAAACCTTAGTGTTGTCTAAATACAAGTGTCTCAGCTGAGGCAGGAGGGATCCCAGTGACATTTTCTGCCTGTGAGGGTGGCACTGCTGTCACAGCATCCTGCAAAGGTCTTGGCTATGGAGGGACCCACTCACCTCCAGATAATTTCATTTTACTGGGAGGGCTTTAAGTTTTTTGTCACATTCACATTTTCTGAAAAATCCCTTTGCCCAGGATTTTTCTCCTGGTAAGCTGAGAAGCCTCAGAGAAAAAGGAAAACAATTCTTATCTCATTTGCTTCTCCTGTGTTTTTCTCCTTTAGAATGTGTTTGGAGATTGTTTACCCACAGGTGATTGTTCCATTGGATTCTGCTGTGAGTTGTTTTCACTCATTGGCCAATACATATACATACATATATATAAAATATAAATATATACACATATATATATACACACACACACACACACACACACATATATATATGTATACACACACAAAATAAGTAAATATATTATTAGAGCAGCTCTCCTTTATGATCCCTTTTGCTTCCATGGGACATAATTGTTATTTCACAGGCACTATGGTGTCCTGACCTCTTTTTGTCCCTCTCTAGACAACATATCTGCAGGTATTTATCCCTATTTCAAGAATTAAATACATATTTCAAAAGCAGTCATGGAAATAAAGTACTGAATTTATTCTTTTCAGTTTTCCTGTTTCTTGACTCTGGAAAGAGCCAAGAGTTTTCATTATTATCTTTTTAGCATTCTGTAAGTATCCTTTCTGTATTCTTTAGTATAGTTTAGTATAGTATTCTTTAATATAATATAGCATCATGAAATAATAAATTAGCCTTCTGAGAGGAGTCAGATTCATCATTCCTCCCTGCCACAGGGCACCCCACAAATACAATAGATTTTGAGGGGACTGTTTCTCACACAATAGCTGCCTCCTATATTTTGAGGCATATCTGATAGCTTCAAGGCTGCTGGGAACTTGTCTCTAATTTATTAGTGCAGTGACAGTGGTCACACAACAGTTCTTTCTCATGAAAGATTTCATGGTGGGAAATGCCCTTTTTGTGACTGGTCCATCTGCCCTGCTCAGGAGAGGTTTTTAAAGGCATTTCCCTGGTATTTTATTTTTTAATCCCTAATCCAGCCCTGGTTGTGCTGCTGGGGTGAACAGTGGGGATAGATGAGTTTGGTTTCTCATACATGTGTCATGGCTCAGTTCATCTGAAAGATTCATTTTTGTGCACTGAGGAAGTGGAATTCACCTTTGCTATGCATTATTCTGTGTGCTGTTTTTCAGCTGTTTCATAACTGTAGGAATTTCAGTGAAAAGCTCATGATTTCTGTGATCACTCCATGTGATTATCCCCATAATTATTAACCAGAATTAAAATCATTCATGCTCCTGGCTGGGAGTTGAGTGTGAATCTGCCTGTTCCCTTCCTATCCTGGCTGAAATGGTGCAGACAGGGCAGTCCAGGGCAGGGTGTACACAGAGTGCACCTTGTGTTTCAGTGCTGCTCTCACTTGCATTTCCCAGCATTTACCTTTAGTTTGCTTATTTTGACCACTGGGCAGTGATTTATTTTTTTTCCATAGCTGCCCACAACGCCTGCATTTTTTTCTGATATACAGAATTCTTTCAGGACTTGTTTACTTCAGCTGTCTTTCAGTATTTGCCGGGCTGAAATTTGCTCTTTAGGAGAGAGGGAGGTTGTTATTTCCTCTGACTCACCTTCCTCTATAATTACCCAGCCCCAGGCTGTGTGAGATCTCAATATTATCATTATTAATAGCACTCCCTTACCCCCAGCATGTGCAGCAGCTTCCCAGCCCAGCCAGGCAAGGCCAACCCCTGGATTATTCACGTGTTTAAGTGTCTGCAGGCACTGAAGTTTGGGTTTTCACAAGCAATTGGTGCTGTTGTATGCCTGGGCTTTGATGCCTCCTTCAGCACCTTTCAGACAGGGCTGCTCATTGCAGAGCTCTGCCCCTTTGGGGTGTCTGGCTGGGCCAGAGCTCTTCCATCAGAACTGGAGGAATATTCTGGTCAGGCAGCTCTTGGATTAAGAGCTCTGGCTTGGAGCTTGTCAAATATGTGTGTCTGTAAATGCCTTGGGTGGATTGAGGCTAAATGAATTATCCCTTGCTCCTCCCTTTCCTTTTAGTAGAGACACCATTCCCTTCTGTGTCAATATAATATAATATAATATAATATAATATAATATAATATAATATAATATAATATAATATAATATAATATAATATAATATAATATAATATAATATAATATAATATAATATAATATAATATAATATAATATAATATAATATAAT
This sequence comes from Molothrus aeneus, assembly GCF_037042795.1. NCBI lineage: Eukaryota > Metazoa > Chordata > Aves > Passeriformes > Icteridae > Molothrus > Molothrus aeneus. Next base: position 2,635,875 of record NC_089670.1, on the reverse strand, counting down.
ATAATATAATATAATAATATAACATAATATAGTATAATATATATAATATAATATACATAATATATAACATATAATATATAATATGTTATATAATATACATTATATATTATATAAGATACATTACATATTATATATTATATAACATATATAATATATATTATTTATTAAAATATTTTATATATATAAAATAAGTAAAATATTATTACAGCAGCTCTTCTTTATGATCCCTTTTGCTTCCATGGGACATAATTGTCATTTAGCAGGCACTGTGGTGTGCTGACCTCTTTTTGTCCCTCTCTAGACAGCATATCTGCAGGTATTTATCCCTATTTCAAGAATTAAATTTATATTTCAAAAGCAGTCATGGAAATAAAGTACTGAATTTATTCTTTTCAGTAACAGTATAAAAGTACCACCTGATCTGTCCTTACAAAATTCTGCTTGCTGGTCTGAAGACAATAACTGTTCAGACAAATTAATAAAATACCTTTTCTCTAACTACATATCCTGCATATATATTTTAACAGAGGATTTTCTGTGACAACACTGCCAGGCTTGCTCAGGCTGGGTGCCTCAACAATCTTGGGGTAGGCACATCCTTGTTCAGTCAAGTTTTACAATAATTTAATTTTTTAAGTGAAGAAATTTTGGGTTAAGCTTAGACTTGTAGAAGGATTAAAGGGCTTTTGAAGGGGAGTATTGGCTGTCTGCTGGGAAAGGCAGTGTAAAAGTGAGACCTGGGCTTGGTTTGTGTTTTGATTGAGAGCCAGCTCCAAGTGCTGCTGACTAGGATTTGAAAATGGGATGTGTAGTGCTGACTGTACAGTCTGTGCAGCCTGAGCTAAAATAATAAACCCAGGATTATGCAAATATTTCAGCTGGATCTGGAGGCAGTTGTGTGTGAGGAGCTGGGGCTGTCCCCTGGCCCAAGCAGAGGGAACCCATCAGGGGATGGTGTCAGGGATATAATGAGCTCTGCTTGATTCTGGATTAACTTTGGCTGGCAGCTAACATGTCAGGCATTTTGGCAATGGTGAATCCTGTTCTTTTTCTCCAGTCTCTCTCTTTAGGGCAGATTTCAACAAAAAGTGAGTTCTTTGTATGAGCTGAACTCTCTAGAAGACTTAAGGGCCTGTGGTTCAGATGCAGCTTCCCCAACAGTGCCCAACAGATGTTCTGAAGTGCTCGTGAACTATACAGAAGTGCTGCTGTTTTGAACTCCTGCAAACAGTCAACAGATTCACATGGGAAATTAAATGAGTGCAATTTTGTGGAGAGATGCTGAATGTGGCTGCTAAATGAGCACCGCCAAAATAAAACACAACCAACAAGGGCTGCTTGCTGGAGCAGCTGGGGAGGGACATAAATGACAACTGAAGGATGTGACTGCTTCTAAATTGGCTCCTCTGATTGCTTAAAAACTTCACTTTTGAAAAGACTTGGTATTTAGTGGGAGCCTGCAAGGAAATATTTGGGGTGCAGGGAGCCTGGAGGAAGGGCTGGGGAGAAGGGATTTGGAAGGCTGATGGAGGAGCAGCAGGAACCAGGGAGATGTAAAATCAGGGGGAGCCAGAGAGGGCTGGAGGATCCAAAACACACTGGGGAGAAGGGGGCTGTGAGGATAATTGGGGGTGATATCCTGGGACATGGCTGTGCCTCCAGGTCATGGCTTCTGTGAGGGCTCCATCTGCTCTGTGCAGAAATCCAAGTGTGTCCTTTCATGTTCCTCGCTGTGCAAGAATGCAAAGTGGGTCCCATGGCATGGCATTTCCAGGATTTTTGTGGTGTTTTCCTGATGTCCTGGGAAGTGCAGGCTGTCTCCAAGTTTGTATAACCCCAGCTTCTGCCTCTGCTCAGTTTTCAATCTTGCCTTCATCTATCTTCATCACCCAATTAGTGTTTTGAAGTATGTACAGGGCAATAAACCAAATAACCTTTCAGGCTGTTGATGAATGGCTTTTTATTTGAATGGAAATCACTGCTTACAAAGGTATTTTCATTTGTAATGCCTATTAAAAAAAATAATCAAGTTGTACCTGAACCACCCAAACAATACTGAAATTACTCATCACCTGTCATGTAACCTCTAAATCAGGCTTTAATCCTCTAAATATTTTTGGTAAATATTTTTAATGTAAATTTAAAAAAGAACTTCTGGGGAAAAATAAACTTGTGCAGCTTACAATATATTGACATGAAAACAGTTTTGAGGGCAATTTGGATTTCATTTTTGGCTGCTTTTGGTCCTACCTTGTTTTCTTGGAAGGAACAATCAACACCTGAACTAAGGCAACAAAACTGGGTCCTATTTCTAGGAGCTTCAATATCAATCTACTGCTTCAATATCAATCTACTACTATTTCTACTGAAGCTTCAATATCGATCTTTTATTCCTCTGGCTAACTATGGTAAAACCCAAAATATATTTTTTCCCCAGAATTGCTCCCTGACTTTGATCAGTGACTGGGAGAGGAGCGATGTGTCTGCAGCTCACGGGGTTTTCCCTGGAAACAGGGCAAGGATTGCCCCACCTGTGTGAGATGGGCTCCTTCCCATTCTCATGCCATGTGAGAGTGGGAGAATTCCTTGCAGGGTGTTGGGAAGGATGAAAGTTTGACCAGAAAGTCTCACAGATATGGACGCTTAGCAGAAAGATTTTTGAATGTAGAGTCTGATGAAGGAATAGAGATGGAAGCAAGTTTTGATCTAGAAGAAAAGAATTGCTGAGCCAGTCTCACTGGATAACCAAGGAGGCAAAGGGTGTGTGAGTTAGAAGGGGTTTTTATGGCTTAGAGCAAAGGATAAACCCACCCCAAACAAGAAGTTGTTTTTACCAAGCAGAAAGAGAGCACAGGCAAACAAGGCAGCAAATGCTGCAAGTAGAAAAAAGGTCTCAGAATTTTGCACTGTAAGAAAACTGAAAAACAACTTCTAGCTTAAACTGCAATGTACTAACTCTTAGTGATTGGAGAACAGTAACATGAATGTGCTAATTACAGTAGTTATGATAGGCTATAGATAATAGCTAAGGTATAGATTGGTTGTTCTGTATGAAGATGCTCAGCAAAGAAAAGTCTATAATGCACTGTAACCAAACCCAAAGGATGTCCAGGCCTGCCTGCAGCTGGAGCTGACAGCTGTGGGCACAGCTCTGTCACCCATGACCCTGGACTGCTGTGACATCCTGGATACAATAAACTGCATTTTGGAGAGCAGCCTGGAGTCCCACACCTCTCATTCAGGCTCTTACACAGGGGATACTCTCCTGACCCTCTGGACTGTCTGTGGTCCTGCTGATGAGGAGGAGAAGGTTTGGGAAGGGTCCTGTTGCTTGTGGAAGCCAAAGCCCAGCAGGAGCACCCTGGGGGCTGCAGGAGCTTCCTGCTGGCCCTGAGGGGCCTCTCCAGTGGAGGAGCTCAGTCTGTGCTGCCCCAGGCTCTGCTCTGGCCTGGCCTGGGTCACAGCAAGGAGCTCTTTAAGGACATAATGAAAGCCAAGTTCCTGGGATGGTATAATCTATGGACACAGCTCTGTCACATCACTTTTCTGAACAGGATACAAATTGGATGCAGAGGCTTTTCTTCTTTGGCAACAGCTTTTTGAGGATTATTATTTTTATTTATAATATGATTTTGGTTGATTCCCTCCTCTGAAGCCCTTGTATTTACCTTGGGATTAACCCCTTAAAGCTCGGTGTATCCTGACCCTGCCTGGTAGCTAATGGGAGGCTGAGTCGTGCTTCAGTAGTTTTCACATCTGGGTGGATAATAAAAGTTATTAATGCCACAAACCCTTGCTCTTCAGAGCATGAGGGAGCCGCTGGGTGATGAGGATTAGCAAGGAGTGTATGGTACAGGTGTTTTTATCTGTTTTTACCCTTTCCAGAATGAAATCCCAATGGCCCAAGCAGCAGAGAGTGGAAAGCTGCTCCCTGTGCACAGATAGGCTCTGCAGAGGATTTGTTCTGCTGGGAGCAGAGCCACCACTGCCCCCTGCTCCTAGGGAGAGCAGAGACACAACAGCCTTGTCCAAAGAGCAGCAGATTTCCCCTTGCTGCTGCCAGGGAGTAAAATGGGACAGAAATCTCTTCCTCTCCCAGCTGGTGCTCTGATGTGGAATTGCTTTGCTGCTCCTTTTTAGGATGAAAGGTTTGATTCTTTCTTTTCCTTCTTTTCATCAATCCAAATGTCACAGCACAAACCCAGCCATCAGAGGCACATCAGCTGAGGGATTTTATAAGCTGCTATGAACTGGAATTAAAAATTGTAACTCATATTTGAGCAGGGAGGTTGAGAAAGAATGACACTCGATTGCAACAAGAATCAATTTCCTCTCCTTGCATTCCTGGCTGTTTTTTCTCTCCCCTGATGATTACAGGTACTGTGTTTTGGGTTTAATTGGGAATTTTCCCACCCAGTTCTGAAGCAGACTGAGATGTGCAACCTTCCCACCCTCACATAATCACCACTGGGCTTTCCCAGGGAGGTTTGGCTCACTTCTCGTGTCACCATCATCCTGTTTGAAGTGCAACAAAACATTCATTTCTTGAACTGCACTGAAGTCTGCACTTGAGCTTTTTATTCCTCAGCTGAAGCTGTGACTTCTCTTGGGCTCTGTAATTTGTGGGCTTGAACAGTTTTTAACTTCACACCAAAGGCAAGAGATGGGCAGAGTTGGAGTTTGCCTTGCCCTGACAGGGATACTTCAGGGCAGATTTTCCTTGGACATCCCAAAACTGAGATGCTGTTGGCTCTGTCTCACAAATGCTTGGTAGAGGCACAGAGAGGTGATTTCCCTCTCATTTTGTCGCAACAAAGTGATAACTTCAGCCTCAGATTATTCGAAGTTTTGAGCTAAAGGTGAAGGCAGGGATATGAATAATCTTATCTTTATTTTTCTGCTTTCTTCTCAGTTTTGCTGACCTATTTGTCCACCCTTTTCTCCACTTCACTTACAGTGAAAGATGGTTAGGATAGATATTTAAATTTTGTTGTCTTTTAAAGAGGAAACTCACAGAGTTTTGCAGTCATTTATTTCTTGGATTTGAGCTGATCTATGCACATGTCTCTGCAGCCAGGCTCCAGCTTGCAGACACACACACATAAAACAAAATCAACAAAGAGCTGTTTAAAAATAACAACCACAGTACCAGCAGCAACATTAGCAACACCAACAGGGGCTGTGCTCCCCAGCAAATTCAAATTTTGCAACTGGTCTTGAATTCATTCATAAAAAAGTCTGAGTTTTGCAGCGCCAAATTCCCACACGAGGCCAAGAGAGGGCTCCAGTGAACTGTGTTTTCTTTATCCTGAATTAGGGGATCTGGGGAGATCACAAGGGAGGAGGAAGAATGAGAGAGGGGAAACGTGAAAAGTGTAAAGGCATGCTAGAAAAGGAAAAAGAGAGAGAAAGAGGAAGGAAAAAGAAGAAAATCTCTGCTAATTTCTAGTGGTCTGTCTTTATTTTCTGCAAGACTGTACAAAACCAAACCATGCACATAAATAAACTGTGTACATGAACAAGGAGCAAAAATGTAGTGGGAGGAGGAAGAACATGCTCTGGGAAAACAACTTTCCTGATGGAAAAATACTGAAAAAGTCAGAGAAAACTCTGGATAAGGGCAGGAAATTTGGCAACACCACATAACTGGGAAATCTACAGCTTTGCACAAAGCCAAGTCTTTCTGTCAAGCAAAATGTATAATCCACCTTTAATTTGTTACAGCCACATTTTCATTTAAATTGGTAGGAAAGTACTGATGTTGCTGTGGGTTGCAGAAGAAAATTTGAATGCCTGACTTCCTAACAATGTTTTTTTAAAGAATCTCAGCTCAGAGCCTTCTCATTTTCTGAAGCTTAAGGAGTATGAGGTGCCTGTGATGGGACTGTTGCACTTTGTTGCTTTAGAATTTCTTCCCTTTTGCCCAGAACAGTTAAAACATCTGATACTCTGAGGCAAAACCCAGTTGGACCATGGAGAAAATTCTTCTTTTTTCCGTCTTTTCCTTTCTCAGAACCACCTTCAAGGTGACAGCACTTGATTTTCATAAGAATTTTAACCATTCACAAGAATTTTAACTATTCACTGAGGATTCTAACCACATGACTTCAAAGCATTTCACACAAGTGTTCCAGTGAGCTACAATAATTAAGTTTGAAGTGAATTGTTGTGTTTTGGGACACTTGTTCAACAGGAAGAGCTCATGGCAGAGTATGTCACAGCAAGGGCTGTGGATGCTGGTGGTCAAAAAAAAAAGAAAGCTGGAAGGATGTAAAAATTCAGCAGGCATTCAAGCTGCTGACTGCTAAGCAAAAATTGCTATGGGGGAATAAAGAATGGAAGACTTAGAGCCTGAATAGCCTTCAGGATTTCATATTTGATTTAGAAGGTCATACAAATCCAGTGGAGGCATTTCAGGAGAGGTTAAACACCACTGAAACACAGGGTGGGAAAGATTTCCTTGGCAAGAGCGCCGCTGGTTTTCTTCTTGCCATTTCAAATTTCTAATTCAGTGACTGAGAGGTGCCATTTAAAGCCTTGATGGCCCTGCAAGGTGACAATTCCAGCTTCACCAAGGTGCAGTCCAGCCTGCTTAGAAGAACAACTTTATGTGCCAGGAAATGAAGGCTGCCTCTAATTGGCCTGTTGAGAATTAATCACTGCAAAAACCAATCCAAGTCACGAGTGCAACGATCTTTCTGAGCAGCATTACCCAGCCCCAGTCTGGGGAAGGACACTGAGCAGGGATTTGAAAAGTCTTTTATGAAACCTTCTTTGACAGTTGCAGTTTCAGGAGCCCTTTGATCCAAGCATCAAAAATAGAGGAAGCTGCCTCCTGCTGAAATGCCAGTCCCAAAAACTGAGGGAATTGTCTGCTAAACTTCCACAACTGACCCAAACTTCTTGCTGATTTTTATTTTTTGCTGTTAGTTTTAGGCCAGGTGATATGAAACTCTGAATTTTTCCTCATCTAGCATGTCCACTGTCAAGGGGGAAATGTTCTGGTGTGATGGAGACATTTTTATGCATTGGGCAAAACATTTTTCCAGGTCTCTGAGGTTTGTGCTGCCCAGGTGCAATACAGGGCACCTGAATGTAATAGCAGCTTCTTCCCAGCACCAGTAAAACTCCAAGATAGCACAAGCAGAGCAGCTTGATGGAAGAGGAGCTCATTTTCCCATGTGCTGCCAGCCTTGGCAGCCAAAAAAAGGCTGACAAGAGTTGCAGGCAAAGAAATTTATTAACTAGTGATGTGGGCTTTGCTTCTTCATGTATACACACTTGTGATGGTGTTCACAGGGGTTCTTGGATTGGGGAAGAGATGAGGATCTGACTCCATGTTTCAGAAGGCTGATTTATTATTTTATGATTTATATTATATTAAAACTATACTAAAAGAATAGAAGAAAGGATTTCATCAGAAGGCTGGCTAAGAATAGAAAAAGAAGGAATGAATAACAAAGGCTTGTGTGTTGGACAGAGAGTCCGAGCCAGCTGGGCTGTGATTGGCCATTAATTAGAAACAACCACATGAGACCAATCCCAGATGCACCTGTTGCATTCCACAGCAGCAGATAACCATTGGTTACATTTTGTTCCTGAGGCCTCTCAGCTTCTCAGGAGTAAAAATCCTCAGGAAAGGATTTTCCATAAAAGATGTCTGTGACACACACTGGATAATGTAAAGGGAGTGTTGTAAAACTTGCTTTGTCATCCTGACTTCCCTTCTTTCTCTGTCTCTGGAAATGAGCTCCCTGCACACTTCTGAGGATTGCCACGTTTGCTCTGTGCCAGAGCTGACACCTTCAAGGTCTGTGATCCTGCCATGGAGCAAAATCCATCTCCTGTTTCTTTGGGTTCTGAGCTGATCTGTGAAGTGTGGTGGGTGTCCTCCTTTCCTGGAGGAGCTGATCTTTGCAGTGTGTCTTGCTGTTAACTGGTTTATTAGCAGCAATTTGGTGTTTTCAGCTCGTGTGGCCTCTTTTGTTGCTGCTTCCCTGATTTGTTGGGCCTATTGAAAACTTGCCCACCTGGCCCAGTGTTGGAACATGGCACAGGGATGGTGCTGAAGGTGATGCCTTGTGGAGGGCTCAAGTCCATGTGGATCAGCAAAGCATTCCTGAGCAGGCTCCACCCCAGCTGATGCTGCTTGGCTCCTGCACCAGGGATGGGACATGAGCTCTGAATCTGGACCATGGCTCAATTTTACCCAGGTAAAAGCTCAATTTCCCCCAGGGGATCCATTCTGCCTCATTCTCCCAGTGTTTGAAGGTGGTGTCTGGAGGGCCTGGCTGCCGCAGTGGAGGGCTCTCATATCACCCACAGGATTTTTGGTAATGGATGGTCCAGTCCCTGTGCACCACGTGGTTTTTGAGGTAGTGTAAATAACCCCAGATAGTATTTGGAGATCCACACCTTGTCCCTCAGCCCTTGAGGGTATGTGTAATCTCAGCCTGAGTTTACTCCTGTACTCCTGAAATAATTCATATTCCTTCTACCAGTGAGGAGGGGGAGAGAGGAGCCCATTTGCAAACACTTGTGAAGAAGGAGGCAGCGTGAATTTATGTCCTAATGGGAGGGATTTGGCTGTGGGACATCTGAATGAATACAATCTGATGAGTTTCATTAAGGCTACACCTCATTCTTTTAATTAACTTCTTGTTCTTGTCCTTGGTGAAGTAGTAATTATTTTTTAATTAGCCCAACACTGCATTGCAGAGCTAGCCAACCCTAGCCTCATCTTGGAGAGGTGTCATAAGAATTAAGTTAATTAGCTTGTCACCATCCCTGTAAAATATGGCTGTGTTTGGCAAAAAGGAAGGGGAGAAGCTCCTTTGCTGTTCCAAGGTTAATTAAAAACCACAGTGCAAGAGTCAAGTGGGAGAGAGGCAGATCCTGGGGTTTGGTGAGTGCTGTGGGTCACATCCTCTAGGGGCTCAGAGGTGGAAACACAACAGCACAAATCCCCAAATCCCCAATTCCTGGTTGCTCCTGCATGCTGGGGCTGGGAGGCAGCTCTGGGGTTGTGGCTGCAGGGGGAGAGAGCAGGTCCAGGAACTGTGGCCAGCCTGGTCTGCAAAGCAGTGTCACTGTCACATTTTCTGAAAAATCCCCTTGCCCAGGATTCTTCTCCTGGGAAGCTGAGAAGCCTCAGAGAAAAAAGGAAAACAATTTTTATCTCATTTGCTTCTCCTTTGTTTTGCTGCTTTGGAATGTGTTTGGAGATTGTTTATCCAACATGTGAATTGTTTTGATTTAATGGCCAATCACAGTCCAACTGTGTGGGGACTCTGGAGAGTCACAAGTTTTTAATTAGTATCTTGTTAAGCCTTCTGTCTGTGTCCTTTCTCTATTCTTTAGTATAGCTTTATTATAGCACTCTTTAAGATAATATAATACCATAAAATAATAAATTAGCCTTCTAAGAACATGGAGTCAGATTTATCATTTTCTTCCTGCCATGGGGGACCCCAGAAAGTACCACAAAGCAGAGCCACAGGATCAGGGGATGGGCTGGGCTGGGTTGGGGGGATCTCAAAGCTCATCTTGTTCCACCCCTCTCATGGGCAGGGACACCTTCCACTGTCCCAGGTTCTTCCAACCCCTGTCCAACATGGCCTTGGACATGTCCAGGGATGCAGGGGCATTTTGGATGCTCTGGGTTCTGCCTGGGATTGTGGAGGTGAGAAGGAATATGAGGCCTGAGCCTGTCACCGTACACTTTTTTTGTGCGTCAATTCTGTGAAGCTGCAATTGCTGCAATTTTAGCTGGTGAACACAGAATTCCCAGAATCACTGGGTTGGGAGAGACCTTCAAGACCATTGAGTCCAACCCAGCCCCAACCCCTCACCCAAACCCTGGCACCCAGTGCCACATCCAGGCTTTGTTAAACACACCCAAGGGTGGGGACTCCACCACCTCCCTGGGCAGCCATTCCAGAACTTTATCACCCTTTCTGTAAAACACTTTTCCCTGCTCTCCAACCTGTATTTCCCTTGGTGCAGCTCGAGGCTGTGTGCTCTGGTTGTGTCAGTGCTGCTGGAGAAAGAGCCCAGCCCCAGCTGAGCACAGGCACCTTTCAGGAGCTGTGAGAGTGATGGGGGCAGCCCTGAGTCTCCTTTTCTCCAGGCTGAGCACCCCCAGCTCCCTCAGGGGTTCCTCACAGGGTTTTTGTGTTCCCAGCCCCTCACCAGCCTTGTTTCCCTCCAAGTATATTTCAGGTTCCAGCATCTCACAGAGTCAATACCAGAGGGGAATTTGTATTTAGGAATTTGTAGAACTCATCCATTCCCCCCAGATTTTTTCATTAGACTGAAAGAAGTTCTGTAAAAATGAACTTAAGAGTTAAAAGGGATGTTTTCTCTTGCAGAGCCAGTCTCAGTGAGAGATTTTCCACCACCTTTTGGCAAAACCTGGTCCCTGCACACCTGTGATTCTGCAGGAAGCACACTCACAAATATTCTGGTGTGCTGTGGCAGCTTCTCTGCCTTTCAGAGAGAGCCCAGAGAAACCAGACTTTCTCTTCAAGCCTCATCTCCTGCCTTTCTGACAGCTCACCATTAATTGGGTTTTTTTAAAGGCAATTTCTATCTCTTCTGGTTGAAGAGATGAACTTGAATATATGATTCCTGAGGGATCTAGAGCTGTCTCCTAAATCTCTCCTGATGATAATGGCTCTGCTCCCTTTGCTCCAAGGGATCCTTTTTCTTTTTCTAGGTATGTTGCTAATTGCTGCTTCTCCTGCCTGGACTCTGAGTGTTCCTGGACACTTTTCCTTGTGCAGCTTCCCAGGACAAAAAAATGATCCTGGCCCCCTCCTGCTTGCCAGGGAAAAGGAGAAGCATCAGTGAACATTCAGAGTCCAAGTCCCCTCCTTGTCTGTCTGTCTGTCTGTCTGTCTGTCTGTCTGTCTGTCAGGTATCCCCTAGGCCATTTGGGTTCTGTGGCATCTTTGAACCAGTTTAGAAATGATCAGTAACACACAGAAAACATCATTCTTTGGTGCCTTGTGGGATTTAGGACAAACTTCCATGGAGGAACTTCTACCATAACTTTCTGTCTGACGGTGCACGAGGATTTCTTTAGGTTAGAGCTGAAGATATTTTGAAAAGAAAATTTGCATTTTTTTTTGGGAAAATACTGATAAATAATGAACATAATTTCATATAACATGAAAATTCTGACTCTTCACTGAAAAGCAGTTATCTTTTGGATAACTGGAATAAATAAATAAATAACATGATAAATGGGAAACTTTCTGTCCAAATTACAGAATCATTCATGTCAGAGAGCTCTGTTATTGTTTTTTTGTTGTTGTGGAATCACAAATTCTGTAGGCAGTATGCTTTTTTTTTTTTTTTGTGAAAAATGTTATGTATTTTAAAAAAAAGTACCTATCAGTAAAGCTTTGACAAAAAAAAATTATGCTCTAGAGCAGCTGGCCACCATCAGAGGCAGGATACTGGGTAGACAAACCCCTGCTCTGATCCAACAGAGTAATTTTTATATTCCAATGTAAATAATCATTTCAGAAGTAACTGTTTGGGGCTCCCTTAAGCTTTCAGCTGGGGGTCTGCAGGCTCTGTTTTTAACTCAGCAGAGAAGGTTCTTAGTAAAAAACCGAAGGGGAAAAAATAATTCCAGCAACCCCAGTGGTCTCCTTCAGAGAATAAGGATATTAACTTCAGCTTTAATAAAAACATAACGTTAACTAATCTACTGTGAAGAGCTCCAACTGCAAACTGGAGTGATTTACTAGTGAAAAATTGGAAGGGGACTGAAAGTTGGAGGGAACCTGCAGTCATTAGCTGCAGATTAATCATGAATTCAATTACTTCTGCTTGTGTCAATCTATCCATTGCAAGGATTGCACCTTTCCAGCATTTGGCTGCTGAAGGGAAGCAAAAAGGAAAAAGAGGTCAGGATGGATTGGGTGCCTCACTGTGCTGGGGGTGACTGGATGTGGGATGTTTGAGATTGGTGCACAGATATTGTGCTGGGTTTGAAGAGGTGCTGCTTCTGCCACTGCAGATATTCCTTTTAAAAGTAACATTTCTCCTTTTGGATCACAGAATATACATTGTGGTCTTATGTCTCCAGGATATGAGAGGTGTTTTCAGCACTAAGGTGGGAAAATGGTGCATCCCCAGGCTGAAGAGCACAGACATTTGTTTCAGTGAAACTTCTGTGTCCTGGTTGAGATGGAGACAATCCAAAGCAAAACACTCCATTTTCAAGGCTTCAAACTGTTTTTATTCTAGCATTCATGCTTTTTATACATTCTTACAAAACTCCTAAGTTTACACTTTACTCATTGGTCATGAAAGACAAAGTTGGAACAGGCAGTTGCAGGTTTCTCTTATTTATCCTTCTTTCTTTCTTGGTTTCTGTGTCAGTGACCTTGGTAGAAAATTATTCCAGGGGTAAACGTGGATCCTCTGATCAAACACGGATCCTCCCATCAAACATGGATCCTCTCATCGAACATGGATTGTCTTATCAAACATGGATCCTCCTATCAAACACGGATCCTCCTATCAAACACAGATCCTCTGATCAAACACAGATCCTCTTATCAAACACAGATCCTCTCATCGAACACGGATCCTCCCATCAATATGGATCCTCCCATCAAACACGGATCCTCTGATCAAACACGGATCCTCTCATCAAGCATGGATCCTCCTCTTAAACTCCTCTCTGCCTCACAGAAGTCACTGTAAAACCTCTCCTACCCTTCTGCATTAAGGTGAAGATCAGAATCCAGAATCAGAAGATTTCAACCGAGAAACTTCTGGATTAAGATGAAGACCAGTTGAGGAGCAGTCTTGGGATCAGGTCCTCTCAAGGTTTGTGTACTTAAATGTTCTTTCAGGAATTTTTCACTGGTGTGCAGCAGCCTGTCATGCAGGTGCCTTGGGGGTGTGTCAGGGGATGCTGGATGTGGATTCCTGAAGTTTCTGCTCAAATAAAACTCACTAGAACAAGCTCCTGGAAAAGACCTGTTCCTCTGACATCCCATAAAATACATGCATTTTATTTGGCACAACTGGTTATGTTTATTAACCACATGGATCCTGTTGCAGTACAGATGAACACTCAATCCAAAAGCCTGTGTCCCATTTTTGAGAGCATCTGGACCCTGGGAATGGCCTTTGTGTGGAACTCTGTTATAATAATGGATAACCTAATTCTAAACATTTCCCCGCTTAAATTGGAGGGAAGTTTGTATTCATTCTACACAGATTCAAGGCTTTCTTCTCTCCCTGGCATGTTTACTACTAAACATCCAGCCTTGCCTGAAGATACAGAGAAATGTCAGCAACCTGCAAACTTCCAAAAGACCATTCCAAACTGCATGAACAATAAGCAGAAATGGAATCCTAATTGCATGGCAAATGGCTTATCCCTGCAAACCCTCACTCTCCAAGAGCTGGGGGGTAAAAACTGCTCCAGCAAAGTGCAGGACATGTTCAGGCAATGTCTGAGCTATCAAACCTCATTGCTTGCAAGAAACATAAAATCCCTCTTAATCCCATTCCTTGCATTCCGTGGGGCTAGAAGGCTGGCTTCCAGTAAAACTGATTTTCTAGCTGGGGATCAGAATTACAGAGGAGCTGGGAAGGTGCTCACAGCTCACGGTGGGGCACAGAAAATTCACTGCAGTGTTTGCTGCATGGACAGGAACAGGGAGCAGCCCAGGGCCAGCTGCTGATGGAGCTCCAGGCTTCAGGAATAGCTCTGTCCAGGTTTACCTCACTAGGAAGTGAACCTCGTGCTGTTTTTTAAACAGAAAGTGTTTTTTGAGGGGCCACTGGTAGCCCCCTGGGATGTGGCCATGGGAAATTGGTGAAATTTCTTTGTGAGAAATTGTCACAGACATCTTTTATGAAAAATCCTTTCCTGAGGATTTTTTTCTCCTGAGAAGCTGAGAAGCCTCAGGAACAAAATGTACCCAATGTTATCTGCTGCTGTGGAATGCAACAGGTGCATCTGGGATTGGGCTCATGTGGTTGTTTCTAATTAATGGCCAATCACAGCCCAGCTGGCTCAGACTCTCTGTCTGAGCCACAAACCTTTGTTATTCATTCTTTCTTTTTCTATTCTTAGTTAGTCTTCTGATGAAATCCTTTCTTCTATTCTTTTAGTATAGTTTTAATATAATACATATCATAAAATAATAAATCAAGCCTTCTGAAACATGGAGTCAGATCCTTGTCTCTTCCCTCATCCTCAGACCCCTGCAAACGCCATGACAAGAAATTCCCCTCTGGGTTTAGGAATGCTCCCTGTTGTCCCCACAGCCTTTGGGCTGGTCAGGCAGCTGAGGGCAGGTGTTCTGTACAGGAATAAGACTCCAGAAGGTGATTCTATTGCAGCATGGTGAGGCATAGGGCTTTTTCTGTGTGAAGCAAACACACAAAATCATATTTATCCCTAAGCTGAATATTTCCAGTTCCTGAGGTCTTTGGAATGGGGGGAGCTGGTGTAAGAAATGCTGGTTTGGAATGAGAGGGATCAGCCTGTCAGTGGCATGGCACAATTTAATAACCCTGGAGGGAGGGGTGTGTTTCCCATTGGGAAAATTTTAGGTTGTACCTTTCAGAATGCTTTCCTCCACACCCAGATTTATGGGAATGAACAGTGAGGGCTCCAGGGAGGACGTTGTGCTGCTGGATTAGCCTCGGTGTGAGCAGGGAATTGTTAAATCCTGATGTGTTTTTGCTCGTATCCAGGTCCGTTTCCATTTGGGAGCAGGGTGGAGGCTCAGGGACATCCCTGCCCTGGTGAGCAGAGCCAGCTCTTGGCTGGTGGCTCAGGTGAAACCCCCGTGAGGTTTAGCATGTGGAAATAAACTCTGTTCTTCTCTCCAGACCCTGCAATAGGTGCTGTCATGTGGATGTCTCCAAGATAGTAATTTAAATTAAAAAAATTAATCCACCTCTTGCTGTTTCCCTGTACAGCTCTCCAGGGACCAGTGGGGTTTTTGCTTGGCTTCAATCCTAATCAGTTTTTTGTCTTTAATAATCCCCTGTTTGACAACTCCAGACCAAGGATGCTGCTCCTGGAATGGTCAATTGTAGCTGCTCAGTCTCAGTGGAACAAAGAGGTTCTTTGAACGATTCCAGGTTGACCAGAGATATTTCACAATTGGGTCAGTCTGCAGGACGTAGTCTGAGGTGTTCAGAAGAGCTGGGGAGGGATGGGAAATGCTTCTGGCAAGCCTCTGTCTTGTGATAGCTCCACCTCAAGCTGTGAGCAGCAGTCTGGGTTTTATTTTGGCTTGCAAGGCAGAATAAAAAAATTAAATACGTGGAAATTGTCAATTGTGGAACAAATCAAAGTTCACATGGGGGTTATTTTGTCCTCTTCATTAAAAGTAGATTAGTCTCCAGCTAAAAATACAATTTGGCAAAAGGGGAGTTGAAACATTCATCCTGGGTAAGGCTGAGATTCAACATAGTGACCTTCCTTGGCTCTTCTCCAAACTGATTCACTCTTTTAATCCATTGTTTGCTGAAACTATGACTTAAATCTGTCCTAGCCCATCCATTGCTGAGCCCTGCAGGTGGGCTCTGGCAGAGATGCAGCACAAAATGATGGGTTTGGTGAGGACTGTGTGGGATAAAGCCTGCTCTGCTCCCTGGAGATGTTTTGTATTTGTGCTTTTCACACCCTGTGAGCCCCTGGGCTGGAGTGGAGCAGCAGTGGGGGAAGCTGAGGGTTGGTTGACCATGGCGTGGGCAGGGTGCTGCTCCAAACAGGGACAGTTTTGCTGCTCCATCTCCATCCCAGCCTGTGTTTATCTGTGCTGAGGCCTCCAGCTCATGGCACAGCTTCAGTGAAGGATTTTTTGCTGTTGTTTTTTGGTGGGGAATAGAGGAGCCCTGAGCAGAGAGGCAGACAGTGACCTCTGCTCAGGGGTGAGCAGTTTCCCGCTGCAGGAGCAAACAGGGCCAGCTGGGTCTCCAGTGGGGAGAATTCCACTGATTTCACCCATGGAACTGGCTCCATGGTGGCTGTTCTGCCTTCAGATGGAGCGAAGGCTGGGATGTGTAAATCACAGCCATGAAATATTGCATCAGGAAGCCTCCTGTCACATTTTCATGGGTGGGGGGAAAAGAGGGGAGCATCTTCCCCCCATGATAAAAACCTGCAGCAGGCATCACTGATGGGGCTGGGTAGAGACAACAATACAAAGATAAGGACACTTCTCCTCCCCCCTCCAAGCACCTCCCTCACTTTCTTTTTTCTCTCCCCTTTTTTCCTCGTGTTTCTGAGTTAAGAGGATTTTTTAGGCACAGTAACGAGTTTTTGCTTTGAACTTGGAATATGCATGCTGCAAAGAAAGCCCCTGCACTGTCCTTACTTAGTATGCCCAAATATGATTAGTGTCAGACTGTGAAATATCACTCCCTTATCTCCAGGAGCCAGCAGACAGGAACATTTCTAGGGATCAGGGTCTTTTTTATTTTTTTGGCAAAACGCCGACTTTGAGAAGGAGATGGTTTCTGTGCACAGTCTCTTCACTGGCATGATTCTCATAAGCCTCTGGAGAATCTCTGTGCTTCTTTCTCTCTCTTTCTGCTCTCTTTCACTCATTCACTCCTTACTTCATCCCTCATCAGGATTTTCAAACCAATTTCCTTCTCAGTCGTGTCACTGTTTCACCTACAGCTGAGGAGCAGCCCTTACTCTCTTACTCCCCATCAGAGTTAGACTTGAAGGCAAGCTTCAAGAAGATTCCTGGTTATAGGAATTAATTATTTGGGCCATCACACAGGCTGCATTGTTGCTGTTTATCTGCTGGCCAACGCTGCTTTGGAAAGGGAAAGAAAAAAAGCCCAGCCCAATTTATTTACATATTAAGGGTCTGGCATGTCGACACCTGCAAACTGTGGATAACGGATTTGTATCTCCTGTAATTTCATGGACCTCTTCAGTGGTTTTATTGAGGAAAAATAGGAGAAGAGGGAGGAAAATTAGAAATAAAATGTGTTAAAATGTGTTTCCATCCTTTCTTCTTAACAGGCTGCCAAAATTGCCTTCCTTCCCTGTCTCCCCAACACCCCCCCAAAAAAAATCCCAAGTGTGTGTAATAATAGGAGAAACTCATTACAAATGCATCACTTCAATGCCTTGGAATATTTTTGTTTCCAATTCTCTTTGATCTTCAGATGGGCTAAAGATAAGGACTGAAACTGCTTTTTAATATCTTCATCCAGATCTGGCACTCAGGACGTGTGGAGAAGAGCTCTCCTGAAATCAGGGTTTGAGCTCATTCTCTTAAGCATGTTTGAATTGCAGGCTTTGATTGTGATCTATTTCTGCTTGCAACTTGGAAATGTTTAGGATTTAATGTATCTCAAGCTTAATACTCTTACATGCACCATTGGCCTCTGCTGGGAAGGATTAGAGCACATCAGTTATAAGTCCTAAACCTTAATGCTGCTCTGAAAGAATCTCCCACTTTAGCAGCAGCACACACAGCACTGGGCTTTAAAGTGCAGGAGCACTGATCCTGCTGCCAGGACCTGCTGCCAGGCCTGGCTGAAAGTTTGACAAGAAAGTTTCACAGCTACGTGTGCCTGGAAGAAAGGTCTCTGAATGCAGAATCTGAAAATGGAACAGAGATGGAAGCAAGTTTTGATACAGGAGAATAATAGATGTGTAAATTGACAATTGCTGAGCCAGGCTTGCTGGACAGCTAAGAAAGCAAAGGTTGTGTCGAGATTGGAAGAGATTTTATGACTTAAAGCAAGGGATAAGCAGACCACAAACAAAAAGATGATTTTACCAAGCAGAAAGATAGCACAGGCAAAGAAGACACGTTGATGTGGCAAGTAGAAAAAAGCCCCAAGAATTTTATACTACAAAATAACTGAAAAACAACTTCTAGCTTAAACTGTAACATACTAACTCATGTGATTTGGATAGTATTAACCATAACATGGCAATGATAGTTATGATAGGCTGCAGGTAATAGTAAAGGTATTGATTGGTTGATTATGTATGAGATGCACAGAAAAGTCTATAATGCATTTGTAACCAAAACCAAAGGGTGTCCAGGCCTGCCTGCAGCTGGAGCTGGCAGCTGTGGGCACAGCTCTGTCACCCACAGCCCTGGGCTGCTGTGACAGCTTGGGTACAATAAACTGCATTTTGGAGAGCAGCCTGGAGCCCCACATCTCTCCTCTCAGGCTCCTACTCACAAATTCTATGGAATCCTGTCTAGATTGCATCAGAAATGTCCTGGCTATTTCAGATGTGAAAATTGTGAAACTGCAGGTTCTGCTCTAAACAGACCCTGCTCTGAAACAGGTTGAAGAGTTGATGTTTTAGTTGTGATCTAAACTGGGGGGTGGCTGTGAGAATGATTGTGCTCAGATTTGAGCTGGGAGGTTGGGCAGGACTCTGAAAATCAGGGGAAATAAGGAGTTTGTTGGCTCTGAACACTGGAGGGCTTTTGGAGAAGGGGTGGAGTCAAGGATCCTCCAGAAGAGTGTGCAGGTGGTTACTTACAGACCTGGGGAAGTGTGACCCATAAGAGAGGAGAAATTCTGGTGTCTTAATTTAGAGTGAGAAGACAAAGGAGACCGGAGAAATAGATTTTGTTAGTGCAGAAGCCGTTGGAAAGAGAATTAGGAGAACTTGTGGGTTGTGTTGCCCCAGGTTTACACCACAGGAGGGGCTGTAGCTGGTGTTAGGAGAGGAGTGTCCAGCCCTGGAGGCAGCAGAGCTCTGGAGGAGTTTGGAAAAGCATGGAACAAGTGAAACTGGTTTATAGCTGCTTGGGAAATGTGTAGCAAGAAAGAAATGGGCAGAACTGGTCCTGTTTTGGGGCACAGGCAGGACAGCAAAACAGCCTTAAGGCATCCTCTTCACCCTTCTTCTGTAGATATTCAGTGATGCTGCTTTAATTCTTGATTCACTTAACTGGCACCTTAAGCCATCTCAAATCCATCACAGTGAGCTGCCATAGGCTGTAGGGAGCATGCTACATTATTATTATTATTATTATTATTATTATTATTATTATTATTATTATTATTATTATTATTATTATTTTGGGCTCATTTACCAGCATGCTTTCTTCATAATAAATTCATAATTTGACACACTCATTGATAACCAAAGTGCTATTTTCTTGACTGGAAAATGTTGACTTTGAGGTTTGGGCCTTCAAATGTGTTCAGTGTTTGCTGCCCTTTCTCCTGTTGAATCCTGTGGCAATAATCCTATTGATTATTGCCACAGGAATAACATATAACATATTATATATTATATATGATATATGATATATTATATATTATATGGTATATGCTATATATTATATATTATATGTTATATGTTATATGTTATATATTATATATTATATATTATATATTATATATTATATATTATATATTATATATTATATATTATATATTATATATTATATATTTTATATTATTTCCTAATGTAATATGTTTACAATATATATTGTATATATATCCTATAATAATATCCTATTATTATTGATTATACTCATGGTGGGAGTAGAATTCCTGGGAACACAAAATAAAAGGAAGCCTTGGAAATCCTGTTCTGAGCATTCTGTGACTCAGGTGTCAGAGGAAACATGATGTAATCCAGTGTCAAAGGTACTCTGAAACCTGTCATGAAGAATTTTTAAAAATAAAAGTGACCTTTTAAATAGATTGACATTTTTGAAGCAAAAAAAGTCCATTAGCATGAAAATATAGGGAATTTAATCACTTCTCTCAAGGTGTTGTTGGAGCAAACCTCAGGATGTTGTCTTTTCTTGCTAGAGAGAAGGCCTGGGCAAAGTGAATGTATTTTGAAATACGGAATCAATTTCCTTGTTAGCTTTGTTGCCATCAGCAGGGAAGGAGGGTCTTGGTGGAGACCAGGAGGTGCCTCACCAGAAATTCAAGGATAAGCATCTCCCTGTGGGTCTCAGGCTGAAGGACGTGGCTGTTTCCCAGCCTGTGCTAAGGAGAATCCTCCTTCTAACCATTCCATGGTTCTTCATTCCTCAGGGCTCAGAATTCATCTTCTGTGTTCTCCTTCTATGTTCTATGAAATGACTATTTTCTATGAGAATCATAAAGACTGAAAAGTTGCTCCCATCATTCACAGTCTTTGTCCAAAAAGTTCAACTCTAGCCACAAAATGTTCTCTGTATTTTTTTAAACTCATAATAACATTTTCTCTGAAAATCTTCAAAGATTTTACTTCTCCCTGCTTGATTTATGAACACACACACAAAAAAAAAGCTGGTTCTAAGTTCAAATACTTGGATTTCTGGCTGTGATTGATTCTTGCTGGTTTACTTTGGTCTTCTCGGATTTTCAGTTCTCAAAATACCAACTGGAATAATACACCCAATGTGACCTCTGTAATCTGCTCAGGTTTAGGTTCAGCAGAGATTTCTGCCTCCAGTGCTGCCTGTTGAGGCACATTTCCTCTTCCCCTTGTGTCTGTGGGGTTTGGGGAGTTCTGCTCTGTTCATTTCTGCACCAGAGAGGATTAAAGCCCATCTCCCCCACAGCTGGGGCAATTCTGTCACTGCAGTGTTTAGGTTCCAAGTTTTTCAGAAAATGTGAAAAGACTTATTTACATGTTCTTAAATTCAGGTTTGTAAGGAGAGAGGGGTAGAGAGTACCCAAGATATGTAGGCAGGAGTCCTTGCAGTGATTTATAGTGAAAATGTGAAGTACTAATTAGAGGGTGAAGTATCTGCTCTTATCTTCTGGTCAGCATCATCATGGCAGTGCTAAGTTTTATAAAAAAACACGTTTGGGATCTTTCAAATGTTCTTTTTCTGAGGCAGGTTGGTATGGGGGTGTGAACCTGATAGGAACAAAGGGCACAGTGGCTGAGGGAAAGCTTTGACACAGGCACGTGGGACCAGACAGAATCGTGTGGATGCTTACTTTAATCTAACTCAGGATTTCAGAAAGTCTTTGCTTTGCCTGTGGAATTTGTCCCATGCAGGCAACTTATTTACATGTTCTTAAATTCAGGTTTGTAAGGAGAGAAGGGGAGAGAGGTACTCAAGGATGTAGGCAGGAGTCCTTGCAGTGATTTATACTGAAAATGTGAAGTACTAATTAGAGGGTGAAGTAGCTGCTCTTATCTTCTGGTCAGCATTATCATGGCAGTGCTAAGTTTTATAAAAAAACACGTTTGGGATCTTTAAAATGTTCTTTTTCTGAGGCATGAGGTATGAACCTGATAGGAACAAAGGGCACAGTGGCTCAGTAAAGCTTTCACGCAGGCATGTGGGACCAGACAGAATTGTTTCCAGTTGAAATTCTGTGGTGTTAACTCAGGATCTGTGTGCAGTTCATGTTGTTTTCTTCAGCTCATATTGCAGAGCTTCTCCTGGATATCAGCTGTGAGGGGCTTTCCTTGCTGCTGGAATCATTACCTCAGTGTAATCTGTTCTGGGGGTTCATGTAGGACCAGTTGTCTTCAAATGGGAACGGCAAGAAATATTAATATATTCTACAGTTTGGGGGAGATCTGCATAACCCTGACCACCCACACCATTCTGGCCACTTCAGGCCATCACATCTTTCACTTCAGTTTTGAAAAGAGTGGAATAAGATTCCCTGGAATTAACAGAATTTGCATTGAACAAGTGGATTCTGATAAACATGCCTGAGACATTAAATGTTCTTTGTCACTGTATTGGCTTCAAAACCAAGAAAACAAACCTGTAATTCCTGAAGGAATTACGGGCGAGTTATCATGGCTTTTCCCACCCCTGCTGGGTACTGTGGGTTTTTAGGGTTGAATTTAGGTACTTTCCAGTATTCCTGTATTGGAAACCTGCTCAGCTCTGGTATTTGTAGATTTCTGGGAGTTTCAGGGTGGAAGATGCATCTCATGGTGGGCACATTGGTAAGGTCATGGCTTAGCCTTTCATGGATGCTGATACCACTTCTCTGTTTGGCCAAAAATGGGACCAGATAGCAAAGATGCCTCTGCAGAGACTTGATATCAAAACCTCTTTGAAGAACCACATTTATCATTAACTGTTTCTAATAGGCCTCTTTCTCTGCTTGTTAATACAGAAATACCCAACTGAAAGCCCCTTTATGGCTCTGGGGCAATTGGCCAGCTTAAATCCACCTAATTACTTTTAATGAATAAGACTTTTTCACTTTTCTGGACAGTTGGTTAGTACCAGAGTGTGTAGCCTTACTTTGAGTCCAGGAATGTGCTCCAATCAGCAAAATGCGCTCTAAAGTGGGCCAAAGAATTCTAAATTCCTTCTTGTGACGTTTCAGTAGATGAAGAAATGTGCAGAAAAAGCAGGTGGTGTGTGAGGGATGGTGAGTAGTGTTTGCAGTACCTAGCACGTGTTATCACATCTGGGTTATCTGGTGTGTTGGTGGGGAGCTGGGTCAATAAATGAATTGCAGAAAGGGGTTGTGAGTTGTTAGTGGAGGAACTTCTTCAGTCAGCTTCTGCAGTGATTTGTTCAGTAAATTTGAATATGATCAATGGCCTGATTTTCAATTGTCCATAGGTACAATATTGTACAATACAATACAGGGCCAGAAAAGAGCAGTGGAAACCTCTACACTCCTCTCTTGTTTCTTTATCCATCACCAGCCTACCAGGGTCTTTGAGATCCATTGGAAATGCCTCATTATTTGTTTGAAATGCTCTAAAGAGAGGATGTGGTCTGCTTATCATGAAGAACTGCTTGTGTGTGCTCAGGATAGGACTGACCTGAAACACTCAGACTTATGGTTCAACCTCTCACAGCACTCAAAAAATGTTAGCTCTGCTTCTTCACTGCCTTCAGCCTTCCTGGGTTTGGCCATGCTGCACACTGGAATGCCAAACTGCAGCAATAAAAATAATCCCTCTTGTGATACTTCCAAAAAGAACAGGAACTTCCAGAAATCTCCTGAGTAGGGTTTAGCTCATGAGGTTTTCAGCCTAAATTGAGGCGTTTGGAGAAAGTTCAGAGGAAACAGCCAAGCTTTTGAGCACTTCATCACACTGAGCCCTTGTAGGCTTTCCCATTACCTCTGTCTGGTTTTGCAGGGTTCCTCATCACAGGTTCAGTGTGTCTCCTCCCCACAGAGCCCTGGGCAGCCCCTTTTCCATCCCGTGCTGTCTTCTCTCTGAGTTCTGCTTCCTTTTAGCTGTCTCTCAAGAATACTTACTTGCCAACATAATTTTCTCTTGGAATGATATTACAGCTTCTAAAGCAAGCCTGGGTCAGCAGTATCACATGGATAAGAGACACTTTTCCTCTCATTGATACCATTTTAATAGAAGATTAGGCTTTTAACCCTGCAATAAAATCAGCTTTCCTTGTTCTCCCTCTCTGCTTATCCCTCGTGCTCTCTCTTTTTTTCCTTTGGTCCTCAGGCCCCATCAGTTAGACAGGACATCAATTCTGGCTGCTGGTCCAGTGAGCAATCCATCCTGAGACTTGATCTGGGGACTTAATTAAGTGTGAAATTGAAGGGAGAACTGGCACAAAAAATGGCCGGGGTCCTGCGAGGCAGAAATTTTATAACTCGCTGGAAATCCAGGTGCAGAGGAATTCTCCAAGATGCCAGGAAGTTATGGACTGTGCTTGCTCAACACCATGATGATGAGAGATTGGTACCCAGAAGCTGTTGTCAGGGAATAGATATTTTGCTGTGGGCTTCCTGCATTTAAGTGAATGCCTCTGCTGTCTTTGTGCCCGAGTGGATTCACAACCTACCTGAGGCTTTGAATTTCTTCCTTCTGTTGTATAAAGCTCTGCAAAGCAGGAATCAGCCTCAGAAATTGCTGCTGGGCTCAGCTGGAGCTAGTGCTTGGTTTCACAGAGGTAGTCCTGTTGGAGATTGGCTGATTCCTGCTGAAGGCACCTGAGGTGGTTTCTGCTGGGACAGTCCAAGCTGCAAGACCCACAGGTTCTGCTCCACAAAATCTTACAGCCTTCTTCTCTGTCCCCAAAGGGATCTAAACCCAGAGTGCTGTGTTTTGGGATGATGTCTGCAGTGCTGGGGGCTCCTCCCTGCCTGTGGCTTCTCTTCTGGGCTTGGTGTGGTTTGGAGCAAGGCTGACTTGTTCTCACTTGTTCCCCTGGGTGTTGAAACCCCAAAGTTACAGGGCAGCCACTGATTTCAGCCAAAACCTGAGGCATGAACATGTTGTGGGACAGAGTTACAGCCCTGCTGCTGGTCAGGGCAGGGAGCCTGTGGGGCAAGGGGGCTCTCTGGGATTGGTGCTCGGCATTTGGAAGATGCTGAAGAGTTTTTTTTAAAAGGTGAAAATTTCCTCAAATGGGCCATCCTGTGGATGCAGATTGAGTTAATGAGAGCAGGTCTGTACCTTGGGCATAATTTCCTTCGTGTTGATTGAAAATTTTCTGGAGAGTAATAAGGAGAGGCAGTGAAATTGCTGGTGCTGTAGAGTTTAGCATCACCTGAGGATCACCTCAGGCACTGATGAGAATTCCCTGTGGAGATGACACAGCAGTAAATATTAAGCCTCAATTTAAGGTTGTGTTTGTGTACACCAGAAGCTGACAAAGCTTCATTTCAGTACATTGCTTTTCTTTCCAGCCCTCTAGAAACTGCTGGTCTGTGTACACTCCTCAGCAAAGATTT
Source organism: Molothrus aeneus (assembly GCF_037042795.1). Lineage (NCBI taxonomy): Eukaryota > Metazoa > Chordata > Aves > Passeriformes > Icteridae > Molothrus > Molothrus aeneus. Next base: position 2,611,239 of record NC_089670.1, on the reverse strand, counting down.
AGTAACAGATGCTGTGGCCATGTCTAATGTTAGCAGGATTTCATTAGCTATATATAGCAAGCTCCTCTCATTGCAGTGCCCCACGATGTTCACTCAGATTGCTGCTTGGAGCTGAAAAGGAGAGCATTTTGTGGTGCATTTATTTGTACTTCTCTTACTCCTTTTAGTCAGAAATATTCAATGTGGTTTTCTTGCCTTCAGTGTGAATTAGTGAGGTACTGTTGTATTAATCTCCTCTGGGTGCAATTCCAGTTTTCTTATTTGCACCAGCTAGGATTTGACTCCAAATGTGGCTTCCACAGGACCATTTGTGGATTAACATCCTGTTCTGCATAAGCATCCCATAATCCTGCTTTAATTGTGTTTTAATAGTGACTGTAACAAAAGACTTAGTGGTAGTGAATAACTGTAGACCTTTGGGTTTGACCTGAATAGGAGGAAAAGCTTTGCAATGAATATTGGAGAAAAAAAAAGATTGTTCAAGACAAAGGGGATTGGAAAGTGGGCTGGCATGCAGCTCCAGTTGGGTCAAATATCACATCTCTGTCAACTGCACTGTCTTCATCTAGAAAGAGCCAGGTTTGTATTTATTATTTGTGGTTGTCCAAGTATTTGTTGTTGTGCTACGTAGGAAATGAAAATGAGTTTAATCAGAGGGAAAAAAAGGATTATAGCAAGATTTTAAAAGTTAGGCTACAGGGAGCTGCTTAAGGGACGTGTGATGGTTTTTGTTGATAGCAGAGTTGTCAGGACTAAGCATGTTGTGGAGTCTTGTGAAGTGGGTTTTGTGGCTGATTTTATTAAATATTTCCATCAGTGAAGCTGTTGCTGATGATGGGCTGTGGGGAGGCCTCGGCAGAGGAGGAGGATTGGAGAGGGGGAGCAATAGAAGTGGTTTGACATAGAAGTGCAAGGTGATGAATTTCTGGATTAAATCAGGAATTTTTGCTGTAAATTCGAGCCTCACTGGCTGTCAGTGGTGTGAGTGAGGGAACTGTCTGTGTAAATCAATCACAGATGCCTTCAAGACACTGATATAATCAAAAGTGCCATTTGCAGGCTCTCAGCAGCAGCCATCAGGAAGCACTAATACCATGGGACACGGTGATCTGGGAATCCTGGCCTGGTTCTGCCTGCAAACTTTCAAAGAATTAAAAAACAGCAGTGGAAGCAGGTCTAGAGAAATCTGGATGCTGTAAAGATCAGGAGCAGGGTTATTTTATGTTGTATTCTATTTTATCTTATATTTCATTCTATTTTATGTTATATTTATTCTATTTTATGTTATATTTTATCTTGTGTTCTCTCATGCAACAGGTTTCCTTGTGTTTTTGGCCTTGGCCTTGTGCAAAGTCTGGTCTGTAGGCACTGGAAATGTCCAGCTCTGCATTTTCCCTCCTATTTTGGGATGAGGGCTATGTGTATTGCAAATTATATAAGTATTTGATGCTAAAAGGGGAAATATTGTGACTTGATAACAGAGGAATGGAATAGATATGCTTTTAATTTTATGACCATCCCCAATGGAATTTCTTGCAACTTCTGAGTGTAGCATCTGGATGTGGTTATAATGGGAGGTAATTGGACAAGGTGTGATGCTGATTTATCCAGTTTCCATTTCTCCTGCTCAGTGCACTGACTGATCAGAAAGTGTGGGAAATACAGACCAGAAATAAGGAAAGGAGGTGCAAACTAGAAAAAAGCAGTGAAGTCCCCTGTGAAATGATAATCCAAGACATTCACAGCAAAATAAGATGCTTGGGAGTTGGCAGGGCTGAGAAAGTTTAGAGCAGATCAGACAGGAACCTGCAATGCATTAAGCAAATGATGCTAAAAGGGGAAATATTCTGACTTTGTGGTTACTTATTATTACTTATTACTCAAATATTCTGGTTTTGTGGTTCCTTTATTTCCCATTTCAGTGATATCCAGTGTATTTTTGCACTGCTCTGCAGGCAGCACACCAGTAACCAAGTAGGTTTTTTTGATACTAGGAAATACAGAGGAAGGTTAATTGAAAGTGTATTGATGATAAGTGATAATGTAGGGATGTATGGTTTAACTGTTTAATAACATGATAGTCGGTGATGGTTCCTTTTGCTGTAGGGACCAAAGGGAGTGTTCACCCCAATTCCTGCCTTCCAGAGCAGGCAGGTGTTATAGGTACAACTCCTTTTGCTGTAGGGACAAAAGGGAGTGTTTATCCCTGTTGAAGCTTGCAATGCAAGATGTTTTCAGTTACCATCTGCATGGCAGATTACCTTTGTCAAGTGGGCAGTTTGCCTTATCTCTCTCTCTGAGTGACCACACCCACTCCTCCCTCTGGGGGGACACCTGCTGATAACAGCTATTGAATGTCCCTGCATGGCTGATAAGAACTACAGCATCCCATTGGGAGATGTGAGCCCAGAGGGAGGAGCCAAGCATTCCTACCTGGATATAATCTGAGATTCTGGAACACCAGCACAGCTTCTCCACTGCATTTCCCAGAGGAACAGCAGCTGCCTCTTGCCCTGGATCTTCAGAGGAAGAGACTGCACCTTTCTCCAGGATCCCTGCTCCAGCAGAACCAGCCCTGACACTGCAGGAGGGCTGAGCCACAATTCCAATGGTTCTGCTGCCAGCACCCTGACCCACAGGGTGTCAGGCTGGGTTCTGACTCTGGCAGTGTTGTTCTAGTGTACTGCATTGTTTATTTTATCCTTTTATTTTTTCCCTTTCCCTATTAAAGAACTGTTATTTCCTGCTCCCATTTTTTTGCCTGAGAGCCCCTTAATTTAAAATTTATAGCAATTGGGAGGGGTGGGGAGGATTTACATTTTCTATTTCAGGGGAGGCTCCTGCCTTCCTTAGCAGACTCCTGTCTTTCCAAACTGAGACAATCCCAATTCCTGCCTTCCAAAGCAGGCAGGTGTTATAGGTACAACTCCTTTTGCTGCATGGACAAAAGGGAGTATTTATCCCAATTCCTGCCTTCCAGAGCAGGCAGGTGTTACAGGTACAGCAGCAAAGGTAACTTGTAGAGTCTGTGAGGGTTGGGCCCTGCAGAAAGAGCAGAGGAATGCCTGATGGAGCTCTCCTGGCTAAGAGGATGAGATCTGGTTGGGTAACCTGCAGGTGAGAGGGGGAATAAGGTCACAGAGCTATAGGGGGACACAGGATGGGTAAATGAAGGTAATGTAGAATATAATTTATCCCCCAACAAATTGCAGCTGAACCCTATTAAAGATTAGGAGCAGGCCAGATGATAACAGGCAACACCTGAAGCCAATAAGAACAAGTGGCATAAAAGAGTGGGTTGGTGGTGAGAGAAGAAGTCAGATGGTTGCTGCAAGGATCAAGGACAGTCAGTGCTTAGAGGAGATGCCTATGAGAAACATTGAGGAGGTATGAAACTCTGGCACTACAGAACCCTTGTACCACAATGAGAAAAGAACTCTTTGTGTATAAGACAACATATCGCGATAGTAGAACTGTTGTAATGTATAAAACAACACAGGGCCATTGAGGGGTTGGGGGAATGAGAGCAGTCACTCTCAAGGCCATTCTGTCTCCTTGGCCTTGTCACTGATGGGCTAAAACACAGCTGAGGTGTGATGTTGAGACATCCCTCAAGGCCCTGGCTGCCAGTGAGGTTTGCAGCCAGCCCAGCAGGGCAGGGCAGTGTCCCCTGAGCCCTTCCTGCAGGACAAAGAGCTGGGCCAGCAAGAGCTGCCACCTGGGGCTGCCATGAAATGAGTTTATCTTTCAATGTTGTTTTCATGAAGTGCTCAGCAGGAAGGACTGAATTGTTTTGTCTTTTCTTCCTGAGGTTTCTCCAGCTCTGCACTAGAGTAACAAATCCCTCAAGCTTAGGGAGCCTGACAGTATCACACCTCACCCTGTTTTTCAAGCTTGGATCAATTCAGTTTGAGCAAACACAGTTCTGCTCCCCACTGGGCCAAAATAAGAAATATGGAGGGAAAACAGAGGGAAAGACTGGTCTGGAAGATACCCAGGGGCTTCATATATTTCCACAGAGCTTCCAGGCTGCTGTGGAGGCTGCCTGGCCCAGAGCTTTCAGCATCCCTAGGCTTCTCGATGGGGTTGCTGGCAAATGAGTGCAAAAATGGGGAGTTTTCCTGTTGGACTCATTGGAAGACGCTCTGGTCCTGCTATTCCAGAGTGTGCTTGGGGCAGAGTTATTCCTTTGTGGAAAATAGCACTGTTCGCTTCTCGGAGATCAAGGGTGTCGCTGGCTGAGCATAAATTGAAAATTTTGGTGCTTCTTCCTCAGAAGGGCTCTCCTTAACTCACTGAGGGTATCAGTGAGGAGTGAGGCTGCTGGGGTTTATACCTGATTTTGTCACCTCTGCTGGGCATAAATCTCTGTTTTGCTGCTGGTTAGGAGGGAAAAATCCAGACAAAGGCGATGGCAATCAGTGAAGCTGAGTATGAAAGGGAGGCTCTTGTCCTCTGTGTGAAGGATTCTCCCTCTGCATTGGAGAGGTTCTCAGCATGTCATCCTTACTGCTGCTTCTAAAAATTAGTGGGGTTTGATCAAAAACATTTCACATGTGTCGCCATCAGGGATTTCTGTAAGTTACCACTCCAAGAAAAGAGGTAAGCCCCACCAAGGTGTGAGACTGAGGACTCTGGCCAAGGCAGCAAAAGCTTTGCTGTTTAAAGAGCCAAGTTAAACAAGACACAATTAGGAATAACGTGCCCCCTGCAGCTCCCAGGGGCTGCTTTATGGATCCTGAGGGGGTCAGATTTGGGCTTTGCTGTATCTTGTTTGCCTTGGCTGCATAACACTGCAAACCCATGTGCCTGTTGCTTGGCATCTGAGGCGCAAATCACACCTGCAGAGGGCTCAGAGGCTTTTCTCCTTTCTCCTCCTCTCTGTGTTTGTTCTGAGAAGATCCTGGTGCCACAGTGCTGGCTGTCCTGAGGAAGGGGGTTCACCAACTTCCCCGAGCTGACACAGCTCCCATGCACCACCAGCAGCTCCTTCCCTCAGGATTTGCCTCTCATCTTGGGGCTGGCAGTTGCCTTCTTGTTAGGAATTGAGAGATTTCCAGATTGCTGGCACACAAGAGGCATTTCAGGAGCTCTTTTAGGTGCCTTCCATGGTCAATCCTGCAGATGGAGCAGTACATTACTGTCACCATGATATTTTCTGAAAAAATGAATTTTCTCTGCTTTCTCTTTCCAGACCCTTACCAAGCTCTCCTCACCCTCTTTATGCTCTCCAGTGTGGGTCTGTGTCTCTGCTGGCATCACTCTTTTGTTGTAGCACTTCTATGTGGCTAAAACACACTTTCCAGATTCCCTTCCACAGGAGAAGTGGAAATCCTGCATCCCCCAGGGGCTTTGAGAATGATATTTTTGCAAGGAACACCAAAACTGTTGGGTTGTTATGTGTGAGAAAATTCCAGTAGGTTGGCAAGCATTCTCCTTTTCTCATGATTAATATGCCAAGCTTCTAAATTTTCTTAAAGAAAGACCCCCTCTCTCATTCTCAATAACATCATATTTTTTCTCCTTTGGTTTCCCCACTGTAAACATGAAAAAAAACATTTCTTCTAACTGAAGCCTGTAGCAAAAACTTTATCTGTATCTTCTAAGTTTATCTGTAGCAAAAATATTTAGCTAGGGATTTTTTTTATTTCCCCACACCCCATTGAAGCCCTATTAACCACAATGAACAAAACCCTGCTGTTGTGTGAGGGTTTCCTGTGGAATGACCTTGCTGCAGTCTGGATGTGTTACCACCATGCAGCTCCATGATGTGATCTTACAGCAACTGAATGCTCACTGAGGGTGAGGTTTCCCCCACAACAAGACCATCTGCAATTATTTCTCTTGTAGCACCTCTATGTGGCTAAAACATACTCTCCAGATTCCCTTCCACAGGAGAAGTGGAAATTCTGCATCTCCCAGGGGCTTTGAGAAAGATATTTTTGCAAGGAACACCAAAACTGTTGGGTTGAGAAAATTCCAGTAGGTTGGCAAGATTCTCCTTGATTAATATGCCAAGCTTTTAAATTTTCTTAAAGAAAGAGCCTCTCTGTCATTCTCAATAGCATCATATTTTTTCTCCTTTTGTTTCTCCACTGTAAACATGAATGAAATAATCTGTCTAAGCGAAGCCTGCTTTATCTATAGCAAAAATATTTGGCTATAGGCTTTTGGTAATTTTTGTTTTTTATTTCCCCACACCCCATTCAAGAACTATTAACCACAGTGAACAAAACCCTGCTGTTGTGTGAGGGTTTCCTGTGGAATGACCTTGCTGCAGTCTGGATGTGTTACCACCAGGCAGCTCCACGATGTGATCTTACAGCAACTGAATGCTCACTGAGGGTGAGGTTTCATGGCAGGTGAGGTTTCCCCCACAACAAGACCATCTGCAATTATTTCCCTACATCCAGTGTCACTGGAGGTCTGTCCCAGTGAAAGGCTCTGAGTGGTTTGTTTTCACTTTTGACACTCAGACTTTCACTCGGAGGTGAAAGTTCGCCCGAACGGCGCCTGGGTGAAATATCACAATATTCAATTCCACAGCAGGTTCAGAGAGTGTTTCATAACGTTTTTGAAACAGATGTCAAGCTGATCTAAGAGGAGGAATGAGGGCATCTTTAATGTGTCACCATACTTTATCCTAGAACAAATAAACCTTCTGATTCTGCACGGGGAGGTCATGGCAAGGAAGGCAACTCAAGCCCTTGTTTGAGCAAGGCAATGACATCAGTCTGCCAGGGAAACCAAAACAGCTGAAGCCCAGTCCTGGAGGTGTTATTTGGGCAAAAATGATCCTCACTAAATGTTTTGCCTGGTTACCAATGACAGATCTGCTTCGAGGCTGGGCCTCTGAGTGTTGTGGAGGACACAGCCTCTACAGGACGAGCATTTTTAAATCAAAAGCATGTGTTGGTTTTGCTTGTCCTGAGCTTGTTTGACTGTTTTTGTGGTGCTTTGGGGGAACAGCAGGAATCTGTGCTGTGTCAGCCTCCCTGCCCTGCTCTAGGCACTTGTGATGATATAAATGTGGAGTTACAACACCCACTTGCACCCTTGCAGCACTGAGGCTTTAATTCCCTGGCATTGTTGCTGTGTCTGATTGTGCAGAGGACCAAGCAGCAATGCTCTCTGCTTGAGTGCTGTGGAGGACACAGCCTGTGCAGGATGAACGTTTTTGAATCAAAAATGTGAGTTGGTTTTGCTTGTCCTGTGTTTGTTTGACTGTTTCTGTGGTGCTTTGGTGGAACAACAGGAATCTGTGCTGTGTCAGCCTCCCTGCCCTGCTCTAGGCACTTGTGATGATATAAATGTGGAGTTACAATAGAATATTATTGTAGAGCAATACAATCAAAGAGTACTTGCACTCTTGCAGCACTTTAATGCCCTGGCGTTGTTGCTGTGTCTGATTGTGCAGAGGACCAAGCAGCAGTGCTCTCTGCTTTCATCTCTGCCTGTTCCCCTTGTTCCATCCCCAGAGGAAGCCAGGTTTATGGTGCTGTGTTTGCAACTCTCACATGGCCTGAGACCCGACTGGAGCAGGGTTTGATGGTGGGACAGAGGTCCCAGAGCTGTTGGGTTTCTGGCTCTGCTGCAAGCAGGTGAGGGGGGAGTGCAAAGATGTGACTGCAAGGAGGAAATGAGGAGGATTTTGTGTGTTTATGTGTGTGTTTTCAGGCTTTAATAAGCACCAAACCTCAGGCTTTGCTGCTCCTGCTCCTAAATGCTCTGTGTGTGTGTGTGTGAAGCAAAGCTCAGGGTGCTGAGGCAGCGAGCTGTGCCCTCCTCTGGGCATTTCTGCTTGGGTGGGCAGGCTCATGGGTGCTGCTGGCCATCCCCAGGGTCCCACCACGAGAGCTGCTGACCCTGTCCCCTCTGATGCTGGGGGCATCCTCACCCTGCCCAGCCTGGCTGCCTCTGACCCCTCCACTCTCTGCCATCCCCAGCCTGGGCTGTGAGCTGGAGCAGCATCCCTGGTTCTGTCTGTTTTAAACCCAATCCCTTTATTTCCTGAAATACACTTGTTTAATCCATGATTGAGATGATAAAAGTGCTGGCTGGAATAAGGCAAATGCTTCATGGTTTAGGTGTGAGGCTGCAGCAGCCAGGGCTGCTCAAAGCCCTGGCAGGGGAGATGTGGGGGCTTTTCACTCCTGAATGTCAGATTAAAGCAATTTATCCTAATCTGATTAGTGTCTAATTCAGTGCCAGCCTGCTGATGGCAGCCTGGCTTAGGGGGCTCAGGAGCTGCTGTTTACCCTCAGCTGCAGGGTGCTCGTCCCCTCAAGGGGGCTGGCTCTGGGAGGCTGATGGCTACTTTGTGTGCAGAACTATAATTATTATTATTAATTTAATTTAAAAAATAATTATTAATAATAATAGTATACATATTCAAACACTTGTTTGGGGTCTGGGGCTTCTGGACTGCACAGCTTTGCCCGAGCTCCTGACTGCTTTGGCTGCAGAAAGGAAACTCAAGGGGTTGTTGTCCTTCAGAGGAGCTGCAAAAGTATATTATTATTATTATTATTATTATTATTAATAATAATAATAATAATAATAATAATAATAATAATAATAATAATAATAATAATAATAATAATAATAATAATAAAAAATCCTGGCCAGACACTTGTTTGGGGTCTGGGGCTCCTGGTTTTCACAGCTTTGTGTGAGCTTCTGGCTCTGCTTTGGCTGCAGAAAGGAAACTCAGGGATGTTGTCCTTCAGAGGAGCTGGAAATTATTATTAATAATTTTAATTAATTTAATTAATGTTCAAACACTTGTTTGGGGTCTGTGGCTCCTGGACTGCACAGCTTTTTCTGAGCTCCTGGCTCTGATTTGGCGGCAGAAAGGAAACTCAGGGGGTTGTTGTCAGCTGCAAAATTATTATTATTATTACTAAAAATAAAAACAATGACAACAATAACAATAATAAAATAAACTTGTTCAAACACTTGTTTGAGGTCTGGGGCTCCTGGTTTTCACAGCTTTGTCTGAGCTCCTGGCTATGCTTTGGCTGCAGAAGGGAAACTCAGGGAGTTGTTGTCCTTCAGAGGAGCTGCAAAATTATTATTGTTATTATTATTATTAATAATAAACATGGTCAAACACTTGTTTGGGGTCTGTGGCTCCTGAACTGCAGAGCTTTTTCTGAGCTCCTGGCTCTGCTTTGGCTGCAGAAAGGAAACTCAGGGGGTTTTTGTCACCTGCAAAATTATTATTATTAGTAACAATAATGACAACGACAACAATAATAATAATAAAATAAACTTGTTCAAACACTTGTTTGGGGTCTGGGGCTCCTGGTTTTCCCAGCTTTGCCTGAGCTCCTGGCTGTGCTTTGGCTGCAGAAGGGAAACTCAGGGGGTTGTTGTCCTGCAGAGGAGCTGGGAGGGGTTGAGGCTGGGTGAATGACTTGTTTCATTTGGATGTCCCCCCTTTGGAGACTTTCTGTGTGAATAAGTTGGTTGCCCTGTGTTTCACCCTTTTTGAGGCCTGCCTTTCTGTTTGAAGGGTCCTTGGGAATCTGCCTGGCTTTTCCAGGTTGTTGTTTGTGAGAGGAGCCTGGGCTGACCCAGGTGGGGCTGTGACTCTGTCCCCTTCCCTCCCTCTCTGCCAGCTGCCTCCTGGCCCCACCAGCACCACTTCCTGTGGCTCCACTTGGCTCTGGAGCCAGTCATGGGCACTGGGTTGGTGCAGCTCAGCCACCTGCATTATTATTATTATTATTATTATTAATATTATTAATATTTTGTGACACCAATGTGCTGAAAACTTGGCTAATCCCTGCCTGTGGCATGGCTGGTTTACACAACTGTCCTTTGGTTCTTCTTTTATTTCCCTGCAGGCTGGTAAAATGGAATAGGGCATTAAGAGAGATGCCAGGGTACTCCAGGGCACAAAATGGGACTTCAGCTTGTGCAAAGCTCTGTCCCCTCTTGGAATTGCTGTAAAAGGAAGAGTTACTGCTGAAATGTGTGATATATGGGTCAGATTCATTCTTCCTTGTATTGCTGAATACCTGGGATTCCTTCTTAGAAGCCAATGGGAAAATGCAGAAGTAAATCACAAATCAGATCTGCAGTTCTGGTGTATGATAAATAGTATATTGCCTTCTTGATCCTCCAGATATTGGTACTCACAGACTTAGACTTCTCTTGGTTTATTTTTCTTCCCCATAAGTCTTTTATTTAAAAACCAAACCAGTGAAAGTTCTGTGATGTATTACCAGCTTTCCATTTTTCTTCACAAAGCAGCAAATGTTCATTGATTATTATTATCTTTTTTTTTTTTGAGATGACATCAGATAAGGGAAACGGAAGCAGAAAGAATGTGCCAGGAAGTTTAACACAGTTAATTTGGTGACCTTTAGATGTCAGTATAATCAAAGAATAGCACAAAACTCGAGGCAGGTTTGGGAGCCTTCCTGCTTGGCAAATTTGGCAATCTCTTTCCTTGAACTAATTTGCTGGACTCTGGCTGCTGGAAACCCTGTTGCTGCTAATTTCTGAGTGTGTTTGATGTGCAGCTTCCATGAAGCATGGAGGGGCTGTAGCCCTCAGCTGTGTGCCAGGAGAACCTCCCTGAGCATTTCTGTGGGGCAGAGCATCGCTGAGGACTTTGGCTCTGCTGGGTGATTCCAAGGGGAGGCAAAAGGCAATGGAAACGGCACTGGCACCATGCCCTGTGCCAGATACTTGTGCTAACACAGATCTATCAAAATAAACTTCTTCAGTAATAATTGTAATAAATCCAGCAATCTTCTCTGTTTGTACATCCATTCCTCCATCAGATAATGTCCCTTGGGCATTAGGAGTGGTATTCTAGTCCTCAGGGACCTTTTTTTTTTTTGGCAAAGAGGATTTTGTGTAGCCATATTGACATGACAGGTGTGTTACTCTGTTATCAAATATCTGTTTTGAAATGTTGAACAGTGTAAGCAAACATGTACCTGTAAATATTTCTGTAATTGCCATCAGGGTTAGGTTTCCTGTGTGGTTTTGGTCACTGTGTCTTCATGGGTTTGAACTTTTGTGCTCTTTTCAAGTCCTGGATGGCAACTACTTCTGGTTTATTCACGATCCATATGATCTCTGCCTATGAAGCTTCTTTATTTTTTTTTTTACTTGCCTCCTTTAAAAAAAATTTAAAAGGATTTAAAAAAATTTAAAAGCGTGTTTCTATGGTTCAGAATTTGCAAAAACCCAGGCAATGAGCTGGAGGATATTTCTACACCTACCCATTCCACTTAGTGTCTGTCCTGTTGTTTTGAAATACTTTTTTAATTGCAGTTTTCCAAGGTGGCATTTGAAGAGATTGACAGGACCCCATTAAGGCAAATTTGCCCCTTGAATTACTTTCTATTAAAAAAATCCAGCACCCTCAACTTCCACAAAACCAAAGATCAACAGAATGTTTCTATTAAAAGGAAATCCAAATGGAAACAGCTTTTAAATCTATCAAATTTATGTTTCTTTTCTTTATTTGCCTGTCAGACTTTGTATGTGTATGAAGGCCAGACAGCGAATTGACTTGAAACATATTATTACCTAAAATGATATTGACATCAGAAATGCAAAAGCACCAGTGAAAAAAGGTGGCTAGAGCTTGAAAATTCTCTTCTGGGCTCGAGTCCAGATTTTGAAAACATGCTGCCTACATTTGGGTTGGAAGATTGGGATCCAGGCCTTGCATGTGAGCCTGGACTGGGCCATAAACAGTGAGGAGATGTTGCTGTTTAACAGTCTCAAGCTGGGCTTGAGCAGCATCTGGGCTGCCAGGACAATTCTTCTGGCCTGGAGCCCATTCCCAGCCTCCTGCTTTCCTGAGGGCCCCTCAGCACAGGAGAGGAGTGGGTTCTGTTCTTGGGCTTGGCTGCCCTCAGCCATTTCTCAGCTTCCTGTGGGCATCCTCCCTTCTTGCCAGCCACAGAGTTGGGCCATGGAATCACAGAATAGTTTGGGTTGGAAGGGACCTCAAGGTTGGGCAGTCCATGGGCAGGGACACCTTCCACCAGCCCAGGTAACTCCAAGCCCTGTCCATTATTGTATTTGTAGGGTTCCCAGATGAAGGAAGGAATGGTGAATCTGACTCCATGTTCTCAGAAGGCTAATCTATTATTTCATGATTCTATATTATATTTAAAAATATTATTCTAAACTATACTAAAGAATACAGAAAGGATACTTACAGAAGGCTAAAAAGATAATAATGAAAACTTGTGACTCTTTCCAGAGTCCTGACACAGCTTGGCCTTGATTGGCCAATGAGTCAAAACAATTCACATGAAACCAGAATCCAATGAAACAATCACCTGTGGGTAAACAATCTCCAAACTCATTCCAAAGCAGCAAAACACAGGAGAAACAAATGGGATAATATTGTTTTCCTTTTTCTCTGAGGCTTCTCAGCTTCCTAGGAGCAAAATCCTGGGCAAAGGGGATTTTTCCAGAAAATATGAGAGTGACACTGGACACTACAATGTGGTCTTGGATGTTTCCAGGGTTTCAAAGCTATAATAACCTCTTTCCTAGCAGGGTTTCACCACCCTAGGCATAAAAAATTTCATTCCTATGTCTAGTCTAAAATGGCTCTTTTTTAGTTTAAAACCATCAGCCCTTGTCTCATCTCCACAGGTTCTGCTAAAAACTCTGTTCCCATCTTTCTTACAAGCTTCACTTGTGTATGGCAAGGCTGTAATAAAGTTTTCCCAGAGCCTTCACACCTCCAGGCTGGACAAACCCAACTTTCAGCCTGTCTCCAGCCCTTGGAGCATCTTTGTGGCCTCCTCTGGACCCACTCCCACGGTTCACATCTTCCCTGTGCTGAGGAACCCAAGGCTGGACACAATCCAGGTGCAGCCTGAGCAGAGGAGCAGGAATTGCCTTCCTCCACCTCCTGGCCTGTGTTGGGACAAATGGGAGAGCTGATAGGGCTGGTGGAAAGGAGAACTGCTCCACCTGGAAGGGAAAAAGGGGGAAAGGAAACCCAGGGGTTTTGCAGGCAACAGGGAGGTACAGGGTGACTGCTGTGGGTGGGAGCCTGAGCAAGGGATTGGCCAGGAGTGGTTTGAAGCATCATGGCAAAGATAAACCAAATGTTCATCTCAAGAAGGGTGATTCAGCAATGCCACAGCGTCTGGGAGGCTGTGAGCCTTGCTTTTGTTATGTGGGCACACATGCAAACACTCCAGATGTGAGACTTGGCTTGGATTTTAGAGTAGTAGGAACCACGGTGCTGTCAGAGCTGCCATGTGCAGTGGGGATGGATGGGGAATGGCAGCTCAGTCAGCACAAACCACCCCTCCCTGCTCAAAAACTCAGATTTAGGTTTCGACAGAACTCAGAGGAAGCCTTGCCCAGTGTGAAAGGATCCACCAAGGGTTTACAAAGCCAACAGTCAAGATCTTGCTTTGTGTTGAGCCATGCTCTGCATCTCTTGGTTCTCCCACCACAAGAGTGGGATAACAGTTCTGCCTTATCTCCTAAGGCTATCGATGGCTTTGATGTATGAGAGATTATGAGATGACTGGAAATTTTAACAGTGTAAAATACCTAATCCACAGGGATCAATGACCTCTTGAATTTACCTTTTTTTTTTCCTGAGGCTCTCTGAAATGTGTTGATTAATTCTTTGAACACAGTGGATGCACTGTCTGCCAGGTAGTGTGGATGTTCTCATTTATAACTATAATATCCTTTACTCAAATTCCTGAGAACACTTCCAGAAACAGATGTAATTTGCCAGGTGAGTGTCTGTAAAGATGGGATGGGTGAGAGAATACAGATGGAAGAGCAACACTCCTCTCTCCCTGAAGAGTCTTTGAGGAAACCTTGCAAGTGTGAAAAAAGTTTCTTCTTCCCATTATTTCATCTCTAATTCCAATTTTCAGGCCAAAATGATGAGTGACACGGTACACTGTCATCAGAATATATTGTTATGGTCTTGTACTATTTCTAATTGGTCCAGAAGCAGGAAATTCCTCAAATCTCCCAAGCAACCCCTCTCCTCTGGGATTCTTAGTCTCTGTTGGCATCCCTGTCAGGTTTGGATCAGTTTTCATTTAAAAAATGATTATACTTCTCATTGTTTCTCTACCAAAGAGTTTTCCTGCTGTAAAGCAGAGCACATCTGTCCTGTAACCAGCCCAGGGGGGATCTGTGCAGTGAGAAGGGATGAAGTCATCCAGCTTGGGCTGTGGGATGGGGCAGATTGCAGAGCTGGGATCTGTCCTGTGAGCTGCACTGCTTTGTGTCCCTTTGTCCCAGCTCTGGGTGCTGTCACAGACATCTCAGCTTGTGACAAAAACAGGCAGGTCCCACCTGGGAGGTGACTGTGCAAAATTCACATTGCTGTTTTGAGGGAGGCAAGCAGCAGCTCACTGGATTTGACTCAGATTTGTGAATAGCTTTGGGATTGGGTTCTTTGGTGCCCACCACAGGAAATAATTCCCATAGCTGTGATTGTGTTTACAAGGGTCTCAGGTTGAGGGAAGAGACAAGGATCTGACTCCATGTTTCAGAAGTCTTGATTTATTATTTTATGATATATATTACATTAAAACTATACTAAAAGAATAGAAGAAAAGGTTTCATCAGAAAGCTAGCAAAGAATAGAAAGAGAAAGAATGATAACAAAGGTTTGTGGCTTGGATTCTCTGTCTGAGCCAGCTGACTGTGATTGGCCATTAATTAGAAACAACCACATGAGCCCAATCCCAGATGCACCTGTTGCATTCCACAGCAGCAGATAACCATTGGTTACATTTTGTTCCCGAGGTTTCTCAGCTTCTCAGGAGGAAAAATCCTAAAGAAAGGATTTTTCATAAAAGATGTCTGCGACAGATAGCTGTGAGTACTCAAGCTCTTTGTCTTTCCTTGCCTTCCTTGGTGCTTGACAAAGACTTGGCTTGCGCTACAAGCTGTCTCAGGAGCTCTTGCAGCACTTATCTCGAAGCCTGTTGAGCTTTTGGAAGGCTCTGCACTGTGCCTGGGTGCTGAAGGTCCCTGGGCTCAGAATTTGCTGGTCTGGTGGCAGAGGCAGGCCCGTGGTCTCACAGCAAGGGCAGAATACCCTAATTCATAATCTGTTTTTAGCACTCAGGCTGAAAGCAGAAGACCTAGCTGAAGCAGCTCCACTTCCTGCACTGGCTTCCTCCTTCTGATATTATTTACACAGAGGTCTTTGAAGGTGTTTTTTGAGTGTTAACAGGTATTGCAAGTAAGAGTGATCATGGTATTGACATTTGTGCATGTTTTTAGCCCGTGATCTGTGACTGCATCCATTTAAAGCATGAGTGCTGTCTCTAACAGCTTTCCAAGCTTCCAATAGTTTTCTGCTTTGCAGAAGCAGCAGAAGGTTCAGAGCAAATGAATAACACAGCAGTAAGTTCCACTGATTCCAGCAGTGATGGTACAGGGCCTTTTTTGCTAGTTAGTAACCTCCTTCCCCTTATCAAAAGGTTTTCCCAGTCTAAACATCACTGCCAGATGTGTTCACTTTGCTATTTAAGGAAAACAGATTTGAGTTAAACCACATGTGCATCAGAGCAGGGGCTGGAGGTTTAAAGGCTATCACAGACAACTGATGGCAAGATACCACATACAGAATTCTCTCCAGATGGGACAAATTTCATGTAGCTTCTGGACTGATCAATACATTAGTCTCAACAGGAAAGTTTTATAGCCTCATCACCATATATCTGAGCCTGGCAGGTTCAAGAGGAGCTTAAGTGAGTTAAGCCCTCAAACCACTGCAATACAAAGTTCTACCTCTCTAAATATCCCACCTGTCCACAAGTTTTGAGCTTTTGTTGGCTTTCCTCTGATGTTGTGAACAAAATAGTCAGTGCTGGATTAAAGGCAATGCCCCTGTCCAGCCTCCAGTGTTCCTTGTTGACCAGCTCAAGAGCCAAGGCAGGAACAGTGAGTTTTTGGAGGTCTCTCTGGCAGGAACAGTGAGTTTTTGGAGGTCTCTGTGGCAGGAATAGTGAGTTTTTGGAGATCCCTGTGTCAGGAAAGATAAATCTGGGTTTGCCATGATGTGATGTGGCTGAATTTCCATTCCATATTCCTGAATTGGGATGAATCCCTCACTCCAGGGATAGTGCAATAATTCTGGGAATTTTTTCTTTTTGTAGAGGTCCTGTGTAGCCAGGGCAGTGAGGAAGACCTGTCTGTAAGATGTTGAGTGTGTATCTAGCTGGAAATGGAGCAGTAATGAAAAAATCCATTCATGTGGCCAAAAAAGAGAGGTTTCAGTGTCTTTGGGCAGTCATTAAAAGTGAATGTCATTACTTGCAGTGTCATTAGCCTACATGATGAAAATGGGATTTTTTTTCCTTTCCTCGCAGGCTTCTGGGAATGATTATTCAGTGGGGAAAAATATATAATTCCTTGATAATCTAGAGCTGTTGGAGCTTTCAGTGAAATCTCTGAAGTATTGGCACAATGATGAATGGCCTCTTCTGGAATACAAAAGTGGATAAGACACAAAATAAATCCTTCCTGCATTGCAAGGCTTTGCTGTAGTGCTGCTTATCTCGAGGGTATTATGCAAATTTGGTGCCTATTTAAATCTTGATACTCTCATCTGGAGCAGGTGTATTAGCAACTCACTTTTCTGTGGGCCAGCTTTCTTCCAGCTCTGCTCTAGGAGTAGGAGTGACATTTTAATGTCAAGTTTGCAGCTGGGAATGCTTCTAGGTGGATGGAAATACACTTGCACTGCCTGGCAGGTGCATCCCTCTCACCTAGGAGCATTCCCTGCCTGAAAGCTGCTGGAGATGAACCTTTGCAAGGTGAAAAAAATGCATGGAAAGTATCCACTCTGCTAGGGGCATGGAAATCCTGGCAATGAGATTGTTACCAGGTGATAAATTGTCTATACCTGGTCAGATAACACAATTTTTATTCTTTAAAAACCTCTGGCCTAGTAAAGTGCACAATGCCCTTTGTGGAAGAAGGAGAACTGGAAGTTGCCCAGCCCCAGTGCCCTGCCAGCTGCAACGCTGGGGTCTGTGACCACCAGGGAGACCCCCAGGATAGAAGAATGCACATATAAAGAGGAGGGAGAATATGGTAATGATTTTGGGGAAATGATTATCATATGCATATTTATTCTGGGACAAGCAATGAATATATGTATGTAAAATACATTCTATAAACAGAAACTTTCCTCTGCTCAGCACACACAACTTTTGGAGGAGATATCCCCTCGTGCATCTGGCCACATAAAAAATGCCTGTTTCTTATTGGTGTTAAGGAGCTTTTTTATTTTAACCAGTTTTTGGGAACAGGATGAGCCCAAAGGATGGTGTGGGGGTTGCAGCAGGGAAACACAAATAACTCAGTTGGTTAAATGTACTGTGAGGGTTTGACATCTTGGATGATAACCTGTTCCTAATCATAATCTAAGCCACATTTTTGGGATGTTATCATGGTAATGCTGGAGTCCAATCCTCTTGGGATTTTCTACAGGATACCCTGGGCTCTTTAGGCATTTTTAGTTGTCTTTAGGTGAATTTCTCATTGTCATAAGGCAAGGTCTGTCTGCAACTCTTTCAGTAATTACATCAGTTGCCTTTCCTAGGGCTGATCCTCCTAATTATCTCTGGCCATTCAATTAGCTGAAAGAATCCTTTCCTCCTTGTATGCCATATTCTGGAGTTCTTTCTTCTTGTCCTGTGAAAGGACAGAGTACTCCTGCATGAGCAGGGAAGGGATTGTTTCCTCCTTTCTGTCTTTAGAATGTTTATTATCCACAGAGGCAGTAGAAATGATGTTGTGTGACCCAGTCTCACACTTGGGCAGTGAAGAACAACCACACTGGTGGGAATGGTCCATTGGATGAAAATTATTCATTCCACCTCTGGGCTGAGCAGCTTTGAGCAATGAAGTCAACAAAAACTCAGGGATTAATTCACAGGTGATGAAGATTCAAGCCACAATTGTGGCTGCTACTTACAGTTAATTGTTTGACTGATCTTGGGGATAAAGTGAAAAATGGTGCTGGAGTTTTTGTGCTGGTTCCATTGTTGCTCAGAAGGAAGAAAGCTCATTTTATCCAGCCCTTTTCTTACAATATAATCTGTTGGACAGGGCTGACTGAGAACTGTAGATGAAAATTGTTTCTCTGTAGGAGATTGGTTGTGTTGAAGCAAATTTTTGCTGAGACATTAGCTTTTGCAACAGCAAAGCTAATATTTTGCAATATTTGTATTTGTGTGTGTGTATGTAAAGGGTCAGTGTATTTTTGGTGAAAATTCCTATTTGACAGGAAAGGTTAGAATTTTCCAAACTCATTTCACTTCCATCAAAGTTTTCCCATGAATCCACTCTCCCCATGCTTTATTGAAAACTTTCCACATGACTAAATGTAAAAATGATGCTTGTTCCTGGCTCACACCCATCCTGCTTTGGGGTGGGTATCCCCTGGCCCTCATCTAGAGCAGTAATTTCCTCTGCAGATGCAATGAGGGCGCAGTGAGCACAGCACTCCTGGGGGTGAATCCCCATCTGTTGTTCTGAAGCTCTGGGAGAACTCAGCCCCTTTTCTTTCTGCCTTTTTTCCTTGACAGAAATGCATCCAGGCAGCAACTGCTGACCTCAGGGGTGTTCAGTGGCTGCTGTTCTTCAAGGGCTACAGCACATCCTTCCCCACTCCACACATTTAAGCCTCGAGGACATCATGATGGCTTTTCCTGTCTTTTCCTTTTGGAAATGTCTCACTATAGGTGTCACCAGCACAAGCCACTTGTGGGTCTGGTGGCTGGGTCTGTGTCAGGCTCTCCCTCGTGTGCTGGGACACAAAATGCTGCTGTGGGATTCATTCTGGCCCTGATCTGTCCCTTGGGGCTCTGTCCTGGCTGCTCATGCTTCAAACCCAGTGTTCAAACGGCCATGTAAGATTTCTGCTCTGGGAATCAGCAGAGAGCTTTTTAAGGCAGGAAAACGAGCCCTGGGTTGCCAAGATGACCCAAGGTAACCTTGCAGCCCAGGAATTCAGCTCTCTCAGACCCAAGGCCTGGTTTGGAGGAGCACAGCTGTGTGACCTTGGCTCTGTTTTGCTGAGAAAATTGTTTCTGAGCTGTGAGAAAGTCCATCGGCTAAAGGCATGAAAGGTAGGAAGAGGGAAAACAGAGAGTCATTGTTGAGATAATGACTTAAAGATTCAAGAGGGAAACTGTTGACATGGAGAGTTATAAAACTGTAAGGAAAAATGTGGAATAAGACAGCAGCTATGAAGACTGGGAATCAGCCTGTGTGAAGAAGGGGAACACATTTCCACCTTGGCCAGCAGAAACTCACTGCATGTGCTAATATTTATCCTGCTAGGATGTAACTCCTAGAAAACTGTGGGGGATAATGACCAATAAATAGTTATTCTGTACCCATAAATCGTGTGTATCCCACCTGCAGAGCTCACAGGGGAAGGTGTTAGAGCAGAAGTGGCTCAGGAGAGTCACAGCAGCCATGTGTCAATGTTGTACACATTGGAATTTACCAAAGAGTCCTCTGGATGTGAAGGATCTCATCAGGTCCTGGCAAGTGACTTAATGAGAGGATTTCAGATATTTTCCACTATGTCTGTCCTTGTTTTCAGCCCACCATTTTTGGTTTCTGAGGCTTTAAATGGTTCCTTTTGTGGGTGACTAGCAGGAACATCTTGGCACAGAAAATACTCCTGGAATTTGCAGCCCTTCTTAAATTAAGATAATGGATGAGGATGGGAATAATTTACAGCTAAAGAGTGTACAGAGAATAGCTTCATATAACACTTTCAGTGAAGTTTTATTTTGGGTGAGGGCATGTCTCAAAAATAGAAGGTGATAGTAAGGCATGGTTAGAGGAATGCCCAGAATGAATAATTGATCAGGCAGATAACAACAGATTACCTATTAATTAATAAAAATAGTTATTTTACCCTAATAACTATTCCTCAGTTCCACAGCATAGCTCTGGTTAGACCATCAACCATCTCCTCATCATCCTTTTTAATCATAAGGCAAAATCTTTTTAATCATAGAATTTATTATCTTTTTAATCATAGAATCATAGAAGAGGCTGAATTGGTTTGGACCCACCAGGATCTTCCAGTCCAACTCCTGGCCCTGCACAGGACACCCCAACAATCCCACCCTGTGACCTGAGACCATTGTCTGTATGCTCCTGGTGCTCTGGCAGCCTTGGGGCTGTCACCACTCTTCCAGTGCTCAACATCCTCTGGGTGAAAAACTTTTTTCTACTATTCAGTTTAATC
Organism: Molothrus aeneus; assembly: GCF_037042795.1. Taxonomy (NCBI): domain Eukaryota; kingdom Metazoa; phylum Chordata; class Aves; order Passeriformes; family Icteridae; genus Molothrus; species Molothrus aeneus. Next base: position 2,590,976 of record NC_089670.1, on the reverse strand, counting down.
CTCCCCTAAATCAGCTTCAGGTCATCCTATCACTGGTCAGGAGAGTACCTGCCCTTCCACTGCCCCTCATGAGGACACTGAAGATAACAATGAGGTTTCCCCTCAATCCCCTCTTCTTTAGGCTGAACAAACTTTGATGACTTAAAGAACAGATGGGTGGAGGAAAAGTGGAAATCCTAGACAAGGCAAATGTTATGTGGCTGAGAGGTTTTTAGCCTGAAGTGTGGGGATTTTTTTTATTTTAATGCTTAAATTAGAACCTATAGACTGCAGCCCCTCAGAGCTGCAGTGATCCCAGCTGTTTCCAGCAAGAGAACTGCAGGAATGAAGGTTCTGTCAGGCCAGACCCATCGCCTTGGGCTGTGAGCGCAGCTGAGTCAACAAATGAAAACAGAAGGAAAATTGACTATGAAGATCTTCAGGGGAAAAAAAACAACCACCCCCAAAATCATGCAGGCAGCAAGGTGCACTCCATCCCATGTGTCTATTATTTTTCTGCTGGGGCCTTATGAGCCAATGTGTGAAATCCTGCGTGCCCTGAGCAGGAGCCTGCTGGAGCAGATGACTTGGTGAGGGTGAATGAGGCCATGTGGTTGCCATTGCTCCACTTCATCAAAACTCCTACTTCCAAGGGGAAGTGAGCTCAGCAAGCTGGGAAAGTGTCGCACCGGGGCTGGGGGAATGGCTGGAGGGCAACAGCAGGGACTTGACACAAACCAGCTGGCAGCAGATGGGTGTGCTTGGTTACATCACACTGAAAGAGGATCCACAAGGTCTGGGTGTGTTCCAGACAACCTCCTCGCCCCAAATCTCCTAATAAAGACTTTGCTGCCATTCCTCCTCCTCTGCCTTTCCCCATGAATCACTCCTCTGTAATCTTATGTGGGTTTTACAGTTAATGTGAACCAAGTGCTCGTGTAGGGAGGAGAAATGATTTGCCCCCTTTCCATCAGAGGGGAATTGTATTTACAGGGATCCCCATGGCAGGGAGGAATGGTGAATCTGACTCCATGTTCTCAGAAGGCTAATTTATTATTTTACGATACTATATTATATTAAAGAATACAGAAAGGATACTTACACAATGCTAAAAAAATAATAATGAAAACTTGTGACTCTCCAGACTTGAAACAGCTTGGCACTAAATTGTCAATAAGTCAAAATAAAATAACTCACACTAGAAACTAATGAAGCAATCACCTGTGGGTAAACAATCTCCAAACACATTCCACATGAGCAAAACACAGGAGAAGCAAATGAGATAAGAATTGTTTTCCTTTTTTCTCTGAGGCTTTTCAGCTTCCCAGGAGCAAAATCCTGGGTGAAGGGATTTTCCAGAGAATGTGAATGCGACAGGCGGGGGGATGTGAAGGCTGATTCAAGCACAAGGGAAGTCAAAAGGAAATTTCTTGGTTCCTCTCAATGTGTTTGAATTCCCAAGTGCTTGAGGAGCATAGGGACAACACCTACTGTAATCTGACCAGGCCAGAATACAGCTCAGTTCAGTTTGGGCAGCAGCAAATTGGCACTGACTTCAGGAAAGCCATGATTTATATGAGGTATTCAACCACTTTTTTTTTTTTTTTGAAGAGACAGATATGCTGGGTTATAATTGCCAACAGCTGGACTTTTTCCCTACGAGTAATGTTATCCATTTTCTGAAGATAGAGAGGTGCTAGAAATTGGTCTGCAGAGTATATTTGGAGTCTTATTCCCTTGATCATGGAATGCTCCTTCTGGTCTTGCCTGTCACTAGACTTCTCACTGTAATCAAGTCTTTTTTGAAAACCTCATTCCAAAGTTGATTGTGTTGGGCTAGTCAGACCTGTATGGTTTTGTATCCTGTCTTGGGGACAGGATTGTGCCTCAAGGTTACTGAGAAAAAGGTCTAGGTGGGTTTGATATCTGCTCTAGTATTCTTATGTGATTTTTTTAAATGTTAATAAGTAATATAAGAATTGTATTGATTCTTGCTGGGTCTATAGCCTGAAGAACTTGTACTAGTCAATTTTGCAGCTTAATTGCATGATTTCTTTGGATTTCAATTTTGCACCTTCTAGCTGGAATGTTGCCTGTAAGAAATGCAGAGATTGATATATTGCTTTTCCTTATGACTGAAGGCATTCTTCATGGGATGACTTCTTCAGCATCCAATTTTCACCCTTGTCCTTCCTCTTTGTGTCCTTAATCCATTGCTGGTTGTGTTTGTGGCCCCTCAGCTGATGCCAAGTTGGGCTTGACCACCAACAGAGGATGCTGAGGAGGAAAATCTGATGCTTTTCTCTGGATTAGGCTGCTCCTCACACTTGCTTTGTGACAGAAATCAGCTGGAGCTGTGAAGCCAACCTTGAAGACAGAGTATTTTAGAGACAACGTAGGCAGCACAGTGAAATAACCTCACAAAAGCCTTGTGTGATTAACACTGCTTGCCTCTGGCACTCTGCAGTTAAGATATTACACTTACTGAGCTTGTATCTCTAGTTGATATTTGAAGCAAAATTTACCATGAGGCTTTATCTCCTAGGGATTTTTAAGAAAGACTAGAAAAGAGGGATTTGTGGACGTTATTGAAGCCTAATGAAAAACCCTAAGGCTTTAGTGATCTGCTAGAAGCTAAGGGGTCAGCTTCAAGCCAGGATTTATTTACCCAAAAGGTCTGGGTGATTTCATAGATCATAAAAACACAACTCCAAAAGTCATGTTTTATTTCCCAGCAGTGGTCTCTGCCGTAAGGTAAGGTCAGGTTAGGAATCTACTCCTGGGAGAGGGAGAGCAGCCCTGAAAGATCTGCTTTCAGCTTTGCAGAAGGATGTCTTGATGTGAGTCACTGTCACATTTTCTGAAAAATCCCTTTGCCCAGGATTCTTCTCCTGGGAAGCTGAGAAACCTCAGAGAAAAAGGAAAACAATAATTATCTGATTTTCTTCTCCTGTGTTTTGCTCCTTTGGAATGGATTTGGAGATGGTTTACCAACAGGTGATTGTTTCATTGGTTTCATGTGAATTGTTTTGACTTAATGACCAATCAGGGCCAAGCTATGTTGGGGCTCTGGAAGGAGTAATATTATTATTATTTATTATTATTATTATTATTATTATTATTATTATTATTATTATTATTATTATTATTATTATTATTATTATTATTATTATTATTATTATTATTTTCTTATGTATAATTATGTATAATAATATAATATATAAAATTATATAATATATTGAATGTATTAATATATTCAATATATAATATATTAAATTATAATGTATAAATATATTATATATGTGATCTTCTGTATCACATATTATATTATATTATATTATATTATATTATATTATATTATATTATATTATATTATATTATATTATATTATATTATATTATATTATATTATATTATATTAGGAATTTTCATTATCTTGTTAGCCTTCTGTAAGTTTCCTTGCTGTATTCTTTAGTGTAGTTTAGTAAACTATTCTTTTAATATAATATAGTATCATAAAATAATAAATTAGCCTTCTGTGAACATGGAGTCAGATTCATCATTCCTTCCTTCATCTGGGAACCCCACAAGTACAATAGATGTGCCTTGAACCTTCCCTGTGAGGAGCAGAAAGAGCCTTGCTGGTGTTGGAGACTGCCCTGCTCTCCCCACAGGAACAGAAATGCATTTCAGAGCTTCTCTTCATCCAGGCTGCAATGCCTGGGACTTCTGCCAGGACTGATGGGGAGGTGGCACAGGTATTTCCAGTGTTGGACCTCATCTCTGGAGCTTTCCTTCTTCTCTAAAATTGACTTATGACTCTCATTGTTGTGTCCATCTGATTCTCTGCAGGTGACTCTGCAGGGTCTCTTTCAGCCCAAGCTATGCCTTGTTCTATTAACAGCTACCAGCTAAAATAAAACCCCAAACATATGGACCAGACTTGGTGGAGATGTTGCTGGAGGCATTTTCTTGGCTGTGGATAGAGGGGAGCTGCAATGATCAGAAATACACTTATCCCAAAAAGCTGACAGATGTGGGTAACAGCGTGCCCAAATTAGCATCACTGGAGTGATGAGATGTGAATGAGAGCAGAGCTTGGCCCAGGGCTAAACTTACTGCAGAGCAGGAAGGTGGAGAGAATGGAGAATGCTTTAGGGAGGGATCTTTGGGCACACTGAAGCTGAGGCTGGTGTCAGGAGAAGAATCTTTGGGCACACTGAAGGTTAGAGTGGTTCAGGAGAAGGATTTTGAACACACTGGAGCTCAGGGTGGGGCCAGGAGCAGGATCTTTGGGCACATTGAAGCTCAGGCTTGTCAGAAGTGCCAGGTTTTGATACAGGTACAAAGTTATTCCAGTGAGGAACCAGAGGTGCTGCTGCTGTTCCAACACTGTCCAGCCTCAGGGCTTGTCGCTGTCGAGGCGGTCACGACATAAAGCAGAGACCACAAGCAGTCTCAGTTGGCAACACTTTATTATTGAATATGGCTGATTTTTATACACTTTCCAATTGTTTATCCTTCTTCTATCTTTACTATTGGCCACAATAAATCAACATAATACTATTGGTGAGAAGTTATGGTGACTTAATTAACTTTCTAAAAATGTTTCATCCAGCTGCAAAGTTCTTCTATCTTTCTTCCCTTGGTCTCCTTGGCTACAGCCTTGGAGAGAGCTCCTTATCAGTTTCTTCTTACTTCTCAGCTTCTTCTCACTCCTTTAGTTAACAGGCCCGCTGTTAGCCCCTTCCACAAGGGCTGACCCACAAATGCTCTCATTTCCATTGTGGAACTGCCTGTGCCAACCAGACACTTCTCTGACTCATTTCTGAGGGATAAAAAAACCTGGAGAAGGGATAGAAATCTCCTAGCTATGTCATTAAACCACAAGGTACAGGAAAGAATGTCCTTCATAAACCTGGGAGATCATATCCACCTCTTCCTTCATTGTGCCAATGCTGTCAAAAGCTCTCACACTTTAAATTAAACTCCAAACCTGATAATCAATGGACACACAGTGGCTGCATATTCTGAATGTAGGGGTCTGGATCCTAAAAATACCATGGCAAAGACTTTGCAGGGCTCACTCTTCCTTCCTGCCAGACTGGCTGGGTCTCCTCTGAGCAGGTTGGTGATGGCAGGGGTGAAGGTGGGCTTTAAAAAGGAGTAATTGTTCCAATCTGCCCTAAGCAGAGGAAGTGGAAGGCGATGGCTAATTAATTTAGCACTCAACGTGGCTGCTGTCCCGTGAAAATAACAACTGCAATGAATCCCTTGGGAATTGTCTTTGGCCTGGAAATGAGAAGAGATTGATTGAGCTAAATGAGAAGGAAAATCACAGTAAGGAAAAAAAAATATTGAAAGAACAAGGGACAGAGCAGACATGGCTGTGGCTTTTTCCCATGCAGAGCCCTCTGGTCTGATTTTCTGGTGTCTTGCTCTGCAGTGGCGCCATCCAAGGCAGTTCTGAACTCTGCCCAGCTGTTCTTCACCACCACGTGCTGTCCTGGGCAGAATGTGGTGCAATCATGGACACAGTGGTGTTGTTATTATAGATTTGTTATGCTGATCTTTGTCCTGAAGTTCAAAAACCCAAACCTTACACCAGTAATGGTGTGAGGGGTTGAACAGCACAATCTCTTTTTCTCTTGTTCCAGGGAACAACACCTGGACATGGTGATGAAGCTGCAGCTGAAGCCCAGACTTACACAGGAGTATAAAGTATTTATTCCCTGCTTTGTTCTTTAGTCCTAATAATTTCCAGTGATGCTTTTTTAAAAGATTGCTGCTGACCAATGGGTTGATGCTCCACAATTCCATCTCTCACTACCCAAGGTTTTGCTTCTCTGTGGTTCTGGCCAACTTAGAGCCCATCATTTCACACAGAAAGTTTGGATTGTTTATTTCCCCAGGTGACTCCCTTTACATTTATGTGCATCGAATTTCATCTGCCATTTAATTACCTGGCAATATATCATAAAATTGTTTAGGAGTTTGTTATGATGCTCTCAAAATTAGTATTGTCAGCAAACTTTCCCAGCTCACTGCTCATGCCCTTTTCTGGATCATTTATGAGCATGAATTTTTAATGGCACAGATCTCTCTGGGGCTCCATGTCAGCTTTGCTCCTTGCAAGGTCTGATCCATCTGACCATCCCCAGTTTCCTGACTTTTAAACAGGGTTTATCCTTGCAAGAACTTTTCTTCTTGTCCTCTTGTGTTTGGTTACCTTCCTAAATGGCTTAAGAAACAGCATCTCCTAAAATAGATTTAAAAAATCTGGTTTGGGCTGAAAATTGTATCTTGACTAAAGACAAACAAACAAGATGAAACAAAACATTCCCTCATTTTCATGGTTCTAGTGAAGTTTCCCCTTTCCTTCCTGTCTTTCAACACCTGAATATTCTTGAGATTAACTTTTCATCTGATTTTGCCTGGGAATCTCAAATTCTTCTGGGAGGAGAAAATTGTTTCCTGATTGTTTTTCTAGTGGTAAATAAATAAGCTTAAATTGAGCTGTGCTTCCTCTCTCCCCCTTCCTTGCTCATTTGATTAAGTGTGGCTTATATTTAATATTTAATATGGTCACACTGGACACAACTGTGGTTTTTTTAATAACTGCACATTCAAAATTGTGTTGGGATAATTATAACTTACACTGGTAAAATTTACTTTTCCTGTGAGGAAGTAGAGTTAAAGAAAGATGAAAAACACCTCCAAACCCCCCATTTATTACTGTATTCACATCAGGAGATTTATCAGCTTGCAATTAAATTAATGTGGTACCACTTCCTAATGGAGGATAAATGATTAAAGTCCCTTTTGGGCTTGCCTATGTTTGGCAGGGTAACCTGTGCTGTGGACACTGTAGAAATGGCCCCAGACCCCAATTAAAACCCCTAAGTCCTGTCTGGCCCCTAAAACCTCTGGACTTGAAGACTGCATGGGGTGTGTGCCTATTTTCTTCAAAATTATCCAAAAAAGTGTCCTCTGGAGCTCTGCTGAAGCGTCAATGCCAAGTTTTGGCGAGAGGGGAAAATTTCATTGCTATTATAAACCTTGAAAATATGTTTTGTATAAATCGAGTGCCAGCACAGCCTTCGGTACAGCTGTGGTAACAACCCGAGCTGATTTCCACAGCACGTCTAAATGAAACTCCTAAACAGGGCAAAGAAAACAACAGAGAGGGAATTTACAGTGCAAAAGCAGCCTGGTAATTGTATTAACAGCCCCTCCTGAGCAGGATCAGGCTCCCAGCTGTAGCTGAAATCCATAAAAAGCACACCATTAATTTTATGAAGAGAAGTAGCCATCTGAGTCCTCTGCAAGCTCTGGAGTCTGTAAAGATAAGGGGATGGACTTTTCCCACAGCTGGGACAGCTACATCTGGAATCCAGGTCTGTGCCATGCCATGGATCTGTAGGAAACCCCTACAAAAACCTTTAGAAAAACCCCAAAACCTCCTCCTGCTGCAGAAAGGTCCCCAGGGTGGGATCCTTTGGAAGGGGCCTGATCCAGGGTCTGATCCATCTGACCGTCCCCATTTCCTGCCTTTTAAACAGGGTTTGTCCTTGCAAGGACTTTTCTTCTTATCCTCTTGCGTTTAGTTATCATCCTAAATGGTTTAAGGATCTCCTAAAATAGATTTAAAAATCTGGTTTGGGCTGAAAATTGCATCTTGGCTAAAGACAAACAAACGAGCCACATAAAGATGAAACAAAACATTCCCCCATTTTCATGCATCTTGTGAAGTTTCCCCTTTCCCCCATGCCCACCTTGGCCATGTCTGGGAGCTTTGCTGTTGGCATCATCATCCCAAAAGGAACATTTTACTTCCAAAATAAGGACAGCTCCCTACTGCTGTCTTGAGCACCAATGGAGAAGCCCAGGATGAAAAAAAACCCTCAAAAGTATTTGCTGAATTTGAATTTCCTGCTCTTGATTTTCATATTTTCTAGCTGGCTGTCTGGATTTCCTAAACACCGCTAATTTGCAGTTAAATTTGCCATTTATATGTTCAGAGATGATTTGTTAGGCCTTATTGGACAGCAAAGAGGGTTTTTTCTCCCCTCCTTTTTTTTTCTTGGAGATGGCTTTTCACGCCATCAAGGCCACTTTCTTCACTTATTGACAGCTTTATGAGCACTGTTGGAAAAGCACCAGCTTCCTTCGTTTCACGGCTTTCCACGGAGTGAAAAGGCATTTTCTTAATTAGGACCTGAGAGCCTTTGCTTTGCTCCCTCATTCCCCAGGTACAAAGCAATACACTGGCCTTTCTGTAGTTAATCACTTTTCCAGACTTCAGCCCACTAAAATTAGGTGGCCTTTGTGGTCAAATGTTTACCTGGCTCGGGGCCACCTGAAGAACCTGACACATCTGCATTTGGCATGTGTCTGTGCTCTGGCTGTGCTTACCAATTAATCAGGGGTGCAAAAAATCAAATAAAATAAGAAAATAAACCTGATCACTCCCTGCTTATAAAATACCCTGTTTTCAAGCTATTTCTGCACACACAAAAGTGGAAAACCCTTAGCTGGTTCTCTCTTTCTCCTTATCCAAGTTTTTTGTTGTGTCTTTGATATTGCTTTGTGCTGGAGCTGCTCACATTTGCACCAGAGCCTCTGGCTCCCTTTCAAAATCTGTTTATGAGAGTTTTAAAGTTTTATATATGTGGTTAGATTTGAACTCCTCATCATCATTACAGTCCTACAAAACCATTTTCTTCCTTTTCTGAAGGGAGGGTTGTGGCTTTATTTTGCTCAGGTGAATGGCAGGAGTGTTGCAGCAATGCCACGGGTTCATTGTGTTTTATTTTGCTGCAGAAATTCCTGTGCCTGAAGCTGCTGGGCTTGGAGGAGATGGGGACAGGGAGGTGCTGGAATCTCCTTCACCTCTGCAGGTCCATGGATGGGAAGACAGAGCCAGAATCCATCAGACTCCCTAAAGAAATTGTCTGTGCCCTAAACCAGAGGGTGTTTGTAGGGCTGGGAACGTGTCCTCAGCTGTGCTGCCAACACTGGTTATTTTTCCTGGCTGTTTGTCCATCCTCTCCCCCCTGTCCATCAGCAGAACTGCTCTGGTAACTGCTCCCTGACCTGACAGGGCTGAAACTGCTCTGCCCAGGGAGGAATTGCTGTTTGTACTGTTAGTACACAAATTGCTCTTTGTGCTGTTGAAACCAGGGAGGGGAGAGGGGCAGGATTTGGTGAGGAGGGTGAGGGATGGGCACAGTCCTCAGGAGCCAGGCTGGGCTGGCTCTTCCTGCTGCTCCTGAGAGGGAAAACTTTGTGTTTGCCTTCCCATGAGGGCTGGAATTGCCCAGTGGATCCGTGCCCATGTGCTTCAGAGATGGTGAACAGAAGTAGAGGTGCCCTTTGTGCAGAGGTGTTGCATTAAGTCTGTTAAAATGTGATTTCAGATCTTTCCCCAAATGGTTTTTCTGCAGGTATTTATCGCTGTGAATATCACAGGTTCCCCTGGAGCCTGCAGAGGACCCACCACGGTGATGGGCAGAGGATGAGCATCTGCAGAGCTCGTGGTGCCCTCGGGCCATGAGCAGGAGTCAAGTGGGAGCAGGCTCTGAGTGCGAGCTGGAGCTGGGCCACCCCTGTCCAACTCATCCTGTCAGGGATCTGAATTCCTAACCACAGAATCATCCCTATCCACGCAGCTCGGAGAAGAGCTGGTCAGGAATGTCTGGGAAATACAAGTCTTGGAATAGCCAGTTTTTGAAATAGCCCTTAATGAGAAAGGGATCATTTTAAAGAATAATGAGACTTTTATCATGTTACAGAATGAAATACTCCCAGCTTCAGCAGTGACTTTTCTTTTCATATAAATGCTGTGTTGCTTTGGCATTATTACTAATTTTTATTAAAACAAAATACAGGTTAATATTTCTCTTTCTTCAAAATAAAAAGAAGAAACAAACTATGCACTGTCATTAGAAAAAAAAATTATATTGACATCTGCTCAATTCAGTTGATATTGCCTTGGGCAACTTCATAGAGCTTTTGGGTTTTTGTGTGTGAGCCTTCAGTTTTAAGATGGGAAGAAGAAAATATTTTGTATTGAAGTGTCAGGAGCTGGGAGATATCCTGTTCAGGAGAGAGAGATCCTGGGAGATATCCTGCTCAGCTGTCATCCTTTTCCTTGTGCTTCCCTTCCCTGTTGCCCTGCAAGAGAAGAGATGCTCTTTTCTGAGCTGGACTAATTGTTGGGAAGAGGAGTAGAGGCAAACTGGGATAAAGGAGAGAAAGAACAAGAAGGGAAAGAAGAGAGAACTAGTTTGGTTTGAGATTTGCACTGGTTTGCTGAAATTACTTAGAGCTATTGGGCCATAAAATCTTTCAAATTATCCATTTCCCTGAAGTTAACTTCCCACTTTCCTCCTATTTCTAGTGAACAGCGACACAAGAGCTGTTTTTACCACGGGGGACAGGTCGTGAATGCAATGCAGCAAATCCAGCCTGTGCTCTGCATGCAGCAGCATGAGAATGATCTGGTCAGTAATGCCAGAGAGTCTTTAATGGCATTAAATGGGTTTGTTTAGGGATTAGACAAAAATCCCCTCATCTTCCAACAGGGGGGGGAAAGCTCTTTGTTTTCTTTCCCCTCCAGAGGCTGCTCTGTGCCTGCTGGGCTGGAGTGGAGTCAATAAACCACAGTCACAGGCAGTTCAGCCTCTCCAGGGAAAACCACTCAGCTGCTTTATTCATGTTTGAGATCAGGAGAGTGGCAAACTACATTTTGTTGGATGTTGGAGACGTTGTTGTGATTTTGTTGATGATATTGGTGGCAATTTGATGCTGTTTATTTTGCTACTTCACTCTTAGAAACTGGATTTTTTGAGTAGGTTCCTTGACTTCATTCTTTTTGATGGTGAAGTTGGTTTTTAGGAGAATTTGGGTGATTTTCTCTCTTTTCTCAAACACTTTTGCTGTTGCTTTTTTCTCACACAATGATGTTATCAATACACTGTAGATATTTTTGAGGGTTTTTTTTTTGTTGTTTTTTTTAGTGTAGTCTGGATTAGTTTATGGCAGATGGTGGGGATGTGTCTTTACTCTTGGGGTGGTTGGTTTTGGGTGTATTATCCCTGCCCTGACCAGGGAAAACCCCTCAGCTGCTTTATTCTTGTTTGGGATCAGGAGTGTAGCAAACTGCACCGGGTTATCTTTGCTGGCTGTGACCCCTCCTTCCAAACTGCTCTGACTTTGCTCTTTTTGATGGTGAAGTTGGTTTTTAGGAGAATTTGGATGCTTTTATCTCTTTCCTCAAACATTTTTCTGTTGTTTTTTCCTCTCACAATGATGTTATCAATATACTGTAGATATTTTTGAGGTTTTTGCAGGAGTGTTGCAATAGGACATGAAATGAACAACACACACACACACACTGAAACCTCTAAGGTAAAAAGAGAGGAGTTTATTTTTGAACTGTAACATTTATAGACTTTTAAAAGTGATTATGGATTAAAAAATAAAATTACCACTTTTTTAGCTACACTAGTCAAACTAACAGTCCATCAAATTTTTCTCCTTCTAAAAAAGAATGCAAAACAATTATTATTTACACAAAAAGTGCATGAGAAACTCCATTACAAAAATGTAAATATCAGAAAACTTAGCAAAACTTAATAAAAACAAAACAACACAGGAGAAATACAGGAAGTCTTTCCTTACATTAGCAGCCACGGAGAGATTGACTTCTCAGATAGAGCTCATGGATTTGCCAGGAAAATCAGACTTTTCTTTTCCCCCCTCCTAAAGAAGAGAGGATTCTCAAGTGTGAAATCCTCCTCCCTGGCTGCTCTGTGGGGAGGGATGGAGGATGCAGGTTTTAGCCAGGACACCTGGCACTGCTCCCTTGCTGGGCTGTGCTGCTCCAGCAGCACCAAAGCAGCTCTGGGAGGGATGGGCTGCTCAAGAAATGTCCTCATTTCTGTAGGGAAAATATTAACAGAACTTTTGATGATCACTTTTGTCAACAGAGCTGACACTCCTTTTCTCAAATGAGAGATCCTTAGAGCCCATTGGGGTTGTGGTGATTGAGGCTGGAAGTATTTACATTATTCTTCTTTAAAAAGAAAAGTCAAGAATAGCTTCCAGATTTCTGGTGTTCTGTAAAAAAAAATATATACTTTCCCACCAAAATTACTTTTTGACCAAAATAGCTGTTTCTCTTTTTGTTGATAACAAACCCCATTTTGCTAATAACAAGCTGCTCATGCTCCATCCCTCCCCCTCGTGTGCTGCTGTGATTGCCCAGTGCTGGGATGCCTCCACTCCCATCAGTTTCCCTGCAATTTTCACCTGTTATATTTCCTGTCAGCTCTAGATCATGCCTTAGGAGGTTTAACTGAGGATTTAGCACATTTTGGGACATGCCCATGTCATTGTTTGATGGAAACTGGGATCAGCAGTTTGTAGTAATAACCCTGCTATTGATTTGCTACGAGTACAGAGCTGGGAGCTGCTTTGATAAATCTGACTGGAGACAGCAGCAGCCTTCCCTGATAGGAGCAAGTTGGAAAATCTCACCCCATTTACACTGAAGCTTCTGGTTTGGGGGCTTGAGTTACAGCTCTTTGTCTGGGGCTGAGCTGTCTCTACCCATCCAGCCCTGGGGAGAAATCAGATGTGCTGATTTTCTGGATTATTGGGATATAATTCTGCCTCTGAGAGGAGAGGAAGAGTGAGGGTGGAATTGCAGCCTCCTGGGTCTGGGGGATGCTCCAGAAGCACTGCTCTGCCTGCCCCAGTGCAGACCAAGTCTCTGCCCCTTGTCTTGGGCCAGATGTGCCCTCCTAACCCGAGTCAAAATGCTCCCAGCTCTCTGGAAGTGCTAATCCACTTGAAATCTCAAGCATCCAGAACCATTTTACTGCCAACAAAGGGAATAAAACCAGGGATTTGTGACTTGGTAGTGATGGCAGGCAAACCCTGGCAAAGTATCCAGGGCCAACTGGGGAACTGATTGCCTGCAGCTCCCAAACACAACACCTCATTGTCACAGACATATTTTCTGAAAAATCCTTTCACTAGCATCTTTTCTTCTGAGAAGCTATGAAGCTTCAGCTTCCCATTTTTTGTTACTTTACAATGTGATTTGAGGAATGGCTTACCCAGCATGTGTATTGTTTTTACTTGATGACCAATGACAGCCACCTGTGTTGAGGTTGTGAGCAGTCACAAGATTTTATTATTATTCATTTCTTTCTTTACAGCTTCCTGATGTTTCTTTTTTTCTTTCTTTAGTGTAGTTTTAGTATATAATTTTCTTTTCATACATATCATAAAATAATAAATCAGCCTTCTGCAACATGGAGTCAAGATTCTCATCTCTTCCCTCATCCTGGGGACCCTCAAACACCACCACACCTCATTCCATTGTTACCCTTCTGCCTCTGCAGGAATTGTTGTGAGCAAAGGGAAAAAAAACCCCTCTCATTTTACTCTGAGCAAAATATGCCCAGGAAAGGGCTTTTCTGCTGTGCTTTGTTTTGCCAAGGCCATTAATGAATGTGTAAACACCTGCTGGCATAGATTCCCCACTTTCCTGGGGCTGGGGTTCAGGCTGCTAACACTCCTTCCAGGAAGAAGCGCTCCCTTCGTTAACCCCGTGCAGCCACTAATTAGAGGGTCACTTGCAGGTCAGAGGTGTGCTCAGGCTCTGCTTCTTGGCTGGCTGCTGTGTTATTACTGCAACTGTAAATGCCACATGTGGGAGAGCTGGGGAGTGTGTTTGGAAGGCTGGCTGTATAATTAGGGAATATTTTCCCAAGGCAGAGTGTGCCAGCTGACATTCAAGTGGCAATAAAATGTGGCTGGTTGTTGTTGGTTATTTATTTTTTTTCCTCCTTGTTTTGCAACACATTAGCTGTCAGTGAAAAATTGTTGAATTGTTGCTGATTTTAGCTAATCTGAGGTATTCACTACAGGACCAACAGCTTAGCAGCTCATCCATCCATCCATCCATCCATCCATCCATCCATCCATCCATCCATCCATCCATCCATCATCCATCCATCCATCCATCCATCCATCCATCCATCCATCCATCCATCCATCCATCCATCCAGCCATCCATCCATCCATCCTCCATCCATCTATCATCCATCCATCCATCCATCCATCCATCCATCCATCCATCCATCCATCCATCCATCATCCATCCATCATCCATCCATCATCCATCCATCCATCATCCATCCATCCATCCATCCATCCATCATCCATCCATCCATCCATCCATCCATCCATCCATCATCCATCCATCCATCCATCCATCCATCCATCCATCCATCCATCCTCCATCCATCCATCCATCCATCATCCATCCATCATCCATCCATCATCCATCCATCCATCCATCCATCCATCCATCCATCCATCCATCCATCCATCCATCCATCATCCATCCATCCATCCATCCATCCATCCATCCATCCATCCATCCATCCATCCATCATCCCTCCATCCATCCATCATCCATCCATCCATCATCCATCCATCCATCCATCCATCCATCCATCCATCCATCCATCATCCATCCATCATCCATCCATCCATCCATCCATCCATCCATCCATCCATCCATCCATTATCCATCATCCATCCATCCACCATCCATCCATCATCCATCCATCCATCCATCATCCATCCATCCATCCATCCATTATCCATCATCCATCCATCCACCATCCATCCATCATCCATCCATCCATCCATCATCCATCCATCCATCCATCCATCCATCCATCCATCCATCCATCCATCCATCCATCATCCATCATCCATCCATCCATCCATCCATCCATCCATCCATCCATCCATCCATCCATCATCCATCCATCCATCATGCATCCATACATTATCCATCATCCATCCATCCATCATCCATCCATCATCCATCCATCATCCATCATCCATCCATCCATCCATCCATCCATCCATCCTAAAGCTCACTTCATTTCACCCCCTGCCACGGCAGGGACAACTTCCACTGTCCCAGGTTGCTCCAATCCCCATCCAACCTGGCCTTGGACACTTCCAGGGATCCAGGGGCAGCCACAGCTTCTCTGGGCTGCCAGGGCACAGGGTGAAGAATTTCTTCTAGAGTTTCTTCTAGTCTGATTCTCCCCTCTTTTAGCTTAAAACCATGTCCTTTTTAAAACCCTCTCCTCTCTGCCCATGTCAAAAGTCACTCTCCATTTTTACAAACTCCCATCCAGTCCTCCATGCAGCTACAACTGCTCAGTGTGTGGAGCTGGGCAGCCACTTCCACCACTGTTTATGGCATGAGCTAAACCTTCCTTCAGCAAAACCCACTCAGGGGTTTAGTGAATAATGATGAGTGTAGGAGCGATGTGGGGTAGGATGGTGGGGATGGATGGAGACCAGAGATCTCTGAAGCCAGGTCTGGAACTTGTGGTTCATTGCAAAGGGCCAAGTGCAGGGCCCTGCTGGGAGCTGCCAGCCACAGCTCAGAGCAGTAAAGAGAAGTAAAGAGAGTGGGAAAGAGGATGAGAGAGAGAGAGAGGATATGAGAGGATAAGAGGGGTAAGAGAGTAAGAGATCAAAGTTCCCGTTACAATACAATAAATCCTCTTCTGTGTTGAATATTCTAATTCTCACTGACCAATCTAGTACAAGATACAAACCCTGTAGCATTTACATACAGCCTATAAGAATCATTACATTACCATACTGTGTTACCCTAAAAAACCCTAAAAACTCCTCTTTGGGCCCTTTCTGCCAAGCTGGCAGGGTCTGCTCTGACCCTTGGGCCTGTCTGCAAGCAGAGGGTGTTGTTCCATCAAAAGGGGATTACCTTCAGCTGGCCATGCCATTTTTTTCCAGTTGTTCAGTAACTGAGGGATCTCAAAGCTTGCTTTCATTTCAATCTCGCTTATAGTTTCCATATTCTCAAAATCTTTTGCCAAGCAATCATATTTATAAGGCTTTCCTGTTTCATCTTCCCCAACAGATGAGTTCTTAAAAAATGTAATTTCTCTGTCTTTCATTGGCCCTTAGCTTTCTGGTCTCCATTTTCAAGCTTTCATTGCAGAAAGTTCTCTGGAGGTGTTTTCTGCTTGGCTGGAAGCTCAGACAGTAGCATTGCTTTCCTACGATTGAGTGCCTCCTGATAGTGGGGCTTTAAGTCAGTTATTAAATATGTAGAGTGCTCTGTCTGTGCTCTTGACATGGCATTAAGAGCATTAAACTGCTTGGAAACAATTGGATGGTAAATAAGCTTGTTCAGTAATTATGCACAAACTGCTCTGGCTCTGTCCAGATGTTCCTGCTTTGTCACATTTCCCTTCTGCATTGCAGGAATGGGAGGTCATCTGATAATTATCAAAGCTGTTAGAACATGACCTGCTGCTTCTCCACTTCAATGTGTGACCAAATCAGGAGAATCACTCAGAATATGCAGCTGAATAGCAATTTTTGATCTCCGTTAGTTATCAGAAAGTGCATATAAATCAGAAATACCCTTACTGACATTTTATTTTGCTTTTCAGTAGTGGAAGTGACTGCAAAAATTATACAGCAGCAGAGTATTTGGCTCTTTGTGTTTCATCTGAAGCCTCTTAATGCCTGTAAAAATCTCTCTAAAAGCAGGGAAGAGAGAGAAGAGGGAGCTCAGGATTTTGGGAGGAGGAATGCATAAAATGCAGACAGAATGGAGGCTGAAATATGAACATATGAGACACTCCAGGGAGTCTCTGAGGTAGCTCAGGAAGGCTATGGATCCTGTTTAGTTTTTGAAATTAATTGAAAAAGGAAAGAAGTTTATATTCTGTGCTATTCCTGCGCTGTTCTGTGCTTAGCAAAATATGTTAAAAAAAAAAAAAAGAGAAAAAAAAGAGAGAGAGAGACGAGACCTGGAAAGCCAAACCTCTCCATTCCATTTGGTTTTAGGCCTTGGAAAGTGCCCCAGTCCCTGTGGGCTGTGTGTGCTCCAGCATGGAGAATCTCCCTGTTCAGCAGGAGGGACACTGCTCACAGAATGCCAGGGGGGAATGGCTGTGCTGGGAGCTTGGGACAAAGGAATGATCCCAAAGGGGCAAAGGAATGATCCAAAGGGGCAAAGGAATGATCCAAAGGGACAAAGGAATGATTCCAAAGGGGCAAAGGAATGATACAAAAGGGCATGAGGAATGATTCCAAAGGGACAAAGGAATGATTCCAAAGGGACAAAGGAATGATTCAAAAGGGACAAAGGAATGATCCAAAGGGGCAAAGGAATGATTCCAAAGGGGCAAAGGAATGATTCCAAAGGGGCAAAGGAATGATACAAAAGGGCATGAGGAATGATTCCAAAGGGACAAAGGAATGATTCCAAAGGGACAAAGGAATGATTCAAAAGGGACAAAGGAATGATCCAAAAGGGGCAAAGGAATGATTCAAAAGGGACAAAGGAACGATTCAAAAGGGGACAAAAGAATGATCCAAAGGGACAAAGGAATGATTCCAAAGGGACAAAGGAACGATTCAAAAGGGACAAAGGAATGATCCAAAAGGGACAAAGGAATGATTGCAAAGGGACAAAGGAATGATCCAAAAGGGGACAAAAGAATGATCCAAAAGGGGACAAAGGAATGATTCAAAAGGGGACAAAAGAATGATCCAAAGGGACAAAGGAATGATTCCAAAGGGGCAAAGGAATGATTCCAAAGGGACAAAGGAATGATTCCAAAGGGACAAAGGAATGATCCAAAAGGGACAAAGGAATGATTCCAAAGGGGCAAAGGAATGATTCAAAAGGGGACAAAAGAATGATCCAAAGGGACAAAGGAATGATCCAAAAGGGGACAAAGGAATGATTCCAAAGGGACAAAAGAATGATCCAAAGGGACAAAGGAATGATCCAAAAGGGGCAAAGGAATGATTCCAAAGGGGCAAAGGAATGATTCAAAAGGGGACAAAAGAATGATCCAAAGGGACAAAGGAATGATCCAAAAGGGGCAAAGGAATGATTCCAAAGGGGCAAAGGAATGATTTTGAAGGGCAGGAGCAGCAGGCAGCTGACAGTGTGGACACTCGCTGTGCCTCTCCCGCCTGCAGCTGGTGTGTGCAGGAGCAGGGGCAGCCCCAGATGAGGAACAGGCTGTTCCCACATCAGGCAGGAAGGGCAGGAAATCCCATGGGCAGCTCTGTGCTCTGTAATGATTTCCAGATGATCATCCCATCCCAAATGTGCTGTGGTTGTCTGGATATGTGTTCACACTCTGAAAAGCTTCTACAGAAAATCAGAGGATCTCCTTTAAAGCCACACCTTGGCCTGAACCACGGGCCTTGGATGTGGAGATCCATGTGGTGGGTTTGGCTCTCCCTCCACCAAGGGGCATTCCAGCTCAACCTGTGGAAAATGTGCTTTAGCTGATTGCACAGAATTTATACTTCTGGCAAACAAAACTGCAGAATCTACTTGGATTTCAAAAAAACTTCTACTGGTGCTCTCACCAAAGGTTCTTTACACTAAGGTAGGGTGGGAGATGAAGCCACATCCTTCTCTGGGCTTGACCTGTTGTTGGTTATTTATTTTTTTTTTCTCCTTGCTTTGCAACACATTAGCTGTCAGTGAAAAATTGTTGAATTGTTGCTGATTTTAGCTAGTCTGAGGTATTTGCTATAGGACCAACAGCTTAGCAGCTCATCCATCCATCCATCCATCCATCCATCCATCCATCCATCCATCCATCCATCCATCCATCCATCCATCCGTCATCCATATAATAAATGCTCAGTTTTCTTGCTAGAGAATGGCCATTCATGGAGTTCTCAAAATGAAGAGTGAATTGACAGATTTTTGCAGATTATAAAAATATTTGGGATGGTCTCAACTTCAGCAGCAGGTGGGAATGAGAAGGGCTAAGTGGGTTCCTTGTGTTAAAGCAGTTTCCAGACAGGTAGGAGGGAAGGTGGCACAGCTGCAGGGGTGTTAAATGCTGCCTGCTTGCCCTCCCTGCAGCAGAAATAAACTGCAAAAAGGCCAAATGCACATCTCAGAGCCCTGATGGGTCAGTACCTCTCTGACAATTCCATGTGGGTTTAATTAACTTGCCAAGCAGGACCCATTACAGCATCTCCTCTGCTGGAGGGATTTCCAGTAGGAAATGTGAGATGGGAAATGCTGACAAATCTCAGATTGCCAGGGGCTCTCAGGGATTCATGCAGATGAGGTGCAATGAGGGCAGCCTGGAGCAGGGATGGGCACCCAGGATGTGCCTGGCACCTTTCTGTTTCTGCACAGCGGGGAGGAAAAGGCAGAGCAGGAGATTTTCCTGAGGCAGCCCAGTGATGCTTGCCTTCTCTGAAGAGCTTTGATGTGATATTTTCCTGTAGTTTCTTAATAAATTGTAATTTGAGCTTGAAGGTGACAGGGTAATCCCCTCAAGGAGTGTATTTGAGGGAATGCTGCACCAGATGCTGCACCAGGATGGATTTATTCTCAGTGTCTTTCTGCCCTGCAGGGTCTCCCTGGAAGTATTTACTACTTTCTTCATTTTTGACCTTGCACTTTCCAGGAACTCATCAGATGGAAGTGGTGAAAGGAAGGAAAAGGGGGTAAATCATCAGAGAGGGGTTTCATGATGGTTCCTGTGGTGCACCTTTGACATCTGACCTGGTCCCACCAAGCTCAGCTCCAGGCTTAAAGGCTTCTAGGAGTGACCCCACAACCCCAGAGACTGATTCCACAGCTCATGTGCCCCACATCTCCTACAGACCCAGTCCCTGGGCCCCCATCCAGCCCAGGGGCTGAACTGAAAGGTGCAGTCACGTGCCACCATGGCTGGGTCCTGGTGGAACATGCTGAGGATTCTTTCCAGACTTGGATGTGTGAGAGTTTCCAGACCTTCCTGCTGATTTTCCAGCCACCTCTGGGAAAGAGGGCTCTCCCAGACAGCTGCTTAGGAGCTGTGTGCTGAGAGAAGCAGCTTTATTATTTAGAGAGAAAAGCCAGGCTGATGCTGGGATGGAAAAGGATGCCTTGAAGGCACCTTCATTTATCTCACAATGCTGCTGGTGCCACCTGGGACTTTCTTCCTGGTACACAGAGGAGATGCTGCCTCCTTCTCTGGGGTTTGTTCTCTTTTCTGATGAAGTTTTTCTGCTCCCCACACCTGGGCGTTGACTGCAGATCAGCTCTGGGTGCTCTTTGGTTGTGGTGTGGAAAAGAGGCTCTGATCATCTTGTCCAGCTTCCCCTGTCCAGGTTGTATCTGAGACTGGGGCATGAGCCAGGGATGTCCCTGGAAGCCTCAGGGAATCCCTGTTGGCAAACCATGCTCCAGAGTTCCTCCCTTCCTCCAAAGGGCAACACTTCCTGTATTTTAAGGTCTGAGAGACTGACAGCAGAATGAAGAAAAAGGGAAAAAAAAAGGAGAATTTGATGGAATTGCATTAGAACTTTGGGATGCAGATGATCTTTGTGTCTAATGATTATGAGGCCTCAGGTTTTGGCTTTTCTATTTTTCACATTCTGTGCTGCTTTAGTGTGTGGGTCTGGGCTTCATATGAGGGGATGCTGAGCTCTGTGCACAGAGCAGGGAGACAAAACAATTCCTGCTCCAGCTGGGGACCAAGGACAAATGATCCAAATCTCAGCCCAAGAGCACAAACACCGTGGGCTGGAGAGAGAAAAACAAGGATGGGACTGGATGGGCTGGAGCTGGAATGGGACAATGAACTGCAAGATGCAAATGGAGCAGAACTGATCACAATGAGAGACCCCGTGCCCGGCCGTGCATTTTGGGACCATTTTGGTTCATCTTGGGTGCAGCCCTGGCTGGGCTCTGGTGCTGCCCAAGGTGGATCCATTGAGGAGATGCTTTGAATAAATCCCTGCTTTATTCTGTAACTCTGTCCAGCCTCTGTTCTAGCTGAGCCTTCACAAGGCATCAGTTCCATTGTCCAAATGTGTAATTGCAGTACTGGTATCAGCATCAATATTAATATTGCAAATCACATCTCATTGGTCTTAAAACTGTGCCATTAGTGCAAGGAGAGCTGGTAGGGATGATCATTTTCTTGAGGGAAAGGTGACTTAGCAGACAGTGAGAACAGGAGGGAGGAAGGGATTGCAGCCCTGCCATGGCATGGCTGTGCTCCTTGTGAAGACCATGAGGGTCCATCCTGTTTTCCATGCTCTGTCCCCAAATCCAACCCACATCCCTGTGCAGCAGGGGTAACTCCATAGCTCCCCAGAGACAAACACTGTAATCTGATTTATCATGGCCCTTTGATGACCTCAACAGCTCCTCTGCACACATTTTTACAGGTACTGCTCACACAAATCCAAACCCTTCAGACAGATGCCACTTTGAGAGCAAAACCTTCCATGAAATCCTGCCTCCACTGAGGCTGCAAAGAAAAACATCTTCTCTGTGTTACACTGGTTTAAAGAGCACATGAAGCTTTTGGCTTTGGTTCAATGCCAGACTAAAGGTCTTCTACCTTATAAACTATCAGAGCTAGAATGATTTGCTCTATAAATGGCTCCATATGCATATGCACTGTGAATATACACCCATTATGGATTTGCTTATGTCATGGAGCACTTCAAATATCCTTTAATAAAATAATAGACCCCAAGGTAGCTATATTTACTGGCAGAAAGTTTTTTTCTGTGCTTTGGAGCTGTGGAAAAATTTGAGCTCCTAAAGATTTCTTCTTTTTCCTACGGTTTCCACTGTGAGTATTTAAAACTGCAGGACATCCTGGATCCTGCTGCATGGAGGGATGCAGCCATGGTCCTCTCTGAACCTGACAGAAGCAGAAATGGAAATTACTTACAGGGAATGTGGAATGTGCTTCTTGTCTCCTGGCTGGCCTTGGAGATCGCTGAGCTGCCCTGGGAAGGTCTCTGATGAGCAGAGGGAAATTTGAGCAGAGAGAATTTGCTCCTGAGCTTTGTTTCCAAGGGCTGGGGCCTGGGATGAGGCTGGCAGGTTCACAGAGACCCCTTTGCTTCACACAGCCCCTGACACCGACTGGGGATGCTGAAAAGCTGTTTTTGTTCCACCAGGCTTTGCTGGCTACACCCCAAACACCACGCTACAAGGTGGGATTGCTGTCTTAATCCAAATAAAAAAGTCTCAGGGCCCCAGACTGTTGCTTGGCTCCTTGGGAATTTCCTAGGGGAGCTCACTTGGCTCCCAGTGGCACCCAGTGAATCGAGTAAGCAAATAAATGTTTGTTTTCTGGTTATTTAACACCCTTCTATCCCCTGATGGCTTTTGGGATGGGATCCTTGTGGATCCTTCCCATGAGACTGGACAACAGGGGTAATGTCTCAGAATCCCTTTGCCCAAGAAGTCCAACCTTTTTTTTGTCTCTCCTGGCTGAAACCAGACAATAAATATGTGGCTGGTTCTGCCCCAGCAACTGCAAACAAAGATTGACTGCCAAGCTGTGAGCACCTCTCTGCTCTGAATTTAGCTTTCAATTCTCCCTTAATTTATTATTTGCAGTTAATTTAATCCATATTGACCTGCCTCAAAGAGAAAAAAGCTCTAGATTTGGTGAAAAATAATCTATTTTTAATTATTTCTGATGTAGAACACTGGCCCATAAATAAATTCCACTGCTACCCAGTGGTTTTTTTGCCGTCAGAACTGTCTTGCTGGAATCAATAAACAGTTGATTAAAAACCTTGTTATTTAATATATTCAGTAACCCTAATCTATTCATTAGAAACTTAATCACTTTCATGTCACCAGCTGCTGTGATGGAGAAAAGAGCTGTAGCTAATTATTAGCAATTTTACAAAGCTAATATTGAATTTCTAATGGGTCCTCTGTGGCCTCTATTTCAAGCACTTTGTATATCCCACAAACATGTGTTCTGGCTCTGGGCAGGGCCAAGCACCTCAGGCTTCCAACCTTGTGGGTAAACTTTGAGCCTAGCAACCAATCTCTGGTTATTTTAGAGTGGAACAGGAGTGCACAGGGCTGGCCCCTGGCCATGGGACAGGGAGCTGCTGGTCATGGTGATGCCCTTTTCAGCCTTACCTAGAGACAGAGGCCAGACAAATTTAAAAGAATAAAGTTTAATGATTTTAATTTATTTAATGAAAGGCCTTCCAGTACATTAAGGGCAGATAAAGCCTCCCCAAGGGGCTACACTCAAAATGGTCGCCAGTTTTTCAGAGAGATATAAGTTTGGTCTATTTGCATATCAGGTAGATAGAATGGTGTTAAAAAACCAGAAAACAAACATTTATTTGCTTATTCAGTTCACTGGGTGCCACTGGGAGCCAAATATATTAGCTCAATTCTCTAATTACAGCTTCAGGTAATGAAGTCACATTCCCCCAGTTTGCTTCTCCCCCCAGTTCACTTTTGTTTGTACTTTTTGGGGCCTGAGGGTGTCCTTGGGTCTCAGGCCTGGAAGGATTGTTTTGTCTGACCAAAATGAGAAGAGAGTTAACTCACACTCTGTATGGAGCTCAGAGTTATGCACTAATGCAGTGCAGGATCTGAAAAAGAGAAAAGCTAAAATCTTAAGGCATCGGTGGGACAGGGAGGTCCTGTGCCCTGGCCACTCATCTGGGTACCCAGCTATGGTGTGGGGTGTTTTCCTTTTGCTCTGCCCTGTCCTTTTTGAGGGACAAAGTTTATCCTTTTTGAGGATCAAGGGGAGAAAACTGAAAAAGGCACTGAGGGGTTGAAGTGTATCCCGAGAAGAGAATGGAGACAATGGGACTGTCATGACAATCCTCTTTCAGAGGGTGTTGCTGAGAGGTGACTGGACACAAGCATTTCCTCCCTTGGGTTCCATCTCAATGCCTGGGGAGGGAATTTGCCAGATGGAAGAAAACAAATCCACAAACATACATGTAAACTCTCCCAGAATGGCTTCACAGCCTCGTTTTCCAAAAGATGTGATCAGCCTTGCTTTATGGCCTTGGCAAACTCCTGGTGGCATCTGGCTGAGCTAAATATTGCACTTAATAGTGCAAGGCAGCAGTGGCTGCAGAGCTGGCTGCCTTTCATGTGTGTTTACAAATGTGCTGTAGCAATTCCATGGAAATTAGCACAGAGCCTTAACAACAAAACAGGGGATGAGGAACAAAGAAAAATATTTCTTGGCCTCTCTGCTGTTTGTGTGGGTTTCAGTTGGTGTGTCTGCCTATGGCTCTTGTGCACAGCACTCTCTCTGCTACTCTTTATTAGTATTGTTAGGTTTTACATTCCAAAACCTCCCAAAATGCTTTTTCTTTATACATCAGATACTAGTTACTACTGGCAAAAGGTGTGACCTGGACTCCTGTAAGTTATTCTGAAATATGAGGCTTTTGCCCTATTGTGTGGCATTGTGATCCGTCAAGTTGCATAACAGTAACACTACAGAAAAAGTATTTAGAGATTAGAATTTGCCATCTTGCCAAACAGACTGTTTAGTGAGGATGTTTTTGATTTCAGAGGTTTGAAGGGACCTGTCTGTCAGTTCTTGGCTCTGTGTCTCTGACAGGGAGCCCAGGGCTCCAGGACTGTCTCCAGTACCCAACAGCCCTCCCCGGGCTACAACTCTGCCCTCTCAGGTAGGGAATTTCAAACACTTTTCATTTCTACTTGAATCTGAATTAAACAAAGAAAAGGAACATCAAAATTATCCAGAAAACAAAACAAAAAAAATTCTCTGTGTTGACACAGCGGGTCACTTCTCCTGAGCTCCTGCTGGGTGGTGGCTGCAGACATGGGAGGGGGGAAATGCACACTGAGCCACCCAGCAAAGGCTGAGCAGGCCCTGCTTGGCCTTCTGTGGTTTTCTGCAAGGAGCAGAAAGTTGTTCTGAGGATGCCTGGAAATGCTCTATGGTGTGGTGTTGTGAGGATCCCCAGGACGAGGTGAGAGATGAGGAATTGACTCCATGTTCTCAGAAGAGTGATATATATTATATTATATTAATTATATTATATGTATTATATTATTCTATCATATAATTATATCATATCATATTATATCCTAATATATAATTAATAACTATTATAACATATTATTTTATTATAATATAATAACACATTATATTATTATAATATATAATATAATATGCAATACTAAAACTATACTAAAGAAAGAGAAAGGACACAGACAGAAGGCTAGAAAAGAATGACAATGAAAGCTCATGACTGACTCCTCAGAGTCCAACACAGCTGATGGTGATTGGTCATTAATTATAAACAATTCACATGTTTGGATAAACAATCTCCAGGCCACATTCCAGAGCAGCAAAACATGGAGAAGCTGAGGCTTCTCATCTTGCCAGGAGAAGAAATCCTGGTGAAGGGATTTTTCAGAAAACATCATGGTGACAGTGTGGTGCGATGCAGAGGACAGGCCAGTGTCACCAGGCGATCCCAGATCCCACCTGACGTGTGGCTCTGGTGGCACTGGGGACAGTGGGGACACTGGAGCTGGGCTCTCTTAGCTGCCACAGGCCAATTGCACGTGGAGAGAAGCACAGATCCTATTCAGCCATGTGCTGGCAGCTCTCCCAGATTCCAGTGAACCCAGAGCTGAGGAGGAGACACCAGAGGAGGTTTTGAGGTGTGCACCCACACCCCACGTGCAATTAATTGCACCTGGCCTAGATCATCAGCTCATGTAAATGGGCAAAGCTCCATTCCAATCTTCTGAGGCTTTGCATCTGCAGATGATGTATTATTGAATTATGCTTGATTAGCTGTTTTTCTGTTGCTTAACAGAAAGCAAATCTCAGCATAAATGAGATTAGTATGTGCCCTCCGTGTACGCCAGCTCTTGCTCCCAAGAATTTAACATTCTTAATAGAATGATTTTTTTTAAAGAGAGAGGGGGGGAGAAAGACTCTTTGAGGCTCGTCTTTCATTTGCCAGATTATCTGAACATTAAATTAAGCAAGTATGGAAATTCAAAATATAGCTGCTCTACAACATGTGCTGACACTGGCATAACAATATCAGTAATCCCCCTTGACAGTCATTACAGCTTAATGCTCCAAGAAAATGAACTACTTATTTTCTTTACACCACATCCACACTGTCTCCAAATCTTTGCCTGTCTTCCAGCCAAGATGACTCCTTGAATTAATCTCTCCCAGGTACCAGCTGTGTTTGTCTCATCCTGCAGAGCAGCAGCTGATGGCTTTGAGGCTGTGTCACCTTGACAGCTCAGAAAATCCCCAGCTGCTCTTGAGGACTTCACTGCACTGGGGTTTTCCTGTCTGATAAAGGTCCTCAGACGTTCTGAACTTGGGTCATGCACTCCTCACATCTTGTAGGGTCTTGTCTCAGCATCTTTTTGTTGGGCTTTGTCTCAGTGCAGCTGAAGGAGATGTGGAATCCACAGTCATGGAGCTTGTGGGTGTATTAGGTGTGGGTGAGTTTCCCCTTCTGCCTATTTTAAAGTTGTCCCCTTCAGGATTTGGTCTTTGAATGGTGCAAATCTGCAGCTTGACAGTGAAAGCATAAAGCCTTGGCCGGCTTTGAAAGGGTTTTTGAAGAAAAGACAAATTGCGCTTATTGGAGGTGTTTATGCTGATTAACTGAGCCTGCTGCTCGTGCTGAAATTTGTATCCTTGTCCATCTTTTCTTTACTAAGATCAACTTCTCTGACTTCAAGCATCACCCTGTCCTCAGTGCCTTTGGGAAAGATCCAGAGGATTTGCTTAGGAAACCTCTTTTGGCATTATAAGGACAGTTTATCTAATTTTTTTTTTTTTTGCCAAGTCTCTGGATCCCAGTAGGTCCTTGGCCCATCAGAATTGCCTGGGAATGTCTGTGAACTTTTGTTAAAAAAGGAACAGGCACAGAGAGCTCACTGGAGAGTTGAAAGGCTTGTAGGAACAAGTGGTTGTAGATGCAGGGACTTTGAGATGTGCTTTTGTGAAAGGAGCTGCTAAATTCCACCAAAGCCCAACCTAAATTCCACCAATATTTGCTACCAGAAGAGGTTTTGAGTGAAAGGCTTTTTTTGGAAGTGGAGGGAGTCCCATCAGCTTAAATGACCCTGATCTCAGGCAGTGCAAAGAAGTTTCCCTCCTTTGAATAAAGTCTTGTCATGGTGGTGTGCAGGGGAGCTCACCTCTTCATCATCAGGTGCATTTTGCAGCTGATTCATAATGAGAGGAGAATTTCCACTGTCAGATCATTGTGCTGCTGGGTGAAATTGGAGCAGCTGCCTTGTAAAATGTGAAATGGCACCGACACACCAGGCTGTGTTTCAGAGCATGTGACTGAGAAGGTGATTGCTCTCGTTAATAATGAGCCACTAAATTGGATGCAATTGCAATAGCTCATCATTTGTATAGAAATATTATGCTTTATAGGTACATTACTGGGCTGTATTTTATAAGGCTGTTAAGCTTATGCACTTTCCCTTGCAGTAAATGTCAGCGAGGTTACAATAAAATTTAATACAATATTATTAAAGCTGAAGTGCATCAGTATGGAATGATCATGTGTGCACACTGAAAAGTCTTTATTATTGCTTCCTTAACCTTCTTAAGGAGCTGCTTGTTTTAAAATACAGTGATGAAAAGGATCAAAGTTTGGAGGTCTCTTCGTCCACCCAAAGGTTCATTAGAATTTTCAGCCTAGATGGGAATTTTGTGACACATTAGTTCAAGTAAATTAAACATTAAAATTTCAGCTCTGCCAGGAAAATTTCAATACAGCTGCAGATTATAATACAGGTGGTGAGGTCTCCTCACATTCACCTTAGTTTTCATGGGGTGGAACTGATTGGCAGATTATTGGCCTCCAAAGAAGCCAACAATCAAAGGAGCCAGGCGTGCCCTTGCCTGTGCACATCTCAGAGGGCTGGAACACCTCACAGGCCCTCGGGGCTCTGCATTACCATGACAATGCCCACGGCCTGCCCCTGGCGAGGAGATCAGGAGGCTCTGGGGCTCCCCAAACAATTTCCCTGACCTCCCAAGGTTGCCAAAAGCAAGGTCAAGCAGCAAAGATCAAAGGCCCTGTGGAAATGGGCATCCCCTCCCTGACCTGCTGGCTTGCCTCAGTCTTACCTCGCATTATTGTCTTGATTTAAGGAACTGGTGTTATTTGCATTATTTCCTCTGGCCAGAAGAAATCAGACACACTGCAGGGCACGGGGATCTGCACTGGGGCTGTCATCCCTGCAGCTCCTCATGGGTTTCCAGAGATGAAATCTCTGACACAGGCTCTTGAAACTGTGGTTTAAAAGCATGCTCAACAGCACAGGTGGCAGAGAGGGGAGCCTAATCCAGATGAGGAATTGCCACTTTCAGGAGCTGCTTCTTGGAAAGGGAGACCATGAACCCAAAGTGCATTTCCAGATCTCTGCTGCTCCCAGGGCCCTGCTAGGACCAGCTTTATGGGAAGGAAGCATCAAGTACCCACTTGCCTAAAACCCACCCTCTGTTGGGAAGCTCTGAAGCACCAAAATATTTTGACAAGAATCCAAATCCTTTCCACGATAAAGGCAAACAAGAAGCAATTTGCAAGGCTGAGAGTGTGGGACTGGAGGATGCATGCACAGAGCACACACCTCACAGCAGTGTGCTCTGCTCCATCCCCACAGCCATGCAGGATGGGGAGGCTCCAGAAATGGGAAAAAACCAGCGAGGTGAAGAGAGCTGCAGTGGCACTGGGAAGGGATGGGAGGAAAGGCAGGATGTAAGAGCCTGAATGAGAGATGTGGAACTCCAGGCAGCTCCTCAAAATGCAGTTTATTGTATCCAGGATGTCACAGCAGTGCAGGGTCGTGGGTGACAGAGCTGTGCCCACAGCTGTCAGCTCCAGCTGCAGGCAGGCCTGGAGACCCTTTGGGTTTGGTTACAGTGCATTATAGACTTTTCTTTGCTGAGCATCTTCATGCAGTAGAACCAATCTATACCTTAACTATTATCTATAGCCTATCATAACTGCTATAATTACCATATTCATGTTACCATTCTCCAATCACTAAAAGTTAGTACATTGCAGTTTAAGCTAGAAGTTGTTTTTCAGTTTTCTTGCAGTGCAAAATTCTGAGACCTTTTTTCTACTTGCCACATTTGCTGCCTTGTTTGCCTGTGCTCTCTTTCTGCTTGGTAAAAACATCTTCTTGTTTGGGGTGGGTTTATCCTTTGCTCTAAGCCATAAAAACCCCTTCTAACTCACACACCCTTTGCCTCCTTGGTTATCCAGTGAGGCTGGCTCAGCAATTCTTTTCTTCTATATCAAAACTTGCTTCCATCTCTATTCCTTCATCAGACTCTACATTCAAAAATCTTTCTGCTAAGCATCCACATATCTGTGAGACTTTCTGGTCAAACTTTCATCTTTCCCAACATCAGGAGGGGCTGCCTTGCCTCGGTGACAGCTTTGGGTGCCACGTGTCACTCCAAGGCGTGCACCTCAGGTGGCTCTGTGCACACACAGAGGCATGCAGACACAAACACACACAAATCCTGCTCTCTCTAGCAAGATGAAGTCTTGTCCTGGCTTTTTTCTTGCAGGTTTTGGAGTGCAAAGCTCAGGGGTCCAGCTCTGTGTTGTTGCTCCTTGCCTGTGCATGGGGTGGAGACTCTTGAAGAATTTCTTTGAAGGCCTATCTGGTCTGATCAGTTCTGATCAGTTCTGCAGCACACAGACCTTGTGCTGGTCACCTTTTGTGTGTGTTGGTGGTGGGGTAGGAGGGGTATGGCAAAGAGCCACTCATACAAAATTAAAACCTTTTGGTTTTTCCCTCTGCCTTCCTTGTGAAGTTGGCAAGGAAAGGGTTATGATGGTCCTCTGGAAAGGGTTAAAGAAAATATTTACATGGGATAAAGCCCAAAAATCTTGTTTTAAGCAGACATAGATCATATTGCAACCTTTCCTTTTCTCACCTTGCTGGCTTTCTCTTCCCTGCCTTCCTAGCCTGGCTCTTTCCCTCAGTGCCATTGCTGCTCTGGGACCTGAGCAAAGCCCAGTCCTTTTTCCCCATGTGTGAACACCCCTGGCAGTGCTGTCCCCTCCATCTTCCCACTGCTCATTTTCTTCTGCAGTCATCCTCTGCTTTCCCCCCTCTAATTACTTTCTTGAGGTTTATTTTCATCTCAGTGTCTGATGTGACCAAAGTACATAAGTCTGAATCTATTGATTTCTGACAGCAGAGTCTGCTTGTTCTCCAGTAATATTTCTAGCATCAGCATTCATCTTCTTTTCAATCTAAAAGATGTGTCAGGACCACATCACTAAAGCTTCAGTTTTTTCCCCCTGTCAGCAGCATTCTTTCCCCATGATTCATATCCATAAATTGCTAAGGGAAAAATTAAACTTTTCATCAAACCCTTAAATATTTTGAGACTGCACAGTTATTTCACATTTTCAGGAGAGAGGCCACAGCTATGGAAGCTGTTCCTAATGAGCTCTGGATTTTTTGGGAACTGCCTCTTTGGTCTGATGCCTGTGGTCTCATATAATCAAAGTCATCAGTTCCTTTAATATATTGACAGCTTGCACCCACATGCACACACACCTGTTTTCACCATGCCTGAGGGCAGCCCATCCTCATCAATAACCTTTTCTTTTCTCTCTTTTTTTTGGACCCTGGTATTCCTGAGGGCTGCAGCAGTGAGCTATGGCTGTCATTGCTGTGTGTGATGTAGGTTAAAAGGTGTCTGCCAGGGCAATCACCAGCTGCTTCCACTTGATCCAGGCTTGCTGTAGGATAAATTTGCTGTACAGGCTGCAGAGGTGGCAGAAGGTGTGTGTCACTTCTACCCAGCACAAACCCTCTTGGTCACTGCTGCTCTTCCTGGAGATGGGTTCTGTTGCTGATAAAATCACGCTGAATTTGGTGAGGTGCTCTGGAGTTCCTTTGTCTAATGACACAGAGGGATGCATTGGATGTTTTGAGCAGCCTGTAAAAAACACAACCAGTGGCTGCTGAAACGCTGGTTTGTCAGTGATGTGAAGGATGGTTTTAATTTCCCCATGTGTGTCTTTTTCATCTCAGGAACCAGCTGATGGTGGCATTAATTTTGCTTCTATCATTTAGTTCACATGCCTTGAATTATGCTTGACCATCAGAGGGTTGCTGTGATAGTTACAATACTTTGTGTGCCTCTTCTCTTGAACAGAATTTCATTGAATTGGCTGATTACCAGCCATCAATATATCAATATACCAGGCATCTTTCGGATTTTTCACATGAGAGCAGTGCCAGGATAACTGATCACTTTGAACAATCCCGCTGATTTTCCTTGCTGCTTTCCAAGGCATCATGTCCAAACTCCATCCAGCTGTGTCTGCCTCAGAAAGCTCCATTTTGGGGTGGGTTTTCTAGGTGTATCTATTACTTCAGGGGTGTTTCAGGTGGTGTTTGATTTCTGAACAATCAGCAAAGTCTGTAATTTTATTCATATTTTATTGCTTTCAGAGAATATTTGCAGAGAGAGCTGTGAAAAAATACCAGGTAAAACAGAAGGGATGGAAGCAGTGGGAAATGTCTCCCTCATTGCCAGGTAGCAGAGCAGGGCACAGATAAAAATGACCCACATGAAGCACTTCAAAGTGTTCCTTTAGGCTTGAAGCTATAACAAATTTTATTGCTGGGCAGGTTATTCCTGATAAGAGGAGTGTAACTGCACTTATGGAGGTGCTGGACTGAATTTTGGAGGAATTATAGTGCTTGGTGGGAAAGGAACAAACCATTCTAGACTGTTTTGCTGGAGCTGGCATTTGGAAGGTAAAGATGAAAGGACATTTGCTGTTACTTCCAGGCCATTGGAAAAACATGACAGATATGTAGTTTATATAATAATGTAAATTATATATATATTTTTTATATAGTTTTATATATATATTACATATATGTACACATATATAATGTAATTATAACATACTATTATATATTATGATATAATATTATATTTATTATAATATAAATATATATATACTTATATATGTTATGTATTTTTAATTTCTAGATATATCTATATTTAATATAATAATGTAAAAATTGGGTTCAATTTGCTGGATCCCAAATTTATGTTTGGGATGAGAGAGGCAATTTAATTTATCATCTGCAAGCTGACATCTGACATCACCTGGGGATAATCCAGCCTGTGGGAGAATCACCACAATCTACCCTGGAGGGATTCCAGAGACATCTTGGGGGTGTCCATCCCCCTGATTTTGCTCTCCCCGGGTCATGGGGACTCAGGGACAGATTTCCTGGCCAAGCTTTCAGGTTTTAGGAGCCAAATTTTGTTGGGGAAGGTTTCTCCAGACACATCTTGGGGGTGTCCATTGCCCTGATTTTGCTCTCCCCAAGTCATGAGGACACAAGGGCAGGTTTCCTGGTCAAGGGATCAGCTTTCAGGTTTGGGAGTCACATTTTGTTGGGGAAGGTTTCTCCAGACACATCCAGGGGGTGTCCATCCCCTGCTTTTGCTCTCCCCAAGTCATGGGGACACAAGGGCAGGTTTCCTGGCCAAGGGATCAGGTTTTTGGGAGCCACAGCTTGTTGGGGAAGGTCTCTCCAAAGACATCCTGGGGGTGCCCCTTGCCCCTTTTGCTCTCCCCAGGTCATGGGGACTCAGGGGCAGATTTCCTGGCCAAGGGATCAGCTTTTTGGGCAGGTGCTGCCTGCAGCACACTCACCCCTGGCTTCTCCCTGCCCTCCACCCAGCTCCTGCCCTGCAAGGTGTGACAGCACACATCTGTTCCCTGCATCCCAGCATGTCCACAAAGCCTCAGTTTGTGTTATTCTCTACAAAGGGAAGGTTTTATTTCAGATGTGTGCTGAGCTGAGGCTGTGGCTCTTTGTTTTATTCCCTGTGCTGGATTCCTGAGCCCTGGGGTTACACAGAGCCCAGTGTGGTGCTGCACTGCAGCTCCAGGCTCTTTGCAGGGTCTCCAGGAGGACACTGAGAAATCACCAATCACTCCTCAAACCCTGCCACAGGCAT
Organism: Molothrus aeneus; assembly: GCF_037042795.1. Taxonomy (NCBI): domain Eukaryota; kingdom Metazoa; phylum Chordata; class Aves; order Passeriformes; family Icteridae; genus Molothrus; species Molothrus aeneus. The sequence continues at coordinate 2,558,080 of NC_089670.1, read as the reverse complement.
CTGCAGGGAATATCCACCTAACTCAGGGTGATGCCATTGCCTCAGAAAGGAAATTGTTCCCTTTATTCATGGGATATGACTGCGGGGGAAATAAAAAGTGAGAGCAAGTTTTAAGTGCTTACACCGAGAGGGTCAGAGGGGTCGGCTGCATTTGTGAAACATCCAGTGCCTCTTGTCCCCTGTGCTGCCAACAGATGGAAATCATTTCACTGGGGGGTGTGAGCTGAGGTCAGGGAGGGAGAGAGGCAGAGCCCGTGAGGAACAGCTCATTAATACCCCCAGAGCCAAAGAGCCACCTTTCTGAGCTGTTTTCTTTGTGTTGGCGTAAAACACAGAGGCTGGAGGAGTTTAAATCAATATGACAAATCCATAATTACACAGCCACTTGTGCAGTGAGAACATCTTGGGCTTATGAGGGAAAACAAATGTCAGCATGAATCTCCAGTGTTATATATAAAATCCAGACATATATATTAAAAATATATATATTTTATATTAAAAATATATTATATATATATTCATACATATAACGTATCTATTATATATAAAAGATATGTTTTATATATGCTAATATATATTATATTATATTATATTATATTATATTATATTATATTATATTATATTATATTATATTATATTAGCATATAGAAATATAAATAAAAATATATTTTAATATATCCATATGAAATATAATATAAATACATATTATATTTTCTCTATATATTTTTATATGCATATATTTTCTATTTTCTATCTATTTTAATATGCATATGTAATATAATAAAATGTATATTTTTATATATTATATTATATATGCATATAGAAATATATATATAAATGCATATAATACATGTCAATCTATATAAATGCAAATTTATCTTATTCTGGATGTTGTGTACACAAATGTTTTTCAAATGTCTCTGCTCTCTCTGCCTAATTCATAAATCATAACAGGAGATACAATAAAAGGAATTAGGTGATCATTAAAGCACTATGCACTGGATATATGTTTCCTTTCCTCTTTCAGTCTGAGAGCTCATTAAAAGCTCACTTGATTCTTGAAGTATCTTGACACAGAAGATGATGATGAATAGAGCTGCTAAGAGTTATTAATAATTTGAAATACATTGTCAGAATCACATGATGATGCTGTAGGAGATTGTTACAGAGGTGTTATTTGTGTTTGTTTTATTTGGTTACCCTCTTAATCGACCCAGATTAGAAACAGAGCACGAAGCTGAGCAAGTCTTTATTTTCTCTCTAGAAGGACATTTTAATTAAAAAATGAACTATCAAAAAAAAGAAATCTGGGCAGGTGAACATTACTGGAATGACAGCATCCTGGCCATGTCCATCAGTGTTTAATTCCAAACCCTTGCCAGTCTCCTCTTCTTCCCAGGTGTAAGGGCTTTGCTAGCTCGTTTGCTCTCCATCCAAAATTCCCTTCCAGTGCTGGTAAAGGAACAACTGGTGCTGCTGGGAGGGGATTTTCCTCCATCCCTCTGAGGGATTCAGCCTGTGCAGAGGCCTTCTTCATCTTCCCCCTTTGAACCACTTGGGATTCATCCTCATGGAGATGTTTAATGTATTTAGGTTTTTTTTTTTTAATGTATTTAGAGGGTTTAATGTATTTAGGGGTTTTTTATCAGGGAGCACAGAATCCCATGCACAATTGCATCCCTGCACAGAGGTGTCTGTGGTTCAATCTCACACACCCCAAAAGAAGTTTAGGACTTTGTCCTTGCAGTTTAGGCTGTGTGTGGGATCCAGGTCATTAAAACTCCCTGGGGTGCAGGTTTCCAAATATTCAAACTGTGTTTGTTGTTGTGTGTGCCTAAATCCCCACTGCTCTGATCTGCAGACTGGGGACTTGGAGTGGCATTTCCAAGGTGCAGGGGTGGCCAAGCTGTGCTGCCCTCAAAAGGCTTCTCTTTCTTTCCACCCAATTTTCCTCCTCAGCAGAGGAGCACATCCCAGAGCACATCACTCATGCCAGGTCAGATCTTCATTTTCCTCCATTCATTCCATGCTCCCAGATAGAGCATCCTGTAAATCATATTTAAAAATCCATTAGTGTAATGTTTCTGGAGTTGGTATTAAGTGAGCTTTGGAGATCCTGCTGGCTCAAATTCCCTTGCCTCAGACTAATTTACAGCATATTTCACCAGGACAGGCATTTTCATACTGAAGGACCAGCCTTGACCCTTTTCTCTCTCTCTTTCTCCTTTTTGTTCTATTATTCATCTGTTTTTAGCAGATGACTGATGGCTTCTGATGTCGATGTGAGATTGTTCTTCTGTTTTTCCCACCTACCACTGCTAAAAAAGGGAGGAACAGAATAAAAGGGAAGTGCAATACATGGGGCAGGTGAAGCTCCTCCAGCCTGGGCTGGGCAGTGCTCCTCAGGCCAGGGCACAAAGCCTTTGGCAGGGGCAGGACTGGGGCTCCAAACTTTTGTTTTCCATGCAGGATGGAGCTCTGCATCAGCAGGAGCTGCTCCCCTTCTCTGCTCCTGACACTGAGAGGGAGCCAGGGACAGCAGGGATGTCATTGAGCAGCTCCTACAGCCACATAAAAGCTGATGAGTGTTGATTTAGGTGAAGAAATTAGAGTATTCTAGTAAGGGAGGAAAGGTTTCTCCCTTTGACACGGAAAATGTGGGATGTGGAGAGTCCCACAGCCTGTCTGAAAGCAGAGGGAAAGTATCATGGAACCACAGAAGAGATTGTGTTGGAAGAGACCTTAAAGGCCACCTCATTCCAGCTCCCTTGCAATGAGCAGGGACCTCTTCAGCTTGCTCAGGGTCTTGTCCAGGGCAGCCACACCTGATGAGGTCTCTGGTGTCGAGGTGACCCCGAGGTGTCACAAAGTCTCTTTTTCCCAGCCCTGGGACCAAAGAAGAAGACAGAATTCCTTGGCTCTCATTCTCAAGGTTGTTTATTTTCTCTTATCTGTTCCATTCTTTCTCTGACCTGCTGAGGTCTGTCCAGCAGGTTGGGTTGTGGCACACTGACACCCTCAGGGCAGTGCTGGCTTTTGATACTAAAAACTGTGTGTACTTTATTTACAATAATTTTCCAATATTTATCACCTATGTCAGTCTGTCTCTACTCTAAACCAATCCAAAAGTGTCACCATCACAGCAGAAGATGGAGGCCAAGAAGAAGATGAAGAAGGACAGGACCTGCCCAGATTCCTCCATCTTGCCTCTTGAGCCCCCTTCTAAAAACCCCAAAATTCTACTTTTTCACCCAGTGATGAATTCACTACCGTTCTACTCGGACCCTTGTGGCTTGTAACTCTTCACACAAAGCTGGGAATTGTTTCCATGGGTTACAATCAAAGGCACAGGTGGTTTTGACCCTGTGCCAAGGTCTCTGAGCCCCCTGCCAGGGTCTGGAGCCCTCTAGGGCAGCCAGAGCAATGTCCTGGGTTCTGACACACAACCTCTCTGGGGAATCTGTGCCTGCAATACAACAGTCCTTGGTATTTATTTAAAGCTCTGATAGAAGAGTTTCCAAGCACTTTGCAGATCATGCAGACCTGAGCCTTGAATTGTCCTGTGAGCCAGGCCAGGAGTTCAGCGAGGCTTCTGCTGCTGAGAGCAGTGTGCAGGCAGAGGGGATGGGGCTCCCTCCAAATGCGTGCTCTGCTCTCTTGTGAGGGTGTGAGCAGTTTGGCTCTTCAATTTTAAGATGGATTGTCATCTTCAAAGTACTGAGCAGCCCATCAGACGCTCAAACTGTGAATCTGGGCAGTGCATTCAAGCCTGTGCTTCAGAACAAATGACTCTAAAGCAAGCAAGGTCTTGGTGGATGTTCCTAAGGGGAAAGCTTGTGTTTGAAAAATGGACTTGCAAGTGGAAATCTCAGCATTTGCCTCACTGAGTGCACAGATTTAAGGCATAACAGTGGTTCATGTCTTATATCCTTTTATCCTACCTGGTTATTAGGCTATGTGTTTTCTTAAATACACATGACAATCACGGGCACTTTGGTCTGTTGGGTTTCCTGGCTGCCCCTCAGAAAGACAAAAATTTGTTCTAAATTACCAAACCTTTGGGTGAAGGATGATTGAGGGAATAAATCACACTGGACTCCACTTTCTTCATGGCAGAAAAAGCTCCTTCTTTATTCACATAACTCCTTTTTATAGAGCTTTACAGACCTTGTGTGGGACTCCAGTTGGTCAGGAGCTTTCTTGCCAATCACTTTATTGGTCAGTAACAAGCTGTTATTCTGTATTGATTGGTCACTCAAACTCTTGGTGTGTACCTGCAGGGAAAGTTGTTTGTGAGAGACAGTTTTCATTTTTCTAATGGTGTAAAAACAGTTTATACAGGTGCTGGTTGTTTTACACCCAGGAATAGATTGTTATATTAATGAATTGCTCACATCAGAATTGCTTTCACATGGGAACTTGCAGAGGGCCAGCCACTGATTTTAACAGAGCAGGCCTGATTTTATAAAACCTTTCTTTATAATTTTTCTATCTTAGTGCAACAGATGAGCTGAGCACACCTTGTGGCATGCTGGTTTTTAAATGAGAGTGGAATTTGGGGACTGTGCTCCTTGTGCCTCACATCTCCCTTGGGCAGGGGGTTGAAATAACAGCTTGCTCCATGTCTGGTCAGTCAGAGCCTCCCACAACCCTCTGACACCTCCCATCCCCACCTCCCTTTGCTTCTCCTGCTCTGCTGAGTTTGAACTGCCCCCAAAAGGTGCCAGGAAATGTTAGCAGTGATTCTGTTTGGAGTCTGCCGCAGCAGGAGCCCCGACATCCACGGAGGCTCCCTGGAGGAGGAAAGCTGATAACAGCCAAGTTCACTCCTGGAAGCTGGGCAGACCCAAAGGCCTCTGCTTTTGCTTGGTCTCTGCTGAAGGTGATTGACTTTGAGTGAGCAATTGCTGCTGACTCTGCAACTTGATCCTGGAGTTTATGTTCTGTGTAAGTAACCTTGAGATAGGGATAACTCATAACCTTTACCTGACCCTGGCTGTGCATCTCAAGAGAACAGCAGCTCTTTGTTTGAGGTTTTGGGAGCCATGGGAGGTATATTTAGCTTATAGTCATGAACTGATGCTAAACATATGTGCCCAGACAGCTGCTCCTTCATTTCATCTATGAATAAGTATTGATTAATGGAAATATAAATTTGTACACGTAGCGGATCATTCTGTGGAATTGGTACCAAACCATCAGCAGGCTGATTTTGTCTTTTTAAATAAAATGAAACACTTGTTTTGAGGGAAGAAGGACTTTGGGTATTGATGAGTGAGCGAAATAGTGGAGAAAATGAAGTCTAGACACTGTGAAATTGCCAGCAGGAGGACAATTGGCTTGGGACTGTGCAGACCCCTGAAATGCCACGTGGGTGAGGAATGCTTTGGTGGTGACAGGATGTGTCATGCACATTGTGCTCAGTCAGGCTGTGGCAGGAAACATGTGGAAAGGGGTGATATCAAACCAGCTGGGACCCAGAACCACGTCAGGGCTTAATGAAGAGCTGCACAAGAGTTGACTCCTCTATCCTGATCTCCCCCTCTCCCATGGGAAGAATTTTTATAGAGTTCTTTAAATACTCAGTTGCTATTTAATTTGATCTGTTCTGAACGCGTGAACAAAGTATTTATGATGCAAAATTAATCCTGAACCTTGGAGGTTCCTGGGGAGAGTGACCTTCCTGATAGGAACAGCAGTGGCTGTGACAAATTGAGTTTCAGTGGCTGCCTGGCAGTTTTAGGTGTGGGCATGGGCTTCATGGGCAGCCTCAGGCATGACCGTGGTGTCCTGGGGTTCAGCAAGTCCTTGGTGGGTCTTACTCAGAGCTCAGGATATTTTATACTGTGGGTAATAAGAGCATCCAACCCATGCAGGATAGCTTTGCTCTAAATCTAGAACTTCTTGAAGGGAATCCTGCCTAGATCATGGCAACCTTTCAGTTAAATCTGGTTTATCTGGTTCTGATCAAGCATTGCAATTAAACATTTTGCTCTCACCAAAATGTGTTGTTTTTCTAATTTGCTGTGTCTGTGGTTCATCATCCACACCCCTCCACTGGGCAGAAAAAGGATGGTTCCAAAACTCTTGTGACCTGATGGGTTTTGTACCCACAAACCCACAGCCTTTTACAACCTTTTAACCCTTTTTTTCTTTTTTTTTTTTAAGAGAATTGGTAGGTGATGTCCACTGCAAAACCTGCAAGCAAGAGAGCAGCGAGGTGATCGTGCCTTGTCCTCTCCTCCTCTTGGCCATGGCACAGAAATGGTGCCTGCTGGAATTCTGCTGGCCAGAATTATTGTCCTCTTGGCCATGGCATAGAAATGGTGTCTGCTGGGAGTTCAGAATGGAATTCAGAATGGAATTCAGAATGGAATTCAGAATGGAATTCTGCTGGGCAGAATTGTCCTGCTCTTGTCCTCTCCTTCTCTTGGCCATGGCACAGAAATGGAATTCTGGAATTCTGCTGGCCAGAATTACTGTCCTCTTGGCCATGGCATAGAAATGGTGTCTGCTGGGAATTCAGAATGGAATTCAGAATGGAATTCTGCTGGGCAGAATTACTGTCCTCTTGTCCTCTCCTTCTCTTGTCCTCTCCTCCTCTTGTCCTCTCCTCCTCTTGGCCATGGCACAGAAATGGAATTCTGGAATTCTGCTGGGCAGCAGGGTGGAGGGAGGGAGCTCTGCAGGGCTGGGGGAGCTGGAGGTGAACGTGCAGCTCCACTGTGCACCGGGGTTTTCCTTTTCCAGTGGAATTTTTGCACGGAAAATTGACTCCTGTTCAGGCTCCTGGGGCAGATTTGTGCCATGTCCAGCCGTGCAAGATGTGACAGCATGAATTGTGTCCCTGCTCACCTCTCTGGAGATGGAAATGCATTTCCCACAGCCTGGAACTGGGCAGGAGAGTGTCCAGGAGGACACGGGCTGGCTTTGTGTGGCTCTGAGTGCCCACCCTCAGCAGCCTCACCCCTGCTCCCAACCAGCTGCCTGGGAAAGAACTGGATGCCAATAATCCCAATATCAATCCCATATCAATCACAGAAGCTGGCTCTTATTTTTGTGGCATTTTGTGTTTCAAACAGCTCAGGTCACAGAGCACCCACTGGTTTCTGTCTCTCAGCTCACAGACTAAGGCCTGAGGATCTGCAGGTTGGGTGAAAATGGTTTATTGAGGGTTTGTCTGCATGATTTCCACAGGCTGACACTTTAAATCCTTGGCATCAGCCAACAGAATAAAAGAAGGGTGAAGGAAAGCAATTTACATGAGAAAATATTAGAGCTGCATCCTCTCCTAGCCTATTATTTTAAAATGTCTCTGTGGAATTCGATGTTTTCTGTAGAAGGCAGGGTGCCTGGCTTCATAAACCCTTCTAAATTACCACCTCACCACAGCCTCCAGCAGCTGTCCTAGTTCCTCAACTCATTTTTAGCATTTGAGGATGAAAAAGAACACAAACCACACACTTTGAAAACAAAGCTCCTGGTGGGTCCCACGCTGTGGGGAGGGGGCAACTTCTTGTGACTCCTGGAAGCTGATGTTAGCTGAGGAATAATGGGGCTGGAGAACAGGGGGATTTGTAAAATCAGCTTGAACTCATGGAATTCCTATTTATGTGCGTTTGCTTCCAGTGGAAAGCACTGGTGACACTATTGGAAGAAAAACTAGCTTTAAAAAATAATTTAATCTATCCACAGAGGAGCTATACAGGGAGGAGGGATTATTGAGGGAAAAGAGAAGTGGTCCTTCAATTCTGCCAGCAATATTGTGCATTTCCCTCAGCAGAACTGAGATTCTTCTGGAGCTTAGCCTCAGGAGTGGAAACATAATGATGGGCAAACATCAGGAGACTTGCAAGTGTGTTTTTTTTGGTTTAATACATGATAGGCCTGGCTCATGTCTTCATTCTGGCTCAAAAGACAGAAGAAGGGAACAAGATGTACAAATTCTTCATTTCCTTTTCAACAATCTCCAAAAAACTAAGCCTTTAAAGAAATACATCTTTTCTGCATGGCAGTAGGAAGGAATTCTTCAAGTTTAGGATCCTCGTTGAGGTTTAGCTCCAGCTTTGGCCTCTAACTCTGCTTCTCTGCAGTTGCTCTTATTTTTTGGAAGCTGACAGTATTTTTGCCCCTTGTAATTCTGCTTTTACCTGTGTATTGTTTGTGGATGTCACCTGCCTGCTGTGTCAGGGAGACTCCAGCCCTAACAGCTGTTAACATTGCTGGCTGCCATCAGACTAAGATAAAAATTCATCAGACTGAATATGGAGATGAACTTGCAATGAAAAACATGACCTACAAGTGGATAAGCTTGGCCTCTCACGATTTTGTGCTAAAAAGTGGGAATTTGACCTTGGTATACAGGCCAGGGCTGTGTGCAGCCTGTATTTGAGTTTCTGTGCTTTTTCCTGCCTTGCTTTTCACCAGCAGCACAATTAGTTTGTCGAGCAGCTTAAACATCCCCTGTATAATCATTTCTCTGTAGTCCTTATATTTGCTCTATCATATTTAGCCCTAACAGCACATTTTCCACCAAATCACTGCTGTTGGAACAACACATCCTTTCCTAATGTGGAGCTCCAGGCACTGGCTGTGAGCAGTAATTGACTGCAGCGGGGCTTTGATGCTCAGAAGTATTTAGTCCCTCACGCTGTGCTCTTTGAATCAATAACCTCCTTTGGTCTGTAACCTAATAGAATTGCTTAGTGGATAAAATTCTGCTTGTGTTTCATCCACTTAGCTTATTTCAGCCTTCTGATAGATTTGCTCCATCAGGAGAGCCAGTGAAAATGATCACATACTTGTCATATGCCCATGACAATGAACATCATCATATTTTCCCCCCTGTACTCCAGGATGGAGATAACTCCCAGCCTTTGAAAAGAATTGGGATGGATGTGCATAAAATAAGAGTCGGGTGGAAATCAGCAGCTGATGCTGGGGGAGTAGAAGCAGGGCAGGGAAGGCTGGGAAGGGGAAAGAAAGCTCTGCTGGTATTTTCTGAGTGCTGCCACCAGCACAGGACACCCTGTCTGTCACCTCTGTCGCCTCTGGGCAGGAAACCTGGGCATCCTCAGCTCCCAGGTATGTTGTAGCAGAGCCCTAAAGCTCCACGTGGGCTTGAGAGCATCCAGCTGGTGGAAGAGAGGCAATGAGCACGTGTGAGATACTGTAGGGACAGATGTGAGGATATTGGAAACTGAATTTGGAGGAAATGAGAAAAACCAGCAGGGTTTGCACCTTGGGTCCTTGATGTGAAGCTGCCAAAGGATTCCGTTCTAAGGTGGGTGTTGCTTACACGTGTGGATATTTGGGCATTGAGAAAAACGCCAATCACTTGTTTTTAAAATTTTCAAAGTTTAATAGTAATAAAATGGTCATAAAAATAGTAATACAATTAGAGAAATATTAATTTGGACAATTTGAATTAGGACAATATGAGACAATAGAAACAAAGAGTTATGGATGTCTGGGTACCTTTTTCTGGGCAGCACAAGCCCAAAAAAGGACCCCTGTTAACAGAGGATTAACCCTTAAAAACAATGATAAACCTATTGCATATTCACACATCTCATACATGATGCATAAATTCCGTTCAAACACAGGATTCTGTCTGGGCAGTGTCAGCTTCTTCCTCCAATCCTAACAGCGCCTTCGAGGCAGGAAGAAGTTCGTTTCTGCTGAAAAGAGGGCAATAAATTCTTTTTCTCTGAAAGATTCAGGTGTCCTGTGGCTGCTGTCTCACTGTGAGTCCTTTCTTTAAAAAAAGCATCCTACATAGCATCGTTTCTATTTTAACAATTTTTATAACCTAAAACTATATTTAACACAGTACTTAAGAGAATCAATACAGCATTACTTTCTTAACACAACGCATACAATATTCATTTTAATATTTGCCAAAAGCCAATCATAAAATACAGGCATTTTTCACAGGCATGAAGAGGTTAAACTGTCTACACTCTTTTGTTTTGCCCTGCCTCTCCCTCCAGAGCAAGATTTGTCTATAAAGTTATTTTTAGATGCCTTGTGAGCAAATTTTGTGGGAAGACAGGCAGCCAGCAGCCCCCGGCGAGCTGCTCAGCCCACCCCTCTCAGCTTGCAGAGGGTAATTAGCAGATAATCATGCCAAAATCACAGGCTCCAACGGGCTAATTTTATCCTGTGTGCTGACATCGGTGAGCTCGTTGCAAGTAAGTTGTGGGTTGTTGGTTAAATGTGTTTCCTAACTTGTTTATGAGCTAGTGTTGCTGCTTTCTGTGTAAAGGCAAGATCAAATGCAGGTCCTGTCATGCAGCAGCCGCTGGTGCTTTGGTTGGGTTGGATAACACAGGATGTTTCCTAGCATTAAAATTGCATTTTATTGATAACACAGGATGTTTCCTAGCATTAAAATTGCATTTTATTGGGACGTGCTTGCTGCTAATGGTGTTTCCAATAATGTTTTGCTGCAGGGTTGGTGTGGAAGGTGTTGGAGATTTGATTCAGCAACATATTCAGGCACGTGCTCTGAGGTGTGCTTATTCCACTAACCTGTAATTATATCTCTATAAATGTATATATAAAAAACTGGAGGTGCCTGCTGAGATTGGGCTGTAATTTCCCATGATCTAAATGGAAATTAAGCATGTATTTTTAAGCTACATTTATACTTAGGAGTTTTGCTAATTTAGGGCCTTAGTAACTCCTGCCATTTTTTTTTTTTTAGCAAAGAAAAATATTAAGTGTCAGATGGTTGGGCTGAACAGGTTTCATGACCTGCATACTTCTCTCTTTTAGTGATATGGTAAAATAAAGATACTTCTTAATAGAAAACACAGTCATCCTTCTGGGTACAATAAATCTTAAGACAGGTAGATGTAATAAAAACTATCACTATTTCCTCCTGATAATAGAAAGTTTAGGTTGGCCAAAGTTACAGGGTCAAAAATAGTAACAGGAATCTGTGGGACAGATGACCTGAAGAATGCTGGAGAAGAGCCTGACCTCCTGCTGTCTGAGTTTTTTTTTTCTTTTTTTTTTTTTTTTTTTTTTTTGAAAATCTGACTCTCTGAGAGAGGTCCCAGCTTGCAGCAGGCAAAGGTGGGCTGGACCCAATTTGGGTCACAAAAGTGCCTTTTGTGGGGTTCCCTTCGGAGGACAGATGAAGCTTTGGGATCAGTCCTGTGGTGGCCAGAGGAAAGGTGAGGGAACTTGTGAGGTCTTTTCCAGTTCTAGATGTGTCTCTGGTTTTGCAGTGGATTTTTAATGAGTTATCATCCTCCAAAAATGCCTCTGAGCTCCTGCCTGAGCCTCTTCCCTGCAGCATTTTGGATCTGGCCCTATAGAAGGAAATATCAGGGGCAGGAATCAGTTTCCCTCAGGTGAGCCTTTAGTGTTTTGTAGCAGAGAATAGACCTTTGTAACCCATTTTCATTTTCTGGACACTTACCATGACAAAAAGTGTCTGTAGCTGAATTGAACACACCTGGGGTATTTGCTGCAGTATTTATCCAAGTTCACACATACAGTCTCACCTGAGAGTCCTGTTCTTTGTGATTGTACCTTGTGCTTTCAGGCTCAATAAGAAAAGCAGTGGGGAAGGCAATAGCTCAGGTTGAAGTAATAATTTGCTGGCAGGTGGGCAAATATGTATTTGTCTAGCATATAAACTTGGTTCCTTTTTCATGCTGGAGGCTGCTTGCAAAGAGGAGACACCCCTGGTGACAGAGAGGCAAATTCCCTGGGCTCTGGGTGTATTCATGTGCTCTGTCTGTCTGTCTGTCATATTGTCAGAATTCAGGACATCCCTCTGGCTGTCCTGGATTGCCCAAACCCCTGCCAGGGGGCTCAGAGACCCTGGCACAGAGCCCAGGACCCCTGTGACTTTGATTATGACCCATGGAAAAAATGACCAACCTTATATGAGGGTCTGCAAGCCACGAAAGTCTAAGTAGAATAATAATTTGTCACGGGTTAAAAAATAGATTTTTGGGGTTTTTAAAATGGGGGTTCAGGGAGCAAGATGGAGGAATCTGGGCGTGTCCAGCCTTTCTCCTTCTTCTTCTTGGCCTCCATCTTCTGCTGTGATGTTGGCACTTTTGGATTGGTTTAGAGTAGAAGCTCACTGTCTAACATAGGTGATGGGTATTGGGAAGTTATTGTAAACATTGTACAGGTAGTTTTTAGTATAAAAAGATAACACTGCTCCTGGAGCAGCCAGAGTGCCTCTGTCTGACCTGCTGAGTGGACCTTGGCAGGCCAGAGAAAGAATTTTATAGATAAGAAACAATAAACAACCTTGAGACTGAGAACTGAAGAGTTCTGACTCTTTCTTTGACCACCAGACTGGGAAAAAGAGACTTTCTAACACATCTTGGAGTCACTGTGAGCAGCAGAAATCCCGAGATCATGTGGCAGATTAATTCAGTGGCAGAGTGTGCTACCTTTGCCTCCAGCAGGGAAGTTCCATTCTGCAGGAAGTTCAACCCAAGAGCTGCCTCTGAGCAGCGTTTTGGAGGAGCAAAAACCAAACATCTCCCTTGCAGGAGCTGTGGTGGTGATGCCTAGGCTGACCTGGAACAGTTAAAGAATAAAGCAGGGATTTATTGAAAGGATCTTCTCAATGGATCCACCTTGGGCAGCACGAGAGCCCAGCCAGGGCTGCACCCAAGATGAACCAAAATGGTCACAAAATGGACACAAGGTCTGACACTTTTATAAGTTCTGGTCCATTTGCATCTTGCAGTTCATTGTCCAGTTACAGCTTTTCAACCACACCACGTGTCTGGCTCTCTCTCATTCCCAGTGTCAGTGCCACAGGGATTTGGGCTCCATGGCACGCTCAGCTCCCAGGGTGCAATGAAGCCTTCAGTGCCATCCTTTGGAGCTGAGCTCTTCCAGTGAAACATTTCAGCAAAGAAAAGAGAGAATTCTGAAAAAATCAAGATTCATTCAAGATGTTCTAATCAGATCTATGCATTTCCCAGCTTTCTCAAGAATCACTAATTATGAAAAACCAATTTCATTCACCATTTTTACTTGGCTTCCACGTCAGTCCTGAAGACAGGCAGATAAGTTACTGCTGGTAGCTCAGATCCTGCCAAAAACCTCATGAGAATCAGCTACTGAGGTTTCTGTGTTTAAGCACTGACAGATGGAAATGGTATCTGATGCTTTAGCATTGTTTAATTGAGCTCTCAAAGGCATGACAAGGCCCAATGGCTGGAAACTGAAGCCAGAAAAATTCAAATTGGAAATAAGGTACAAATTTTTAACAGTGAGAGTAATTAAACTCTGGAACAGTTTATCAGGATTTATTATGTGATGGATTCTGCATGGTTTGATCTCTTCAAATCAAGACTGCAGTATAGAGTATTTCTTCAAATACTCCATAGCTCAAACAGAAGTTAAAGGGCTCAATGCAGATTTTTTAAAAATGTAGTTGCCATGACCTGGATGATGCAGGAGCTCAGGCTACCACATCTGAAGAGATAAGAATCTGTGAATCTAAACCCAAACAAGTTCCCTTGATTCCAAGCCCTGCATTTAAACTTCATGTGGACCTAAATTCCCTCCCTGCTTCTTGGAAAAGGCAAGAAGGACTTTCTAAGGCAGTAATTTGAGGAGTTTAATGCAGTCTTTTCATCTATAAGGATTTTGGGCAAGATTCTGAAGAGCTTGAACCTTCCCCTTGGGCTCTGCAGAGTGGCTCTGTCCCATCCCAGGTGGTTCTCTGTGGTACCTGGAGCTGGCCCTGAGGTCAGAAGTGCTGCTGGGCAGGTGCATCCACTCCCCCCTTCCCCCTGGTTCCAGATGCACCCCTCTCCTCTGCTGCTGTTTTGTGGATTCTGCTCAGCTCCAGGGCTAAATTTACCTCGGTGCCACGCAGCCCTTGCCTCCTCCAGAGTTAATTAGGGGTGCTGTGGAAGCTGAATCGTGATGTGCATCACCAACAACGGCGCACAGCTCAGGAAAGGAGCCAGGCCAGCGGCGCTCCAGGCACCTCCTTCCTCCTCAGGCTCTGTGCAAACCCAGGGCACACCAGGGAATATTTCTGTGTCTGCTCTGGGGTGCCCTGACCCAAGGGGAGCACTGGCTTTGACCCTCATTCATGGAGAATGCTTTTACTGATCTGAATCTGTGACCTGCACACAGAAGACAAACCTTCCATTTCCTCTTTCTCCTCCCTATTTTTATTTTCCTTCAACCCATGCACTCTTATATGTTTTGTGAAATTTCTCACTGGTGTCTTCTATTCATTGCCATTACCATTTCTTGTTTTCTGTGGAGAAGAATTTCCCATTTATTTTCTACTTCATGATTTGGCTTTTTCTTGTCCTCCAAGCCAGAGCAGCTTTTTGCCAGCTCAACCTTCTTTCTTATCCATGGGATTGTGGTTCCTCTGTGCAGGGAGGAAAATGATCTTGAGCAGTTCCCAATTATCAGTCACATATTCCTGCTCAACTTCTTTCTTTCAATTGTTTTGCTTTGTAATTATTTTCAGCTTTGTTAAGCTGGAATTGGAAATCATCAAGTAGATACATTACTCATTTGGACTTTATTCTATTTGCACATAACAAATGTAATCAAATCAGTCTCTTGTACCTAAGCTGCTGCTATATTTTTACATTCTGTCATCAGTTCCCCTTGATCTGCAAAAATGAGGTCTAATATAGAATTTCTTCTATGTTAGATGCAATTGTTTTTGTGTCTGGATATTTTCAAGTATAATTTTAGGAATTCCGAGCACATTTTTAGTATTTGCAGCACAAGGCTCCAACATATGGCTTTCAAAATGAAATCCCCATAGAAATACAGCTCTTTTTCTTGAGTGGAATAACTGTGTTTACAACAGCTCAGCGCTACATGAAAATGATAGTGTTGTTAGTAATCTTGAACAGAATTTTGAAGAGTTCAATAAATATTTCTGTTCCTTACAAGGGAAAAAGAGAGACTGTGTGATCATGTCCTTTAACAATAAAACACCTTTTATACTGGATGAAAATTGTATAGCAGCTCTTAATTAGAGAAAATAAATGCCAGCAAGTTACATCTCTGTGCAAGAATTTTAGCTGTGTGCCATTATTTTTTAAGGGATAAACAAGGTGCTCACAGAACTACAGATTTTTCTGCCTGACATTAATCCTAGACAAAATAATGGAATTGCTGATAGGGCATGTAATTAGTAAAGAATTAAAGGGATTAATGCAAGTAGTGTCAATCAACATGGGCTTATAGAATATAGTTCTTGTCTAATTAGTTTTTCCTTTTTTTTCAGGGAAGATTACAAATTGTGTTGATAAATGTAATAGTATTGATATGATAAACTTGTGGGAAGGCCTGAGGATCCTGATCTGATCTCAGGCTGACCCTGCAGGTTGGACTAGGTGACCTCCTGAGGCCCTTTCCACCCTGGAACACCCAATGGTCCCTTGCAAGAATCGCCTTTGGCTACAAATAACTTCTTACACAAGTCTGGGATGATAGAAAACCAATTAGGCACCACTGGAATAGATAAGAAACTGCTGCACTCTCCAGTTTTCAATGGAAATTCATCAGTGATTGGACATGCTTCTAATGGAGTCCTGGAGGTTATCACAGATCTCCCTCTGTGGTGAGCTCAACATCTGAAGATCACTGAAATAAAAGATAGATCACCAGAGCAGAATGATTTGGGTCCCATTAGAACCTAAATTAAAACAAGGAACATGTTTTAGTAGGACCCAGGTAGGGCTGAGCCATGTCCAGGGAGCTGATGACCCTGAAAAAGACCTGTGGAGGTGTGGGACCATCAACAAACACAGACCCCTGTGCGAGAGTGTGACAGAGAAGAAAAATGTCATTTTTGGGGGTATAAACCCAGGAATATTTGAGATAAGGAAGAAGGGACTCACTCCTCCTGAAGTTTCCACTTGTGGCTTTGGCAGTTCAAGGAAAATGTTGTCATCAGCAGTTGGAGAGAATGGAGAGCGAGGATTTGTTAAATGGTTGGAAGGCACATCCACCCTCTGGAGACCAGAGGAGACACTTTGCATCATCCAACAGAGAGTTTGATCACTCCGATGGACAGAAACATAAACACAGTGAAAAAGCTGAGTTCAGACCAGCAAATAAAGGCAATAAACCCCAGTGGAGAGAAACCAAAGGTAGAGGAACTCAGGCTGGACATAAACCACAGTCAGCAGTGAGAGCAATTAACCACTCACAACAGTACACTGAGAAATATGGAGCTCTCTGTTTCATTGGAAGTTTTCACATGGTTTTTCTTGTCCTGGTGTTTCTGCTCTGGTTTTAGAAGGAATCAGTTCTGGGAAGTCTGGTGACCTGTGTTATCCAAGGGGTCAGAAGCCAAAATCCAGTGGTTTTGTCATTGATTGCTCCAAGGCCCTCTGACATGATGTGTGCTCCAGCCCAGCTGCGTCCAGCACAAGCGAGGGCTCACAAAACCAGGCTGATCTAGAAGAAATTCAGGAGTTTTATTGTTCCTTACCAGCTTAAATAAAGATTTTAAGAAAATGAGCTATGAACCTGATGGAGTTTTCTGAAAACCTTGTTACTTACTAAGGCATTGTGGATTCAGATTAATTCACTCAGCTTCTGACTGATTCCTTCCCCTTTTTGAATCCACAGAGAAAAGACAGCTCCACTCCCTCCCCAGGAGGTGCTGATGCTTTCCACTGGCTGAGGAGATGCCCAAGACTAAATGTAATGTTCAGAAGGTGAAGTGAGGAGAGATGAGCTCCCCCTAAGTCTTGTGTCCACACCCCACTGCTTCCCTAATGGAATTTACAACCCATGTGGCTGTTAATCCATGTTCTGATTCAGCTCTGAAAGTGAGAAAATGTTTTTAATCTCCTAAATATTTTCAAGAATTCACCTAGACACTTGGAAACAGTAGGGAAAAAAAGAATAGCAGCATGTGAATGAATGTGATTAACGGGTCATGGTTATTCCCAGATCTTTCTTTTTAATATAATTACTTCATTACAGCACAGCCATGTCACAGAACTTCTATAAACAAGTGCTGATGTCTGGCTGCTTGGACTCTTTAAAGTCCAGATCTTGGAGAGGAAAAGAAATTTGGAATGAAGAAAAATAGCAATTAGAGTTTAATGGTAAAATGGAGAATTAATGTGTATTGAATAAAACTCCTTTTAGTGGAAAATGTTTTTTGTGTTAACTTTTGTAAGAAAACAGTTTTCCATACTTGTCAGGCTTGACAGTTAAAGTTAATGGTGTTAAGAAACAGAGTACTGAAAAATGTTCCCTTCGGTGTGAAAGATTTATTCAATGAGAGTTTGCTTGAAAAGTTATTTTGGCTAAGGGTGCTGGCCTTTGCCTCATGCTTGGAACAAAGATCCTTGCTGTGTTACCAGGATGGGGACAGCCCCAAA
The DNA here is from genome assembly GCF_037042795.1 of Molothrus aeneus. NCBI lineage: Eukaryota > Metazoa > Chordata > Aves > Passeriformes > Icteridae > Molothrus > Molothrus aeneus. The sequence continues at coordinate 2,540,705 of NC_089670.1, read as the reverse complement.
TTTATGATTTCCCAATTAAGACGACATGACCTATTTTGTCGTATTGTTGACCCCTTTTTGAATAGAATCCTTAAATGTATTTTTTTCCTCCCTTCTGGAAAACCACATCAAGTAAATGCTGAACTCACTCTGCCTGCAGTAAAGCTTGGGACATGCTGGGATGCTCAGAGAGGGAATTCGTGAGTTAATCTGCACTGAAAGCAGACTGAAAAGTGAGTTGGACTTTTTCTACCCATTACATGCTATTTAGAAAGGTAGTTAGAGCCTGAAATTTCTCCTGTCCTATTTGTGTGGCTAAAAAAAGGCTGTCCCATAGCAGAGCCGCCTCTCCCTTGGCTGTGGTGGAGGTCAGGGTTTGTGAAGGAGCTGAGTGGCAGCAGAAGCAGGCTGGGTGCTCTGGGGTCTTTCCTCAGCCATTTCTGGCTGCCTGGTACCACTCAGGGGAGGGAAGGGTTTTCCACAACTGCCCATCAATCCTGCAGACATGGAGCTGCTTGATCTGATAACCTGCCTGCTCCTTACCCCAGTACTCCTAAAAAATTATTCCTCTGGTCCACAGAGGGTGGAATATTGCATTTGCAGGGACCCCCATGGCAGGGAGGAATGATGCATCTGACTCCATGTTCTCAGAAGGCCAATTTATTACATTATTCTATTATATTATATCATATCATATCAAAGAATACTATACTAAACTATACTAAAGAATACAGAAAGGATACTTACAAAAGGCTAAAAAGATAATAATGAAAACTCGTGACTCTCTCCAGAGCCCTGACACAGCTTGGCCCTGATTGGCCAAAGAGTCAAAACAACTCACACCAGAGTCCAAGGGAACAATCACCTGTGGGTAAACAATCTCCAAACACATTCCACATGTGAGCACAACACAGGAGAATCAAATGAGATAAGAATTGGTTTCCTTTTCTCTGAGGCTTTTCAACTTCCCAGGAGAAAAATCCTGGCCGAAGGGATTTTTTCAGATAATATGAATGCTACAGGTGGAAGTTGAGGGCAGTTTCCCTTTTAACATCAGAGGGTTTTGTCTCTTGAAGCATCCTCTGGATCTTCATCTGCTTGTGACACTGATAAATCAGGTCTGTCACCTCGCTGTGGTTTCTCTGAATTAGGCTGTGGGGACATGCAGCTTTTGTTGTGACTCTGGCCCACGTCCTTCCAAAGCAAAGGCTCATGAATGGGCTTCTGAAATCTCTCAGCCCATTGTCCCCTTTTTCAGTCCCCAAGTTTAGTGCTGTTTTTTTGCTATTTGGACCTCTCAACAAATCTAAATTCTACCTGTTAAAGAACTTTGTAAATATGGAGTCAGCATAGGCTGGCAAAGGTCCACTGGCCTCCAACAAAATCTGGTTGGCGCCATTTGGGAATCTATTCTGGTCTTTAGAATAAATTCATCAAGACAGTCCAGAGAGGCAGAGATTAAAATGAATAGTGTTAAAGCTCTGGTTTAGAGCCAACCCTTGTCAGAAAGTATATTTTCCTGAGCTCATATTGAGCAGACTGCATTGCATGGCTCTTTCAGGAGAAAGCCATAAACATTTTGAGGCTCCCTGGGCACATGGATGTACAGGTTCTGTGAGTTTTTCAATTGCTGCTCTTTCCATCCCTCCCATTTGCTTTACCCTGGATAAATATTTGGATCCTGGAGAGTTTGGTTGCAAAGAGCAAACAGACCATGGAGCTCTCACTGTAAACACCTGAGAATGCAATGTGGGCTTGGTTTAAAGGTTTCCCAGTGATATTTTTAATTTTGCAGTAAAGTAAACTCTGAATTATATCCCCCAGGGATATGGGGGGCTGAGGGACAGCAGAATCTGGAAGTTTTTGGTTGTGTGGGGTTTCAGCTCCTGTAGTGAGAGGTTTGCCAGGCAGAGCTGGAGCCTCTCACCCTCCTCCAGCTACACCTCATGCAATGACCTTGCTGGGATGGATTCTGGATCAGCAGCAGCAGATTAGACCCAGGGAAGAACACTGATTGTCCACCTTCACACCTGTCCAAGAGGGGCTTTGTTAATGTTACAGCTGAGTCACATTCCCCTGAGCTGCTGGGTGGATGTGTTTATCCTGGAGAAAATTCCACATTCCTCACCTTGTGAGTCCTGAGAACCCAAATCTGCCAGAGCAAGGAGGTGGCAAGGCCCACGTGGATAAAGTCATTAGACTACTGCTTTGACAGATACTTCTTGAGGAGTGTTGGAAGATTTCCAGATTGACAAGGATTTGAGCGAAAACCTTCCCCATGTGGTTCCCAGAATGGTTCCTAAATCCAGCTCTAGGTCCTGTCATGAGAGAAAACTGATTTCTACTGGCACAGAAGAGCTGCATCTCTGAATTGTGAGTGCTGCTGAGAGCCTAAGTGCCCAGAGATGGAGTCAGAGCCCAGCTTTGTGCTCCTACAACTGAAACCCAGGCACCAGATGATTTTTTTTTTCCTGCAAACTACGTGTCTCATGGATGTTTTCACGAGGTGTGAAAGCTTTCTGTGAAGATTAAGTTCAAGTTTCCTACTCACCCTCTGTGCCAGCAGCCCTTAGGACAAATAAATGACCCCAGAATGAACTGACCTCCTTGCTGATAGAGAGTTTTTCCTTTATCTCAATTTCTGAGTGTGGGTTTGGGCTGGTCATTGCTGTGCCTGAGTGGGTTCACAGCCATCTGCCTGGTGTTGGGATTCCACGTGCTGCCTGACCTCAGATGGTCCTTCTGGCAGGAGAAGGCCAGGCTCTCACTTACATGCTGGCAATAAATGGATTTTTAAATGGGAGGAAATGATATTGTTATCTGTTTGGAAGCAATGTTGGAGCACTCTGTGTGGAAAGGAAAAACGTGCCCAATGTGTTTGGCTTTATTATTATTATTATTATTATTATTACCCAACATGAAAGTAGATGTGGCCTTCAAAAGACTCCAAACTGCAAGGAATTTAGCTTTTTTCTCCCCCACCCCCAGAAATATGTTTGCTTTTAATGACATTTTCATCTATAAAAGCTAAAAATAACACGCCTTATTAAATTCAAAGCACTCTGGGACACAGTTTGCTCTTTTTTGGCTGAGAAGGTAAAATTCTCCTCGGAGAGAATCACGTTTTGTGTTGGGTTTGGAGTTTTGTCTGCCTGCCTGCCAGCTGCAGTTTTGTGAGGCTGTGGAAAATGGAGGGGACCCCTGAAGCATCATTCCCAAACCTGGGGCTCTGAGGAGCTGATGTCTCCTTTTGCATGGAGAGAAGTTGCTGCTGTCTCCTCCTTTTGTCAGGAGGAGGGTTCATGCAAGGCTTCAGGCCAATCACACTGGTCTGTACCTGTGCTTTCCCCACCTCTGGTGCCATCAGATGTTTCTAGTTGCAGTCTAAAATCACTGTACAGCAAAAATCACTGGGAAACAGCTGAGCTGTTGGGTTGGGAAGAGAGGGAATGGCTGAAACAACAATAATTTCAAATATTTGTGGTACATCGCTGTACAGCGCTGCATTTTAGATCCTCACCTTGGTTCCTGCTCAAAGCTTTGTCACACCTGGGCTCAGGTTGAAGCAGATCAGATTTTCTCTCACTTACTGAGATGCATTTGAGTTGTTTCCAGTTTCTCATCTTTTACTGGTTGTTTTAAGACAGTCACAGATGCAGTTCAGGGCAGGTTACTTGTCTCCTGGAAAGCAGTAGAAGGACCTGGAATATTATCCACAAGGGAAATCTCAACCCTTCTCTTTTCATTGCAACAACTGGATGTGGTTTTAGAATGTTAAGGTGTATATGAAATAATTTAAAGTCAAAAAGGAACCATAGTGGGCTGATTTTTGCTATTGATGAACTTTGCAGTATTTTCTTCTTTCCCCATGTGAGTTCCTGCCCTGATGTGGAGTCTCATTGCTCCTCCACAGCATTGATTTTTTTACATGCTGCTCTGTTTTAGGCTGCATGTGGTGATTAGACAGAGAAAAATATAAAAATCAGCAGCAGGAGTCATTTGTGAGGGGTGCCCACCACATAAAAGTGACTTGGTCATGGTGTTGCAGGACAACTTTGTCTCCATAATGAGGATTTGTTCCCCAGGAGACCCTGAGCCCCCTCCATGAGTTTCTGAAAGATTGTGCAGGGGGTTGAAATGTTTTTGCAGCTGATCCACATGAAATACCATCAGGTTAAAGGAAAGGAAAAGCCACGTTTGCTGGATTATGGCTTCCAAATCCTTCAACTTCTGGAGAGGGCAGGAAGGGGATTGGAGAGGGAATCACGACTGCAGCAATTAATCTCTCTGCAGCTTGGACAAGCCTCATCACAGGCTGACACTGATTTATGAACAAGGCTCTCATATTTTTCTACTCTGTCTTGTGCAGGAGGAAAGTTAGATCTGCCCCAGTGTGAGCTGGGATTGCTCCGTGGGAGCTGATGGGCTTTGCCAGCATTTTGGGGACAGTTTGTGGCCTCCCATCATTGTTGGGTGTTGTATTTGCAGGGAGCCTCGTGGCAGGGAAGAATGATGAATCTGACCCCATGTTCTCAGAAGGCTAATTTATTATTTTATGATACTATATTATATTAAATAATACTATACTAAGCTATACTAAAGAATAGAGAAAGGATACTTACAGAAGGCTTAACAAGATACTAATGAAAAGCTTGTGACTCTTTCCAGAACCCTGACACAGCTGGCTGTGGTTGGTCATTAAGTCAAAACAATTCACATGTTGGATAAACAATCTCCAACCACATTCCAAAGCAGCAAAACACAGGAGAAGAAAATGAGATGAGAATTGTTTTCCTTTTTCTCTGAGGCTTCTCAGCTTCCCAGGAGAGAAATCCTGGCAAAGGGATTTTTCCAGAGAATGTGACAGTGACACTCAACTCTCCTTTTGCACCCCATTCAGAGAGAATTTTGCTCATTTGTTCATTTTGCCCAGGAGCATGTTGAGGTTAAAGACGGGATCTGAGACAGGAATTGAGTTGGGAATCATTCTTCATCCACCTCAAACTCAGCTGCTTTAGAGCTTTTAGAGCCAGTTCAGACCAGCACAGCTGCTGGTGGGACAATCTTTGGTCTCATTTCACCTTTCTCAGCCATTTAGAAATCCAAGATTGCTGAAGCTTTCTGCTGAAATGCAATCAGCATTTCTGCCTCTGATCTCATTCCCTTCCTGAACCTGCCCTTGCCTCTTTCTCCCACTCAAATCCAGACAGAGGCTTCCACCAGGCCTCAAGCAGATATAACATTGACATTTCCCCAGATGATTTTCATTTCCTTCTGCCTCTGCCCTTCTCCAATCCAGCTGGGAGCTGAGGTTTCCAAATACCTTGAAGAAAATCTGTTCTTGTGGTTTTGCTACAAGCTTCAGGGGAAGTCATGTGGAATATTTCTCGAGATTTTCAGTCTTGCTTTCTAGCTCCTGCAGCTTTAGACAACTTATCAAAAGGCAGATGTGGAACTGAATTAGTGAACTACTTGAAGATTTCCTGTCACTAATAATATATTTGGGTGTCAAACTTGGGGCTAATGGGGTTTTTGTGGGTTAAAGCTGCTTTGGTGCAGGGCAATGTCCCTTTGAAGCCAAAGGACAGATATCATTCAGAGGGGAAAAGTCAGTCCTGGACACACTCAAATGTCCTTACCACAGCTAAGCCTGTTCAAACTTCCCTGCCAAAACTTTTTTTCAATAAAAAAATATAAAATAAAAGAAGTATTTTAATTAAATACAAGTTTCTGTGGAATATATCTGCTGCTTTCAAAAAGCATCCATGCCTTAGCAGTAACTCAAAGCCAGAACATCATGGCTCAACAGAACTATTTACATTTGAAAGCTTTTCAGTTGAAAATGTGTATGTTTTGGAATTGAAAATCTGTTTTATGGCTTTCATTTTTATGGGAACACTGGAAAAATTTCTGCTTCAGGGAAGGACTATTCTGACTCTAGTAAGATTTTTATTCTCAGAACTAAGCACTGTTTTCTCAAAGAAACATTTTTACATCTCGTTTCTCATATATTTTTCTTCCCTCTTGCCTCTCAGACCATTTCCCTTGACTTGTTTAACCCTACTTGAAAACCAGTATGAGAAATGGGGTTTTGTGTTACTGGCTCTGTTGCCTGGATCACTGTTTTGGGCACTTTAACAAACATCCTGGAGAGCTCTCTGGCCTGCCTGCAGCCACAAAAGTGCAGCTTTCACCGTGGAAGCCAGCTGAAAGGTTATTTTCAGGGCTGAGATATATAGCAGCACTTTATCCACCTGAGCCCAGCCTTTGATCCAGTGCTTTGGGCAGGGGAAGCCCTGATGATTTTAATACAAATGGGTATGACAGGATGAGAGGCCAAATGCTGAGTGGATTTAATCATCTGACAAGTGCAATGATTAATCTTAAATATTCTCCACTCAGTCCCACGGTGGAGTTTCTGCTTAGAAATGAGGCCATCAGCCATGGCCATTGGTTTGCTGGCAGCATGGCCAGGATGTGCACAGACTGGGGAAGTTGTGGATGTGAGGAAAGCTGTTAGCAGTGACAGACATGGGCTGTTCAATAACTGCACAACTCATCAGGCAGGGGAAGGTGCCCCCAGCCTGGAGTGGGGCTCTGTTGTGCTGTTGATGTGAGGGTCCCCAGGATGAGGTGAGAGATGAGAATCTGACTCCAAGTTTTCAGAAGGCTGATATTATATTATATTATATTATATTATATTATATTATATTATATTATATTATATTATATTATATTATATTATATTATATTATATTATATTATATTATATTATATTATATTATATTATATTATATTATATTATATTATATTATATTATCTTGCTAAAACTAAACTAATTATACTAACTATACTATATTATATTATTATAATATAATATAAGAAAGAGAAAGGAAAATATAATATAATATATACATATATAATATATATTATATAATATATATAATGATATATAATAATATATAATAATATATAATAATATATAATAATATATAATATATATTATATTATATTATATTATATTATATTATATTACATTACATTACATTATATTATTATGCTAAAACTAAACTAATTATACTAACTATACTATATTATATTATTATAATATAATATAAGAAAGAGAAAGGAAAATATAATATATACATATATAATAGATATTATATAATAGATATAATGATATATAATAATATAATATATTATAATATATAATAATATTATATATAGTATATATTATATTATATTATATTATATTATATTATATTATATTATATTATACTACATTATATTACATTACATTACATTATATTATATTATTATGCTAAAACTAAACTAATTATACTAACTATACTATATTATATTATTATAATATAATATAAGAAAGAGAAAGTATAATATAATATAATATAATATAATATAATATAATATAATATAATATAATATAATATAAATAATATAATATAATTAATATAATATAATTAATATAATATAATTAAAGGAGACATCAGAAGGCTAGACAAGAATAATAAAAACCCATGACAGACTCAGAGAGTCCAACACAGCTGGACTGTGATTGGTCATTAATTAAAAACAATTCACATCCTGGGTGAACAATTCTCCAAATCACATTCCAGAGCAGCAAAACATGGAGAAGCTGAAGCTTCCCAGGAGAAGAAATCCTGGTGAAGGGATTTTTTAGAAAATATCACGGTGACAGGGCTCTTCCTTCCTCAGAGCCACCCTGGGCTGGGACATGTGGGATTTCCACAAATTTAAGTGGGATTTTGGGTTTCCCAGTGCTGCTGCCTTTGCTTTCTCCAGGCTGGGGTTCTTTCCCCTAGCTCCTTTTCCTTTAGGGTGTTGCTTACAGGGTATTTTTTTGTTTTTTGCAGAGGTTGACGCTGGCTCCCTGTGCATGGGAAGGCTGAGGGGGAGATGGCAGGAGCAGACAGTGCCTGGTGGGGCACATTTTCATTCTGGAGTTGGCCTCTTGTATTTCTGCCATGTGAGTTTGGTTTCCAGCCCAGAGCCAGGTCAGTGCAAGCAGTGCAATTGCATTTCCAGGGGTTTCATTAGCCCCACACAATCTCCACTCCCAGTCTGACCTGGGCTAAGCTGGAATGTGTCCAGAGCAGGGCAACAAAGCTGGGGAAGGGGCTGAAGCACAAATCTGATGGGGAGCAGCTGGGGGGGCTCAGCCTGGAGAAAAGGAGGCTCAGGAGGGACCTTCTGGCTCTGATGGTGGAGCAGGTGGGGGTGAGCCTCTGCTCCCAGGGAACAAGAGACAGGACAAGAAGAAAAAGCCTCAAGTTGCACCAAGCAGGGTTTAGATTTTAGATTTCTTCACAGCAAGGGTGGTGCTGGGCAGAGCCTCCCTTTGAGTGCTCACAAACACCAATCCAGCAATGCTGGGGCTTAGTGCTCAGCAGACAATGTGGAGAAAGCTTGACAAATGAGATTTGTTAGAGCAGACACTGCAGAGAGTCAGAGCCATGAAAAATGCAAGCCTAATACCGATTATTCATGGTGTGCTGGGATTTCCTGATGGGGTGTTTGAGGAGTCCTGGGTGACCTGGCCTGGCTGAGGAGCTCCTGGAGCAATGCTGGTGAGCTCTGAAACCTGAGGAGAGGAAAACCTGCAGTCACTGATGCTGCCTCTGAAGCTGGGCCTGCAAACTCTTGATTTGGGATGGCATTCCCAAATGGGAATGTGTGGAGCAGGTGGTAGAAAAGCTACCAGTGTCCTCAGGGCTGTCAATGGGGCAGCAGTAAATGGGTTTATTTAAGAGATAAAATAATAATAAATGGGTTTATTTAAGAATAAATGGGTTTATTTAAGAGAGAAAATGTACTGTACAAATCCTCCATGCTCCCAGATCAGGGGTATCCATACTGACTGTGGAAACCTGGCTGCAGCCATTCTGCAGCAATTTGATCAAATGATGCCTCTAGTTCATGACTAGACTTGAATCCCACCACTTTTAAGAGAAAAAAGTGGTGTGATACCCTGGATTCTTTCTGCTTGATAGTATCAGGCAGCCTTTCCATCATCTCTTTGAGAAGCAACGCTTGCCGCTTCCACATGACAGGAGAAAAATGTTTTAAAGAGCAGTATTAATAATAATAGCAACATTAAAGTGTGGGGAAGGATTACAAAGGTAATTCTGAGATCTTTCTCAGTAATGCAGGCTATTAACAAAAGATAATCACCTTTAAGTTAGTCACCTTTAGCCCTGGAGTAAAATGGAGGCACAATTATTCAATGCAGTGCAGAAGTAATTTAGAAAGAGATGGATGAACAGTCAGCTCACTCAGTTCTCGCTTGGGAAACCAGCCAGGACCATGTTCAAAAGGGAGGAAAGCTCACTGGAAAGAATGGCAGCAGTAAGTGAGTCATTCCTGGTGTCCTTCTCTCCATTCTTCCATTGAATCTGAAGTTATTCACTCTTCAGAGCATGACAGGTGACAGGGGGAAAAGTAGGAGAATTATGTTGAAAAGCAGTTTTCATGTTCCTTTTATGAGCAGCATTGGGAAGCTTTTTTACTCTGGACTGCCATGAAAGATCCAGGTCCATTTTCTGTCAGAGTGCAGCGTTTTTGTCATCAGAAACCTCTGCCCATGTTCACCCTTTCTGTCCTGCTGGGTGCGTGGCAGCCTGAAAAATGAGATGGGATGAGTTTTGTATGGAAAAGGCACCAAGTCTGCTGGGGTTTTTTGGATGCCCTTGGCCTCCAGAACTGCTGAGGTGGGTGCTGCTGCCTGAGCTGGCCCATGTGAGCTCCTGGAGATGTGTTCTGCTGCTTTCTTGCTGTATCATTGTGTTTTAGCAGTCTGGTGTAATGGGTGGCACTGAGTTTTTATTGGGCATTGTGTGGGAGACACTTTTTCCTGTACAAGCTGGATCAAGCCCCAGCAGCTTTCCCTGTTGTGTGAAAATGAGGAGCACAGAGGTCTGGGCAGTGTCTTGTGGCTCTCAGAGCTGTTTGTGTACCACACTCCTGTTGAGAGCAGTGTGCTTTTGGGGAAAGAAGAAAGGAGAAGCAGCTGAAAATCAAATCCTTCATGTGCTTTGTTCACCTGAAACCCAAAGCAATTTGTGAGCTCACTTTCAATATCTTTCTATCAAAGCAGACCTTTTTTTTCCCCCATAGAAATTGCTCTCAGGTTCTTGATCAGCTTGAATAAGCACAATGCCCTCCCTTGTCAGAGGGGCCCTCTCCAGCTGTAAATCTGACGGTGAGAAATTAGATTTCTCTGCTGCTCCCAAGCTGTCAACGGAGGAGTGAGACAAGAGCAGCTCGTGGGGAGGGCTGAATGTGGCACTGCTGGGCAGGGAGGCTCCTCAGGTCTCAGAATTTCTGCTGCTCACAGTGACCCCAAGATGTGTCAGAAAGTCTCTTTTTCCCAGCCTGGTGGTCGAAGAATGAGTCAGAGCTCTTCAGTTCTCATTCTCAAGGTTTTTTATTGTTTCTTATCTATAAAATTCTTTCTCCTGGCCTGCCAAGGTCTGTTCAGCAGGTCATACAGAGGCACTGTGCCTCCCTCTGCTCTCCTGTCCCTCTGTTCTTTTTATATTAAAAACCACGTGTACAATATTTACCATAACTTCCCAATACCCATCACCTATGTTAGACAGTGAGCTTCTACTCCAAACCAATCCAAAAGTGCCACCACCACAGCAGAAGATGGAGGCCAAGAAGAAGAAGGAGAAAGGCTGGACACGCCCAGATTCCTCCATCTTGCCCCCTGAACCCCCATTCTAAAAACCCCAAAAAATCCATTTTTCACCCCGTGACAAACTCGCTATCATTCTACTTAAACTTTTGTGGCTTTTAATTCTTCATATAAAGGTTGGTAATTTTTTCCAAGGGCTAAACCAAGGCACAGGGGTCTTGGACTCTGTGCCAAGGTCTCTGAGCCCCCTGGCAGGGGCTTGAGTCCTCCAGGGCAGCCAGAGGAATTTCTTGGGTTCCAACAGTCAGGGTCCCTGAGCTCTCCAGAAAGGAGTTTGCCCTCTAAATTCGTACATCATTTGAGGTGAGTTTGCCCTCTAAATTCTTCCATCATTTGAGATGAATGAGCTGAAAGAGCTGCAGGCAGAACCTGGGCACCAGGAGCTGTTTAACTCCTGCTGCGTTCAGCTGAGACAAATCAGAGAATCCCCCAGCTCGTGTGACCCAAGTTTTAGAGGTGATAAAAGTGTTTTCATCTTTCAGAAGCCACAGCAAATTTAGGTGGTGTCTCATCTGAGCATGGTGGTGGCTGAAGTGTCCCAGCCACCTGCTGACTTTTCAGGCAGGACTCTTTTTAAAACTACTAAGGGACAATTCACAGCATCCACTGGTCACCAAAATACCATGAAACAGGTCCTCAACTGCAGAGACTGCTTAGAAGAAAAAGTTTATAAATACAGAATATATTAATAATATATAATATTAATACAGAAAATGAAATATATAATATATAATATATAATATATAATATATAATATATAATATATAATATATAATATATACAGAATTTATAATATAATATAAACACATAAAATATAATATTAATATAAATACAGAATATATAATACCTAATATAAATACAGAATGTATAATATAAAATACAAATACAAAAATATTAATTAATTAATACAGAACTCTTTGTTCTGCTTTTGATGGCCTTTACTCTTCATATTTTCAGGATTTTCTCTGCAGACATAAAATTCAGAAGAACATTAAAAAACAAAAAAAATTAAAGCTGAGACTTTCTTGGAGTCACATGTTTCCAGACACGGAGGACCTGAAAGTAAAGTTTATAAATGCAGAATATATTAATAATATATTATATAAATACAGAAAATATAATGCTACTATAAAAATTAATATATAATACAATATATAATATATTATATATAATATATTATATAATATATTATATAATATATATGATATAATATAAATTATATATTATATATTATATACAATATACTATATATAATATATAATATATTGTATATTATATATGGTATTAGCAAAGAAAATATAAGTACATAATATATAATATAGAATATAAATACAGGAAATATAATATTAATATAAACACTGAATATATACTATATAATATAAATACAGAAAATATTAATGCAGAACTCTTTGTTCTGCTTTTCATGGCCTTTAGGATCCGCAGACATAAAATTCAGAAGAACATAAAAAAACCAAAATAAATAAAGCTGAGATTTTCTTGGAATCACATGTTTCCAGACACAGAGGACCTGAGAGTAAAGCTCCAGATTTAATCCTGAGATTTGGCAGTGCTCTTTGTATCATATTAAGTGATGGTCTGCAGCACTCGTTAATTGCTGCAGGCTGAAAACCAGCCCTGGCTCCTGCCAGAGGTCTTCTGCTCATTCTCAGCACAGGAGTTTCTCCAGTTCTTCTGGAGGAGTGGGAAATTTCACTTTCTAAAGGACATAGGCATAGAATTACAGAGTGGTATAACCTACGTACAGCTTGAAGAGTGTTTTTAACTGTTTTATTCAAAACAAAATTGGAGTATATTGAATTAAAATTATCTACTGATGTGTTGCTGAATAACCAAACAGGTTATTTTGTCTTTGTAAGCCTCGAAAATCTGTTGAAGACCAGCAGAAGAGAGAGTAGGCTGCTGGTTAAAACAGGGCAGTCCCATGTTCTCCTGTCCCCCTGTTCTCCTGTTCCTTTTTTCTCCTGTCCCTTTTTTCTCCTGTCCCTTGTATTCCTGTCTCCTGTTCTCCTGCCCCTTGTTCTCCTGTCCCTTGTTCTCCTTTCCCCCTGTCCCTGTCCTCCTGTTCTCCTGTCCCTTTTTCTCCTGGTCTCTCGTCCCCTTTTTGTCCTGCCCCTTTTTCTCCTTTCCCCCTGTTCTCCTGTCCCTTCATTCTCCTGTCCCCTGTTCTTCCTCTCCCCTTTTTGTCTTGCCCCCTTTTTCTCCTGTCCCCTCATTCTCCTGTCCCCCTGTTCTCCTGCCCCCTTCTCCTGTCCCCTTTCTCCCTTGTCCCCTGTTCTCTTGTCCCCTGTTCTCCTGTCCACTGTTCTCCTGTCCCCTTCTCCTGTCCCCTGTTCTCCTGTCCCATTTTTCTCCTGTCCCATTTTTCTCCTGCCCCCTTTTTGTCCTGTCCCCTTTTTCTCCTTTCCCCCTGTTCTCCTGTCCCCTTTTTCTCCTTTCCCCCTGTTCTTCTGCCCCCTTGTTCTCCTGTCCCTTTTTTCTCCTGCCCTTTTGCTCTGTCCCCTGTTCTCCTGCCCCCTGTTCTCCTTCCCCCCGTCCCTGTCCCCTTCTCCTGTCCCCTGTTCTCCTGTCCCATTTTTCTCCTGTCCCATTTTTCTCCTGCCCTTTTGCTCTGTCCCCTGTTCTCCTGCCCCCTTGTTCTCCTGTCCCTTTTTTCTCCTGCCCTTTTGCTCTGTCCCCTGTTCTCCTGCCCCCTGTTCTCCTTCCCCCCTGTCCCTGTCCCTTGTTCTCCTGTCCCCTTGTTCTCCTGCCCCCTGTTCTCCTTTCCCTTTTTCTCCCGTCCCCTTTTTTCTCCTGTCCCTTTGTTCTGCCCCCTGTCCCTGTCCCCTTTTTTCTCCTGTCCCCTTTTTTTCCTGTCCCCCTGTCCCTGTCCCTGCCCTGCTGCTGCATACAGGGCTGGTGGTTTTGAAGGGTTTTGCCTCCATCACGTTCCAGCAAGCTGCCACACAAACCCAACCATCCAAGGGCTGCCATGTGGGTGTTTTTCTGAAGCAGCTTTCTAGGTTTTACTGGGCTGTAAAATTCAGCGAGGAGGAGATAAAAACAAAGCTGTGATGGACTTAGCAGAGAGCCAAAGCGAGTGAGGGGAGAAATGATGGAAATGAGAAAAAAGAGCTATGAGCAAGGAATGATGTATCAGCTCTGTGTCAGGAGGAACAGATTTTGGAATAACTGTGAAGAGCATAAAACTGGTTTAGTCATTAAGGGGGGGAAAAAAAATACAGCGAAAGAAAGAAAAAAGAAAAACAAGAGAAAAAAGCTGAATAAAAATGAGTAAAGGAGGGAACTTCAAAGCATAAATTTCTCAGCTGCATGACACTGATGTTTTGAACAGTTGTTCTGTGTGAGATAGCAGCAATGATTTTAATGAACTTTAAAGAGCAGTATAAATAGGAGCAAACAAAGAAAGACGATTGCATTAGCTCAGAGCGAGGCACTGAGCTAATTGACTGAACAGGATTTAAATGGCAGCTTATTATTTTTTTTATTTATGTGGATAAAGCTATTTTTTCTATCTGGGCTTAAGAAAATGGAATAAAATAAACCCGAGCATCTCAATTTGGATTTTCAAGGGAATCAAATGCTTGCTTGATTTCCGTGGAGAACGTGAGCTGACAAGGCAAAGGGCAGTGAAATGGTGGAGCAGAGAAAGCAGGAGCCCTTTGCTGGCCTGTAAAGGGGCTGGCTGGGTAAAAGAATTCATTTTAGTTTGATGCACAAACTCCCTCTGATGTTTCAAATGGATTTCACAGTGCAGCTGCATGGGGACTCAGAGGATCAGAACCATCAGAAATGGGTAAAAACAGGTCACCTTGTTCCTGCAGTGGGTCACCTCATTCTCATCCTGGGCTGGACATTTTCTTAGGCGTGGATTTTCATTTGTTTGTGCTTCTGGCTTTCCCGTGAGCTGTGGGCTCTACGTCCCCACTGCTGGGGGAGGTGAAGCTGCTCCACTCCTGGGCTTGGATAGGGTGGGGTACCATTGGTGGCTGCCTTGCTGGGCTTACATACTCAATTAAAAGTCCTTTTATTGGTAAACCATCTCTCACTAGTGCTTTACTCATGGTTAAAGAACAATTAGAGCATTTCCCCCCCAGATCTGGTAGGAGTGAGCAAAGAACTCAGTGCAGAAAACTCCATGTGAAGTAAATTAGAAAGCTGATGTCTGAAAGTTGGAAAACTACCAGCCAGCCCCACTTGTGGCTCTGACATTTCCAGCCAAACCTGTCTCACCTGTTGTACATTTGGGGGACTCAGAATCACTGCTGTGGAGACAGAAAAAGGAGCCAACCCTGAATATTTGCAGTCAGAAACATTCTGGGCTGTATAGTAAGTGGGTTGTCTTGTTAGACAAATTTGTGGTCCTCCAGGAACTGCTAAGGAAATTAATTAAAAATTACAATCTCTAATTGGGTACATGACTGGAAAGCCAATGTCCCGTGGAGCTGAGGTGTAGAGCAGCCCAAATTCAGATTGCAATTGCTGCTTTTTAATTCCCATCCTGGCTTGCCCAACAAAGACTTCAAAGTTTTGACCCACTTGAAGCATTAATGAGCCCATCAGCTCCTCCCAAGGCCCATCACCCCTCTGCTGCTTGTGAAACAGGTTTCTTTTGCCCTGGGAAAGAAATTCCCACCCTGCAGCCCCTGCTCTCAGTGTCACTTTTTGAGCTGCCTTTCTGTGTGCCATTTCTCCCTGGAAGAGGCTGTGCAGGGATTTCTGTGCTGACCACCCACAATCCTTGAATATTTTGGCAAAGTCCAGCAGCTGAAGGGGAGAATCACGTCCTTGATTTGTTAACCACAGTTCTGGGTGTGGGTCAGAACAGTAGAGCCTGGAGAAAATCCAGCCTTCCTCCATCAGCTTTTCCAACTGTCACCCCCCATCATCATTTTCCTTCTTTGATTAAAGAGCAACGTGGATTGAGAAACCCCCCCAAAAATGCAGCCTTTGGTGGAAATATCATTACTCTGGACCTGACTCCATATTTGTTTTAAATTAAAATTCTGCAGGAGCCCATGTGCTTTTCATATTCATTCTTCCTCACCACAAAACGGACCGGCCCAGGATGGACATTTCTGAGCTGCTCAGATGGCGAGGTATTAGAGTAATTACAATTATCAGCACTGAGATTAAGGGATTTGGGTTGAGAACAGAGGCAAATGGGGAATGAAAAAGCAGAAGGAAGGCAGAAGAAAAAAGGAAAAATGCTTCAGTGCCTTCCCTTGCAACATAAAACCAGCTGCTTTCCAGTCCATCAGCTCCTCTCGTGTGCTTTATTTTTAGTGACCATGGTCTCAGATACCAGGAGAAGTCCTTGTGGGTGTGTGCAGGATTGGAGGAGCCCCCCAGTTCTGCCAGATTCCAGAATCCAGCCTGACTCCAGTGCTTGCTCAAGGTCTGCCAGACATTCAGGGAATGGAAAGGCTCTTGCAGTGCTGTTTGGAGGAGGTTTAATAGGTCAGTCTGTTCTTTTTGGCTTTGCTGAGCTGGGTTTCTGAGCCAGGCATTCTGATTTCCTTAGTGCCAAAGCCCTGACACAGTCAGTGGGGCTGACTTATGGGAAGTGCCTGGCCTTGAGGCTGTTGATCTCCCTCTGAGGGATTCAGGTGGGTGATTCAGGACAGGGATATCAGAGCTCCTGGCCCTGGCCATGCTGTGCTTTGGGTGCTGATGTTTAAGTTTTGTCTCTTTACATTGTCAATAAGAAAGAAAAGGTTGTAGAGAGAAGTGTCCTAAATGTTTTATCCTAATTCTTATTACTCTTTTTTTTAGTTACTGTTAATAAATTTTTCTTTACCCCCTTTTAAAGTTTTGAGCCTGCTTTACCTTTCTCCTAGTCCTATATCACAACAAGAAAGAAATTAATACATTCTAGTGAGTACTCTAGTGATTAGCTAACACTGAACCCACCACAGCCTGGAAGCTCCACACTTCATGTCCTCATCCAATGGAAATCATGTCCTGGGTTTTGTCATTAGCATGAGCAAGGAGGGTTCATTTGGTGCAGGTTTCATAAAGATCTTTCCTCCATGTGTCCAGTGATGTGGAGCACTGATTTATCTTTACCTGATATTGGTGCCCTTCAGAGCAGGATGGGTCACAGATGGGTCACAGGATGGGTCTCTGTGTTAGCAGAGATGCTTGAGAGGCTGAGCAAGAACGGAGGCTGGGCAGAGCTAAAGAATAAAGCAGGGATTTATTGAAAGCATCTCCTCCATGGATCCACCTTGGGCAGCACAAGAGCCCAGCCAGGGCTGCACTCAAGATGAACCAAAATGGCCCCAAAATGCACGGCCGGGCACGGGGTCTCTCACTGTGATCAGTTCTGCTCCATTTGCATCTTTGCAGTTCATTGTCCCATTCCAGCTTTAGCCCATCCAGTCCCATCCTTGTTTTTCTCTCTCCAGCCCACGGTGTTTGTGCTCTTGGGCTGAGATTTGGATCATTTGTCCTTAGTCCCCAGCTGGAGCAGGAATTGTTTTGTGTCCCTGCTCTGTGCACAGAGCTCACCATCCCCTGATGTGAACCCACGCCCACACACTAAAGCAGCACAGAATGTGAAAAATAGAAAAGCCAAAACCTGAGATATTGGAATAAAGTAGAGATTTATTAAAAAGCCTTCAAAGGATCCACCTTGGGCAGGGCAAGAGCCCAGCCAGGGCTGCACCCAAGGTGGGCCCAGGATGGACTCAGAGTCAGGAGTTTTCACCCTTTGATGAGTTCTGCTCCATTTCCACGCTGGGGTTCAGTGCCCAATCCCAGCTCCAGGTGATGCAGTCCCACCCTCCCAGGTTGCTCTCCTCCATTCCCTGCTGTTTGCACTTTTTGGGGCTGAGGCTGCAGCGGTGTCCTTGGTTCTGGGGCTGGAAAAGGATTGTTCTGTGTGCCTGAGCTGGGAGGAGACCTTGCTGACACTTTCTGTGCAGTTCAGAGTTTTACACTGATGTGTCACCGTGATATTTTATGGAAAATCCCTTTGCCAGGATTTCTTCTCCTGGGGAGCTGGGAAGCTTCACCTTCTCCATGTTTTGCTCCTCTGGAATGTGATTTGGAGAATTGTTTACCCAGCATGTGAATTGATTTTACTTAATGACCAATCACAGTCCAGCTGTGTTGGACGCCCTGAGTCTATCACAGGTTTTTGTTATTCATTCTTGTTTAGCCTTCTGATATCATTCTCTTTCTTTCGTATAGCTTTAGTATATAATTTCTTAAAATATAATATAATATAATGCAATATAATATAATATAATATAATATAATATAATATAATAATATAATATCAGCCTTCTGAGAACTTGGAGTCAAATTCTCATCTCTCACCTCATCCTGGGGACCCCCAACACCACAACACTAATGCACTACAGAATCTGGAGAATATGAAAGCTCAAACTTAAGGCATCAGCAGGATCCAAGGGTTTTTTAAATGCTCTGCTGAGGGATGGTGAGTTCAGACAGAATGACTCCCAAGAGGAGACCCCAGCACCATCCTCAGCCCCCAGGCTGGTGTGGACTGCGGTGGTCACTGGGGCTGGGAGCAGCCCAACTCCATCCCTGTGCTCTGGGCTCAACGTGCCCCAAACGGGCTGAGATTGCTGCAAAAGTGCTCACTTTTTTCTGAGCTCATGCAAAGCCTGACATTACAAAGCTTGGAGGTTCCCCATATTTTTTAAAGGACATCCCCAATAAAAGGCCTGGTCCAAATTGGAAAAGGCAGGGGAGAATTTTTAAGGAAAAACTTGCTTGAACTGTTTAACTCAGCTTAAAGTTATTTTTGTTTCTACCCTCATCCAAGAAAGAGGCAGGTCGTTTTAGATATAAATTAAAGAGAAAATATTGCTGAAGGCAGATTGTTCACCTGTAAAATCTCATCTCAAATCATTAAAGTTTGGCAAAGCTGTATAAACAACTGAGGCTAAGAAACATTCAGCAGCTTTAAAACTTGATACTGTACTGCAGATATTCACAGGCAATTACATCACATCAAAATAAAAAGTTTTAACCAATATTAAGAAAATTTATGATTTGAACAAGCCAGAATTTAAGTTAGTGCCTTGTGTAAATGTAGATATGATTGCCTTTCATTTCATGGTTACCCACTATTTTTTTTTTCAAATACCCTATCAGAATCTTGTCAAGCATTAAGTGGTAAGAGGGAAACAGCCTGAATAAATCAGATGTTTATGCTGCCCCTGAGAAGAACTGTTCAGTTCACTGTCAGTAGCATCTTGGGACTCTTTCTCAGGAATGTAATAAGCCAGATATATGCTACAATTCAGAATGTATTTGTTTTGGACCTCTGAGATCTGGAGCTCTGTGATTCACTGCAAAAGCAAAGCTGTCCCAAAACTGACCTGAAGAAACTTCTTGCACATTTTGGTGAAATCCTGGAAGTTCAGAGTAGCAGAGGTGAGAGGCAGCTTTACCTGCAAAACTGTCTGTGGTTTTTTTTTTTTTCATCCAATCTGTGTGATTAATATTGGACCTAATGAATTTGGAAAACCTTAATTGTTTCTTGCTCTTTTTTGCAGTCATTGCAATCCTTTTGCCCGACAAAAAAATGGGTCTGCTCAACTAGTGAAAATAAACCAATTCTGTTATTCTCTGACACCAAGAACACAATAATGAAGTCAAGTCAGATTTTCTTCATTGAATTACTGAGAGGCAAATTTAAAATGGTGTTACAAGTAATTCCTCATAATTACAATGGAAATGATGAGCACCCATAATCATGCCTCACAGCTATGTGTGCCAACAAGAAGGCAAAGCAGAGGAGTTTTGTGATGTTTCTTGCATTGATGCCATAAAAGGCTGACCCAGAACAGAGACTGGACAGAGTTACAGAATAAAGCAGGGATTTATTCAAAGCATCTCCTCCATGGATCCACCTTGGGCAGCACAAGAGCCCAGCCAGGGCTGCACCCAAGATGAACCAAAATGGCCCCAAAATGCACCAGTGCTCCCGGGGTCTCTCCCTTGGACCAGTTCTGCTCCATTTGCATCTTGCAGTTCATTGTCCCATTCCAGCTTTAGCCCATCCAGTCCCATCCTTGTTTTTCTCTCTCCAGCCCACGGTGTTTGTGCTCTTGGGCTGAGATTTGGATCATTTGTCCTTGGTGCCCAACTGGAGCAGGAATTGTTTTGTCTCCTTGCTCTGTGCACAGAGCTCACCATGCCTTAATACGAACCCAGACCCACACACTAAAGCAGCACAGAACCTGAAAAATAGAAAAGCTAAACCTGAGGCATCAGTATCATTTTTAGGGCAGTCTCCAGTTTTCAGGCCAGCTGGAGCAAACAACCTTCACTGCCTTAAATATAAACAGACTGAGATGCACTGACCAAAGCTCTGACCCTGTTTTGCTCTCCTAGATTGTGGTGGTGTTCACAGGGGTCCCAGGATGAGGGAAGAGATGAGAATCTTGACTCCATGTTTCAGAAGGGTGATTTATTGTTTTATGATATATATTATATTAAAAGAAAATGATATATTAAAACTATACTAAAAGAATAGAAGAAAGGATTTCATCAGAAGGCTTGAAAGGAAAGGAATGGAATGGAATGGAATGGAATGGAATGGAATGGAATGGAATGGAATGGAATGGAAGGATAATACAATCTTGTGACTGACCAGAGAGTCTGAGATAGTTGGACTGTGATTGGCCATTAATTAAAAACAACCACATGAGACCAATCAGAGATGCACCTGTCGCATTCCACAGCAGCAGATAATTATTGTTTTTCTTTTCCTCTGAGGCTTCTTAGTTTTTCAGGAGAAAAAATCCCAGCAAAGGATGTTTCAGAAAATATGTCTGTGACACTAGATTATCTTTGAGGTTCCTTCCAACCCAAATATTCAGTGATTCTGTGGCGGTGGCATCAGCAAGCATGGGTTTGTTGCCATCTTTTGGAAGCTGCTGCATCTTTTCCTCTCTCAGCTCACAAAGTTAAAGTTTGTTGAAGCTGGAGGCTTCAGCAGCTCTGGTGTGAGCTCTGCCTTGAGCTCAGAGTGCTTTTAGTGCCATTCCTGGAACTGTGGTGTCTGGGGAGAGGCGTTTGAGGCTTGCAGAGCATTAGCATGCTGACAGGGAGGTAATGCATGGCAAACACTTGACCTCCCTCTGGCTCCTGTGGCTGGGAGGGCTCTGATCTCATTTGCAGCAGCACAAATCCAGAGTAGCCACGTTAAGCGCATTAAATTTAGTGGAGTTACTCTGAGTTTATAGTTCTGCACCTGGTACATGGGAGGTGTCACCAGCAGCCTTTCTGTGATGGAAAGGAAGGGAGTAATGAAGGCAACTTGCAAATGAAAGGATGAAAGCAGCTCCCAACACCAGGACTTTTGCAGGGATGTGAAATTTATTGGGAGCTGCTGCAGGCTCAGCTTTATTTCAAACCAGCTCACACCTTTGGTGCTGGAAATACAGAATTAGGAACCTACAGGCATTGAGTTTTTCAAACTTGCCAAAGGCTACCTGGGGCCTGCCTGGAAGAAATGGTTCCTCAGAGCAGTTTAGAAAAAGTTAAAATATGAGAAAGGCTGAGCTTTTACTTTCTCAAGTGAGCAGGATTCCTGTGTCCCATGGGATATCCTGTAGGAGCAGGTGATGCTGAGCAGGGCTCCTGTGTCCCATGGGATGTAATAAAATATTAAAATAAAAATAAAATGAAATATTAAATAGAATATAAAATGAAAAGTAAAATAAAATAAGGAAAAAATAAATTTCAGAAAGAAAATATTACATTTAAAAATTAAAAATAAAAAATTAATATATAAATATATATATTTTTATAATATAAAAATAAAATTAAATATTAAAATAAAATATAAAAGTAAAAATTAAATAAAATATCAAAAAAACCAAAATAAAATAAAATATAAAATAAAATATAGAAGTAAAAATTAAATAAAATATTAAAATAAAATAAAACAAAACAATATGAAATAAAATAAAACATAATAAATGGCAATTTACCAACAGCCTTTCAATGGTGAGGCTGAGGCAGGGGCTCCAGACCTTAGTGTGCTCTTCTGAGAGGAGAGAGGATTCTCCAACAGAAAATAGTGTTTGTTTCTGCCTTTGCTCCTGACTTCCTTAACATTTATCTGATGGTGATGAACAGGAAACAACTCCACGGGTCAGACCAGAAACAGCCCAGGCTGTATTAAAGCATCTCTAATCCTGAAACTGAATTTATCACAAGATGCTTTAATGCAAAGTGCGTGAGGACCAAACAAACCTGAGATCTTGCTGCATTTCTGCCAGGAGGTCCCACAGAGTTGATTTAAGGACATGGTTCAAGCAGTGACCTCGAGGAAATTGTCATCTCTGTCCTGTGTCTGGCCCAAATCCAAAGCACAGGCAGCACTGAAGGTGTGGGTGACAGTGACCGTGTGAATTATCTTTGATTTTAGGTGGAACTTGTGGCTTAGCTGGGGTTGGACAGTGACCATGTGGATTATCTTTGATTTTAGGTGGAACTTGTGGCTTAGCTGGGGTTGGACAGTGACCATGTGGATTATCTTTGATTTTAGGTGGAACTTGTGGCTTAGCTGGGGTTGGACAGTGACCATGTGGATTATCTTTGATTTTAGGTGGAACTTGTGGCTTAGCTGGGGTTGGACAGTGACCATGTGGATTATCTTTGATTTTAGGTGGAACTTGTGGCTTAGCTGGGGTTGGACAGTGACCATGTGGATTATCTTTGATTTTAGGTGGAACTTGTGGCTTAGCTGGGGTTGGACAAAGCCCCACAGCCCCTCAAGGGCTGCTGAGGCATTGTAGGAGAGGCTCCCATGCTGACTGTCAGCAGGCTGAAGGGGCTGATACCCAATTAGCTGATTATCCCAAAGGGAATTGAAAATGAAGGTTATCTTTCAACTTGTGATGAGCTTCCAAATAAATATTCAACATGCATTTAATAAGACAGTTTTATGCATTATTTAAGTATCAATTGATGGGTGGGAGACGAAAGACTGAGCTGCTGATGCTGAGGTTTGAAAGGCAAGAGCAGGAATCTGGTGAATGAGGCCTTAAAGGAGATTTGCATCTCTCATTTTATTGGAATATTATTTACACAGTAATCATGAAAAGAATTTCAGTGAGAATTCATTTCTGCATTTTGGTTGGTTGGGATTTTTTTTTTTGTTTGTTTTCAAAAACACTCATAGCAAGGGCACAAAATCAGAGAGCAGGGGATGCCAAAGGTGCTGCAGCCTCCACCTCAGGGCAGGATGAGCTCTCCTGGGGCCAGGGTGAAACTTGTCCCTGGAGTTTTGTGCCTGGCTCATCTCATGGTTCATGTCTGTGGTTAAATCTGTTCCCTTGAGCTCAGAGTGTTCCATTCTTCTCTTGCTTCTGGTGTATTTCAGGATGGACATTGCTGGGGCAGGACTCCTCTCTGAGGAGTGAAACTGCTGCTGCAAATGGGGATTTTTGGTGTTGTAGTGGGAAGTCTGGGCTGGTGCCTCATTCAGACTGCTGGTGGATTGATGGTGCAGGTCACAAAGCCACAATGTGCCCTGGTCACACCAAGGACTCGTGTCTGCCTGGGGCCTTCAAGGGCCTGCCCCCGTGCCAGGGATGTCTGACCCCTCTGACAGCAATGCCCTTTTCTGACCTGGACTTTTCACCCCCTTTTCCTCCAAAAACATGACCTAAAACTTGAAGGTTTATTTTAAAAGGGTCTCATCCCTGCCAGAAAGGCAGATCTGGGTGATGTCCTGTGGTTCCAGAGCTGTGGAATGTCACCATCATATTTTCTGGAAAAATCTCTTTGCCCAGGATTTCTCTCCTGGGAAACTGAGAAGCCTCAAAGAAAAAGGAAACAATAATTATCTGATTTGCTTCTCCTGTGTTTTGCTGCTTTGGAATGTGTTTGGACATTTTTTACCCACAGGGGATTGTTTCATTGGTTTCATGTGAATTGTTTTGACTTAATGACCAATTGGGCCAAGCTGTGTCAGGACTCTGGAAAGAGTCACGAAATTCATTATTATCTTTAAGCCTTCTGTCTGTATCCTTTCTGTATTCTTTAGTATGGTGTTCTTAATATAATACAGATCATTAAATAATAAATTAGCCTTCTGAGAACATGGAGTCAGATTCATCATTCCCTCCAAGGACGGGGATCTCAGAAAACATCACAGTGGAATCTCCCTGCTGCTCTTCTCCTGTGGGATAACCAAGAGGGGAACAAACCCTGCAGCCCTGGAGGTGCCACTTGGTTAATTAAATAAATGAACCAGTGACCTCTGAGACTGGGCTGAAAACAAGGAGGAGAGGAGGAAAGTGGCTTTTCTCCCCGCAGTGTTTTTGCCTCTTCAGTGCTTCGTTGTCTGGCTGCCCAGTGGGACTCAGCTCCTCTGTTTTCCCTAGCACCCCTTGGTATTCCAAATATTATTTCCAAATATTGTTTTATGCACCTTTTTTCTTTTTATTTTCTTTTTTTTTTTTTTAAGAAAAGGTGCTAAAACAAAAGGTACTAAAATAAAAGCAGAAGGACTGTCCTGATTTGTGGGGCTTTCTTTTTCAGCTCTCTCTCTTTTAAGTAATTTATTAATCTAGTTGGGATTATTTGTCTTTGCTCTTACAAAATGTTTTTCCCTCTAAAGGAAAAACTGCCAATGTGTTATTAAAGGGAGGTCAGATCCCAGTGACCTTTTCCTTGTTGGTTCAATGTTTGTAGAGAAAACATAAAGAGTGGGTTTTGTTAAAGGATGCTGTTGAGAAATAAGAACTTGAGTTCAATTTGCCTTTTCCCTTCAATTTTATGCTTTTCCCTCCCTCTTTCACTCAGGGCAGCATGACCTATTTTCTGTATATATGCATTTTCCCAGACTAATTTATCTAGTACTGAGTATTTGCATTTTCATTACTTTTAAGAAAGATTGCATCTCCATTTTAATTGAAAAAATCACCTGTTTTATTTGAAATATAAATAATTGTCAAATGTTTTCACTGATGGTTATGGAGATTTGTTTTAAAGCTTTTCTTTTGCATCTGATATTTTGATGCTTCCTTTAATTTGGTGCATGCAACCATATTTCTTAATATCTTTAAATGATCTCAAGCATATCAAAAAGGTAGATTTTTCAAAACAGCTCAGAACTAGAGCTCTGAATAATTGATTTCTACTTTTAGTTGTTAAACTAAAAAATGCTTCTTAATTTCTTTCTGATAGCACTAAGAGGAAGATCATTCAGCAGAACAAATAGGGGACCCTAAATGTTCAGTTTGATTCATTTTCCTTCAGCTGCATGCTCTGAGACCATTTAAATCCCTCCTTAGAAATTAAACATTGATGATTTTTCTGAAACAAATCTATAGGAAGGGAAAAACCTAAACATTTCAAAATATCTTCAAGATGCTAAGCAGAAACATTTTTTCTTTTCTCAAATATGACCATTTCTCCTAAATTCCATACTTTCTCCCTATAAAAAGGAGCTTTGGTCTCTTCCTTACCACGTAGTAGTTCCTATGAGATGGTTCCTGTTCCTAATTCCTGTAGATTCCCTAAAATAATATCAAAGGAAAAGGTGTTTCTGGAAGGTGATCCAGCCCTTTTGCCTTTCTCTAATAACCACAGGGATTAAACATTATTAGGGATTAAACATAACATTATTTAACAAATCATGTCACCTAAATGATGTTATTTCATATATTTAAGGGAAAGGACAAACCTGGGCCTGTAGATGGGTTCTGTTAAGCCCAGCTTATGTTGTGCAGTGTTTAAAGAGGCTCACTTGCACATTTAGGGTGTAAATGTTCTGTGCCACAGAGCAGAGACAAGGAGAAACAGTGGAGCTGCTAAGGGAAAGGCATTAGCACCAGGAGCAATATGTAGATTAGTCAATATTAACAACCACATTAATTTAGGTGGAGTTGATGAGCCAGCACAGGAGGTTCCTCCTCAGAACCAGCATCCTGCAGGGGCCAGGAGAGGTCACACAGTGAAATATGGTCACTGCTGAGGGCTCCTGGTGCTTTCAGGGTGCTGCATGTCTGACTCACTGCCAAAGCTTCCCTGGAGCCTGACTGGGGTGTTGATCCTCTTCTGCTGTTCCTGCTGGAAACAAAGAAGAGGGTGGAATCTTCAAGAAGATATTTCTGCACATTGTGGCAGTTCAGGAGTGGGTGAACTGATTCTCATAGGAAATGAGGTTCAGGTAGTTCAAGGCATGGTGGAATATTGTGTTAGCAGGGAATGCCCCAACGAAGGCAGGAATGATGAATCTGATTCCATGTTCTCAGAAGGCCAATTTATTACTTTATTATATATATTATATTATATACTTTATTATGTATTATATATGTTATTATATATATAATATTATATACTATATTATATTAAAGAATACTATACTATACTAAAGTATACAGCAAGGATACTTACAGAAAGCTAAAAAGATAATAATGAAAACTTGTGACTTTCTTCAGTCTCAACACATTTTGGCCCTGATTGGCCAATGAGACAAAACAACTCACAGCAGAATCCAATGGAACAATCACCTGTGGGTAAACAATCTCCAAACACATTCCAAAGCAGCAAAACACAGGAGAAGCAAATGAGATAAGAATTGTTTTCCTTTTTCTGAGGCTTCTCACCTTCCCAGGAGAAAAATCCTGAGCAAAGTAATTTTTCAGAGAATGTGAATGCCACAGTGGAAAATGTTTTAACACAAGGTGTTGTAGCAAGTTTGCTGTTTATTTTGGAAGAAGAACTAACAGTGTTTTGACTATCTCTGAGCAAGCTAAGCTGACTCAGTGTAACGTAATTAATGAGGCCACCTTCCATTAGAGGACAGTGGGAAGAGCTGTTGGTAATTACTTCACAGGCATCAGAGACATATTGCTGAAGCAGGAGCTCTCTGTGCCCAGCTGATGATTCCTCTGCTGCAGGAGCTGTGCTGTGGCTGAGGCAGCACAGGGGGAGCAGATGGAGCTGCTGCTGCCTGCCCAGGGTGTGATCCCTGTGGGGTTTTTTGGGATAAGGAGCAGATATTTGCTCACACCAACATCACCCCTCTCCACTGTCTGTGTTTCCTGGACAGCCTGGGTTCAAGCCACTGTTCCTGAGTGAGGATGTGCTTGGTGGGCACAGTTTTGATCCCGGCAGTGATGCAGATGCATTTCAGAAAGTGCTGGAATGTCATGCAGGGTGTTGGATACACACAGAAGGGCTGGTTCCCCTTCTGCCAAAAAGTCTGGCTGTGTTATCAACCTGCCTCAATTTCAATAATTGAACTCAGAAGTGGGGTGGCCTGGGAGACAGACCCTCTTTATTGCTTGTCCAGAGACATGGACACACCAGTGCTGGAAACATCTAAAGCCTGTGAACAGCAGACTATAAACTTCTGTCCATTAACCTCAACACTGAGCCCACTAACTCATTTCTGCCTGAAACATCTTTTCCACTCTCTGGGAAGACCACAAGGTGGACAACCCACCATTACCCTTAACAGCATCTTTTAATGTCTCCAGTTGGAGCAGTAATTATCCCTGCTGTACCTGACCTGTGGCTCACTGCACTTTGCAGCCTGCACATGTGGAGCTCTGGGCTCAGCTGGAAGGGTCCTGTAGGTCAGGAGGGAGGGGGTCTGGGTGGAGGGGATGGATGCAGGGAGCCCCAGGGGTCAGGGTCAGCTTGCAGGACCCTGACCATGTTTTGAGCAGTGGTGCTGGGTTCATTGGTGCCTCACTGAGGGCTCAGTGCTGCTGTCCCAGGGGATTTCAGGGGTGCTGGCAGAGCAGATGAGGCCCTGTGAGTCACTGGAGCTCTGCAGAGGATGGCAGCTCACTTCTTTTGGCTGATTCAGCAGTTTCTGATGGCTTGCCTTAATCAAACTAGACGAGAAACTGTGGTGTTCCCACAGGCTTTGCCTGGCTGCAGGCCTTGCCTTTGTTATCACAAGCCTAAATTCACTCACAAAACCATCCAGCTTCTTGTTTATCTGCTTCCTTGGGCTCCATAATTAGAACTGCTGCTGAGACACCACAGCCTGGTTTGGGAGACCACCAGCACAGCCTGAGGGGGGAACACAAAGACCCCTCCATGCAGGAATGTTCATTCAGCAGAGTGGCTCTGGGAGTCAAGGAAGAGATTTGCCTTCCTTGGGGCTGAACAAACACAGTGAGGCACAGCCTGCTCCACACTCCTGCAGTGCTGCCTCAGCAAAGGGGCAGCAGCCCACAGGCTCCAGCCAGGAGAGCCATATTTCACTGGGAAAAAACTGTGGGGGAATATTGTGACAGGGAGCCTGGCAGCTGGAGGCGGCCTCATGAACAGCTTTGGATTGACCATCTCTGTTTTCGGGGTGGTTTTTTGGAGCTTGTCATTTTTGAGGGCATTGATTTTAATGTGTTTTCGTTGGCTGTTGATTTGACACTGAAGGAATTGGCTCCAAGAGGGAATGGCATTCCCTGGATTTTCACCTCAGCATGCCTTGACTGGGAGCTCTAGCTGTCAGTGGTACCCAGAGAGAGTTTTGTTGATGAAAACCGTTCCTTGGACCCCTCCCATGCAAGTGCTGAAATAATAACGAGCCATTTGTTTGGAGAATTCTCTCTTCCCCATGGGCAGGTGCCATTTTGAGTGAAACCATCTCAAACAGCACACACAACTCGCAGGCCTTGCTCAGCCCCATGGCACAGAAGAGATTTCAGGGCTCCCTAACAGAGTGGGGATTGCCAGACATGCACGAGCTGAGGGAAAACTGAAATCAGGGAATGTTGACAACTGGCTGCTCATGAAAGCCTTGGAGGAGCTACAGAGGCTGGAATTTCCTTCATGGCATCACAAAATCGTTAAAGGCTGGAAAAACCCTCCAAGATCATTGAGTGCAACCTACACTGCCAGATTCACCATTAAACTGTGTCCCTAAGCACCACATCTACACATTTTTTGAACACTTCCAGGGACAGTGATTGTGTGGGCAGCCCATTCCAATGCTGCCCTTCTCACATCCCTCAGTTTTCCCAGGCTGGTGTTCGCATCTGAGGCAATTTCAGTGGGTAGCACTCTTTGGCAAAGCACAAAGTTTCTGACCCTCCAAAGAGCATTTTGTTCTCTTGGATACAGGTTGGAAGGTAACTCAGCTGTAATGGGATGCAAAGGTCTGCAGTGAAAGTCAGGCTAAAAGAGCTCAGGCTGCTTGGCTTGCTGAAAAGGAAGTTTGGAGGCAGTGTGGCAGGTAGTGGAAGGTAATTCCCTGCACCAGAATGCGGCATTCACAGTCTCCGAACAGAGAGACATAATTCTCTCTCTCAGCGTTTTTTCCTGGAGAAGCACAGAGAGAAGAAGAGAAAAACAATTCTTATCTCTATTCTCTGCTCCTGTTGATTTTGCACATGTGGAATGTGTTAGGAAGACTGTTTACCTGAAGTGATTTGTCAGTTGGATTCTGCTGAGGATTGTTTTGTTTCCTTGGCCAATCACTCAAAGCTGTGTCCTGGCTGTCTCAGACAGTCACAGTATTCTTTGTAGCAGAGCATCAATATAATAATATAATATAATATAATATAATATAATATAATATAATATAATATAATATAATATAATATAATATAATATAATATAATATAGCAATTGTCCAGCATTCTGTATCAATGGAGTCAGATGCCAATCATTCCTTTGTTGAGGGCACCCTGATTTTACTATACCAGAAGAAGATCTAGAGGGTGGATGTTGAAATTAGGTTGGAAAGACAACTATGGAACAACACAGTAATTACCCAGCTGAGCAGGACAAGAGGGAAATTAATTCTAGCTGGGATGCTTCACCTCAGACCTGGAGATCCTCCTGGAAGGCATGACCTAGTTCAGCTGTGTGCGAGCTGGATAATATTACACACCAATGGGGAAAACAAACTGAAAAATGTTGTCCTGGATTTTTTCACACACTGGGCAGCTTTCCCTTGTGTCACTGAGCTCAGCACAGAAACAGATATTTCACCTTTGGAAGGGGCTGCTCTGGGCTCTGCACCATTTGAGTTACTTTAATGGCAATGCAGGGTGCTGGGTTTACTCTCCTTAAATGGGGAGACCTGGCTGCCTGTTGGAAGGGTTTTTTCCTGGAAAACAAAATAATATTGGGACAACTGGAATGTTTAATTTTACCCCAATATTGTGCTTGAGTCTTGGGATTATTTGTCTTCTGTGTGCATCCACTTTTCTTTAAAACGCGATCAGCAAACAAAAATCCCACTTTGAAAGGAAACAGCAAAAAGCCTGGTTCTGAGGATTGGCAGAATGCTGAGTGTCAGGTCTGTGCTGGGTGTCTCCTGCTCTTTCCTCCACCTGGAGCTGGAGTCTGCTGCTGAGTCTCTCAGAGGCAGGGATGCTCTCAGGGGAGCTGGTGCTGTGGTTTGTCTTGCAGACTGTTCCAGGCTGTGGAGAACCCCAAAGTGTGTGGGCAGCTGTGTGGCCATGCAGGTGCCATCAGTGCACCCAAGGCTTGCATATGGT
Source organism: Molothrus aeneus (assembly GCF_037042795.1). Classification (NCBI taxonomy): domain Eukaryota; kingdom Metazoa; phylum Chordata; class Aves; order Passeriformes; family Icteridae; genus Molothrus; species Molothrus aeneus. Next base: position 2,510,504 of record NC_089670.1, on the reverse strand, counting down.
CCTTCCTTATTGGAATAATTACCAATATTGCAGGCAGGATGAACCTGAGCTTGTCTGGCCCTTGGTGCTGGACCAAACAGCAGCACTGTGGTGTTTCACCCTTAGAGACACTTTTGGCCAGCTGGGTGTGTGGTGTTTCACCCTTACAGACACCTTTGGCCAGCTGGGTGTGTGGTGTTTCACCCCACAGACACTTTGGGCTGCTGGGTGTGTGGTGTTTCACCCTTAGAGACACCTTTGGCCAGCTGGGTGTGTGGTGTTTCACCCCACAGACACTTTTGGCTGCCTTGGTGTGTGGTGTTTCACCCCACAGACACTTTTGCCTGGCTGGGTGTGTGGTGTTTCACCCCACAGACACTTTTGCCTGGCTGGGTGCTGCAGCTGGGCACTGCAGACAAGTCCAGGCCTGCAGGAGCTCTGGTGGTGCTGGGATGGAGCTTCCCCCCATAACAGGGGCTGCTCCTCAGGTTTCCCTCTGTGGAGAAGCTTTGAGGTGATGGTGAAGGAAAGGAGTCGGTTCTGATGGAGGGTTTGGATCCAGAGCTTTATTCTGGCCTCTGAATCCAGCAACTGCTCCAACAGAACTCCCTGAGCCCGTGGTTGCTGCTCCTTTAACCCCAGGGAGAGGGGCAGGGAAGGGGCAGGGAGCCACCAAGCAGGGACAGGAGGGGAGGGACAAAGGGACAAAGGACACCTGGATGGCCCAATGCCCCCCAGGGGTAGAGGGCATCCTTTGAATCTGCCAATCCCTTCTGGAATGCCAGGACTGACAGACAGTGCTGGGAGGGGAAAGGAGAGGTGACTGACGCACCTGGGAGGGAATTATCAGGAGAGGGACCCGAGGTTCTGAGGTAAACCCTGAAATCACAACGCAACAGTTCCTGGTGGGGGCAAGCTCTGGGATCAGCTGGCAGGGCAGTCTGCAGCCCAGGGCTGCACACAGGATACCAAAGGCCACTTCTGTGCAATATGAGGTGTTTTCCCCCTAAAAGGCAAGGTGGAATGGGGCATAGATCACAATCAAATGGCATAACATTGTGTTTTCCCTGCTTTCTCTTTGTTCATCAGCTTTAAAGTTCTGTGCCTGATTCCTGCTGAAGGTTGCAGAGCTCTCTGTGGCCGTCACAGCGGTTCTGGCTGCAGGTCATGGAAAGGGATTTGGGCAGCACAGTTCCATCTGAGGGGCTGTCTTGTTAATTCTGCTTTATTGGATGACTCCTGGAAGCAGTTTTCCTGAGCTATCAGAAGGGTTTGTAATAAATCTTAATGAGGTAGCCCTGCTATGATTAATCATTTGTTTCTCTAGCAGGATCATGGCTTGTGTTCCCCAGGGAAGAGGAAAGGAACCTCAAACCCTGCAGCAGGGCAGTGTCAGTGGTTACCTAGCTGTTTACTATCCAGCCTGAAAACGTTGCAGCAGTCACCCCAAATCCCCAGGACGTGTCTGCTGTTTGTAAAAGTCAGTGTTTGCTGCCCAAGGCAAACAACTGCTTTTGAATGAGCTGCTTTGTTTTAAACCAGGCGATTCTCCCCTCTCCCTGCCTCTCCTGTTGTAAAGGATCCAGGAGGGATTTACAACCAAGTCCACAGAAAAGGTGACAGAGCCAGAGGTAAAGCCCATCCGAGCAAATGCTGGGATTTTTTTTTTTCAGGAAAAATTCATCACTGAAAGAGTGATTGGGCACTGGAATTGTCTGCTCAGGGACTTGGTGGAATCACCATCCCAGGATTTGTTTAATAAAGCCTGGACATGGCACTCAGGACATGGTTTAGTTGATGAGGAGGTGTTTGGTAACAGCTTGGACTCAATGATCTCAAAGGTATTTTCCAACCTGTTTCATTCTGAGACTCTGTATTGAATAGCTCTGTCTGAGCACTTGTGGCCATTGCTGAGACTTGGGGGCCACAGAAAAGGCAGCAGCTGTCCTTTGTGCATCTCAGAATCTCAGCTAAAGCTGACAGCTAGAGCTGAGCAGTTTCCCAAAGCTGTGTGAGATGCCCAGCCACTCCTGCACCTTTCCCACCTCCCCCTTCCTCTCCAGGTTGCACATTCTGGGTGTTTTCGAACACCATTTTTGCTGTCAGCAGTCAGCAGACACATCCCAGTGCAGGAAGATTTCCACCAGAGGAGGCATGGGAAGCACAAGGTAAAAAACTTGGAGAAATCTCTGGGAATTCTTCTGGGAACTTCTCTGTGAGAAGTCTAAATTCACTCCTTTGCTAATTTGCTTTTCTCTCAACAGAGATGGTAAAATTCATGGGTGTGATGGAAGACAGATCCTATCAGAAAGATGTCCATGAGGTCTGGCTGGCCAAGACAAGGTAAATCTTACATCATTAATGCATGGTCTCTTCATTAAAACATGGACATGGTTTGTAACTAATAAAGGTCCAAAAGGAGCAGATCTAAACCCTGCTGAGTGTATCTAAGTTTTTAATTGACTCTGAATCCAGTCTTGAAGGAACTGCCAGTTTGGAACCCTCCAAAAGGGGGGTAAAAGGGCTGTGCTGGTAAAATCCAGGTTGGATAAACCTCCAAGGACCAAAGATCTACAGTGATCTGCATTTCTTAGCTAAATGGATTCAAGACACAAAATTATCTTAATCCAGGCAATTTTATGTAATCCTATAAGTGGGTTAAACCTGTAGGATGGCAAAGATTCATCTCATTAAACGTGGGGACTCAGCTATGGCATCTAAGGTGGAGCATCATTGCCCTGAGCAGTGGAGAGAGAGAGAGAGGGATGGGCAGGGCTGACCTGGTTTCAGTGGTCTCGCTGCTTTGGTAGCTGAGACCTGGGGCTTCTTTTTCTTTTATATGAAAATGTCTTATCAGGCTTGGGAACCTGGTACCACCTCGTGCTGCTGTTTCAAACCTGTCTCATTTTTTGAGGCATCCAAGCTGAAGCGGTTTCAGTAACACACTGAACGGAACAGGCCAATATTGCTGTTTCCAATTGAATAATAATAATAACGAATAGAATAATAATAATGAATTAAATAATAATTGAATAATCTCCTTAAACTGCTCCTTGGATGCCAGGGGAGGAGCTCCTTTGGTGATACTGGAGCAGAGCTTTAATGTCAGGCTCAGGAACCTGGTGCAGATAAATGAGACCGTGACAGAAGGAGCAAAGCAGGTCAGACCTGAGTCAGAGCCACTGAATTTGTGTGGCAGAGCTGCTGCTGAGGCCAGCAAGCCCCAGGCTGAACTTGCAGCCTCACCAAGGAGAGTGGCAGTATTCCCATCATCTTTTTGCCCCCACGCTTTCAGCAGCTGGATCCCTCCCAGTGATCCCATTAAGGCTCTTCAGGGAACTGAATTATGTTAAGAAGATAATTGCAGGGGAGCCTGGATAAAAAAGGCAGGTCAGGAACAATTTGAAGAGTTGGGGAATGACTTCAGTCAGCTGGAGAGGTGTCATAAGGTCTCATAAGGTCTCAATTCCCTCTGAGATGTTTCCTCACTGCCTCGGATGTAACTTCAGCTGCAGCTTTGTATTTGCTCCTCTGTTTTTCCCTAAATCCCTGGCACAGAAACCTCTCCTTGCTGTGTGTGTGCAGGTACTGGCAGAGCTGGAGTTAGCTGAGAACAGCTATCATAGGATTTAGAGACAGATGGGGCCTTTTCCAATCTAATTTTTTTTATGATTAGCTCACAACATGTGAGGCAGTCACATATTTCATATTCGCACAACAAATTATGCATCTCGTATGAAATAGCTCGTTTCCTTCTCTGAAATCGAGGATGAATTTCCATCTGGAATACAAAATGTGGTTTCCATATGTACAAACAGATACTTGTGACTCGTATCAAGGCAGAAAAGAGCCTTTGGATGATGATGTGCTGTGGAAGTGAAGGCATGAGAGCTGTCAGGTGATTCACAAACCCTGTGACAGAGCCTGGGCTCAGGGGTGGGTTTTGAGCACAGCAGGGCCTCTGCTTTTCTGGTTAAGGAAAATTTAAGAATTTTGCAGAATTTAAGACCATTTTACAGAATTTAAGACCTCCCATGCTGGAGTGGGCTGTAGTGTCTGAAGTCCAGTCTGCCCAGACCTTCGGAACAAGAAGTCAAACCCTGCTTTTCAGTATGGAAAATCCTTGATTTCTCATTTTCCAAAGCTCATCTTAGGTGGGTGCTGAGCAGCTGCTTGTGCAGAGGTGATGGTTTTGTCCTGGACAGTGGGCTCAGGTCCTTGTTCTCAGCGTTACCCTCCCCCAGTGGTGGGTCCATCCTGAACCCAGCTGGGATTGCCTCAGTCAGGCACAGGAGAAGGTTCCAGCAGCTTCCAGAGAAGCCAATTCTGTAGCCCCCACACAAAAAAACCCTTTCCAGGCAAGCCCAGCACAGTGAGACAGCATCAGTGCTGAGGCTGGGGGGAGTTTCTGCTGCTCTTGCCTCCAAGCCAGCCAGACAGTCTGGCCCAGCCACAAGACAAAGGTGCCCTGCCACTAATTTAACATCTTAGTTTCTGGTTAGTTTCCATTACACATAGAACATGTCATGCTTTTCACTTTTTTTTTTTTTTTTTCAAACTTATCGTAGCCTCAAAGCCAGTTTCTGAAGGGTGACTGGGTTATTTATTGCACTGAGCAGTTTTTTGAGGAAATGGAAATGGCATCTGGCCTCCAAATGGAGCCCACCTTCCCCCTGCAGCTCTTTAAGAGAACATGACAGTAATTGAGCAATAATGAAATGTTTCAGGAGGAGTGTCGGAAAGTTCAGAGTGCTCTGGGAGAGTTATAAATCTGGGCTGGTTTTGGCTTGAGAAAGAAATCCTGTTATAAACTTATTAGCTGCTGACACTGTGCTTCTCTCACCTTGCCCAAGATGCAGAATTCACCTCAGCACCATCACCCTGCTGCTCCCTTGCCTCAGGCACAGCTCTGGGATCAGCAGCAAGGACCAAGCACATGCTCTGCTGCCTCTGATGGGCTCTGGCCAGGCCTCTGATTGTGAATCCTGCTGGGACAAACCTTCTTCCCACTGAGCTGATCGTTCCTGCAACGAGAACCTTGGCCAGACCTTTAGAGGTGCAGTTTACAGAATTCACAGAATTCACAGAATCTACAGAATCCACAGAATCACAGAATTCACAGAATCAATGAATTCACAGAATCACAGGATCCAAAGAATGCACAGAATCCACAGAACCACAGAAATCCCAGAATCCACAGAATCCACAGAATCACAGAATCCACAGAATCACAGAATCCAAAGAATCCACAGAATTCACAGAATTCACAGAATTCACAGAATCACGGAAATCCCAGAATCCACAGAAATCACAGAATCCAAAGAATCCACAGAATCACAGAATTCAAAGAAATTCACAGAAATTCACAGAAATTCACAGGATCCAAAGAATGCACAGAATCCACAGAACCACAGAAATCCCAGAATCCACAGAATTCACAGAACTACCAGGTTGGAAGAGACCTTCAAGACCATCAAGTCCAACCCAGCCCCAGCCCCTCACCCAAACCCTGGCCCCCAGTGCCACATCCAGGCTTTGTTAAACACACCCAGGGATGGGGACTCCACCACCTCCCCGGGCAGCCATTCCAGAACTTTATCACCCTTTCTGTAAAACACTTTTCCCTGCTATCCAACCTGTATTTCCCTTGGTGCAGCTTGAGGCTGTGTGCTCTGGTTGTGTCAGTGCTGCTGGAGAAAGAGCCCAGCCCCAGCTGAGCACAGACACCTTTCAGGAGCTGTGAGAGTGATGAGGGCAGCCCTGAGTCTCCTTTTCTCCAGGCTGAGCCTCCCCAGCTTTGTACATCTCCCTTTTGAAAGAATTTGTCTCAGAATATTGAAGCCTTGGAGATTGTGAAATGGAGACTTTTATCCATCTTCAGGATCCTTTGTTCATTGTTTGTGTTGTTTCTGATTCGTGACTCTCAGAAAACTTTGCCCTGTTCCTCTCCTCCTTCAAATGATTGGTGGGTTTGGAAATAAATCTGGAGTTTCAAACTCCAAGCTGGGAATCTTTTAGCACTGGAAAGTGTTTCTAACATGTTAAATTCTGCTTTTAGATTCCCATAAGTTGGAATATCCAGATATTCCAGATATCAGCCTAAAATCTGGTGGCTTCTCTTAGGAAATTCTACAGGCTACAAACAATGGTGGAAAATGGGCATTTTCAGGTGGTGGTTGGTCTCTATTTTACCTTCCTCTCTCAGGGCTGGAGGAAGGTTTGTGTTTCCATGGTTGGCAAAGGTGTCTGAGTGGTGGGTTTGTGATGGACACCCCGCCCTGAGACCATGAGGACGGAATTGACCTGAACAGAAACAATGATTTGCATCATTTGCGCCATGCCTGAGATGATTTCAAGATCTCCATCACCCATGCAGAGAAATAAGTCCATGGAAAGCAGGATTTACATGGTAGGAAAGTAGGATTTGCAGGGTCTGCCTAGCTCAGTTGGAGAGGAGAATGCAAATATTGAAAAAATTACTTCTGATGTGCTGTAGGAGCATCATCAGCCAAGGTTTGTATCTTTGTTAGTTTTTTACCTTTATGATAATTTCTTGATCCACATGAAGGACAGCTTGTAGTGGACATTGATCAGAATATTTTTATTAATATGTAAAATGGATGATATAAACTTAAATACTTGACTGCTTTGCAGTCCATCAAATCCATGGTCCCATCAAGGAAAGAAACCAGGAAAATAACGTGGTGCATCTCTTTCAAAGCTGTACTCAGGCATCCTGCATTCAGACAAAATAACTCAGAAACACGTAAGGAGTCTAAAAATATTGGTCTGACTGAAATATCTTTTCTTCCCGTGGCATTGTGAATCCTTTGAACTCCTGTTTCTCCAACCAGTGCTTACAAAATACAGCTAAGAGTCTTTTGGAGTGAGTTGTGGAGGGACCACACATTTAATTAATCGTGGTTACATATGTCTAAATAAATTTCTGTGAAAAGTGACATTTTTAAGGAGATCTCATGACAAAATTGCTCAGGAGGCAAAGTTAGGGTTTCCCAGTTTCACATTTAATTAACTTAGGCTGACTTTTATAGGGCTTTGTGTTATGCATTTTGGTCTTCAGCAAACAAATAGCAGAAAATTAAAGCAGAGCAACTGCCAATGAGCAGTAAATTTAATTGAGAAATAATGAGTTGCCATGGGGTGCTGTAGGGTTCTGCAAAGATAATGTTATTTATCTTGGAAAAGCTCCACTTTCATTTGTCAGGACATGATATATATATATCTGTAAGTGGAACAAAAGGAAAAAATACAACATAAGATAGGAGAGGGCTCAGGCCATATTCCTCATCCTGGAGTTGGGGCTGGAGTTTGGTGGAGTGAAAAACTGATTTCCTGCACTCCGTGGCAGCTCAGTGCAATTTCCATCCCATGCATCCCTGAGTGAAACGTGGTGTCAGGAGGAGAAGTGACTGGAATTTGTAAGGTCCAGATGAGCAGGAAGGAAGATGAGCATCAATGTCACAGTGTGAAACGCTCCCTGTTCTAGCAGTGAAACAAAAACCTGGGTCTGAGCGCTCCCTCTGCTTTTCACATCTATTTCAAAGGACACTGAATGTCTGGAAAACAGCAGAGAGAGCCCTCTGATGAAGGTGCTGAATAGAGGCAGCAATAAGACCTCTTAATGTTGGGTTGAAAAGATACATTTGCACCCCTAACTTTGCTCCTCATTGTGAAACACTTGAAATGCAGAGTGATTGAAATGCAGGAACCAAACCCAAGGGTTCTGCCCAGGGGTGAAGAGGGTGTCCTGGGCATCCTCTCTCCTCTCTTCTTCCTCTCCTCTCTTCTTCCTCTCTTCTTCCTCTCTTCTTCCTCTCTTCTTCCTCTCTTCTTCCTCTCTTCTTCCTCTCTTCTTCCTCTCCTCTCCTCTCCTCTCCTCTCCTCTCCTCTCCTCTCCTCTCCTCTCCTCTCCTCTCCTCTCCTCTCCTCTCCTCTCCTCTCCTCTCCTCTCCTCTCCTCTCTCCCTGCACACCTTCCTTTGCCTGTACAGATGTGTAGCAGCTCCTTTTTCACAACATCTGGTTTCCAAGCCCATCATTTCCCAGCACTGTGCAGAAAACCCACCTTCTTTACAGCCTTCCCTTTTGGAGGGCTCACCAGACCCCAAATTTGGCTGACATTTTCAGGTTCCTGCTTTTCATTTCAACCCATTCTTGCTTTATTTTTAGCTGTTATAAAATGACACATGTTTCCATCTTTTAGGTAATGAGATGCTTTCCACTTAATTCAATCACTAGTTAATTTGATCCTCTATTTAATTTGTTCCAAACGTCTGGAAGCAAAGTTCCATGTCTTAAGTGCATGTATATATTACATATATAGCTTCTACCCTTTGCTCTGATCATCCTCCTTCCTCCAAACAAGCCTTCTAATTCAATCTCAGGCTACTGCAACTTGCCATTTAATTAATAAGAAAAGCCCAAATCAAAGCAAGCCGGAAGGAAAAGAAAAGGTTTAAGGAATGAATCCTGGTTATAAAAGATGACTGTGACTTAAAGTTCCATCATGGGCTACCTGCTGCTGGCTGATAGCTCTGCTACAGGCTATCAAATCCATGACAGTGAATTAATGGGAGCAAAATCTCTTAGGAGAGCATTCAGAAGAAATGTGAAGAGCCACTTGGTAGAACATAAAACTAAAAATATGGTGCAGCAAAGCTTTATTCTGTCACCCCGAGCCTTTGGAACTCGGAAATCAGATGGTGAGGGGACAACACTGCTGCAATCTGTGCTAAATCTGTGTTGTCTTCAGCGCTGTCAGGAGCACCCACCAGCACTCCATGAAGCTTTCACTGCCATCTCCAAGAGAGCCCTGGGGAGCCCTCACCCACCTGCTGTAACCAAGCACTGCCCTCAGCCCTGGGGCTGCCTTGTCTGGCTTCAGAGCAGTGTTGGTACCCAGGACATCCCTCAGGGTGCCCTGGATGGCTCAAACCCCTGCCGAGGGGTTCAAGACCTTGGCACAAAACCCAAGACAGCTGTGAATCTGATTATGGCCCATGGAAAAAATGACCAACCTTATATGAAAATCTGTAAGCCACGAAAGTCTAAGTAGAATAATAGTTAGTTTGTCACAGGGTGAAAAATGTAGAATTTTGGTGGTTTTAGAATGGGGGTTCAGGAGGCAAGATGGAGGAATCTGGGTGTGTCCAGTCTTTCTCCTTCTCCTTCTTGGCCTCCATCTTCTGCAGTGATGGTGGCACTTCTGGATTGGTTTAGAGTAGAGACAGACTGTCTAACATAGGTGATAGGTATTGGGAAGTTATTGTAAATAAAGTACAGGTAGTTTTTAGTATAAAAACCAACACCACACCAAGGGCAGGGACTGTGCCACAGCCTGAGCTGCTGGACAGATCTCAGCAGGTCAGAGAAAGAATGGAACAGATAACAGAGAATAAACAACCTTGAAAACCACAGCCAAAGAATCCTGACTCCTCCTTCGACTGCTGGGCTGGGAAAAAGAGACTTTGTGACACCTCAGGGTCATCTCGAGCACAGAAACCCCGAGAAAGCAGCAGCTGAGCCCATGTGGGTGTCACACCTGGCTGGTGTTTGGTGTTCAGAGCTCTGTGTCTGCAGGAAGAGAAGCTGGCCTGTCACTGTCACATTTTCTGAAAAACCCTCTTTGCCCAGGATCCTTCTCCTGGGGAGCTGAGAAGCCTCAGAGAAAAAAGGAAAACAATAATTATCTCATTTGCTTCTCCTGTGTTTTGCTGCTTTGGAATGTGGTTGGAGATTGTTTATCCAACAGGTGATTGTTTCATTGTTTCCATGTGAATTGTTTTGACTTAATGACCAATCATGGTCAGGCTGTGTCGGGACTCTGGAAGGAGTCAGGAGTTTTCATTAGTACCTTATCAGGCCTTCTGAATGTATCCTTTCTCTATTCTTTAGTACAGTTTTAGTATAGCATATAATATAATATAATAAATATAATATAATAAATATAATATAATATAATATAATATAATATAATATAATATAATATAATATAATATAATATAATATAATATAATATAATATAATATAATATAATATAATATAATATAATATGTGATATAATATAATATAATAGCCTTTTAAGAACATGGAGTCAGATTCTCAGTTCCTCCTCTGTCTGGGGGACCCCAAAAACACCACCCTGGCCCAGCTTCTTGCCCACAAGAGGAGCAGTTCCCCACAGTGCTCCCCAGAATGGTGTTGGTGTGAGCCCCTAATGGGCTGTGCAGAGCACAGTGGGAGCCTGGGGCTCTCCAGGGTTTGTGCCATGGGTGCATTGTCACACATCCCAGCTGCAGCACCCTCTCCTTGTCCAGATGCTGCTGCTGCTGCTGCTGGCCAAAGTGTTTTCCTACAGAGTTTTGGGAGGATTTCTTGTGCCCTTGGTCTTGCCCAGCTGTGGTTGGACTCCCCACAAAGGAGGAGAAGCTGCAGCAGGGCAGGAAGGGCTAGGATGCTTCAGGGATGGTGGCACAGCCAGGACAGGAGGAGCTGGAGGGTGCAACTGAGAGGAAACCACCCAAAAGCCAAGGGGAGGGTGAGAAGGAAGCAAACCCAGCTTGGTGAGCAGTGAGATGGCCTGGCTGGGATCTGCTCCCCCACGAGATGGAGACAGTGCTGCTGGTTTTGGTTGCTTCCCAACTGTGGTGTAGCAACAGTTTGTCTTGATAAATTGTGAGGAATCATGCAAGAGGACAGAGCTCTCGAGAGGGCACGAGAGCTCTTATGGGAGCCATGGGATGAATATTAACAAAGAGATCATGTTGTTATTGCTTTATGACCTGGGCTTCACAGCTATTTGTGGCCTCAGTGCCCCAAACTCTGAGCTGATACCTTCTGATTTCCATGGACCAGGTTCTTGCAGGGTGTCTCCGATTTCTGGGATGGGGATCTGTGGCTGAGTCAGAGTGTGGAGGTGAGCTGAGCCTCTCACCTGGGGCAGCATGCTGATAGCCTGAGCAACAGCATAAGGAAACTCCTGTTAGGGGAAAGAAGCTTTTTTCCTCCTTCGTAGAAATAAAAACATTATTTATGCTGCTTTCCTGAAGCAAAATGCTTCAGCCTTCCTCCTGTAGCACTGTCCCCATGGGTGGGATGACAGCATCAGGACAGCTCAGGATGTCCTTGAGAATTGTCCAATGACTGGAAAAGAGGGAATGGCTTCTGACTGAAAGACAAATTTGGATTAGCTGGTTTTATTTACAGCAGTGTCTGGTTGCAGTACCAACAGGCTCGCTCTCACTCTGGCCTGTCTTTACCTCAGCTTAGGTAAGTTTTGGTTTTGTTTTTGAAAACATATGCTGTGTTCAAAATACCACAAAGGATGTTTTTCAGCAGCTCTGAAAAATATCTCTCACAAATTCAATATGTGCAGGAACAGACTCATCATACTCTGATGGAGTAACCCCATCTCTCCTCTCCTCTCCTCTCCTCTCCTCTCCTCTCCTCTCCTCTCCTCTCCTCTCCCAGGAGTTTTCACCTGTTTTGTTTCTCTTTTCTTTCTGTTTTTTGTTTCTCATCTGTTTTCACCTGCATCTAAATCTCCCTCCTCTTCCCACCCTGGTGGAAAGCAAATCTAACAGAAAAAGCAGTGCTAATGATCATGACCCCACTACTATTTTATTTCCAATTGGCAGCTCATGCAAGCAGCCCTATTTTCTGTTCTAATAGGAAACTTTATGATGTACCAAATTGCCCTGTAACAGCCTGTGCTGAGTTGCCTCCTGAAAGGTAAATGAGTTTGAAATTTTATGATCAGTTACTATGACTTTTTTTTGCCTATTCCATAAAAAAAGGAGAGGGGGGGATGCATTAAAGGCACCCTAAGGTTGCAAAATGAAGCTGCTGGCGGCCAGATGGTGCCTCTGGAGGGCTGCAGGTGGGAGCAGGGCTGGTCACAGCTGCCTGGTCTTGCCTGGTGGCTGTGTCCCCTTCTTGTGGTGGCTGTCACCTCCCTGGTGAACAGGCCTGCTCCACCTGAGCGCTCACCTGGATGCTGAGGGGTGGAAAGGGTGGCTTGGCAGGGACGAAGGGGAGGCTTTTTTGGCCACAAAAATGCCCCGCAGTGTTACAAGCTGGGAACAGAGTGGCTGGATCTTGGGACTTTAGCTGCTCACAGTGACCCCAAGATGTGTTAGAAAGTCTCTTTTCCCAGCCCAGAAGTCAAAGAAGGAGTCAGAGCTCTTCAGTTCTCGTTTTCAAGGTTGTTTATTGTTTCTTGTCTATAAAATTCTTTCTCTGGCCTGCCAAGGTCCATTCAGCAGGTCAGACAGAGGCACAGTGCCCACCTCAGAGGCAGTGTTATCTTTTTATACAAAAAACTACGTGTACATTATTTACAATAACTTCCCAATACCTATCACCTGTGTTAGACAGTGAGCTTCTACTCTAAACCAATCCAAAAGTGCCAACATCACAGCAGAAGATGGAGACCAAGAAGAAGAAGGAGAAAGGCTGGACACACCCAGATCCCTCCATCTTGCCCCCTGAACCCCCATTCAAAAAACTCCAAAAATCCATTTTTTCACCCTGTGACAAACTAATTGTTATTCCACCTATACTTTTGTGGCTTTCAGATCCTCATACAAGGTTGGTAACTTTTTCCATGGGTCATAATCAAAGTCACAGAGGTCTTGGGCTCTGTGCCAGCGTCTCTGAGCTCCCTGGCAGGGGTCCAGAGGGATGTCCCAAATTCCAACATCTGGACAGTGTTGAGGCAGAAAGGGATCTGGGGGTGCTGGTTGACAGCTGGCTGAACATGAGCCAGCAGAGTGCCCTGGTGGCCAAAAAGGCCAATGGCTCCTGGCCTGGCTCAGGAATGGTGTGGGCAGCAGGAGCAGGGAGGTCATTCTGCCCCTGTGCCTGGCACTGGGGAGGGCACACCCTGAGTGCTGTGCCCAGCTCTGGCCCCTCAGTTTGGGAAGGACGTGGAGATGCTTGAGCACATCCAGAGGAGGCAACGAGGCTGGAGAGGGGCTGGGAACACAAACCCTGTGAGGAACGTTTGAAGGAGCTGGGGCTGTTTAGCCTGGAGAAGAGGAGGCTCAGGGGTGCCCTCATTGCTCTCTACACCTTCCTGAAGGGAGGCTGCAGACAGGTGGGGTCGGTCTCCGACAGAACCAGAGGACACAGTCTCAAGCTATGTCAGGGAAGGGATAGGTTGGATATTAGGAAAAAAATTTTCACCAAAAGAATAATAAAGCACTGGAATGCTCTTCCCAGGGAGGTGGTAGAATCACCATCTCTGGATGTGTTTAAAAAGAGACTGACCATGGCACTTGGTGCTATAGCTGAGGTGTTAGGGCACAGGTTGGACTCGATGATCTTAGAGGTCTCTTCCAACCTCATTATTCTGTGATTCTGGGATTTTGGGGCATTATTACCCTGCATTTTATGGAGAGCCATCTCCTGGCTTGATGGGAATCACCTGGGACTCCCACAGCTTGGTGCTATCCATGGGGAATCCAGGCAGGAGCTGCTGCTGCCTTCGGGCTGCAGTCTGGGGCAGGAAATTATCCAGAGGCTGGCAGCAGCAGGATATGGGATTGTTTAACACAGAGGAGCTCTCCTGTCCTGCTTAGGGAGAGCTCATTTCCCACATGTTGGACTCCTGCATGCTGAGAATTTCAGACTTTCTGTGCTGACAGACTCTGACCCCCAGGAGAGAACTGCATTTGTCCTGAGGCTGTAGAGAAAGCTTCTATAATTAAATAATAAAACTAAGATTATGGGTGTGTAGTTTGAATAGAAGTGTGTAATACCGTGTAGTAGAAAACTTAAGAGTGTAAAGTTTTAGAATATTGTAACATCTATAAATAGAAGTGTGTAATAGCATGTAGTAGAAAACTTAAGAGTTTAAACTTTTAAAATATAGTAACATCTATAAAGCTAAGGTGGGGGCTTTAGGGCAGTGAGTAGTCCTTCTTCTTCACCTTCTTCTTCATAAGTTTGAGTTGCATTTTGTAATTTAACAAAAAAGTCCACATTGCAGAACATGAGAGATTAGTTATTGAGTTAAAAGTAAAATTAATTTAAGTGTCATTTCTTAATTAAATAGTTTAACCTTGAAAGACCTTGTAAAAAAAAGATGGTTAACCATTTTAAATCTTGTTAGTAGAATACTACAGCCTGGCTGAGTGAGGCTAGTGAGCATCCTTTTCCAGTGGTGGCTGTGCAGTTCCTGAGACAGATCTCCTGGCAGGGAGCTGGAGTGGAGCAGAGCCCAGCCACGACTTTACCCACTCTTAACTCATCTCTTGCCTTATGACCAGCCCTGCTTTGGTTTCTTTTAAAGATGTCTGCTTATTATACATGGGTGAAATCTGGTCATGCTGTAATCTTTATTAGTCCAAAACTGAGGTCAGGCAGGTTGGATTTCTTTCCCAAGTGCTTTTATAATATTTGTGTTAGCTGGGCAGCTAAGTGCTGTCAGATGTAGCATCAATGGAGCTTGCTGCTGTTGAAATTTTTATGGTTTCATGCATTTTACAGCATCACCTGTCAGACTCCAGCAGTCATGATGTCACTTGTAGTGGAATATATAAATTTGAGCAGAGGAGAATGGAGCTAGGGGAGTTATCCAGTAATCTGGGCTCTTTCTCCCCTCCTCCTCCTCAGGTGGGGAGGCTGGGAGGTCTTTGGATATGGCAAAAGAAAAGGAGCAGATTTCTCCTGCCCTGAGTTTTACACGAGCTGTTCTGCATGATCTGGGCAAAACTGCTGCCTTCACTCAGTCTGTGGTTTCCAGACTGCCTCTTTGTTTGCTGGCTGTGCCTCTGGGGGTTTGGCCTCCTGGATCCATCCCAGATGTGTGAAAGGCTTGGACAGCACTGGGGAGCCTCCAGTGGCTGTGCTGGAGGCTGGAACCTCGTGTGTGAGATGGAAAAACGGGTGCCATGGGGCTGGCAGGGATGGAGGGATGGATAGAGGGATGGATGGATGGATGGATGGATGGATGGATGGATGGATGATGGATGGATGGATGGATGGATGGATGGATGGATGGATGATGGATGGATGGACAGATGGATGGATGGATGGATGGACAGATGGATGGATGGATAGATGGATGGATGGATGGAGGGAATGGATGATGGATGGATGGATGATGGATGGACGGATGGATGGACGGATGGATGGATGGATGGATGGATGGATGGATGGATGGACAGTTGAAAGAAGGATGATGGATGGATGGATGGATGGATGGATGGATGGATGGATGGATGGATGGCTTTCTTGAGCAAGTGTTCAAACGTTCCTGATGGGACCAGATCATGGGACTTGTTCTGTGAATAAGCACACCCTGCACATTGGTACCTTCTGATGGCCACTCACCACGCCCCGCTCTCCCCTCCCAGGCAGTGTTTGGGCTCAGCCCAGTTTCAATGTCTCGGTACCTTGGATTTACCATTTACAACAGCAGAACTCAGTGAGATTTGGTGAAGGGAGCGTGATGTGAGTTGGTCAAGCCTAGCAGAGCTGTGAGCTGCATGGTGGAGGGGAGGAGGACAGTTCTGCTCGTGGTGGTGGGCACTGGATGGGCCATATCCTCAGACTGCCCATGGTCTGCACACTCCACTGAAAGAGGGGTCAGAGATGTGTGAAAAGATCCAAGCACAGGTCCAGCAGCAGCAACTCTGCTCTGCTCTGCATTTCTAGAAGCAGGAATAGATTGTTTTATCCTGGTTCTCCTTGCTCAGTGTAGTTATCCCTGCAAACACTCCCTTAATTACATCAAACTCCTTTAATTACATATCAAACCAGCAATAAGATGTGGCTTAGATGAAGGCATGGAGCCCTACTGCTGAGCTGTAAACTCAGTAAAAATGGCTTAGGAACAGACTGATTGGGTTTTAAGAGCTCTGTAACTGATACACATCTTACCATATCGCTGGGCCTCAATAAATCTGTTTCTAATAATCACTATTTACTGAGAGTTCACAGCTATGCCAGAGGTACATATCTGTTACCTTGTGGTCCAGCCTCAATAAATGTGTTTTTAATCATCAATTGGTACCTCAATAATAAACAATAATTGCTTTATTATATATGAATTTGAGCAAGTTCTGCATTTCGGTTGTACTGAAATCACTATTTTTAGGTTTTTTTTCACTCTGAAGGAGCTTTTACTGACCAGCTATCGGTACTAGTGTGCACCAAACATTACTGCTCCTTATAAAGCATTGCTGACTTGACCTGATTTATAAATCATGGAACTATTTCAGAGCTGCTTTTTTTTGCCCTGAACTAAGCAGTCTGTCAGGAACTTCCAGGCAATCCTTGTAGGAGGAATGCTGCAGTCCCTCTTATGGATCATTAACTGGAAATGAACTTGGGGCCTTCAGATGTGAACACACTGCCTGCTGCCCTATGACCCAGCAAGCCAACACTTCTAGTTGACAGAACAAGTAATAGAGGTAGGGGATTCTAATCTTTTGCAGGAAAAAAACCAAACCAAAACCCAACAATAGTGGAAGAGGAAAGTTGATTTCTTGCAGTGCCATTGAGGAAGCTTAATTTTTTCCAGTGTCTCAGCTCAGGTCTCCAGAGCCTGGTGCTCCAATAACTCAGACATCTCTCACTTGCCCTGAGTGCCCTTCCTATGGCAGAGTTTGCTCTCTAAGAGCTCAGCAGGACTGGAGAGGGCTGCAGGGATGTCCTGTGCCTTGCTGGGCACTCTGTGCTGCTTCCCAAACTGTGGTGCTCTGTGGAGAAGAGGGCTTTTGGCTTAGAAATGTGACGTTTGTCTCCTTCCCACCAGTATCTAAGGTAAGTTCTTTCCAGGGCTGCACCAGGACTCTGCAGAGTGTGATGATTCACCTCTGGACTTTGAGGGGCCAGTGCTGAGCAGGAGGTGAGGATTCCCATCACTCTACCCAAACACCCAGTTGATTCGTCCTGCATCTAAATCTTCTCTAATCTGAGACCTTTGCAGCCTTGTGTACCACCATGCTTGGAAATACGATGCACTCCTGAGGCACAGCAGCTGATTGCTCCTGTATATGTGCAGGAGAGAAACAGGCACTGCTCCTGCAGCACCTTCTGCCTTGATTTCACTTGAGCAAAGCCTTGAATCCCAGTCCCATCCCTGCTGGTTTTCATCTTCCTTTTCCTACCTCTATCAGGGTCAGGATTAAAGGCACTTAAGACAATAGTTTGCATTCAGACTCAGGTGTTTATTATTTCTTATCAATGTTACAGTCTCACAACTCTGAGTTCTGCAGTCCTTCATTAACAAGGCACAAAATGTCTGTCTCTTGGTACAAGGTCTTTTAAGGCTAAACTATCCAATTAAGAAATGACACCTAAATTATTTTCACTTTTAACCCAGTAACTGATCCCTTAAGTCTGCAGTGCAGACTTTTCTGTCCAATTACAAAACATCACCCAAACCCATGAAGAAGAAGGAAGAAGAACAACCTGCCTCCACCCCAAAACCTCCATTTGCTTTATATATATATTACTGTATTCTAAAACCCCAAACTCTAAGTTTTCCACCCTGTGATATTACAAGCTTCTAACCAACTCCACACCTGTAATCCCAGTTAATCAATTTTGGAATTGATAGGCCTGTTCCATGGCCTCAGGTCTCTTGTTACAAGGTCTTTTAAGGCTAAACTATCCAATTAAGAAATGACACCTAAATTATTTTCACTTTTAACCCAGTAACTGATCCCTTGAAGTCTGCAGTGCAGACTTTTCTGTCCAATTACAAAATGCCACCCAAATCCATGAAGAAGAAGAAGGAAGAAGAAGAACAACCGGCCTCCAACCTAAAACCTCCATCTTGCTTTATGTACATATTACCACATTCTAAAACCCCAAACTCTGAGTTTTCCACCCTGTGATGTCACACACTCCCAACCAACTCCACACCCGTAATCCCAGTGCTATCAATCAATTTTGGAAGCCTTCTCCACAGCCTCTGGTCAAATACAGTGCTCTCTGGGAATCAGAATCTGTCTGTACAGAGCATCTGAAGTTCTCAGCACCCAGAACTCCAACACGTCCCCACCCTCCCAAACGTCCTTTCCGTGTTGGGTCAGCCCATACTTCTCCCCTTGAAATGGAGGAGTATTCTACAGCCTCCAGCCCCCCATGCAGGGCTGGCAGTGGCTCTGGGGGTGGGATGAGCGTTTCTGCAGCCCAGGGGTGAGGGAGGGAGCAGGGAGGTGCCAGATGCTCAGTGGGAGCCGCGTCCCTTGCGCGCGGCGAGCGTCACATCCAATTAAGGCACTTCAGCCCTAACGGGAGCAGAGTTCCCTGTCTCTAATTAGTCTGGTCAAAGGCAGGAATTCCCTTCTGCTGGGTGAGTCTGCTCCCATGACAAAGAAGATTAGTGGCCTCAGCTTGTGATTGTCGAGCTCAGGGGTTTTCCACCCCACTTTAAGTCGTTTGCGATTTTCTGCTCCTCGTTGGCGGCTGCTTGGAGGGGCTGGATTCATTCCAGGAGGGCAGGGGTCAAAGCATTTTGGTGAAAGGCAGGCAGCTCTGTCCCTGCTGCCTGTTTGCTCACTCCTGGGCTACCTCTGGGCCAGTCATTTTTATATGTCAGGATGTAACAGGGAGCCAGGAGCGCACCAGGACCTCCCTGGGCGGTGTCTGGGGGACATCAGCTGGCCCAAAGTGTTGAGAGGTGCAGTATTCAACACCCTGAAAGGGTAGAAATCACCGAATCACAAAAAGGGTTGGGTTGGAAGTGACCAAAAGATAATTAAAGATATTTTTTAAAGATAATTTGTGGGTGTTCACAGGGGTCTGAGGATGAGGGAAGAGACGAGGATCTGACTCCATGTTTCAGAAGGCTTGATTTATTATTTTATGATATATATTACATTAAAACTATACTAAAAGAATAGAAGAAAGGATTTCATCAGAAGGCTGGCTAAGAATAGAATGGAAGGAATGATAACAAAGACTCTGTCTTGGACTCTCTGTCTGAGCCAGCTGGGCTGTGATTGGCCATTAATTAGAAACATCCAACATGGACCAATCCCAGATGCACCTGTTGCATCCCACAGCAGCAGATAACCATTGGTTACATTTTGTTCCTGAGGCCTCTCAGCTTCTCACGAGGAAAAATCCTAAGGAAAGGATTTTCATAAAATATGTCTGTGAAAATAATTAAATATATTTTTTTAAAGATAATTAAAGATAATTTTGTTCCGAAACCCTTGCCATGAGCAGGGACATCTTTCTTTACGCTGGGTCATTCCAAGCCCCATCCATCCCTGAGAAGAGATGTGTCACCTCCTTGCAGCTGACTGCAGGGTCAAGCTGCTGGCACATGGTTGCATTTGAGCATGTTTCCATTTGTCTCTGCTCCTGATAAATCCTGTTCAACCATCTCTCTATCTTTGGGGTTATAAATACCTGTGACCAGAGCTAAACCCCAGCCCTGTGGGGCCAGAGACCCACTGAGAGCTGCTCTGGGCTCCTGCTGTCTGTTGCTGGTGCCTGACAGTTCTTACTGCCTGTGGTGAATGTGGATAAAGTCTTGAATACCTGTGCTGTGGTTTGAAAGGTCTGAAATGCCTAAATTGTCCATTTCTAGGATGTAATTGAAAATCCCCACTCTGTGTAGCTTTCTAGTCAAGTTTTTCTTATGAACTTTAAGATTTCTTATGCCATTGTGTGCCACCCCATTACTGAAGTTGATGTGGCAGAGGGGAAATACCTTAATTCCATGTTTTGTCTCCTTTTTCTGTCCTTTTGGTTTAAACTAAGCCCTACAGGGGCTGGAGGACATTGCTTGTCAGAGCTGCAGAAAGGATTTTGTGTCTGACTGCTTGCCCATTGCCTCAGCTGAGTTCCACATTCCTCCCTTGACTTTTTGATATCCTGAGATTTTCTCCTGCCACAGCAAACCTGCAAAACTCTCGACTTAAATAGGTCTTTTTTTGGTAACTTAATGCTACCTTTTCTGAAAAACAAGTCCTTGAAAGCTTCTCCACAGTATCTCAGGGTTTACATTCAGGCAGATCAAAGGTCTCATTAGGAAAATATATTCTGGACAGCTGTAAATAAGAATAAATTGTTTGGGAGTACACTAAATGCTGTGGAAATGTGAGAACTAGAGGTGCTTGGGGTACTGTCAAACTAGAATTCTGTATCAGAGAGAAAACAATCACTTGACAGACCAGAAATCTTAAAATCTAAGAAATTTCTTGGAGTTTTGGGAGCTGAATCTCAGCTCACAGAAGCATACATCACTGAGACAAATAAGATCTTTCTCAAAACCACTCAGGTGAGATAACCACAGGCTGCAGCTTTTAGTGCAGTCTCAGGAAGCAAATTGCCAGGCTGGCTCTGTGCTCAGAGCTGGCTGATGCGATGGGCCTGTGTTCTGGAGACCCTCACTGTGGTTATTTTGGGGTAGTTCCTCATCCAAAGCCCAAGTTCTCAAGCTGGGGGTTCTCCCATGACCCCAGGGATGTAACCCTGGCTGTGACTGATCCTGCCTGCCTGCAAAGGCAGCTCTGGCTGTAATAGCCACGATCCAAGATTGAAACCCAGGCAGGGCGAATCACTTTTGGAGGCTGGCAGATCTCCAAGTCACCCCTACTGTAGATATCACCCCTCATAAAAGCCACAGGGCTGTGCTCTGCCCTTGGGTTGGAATGGTATTTTCCCAATAACTCTGTGGTGCACCTGGGATGCAGTGATTAATGAGGCAGGTTTGCATGAAGGATATACAGGCAGGGAATCTTCCAGGGGACAGGAGAGGGAGGTGGTAAAACCCAGCTCAAGCCATCCAGCCACCCCCAGGGCCCAGTATTCATCAGGTGCAGCCCAGCTTGGGTGTGGAACCCTCCTGTTATCTTAAATAAAACTTTAATTTACACTTTAATGGGAAGTGTAACAAAGGCTGTGGCTTGGGTGCTACGAAAGGGAAGATTATTTAAGTGATTACCAATGAGGCAGTGGGTGCTTCCTGAAAATTAGGGACTTCCAGACCCAATGGCCTCTGCCCAGTCCTAAAGAAATGTCCCAAGCTGAGTCTGGTGGTGTGGAAATGATGCAGGTTGTGAGGGTGGGTGACACTGCTCTGATGGCTCCTGTAGGGCTGGGTTAGCACAACAGAGCAGGGACTTTGGCACAGCCTCAAGGGAATTCCTTGGTCTGTTTAACTGCAGGGACTGTGAGCTGACTTCCCAAAAGCTCTTTGGAACGCTCAGCTTTGATATTCTCTGCCCTGGTCAGAGGGAGGCAAGTGTGGTGGTGTTCTCAGGGGTCCCAGGATGAGGGAAGAGATGAGAATCCTAACTCCATGTTTCAGAAGGCTGATTTATTATTTTATTATTAATATAATATAATATAATATAATATAATATAATATAATATAATATAATATAATATAATATAATATAATATAATATAATATAATATCTATATATTATATATTATATAATATTAAATATATTATATATAACATATTATATAAAAGACATATAAAATATATTATCTTTTATTATATATTATTATATTATATTAATATATATAATATATTATATATATTATATATTATAGATATTATATATAATTATATGCAATATAAATATATATTATATATTATATATTATATATATAATTATTATATTATTATATTATATTATATACTAAAACTATACTAAAAGAATAGAAGAAAGGATTTCATCTGAAAGCTTGAAAGGAATAGAAAGGAATGATAATAAAATCTTGTGACTGACCAGAGAGTCTGAGACAGCTGGGCTGTGATTGGCCATTAATTAGAAACAACCACATGAGACCAATCACAGATGCACCTGTTGCATTGCACAGCAGCAGATAACCATTGTTTTTCTTTTCCTCTGAGGCTTCTCAGGAGAAAAAATCCTAGCAAAGGGATTTTTCAGAAAGTGTGTCTGTGACAGGTAAGCACAGTTCTTCCCCAGCCCCTGAACTCCTGGGAACCCACACTGGTGTCCTGGAGCAGAGGATTTGGCTTGAATGTCCTGAGAATTGTTTGGTTTCCAGAGCTCATTATGCATCTCTTGCACTCTTGTAGTTTACTTTGTTTTGTTCCTTTTCAGTCCTGTCTGAAGAATCACTGAGCTTTCTAGTATTGTAATAGGCATCATTAATAATAATACCTTTAAATTATTCTAGTTAGTCTTTTTAAAGCATTTTCCTGACTACCTTCTTCTTTGCTAATTGCCTTTCTCCAGTGCCCCGAGGAAACCTGTATTTTCCAGAAGTTCTGAAGGGAACGATAGAGGACTTGGCTCTGATATTTACACATTTTTCCTAAATGTAGGAGATTTGTCAGCTGGTGGAGAAGAAATACAATTTTTATGGTCCTATTTGTGCCCAGAATGGGGAGATAGTGGCCACAGAACACCAGTAACCAAGTCAGGAAACACCTAAGCCTGAGATGGGAGCTTGGGGGCAGCTCCTGAGAAGGGGATCAGGATCAGCCCCTGCCTCACATCTGCTTCAGGAAGGGGCCAAGTGGAGCAGAAATGCACTTTGCAGTGCTCCCATCGTGCAGAAGGACCTCAGAACCCAGAACCCAGGCATGCGGGAGGGAAGAAACCTGTTTGGAGCTTGGGATGAGTGACCCTGAGGTGTGGATGCAGGGCAGGGCAGTGGGAGCCAAACTGTGCCCTGGGCTTCATTCTGAGCTGAGGCGGAGCAGGAGGATTTGGAGGAATCCTTTCCTGTAGCCCACAGAGCTGCATGAATCCCCCTTCACCCCTCCACACATGCACAGGCTGTTCCAGCCCCTCCCCTAATGGCTTCTTAACCCCAGACATAAAATTAGAAACCTCTCAGTCCTGTGTCACTCTAATCTGTTCTGGGTCACAAAAATGCGCAAATTATTCTGGGCTTTTCAGACCACCAAAAAATCAAAAGTTCTTGGCTTTTCAGGCCATCAAAAAATCAAAAATTCTGGGCTTTTCAGACCATCAGAAAGTCAAAAGTTCTGAGCTTTTCAGACCATCAAAAATCAAAAGTCCTGGGCTTTTCAGACCACCAAAAAATCAAAAATTCTGGGCTTTTTAGACCATCAGAAAGTCATCTGCTGGTCCTCCCTTTTCCCATGCTGCTTGAGGCCAGGTGCCCTGGTTAAATTGGTTAAATTATTGGTTAAATAATGATGGGGATGCCATGAAGTGGCTGGGATGGGGGGGTCAGTAGCCCTGAAGGTGGCTGGAGGAAGGGTTTGCACTTGGTTTGGGGTCCCCCTCAGCCCTGTGTCCTCAGCAGGGCCACTCAAGGACTCAGCACTATTCAGAAATCACTTCCAGAGCTTTGACCTGGGCCCTTGAGGTGAGGTGGCACTCAGAGAGTCGAGGCTGGGCAGGAAAATCTGGGGAAGGTTTCACTTGCAGGTGTTTGAAACCAAGGAAGTTCTGTGACACGTAATTGAAAAATTATCATTTTCTGATGAACCATAATGAAAATCTCCAGCTAACCCTGAATCCAGGTTTCCCTTTCATGCAGGCCCTTTTTTCTCAGCTGTCTCCCCCATTGGCTGTGCCCAGCCTGCAGGATTCTGGAGCTGAGGAATTGTTGGTGATCAGGGTGCCCTGAATGCCAGGAGCAGATGCAATAAAGAAATGTTCCTTTCCACTTGAAATGCCTGTTGCATTTGCCAGGCAGCCAACACTGTAAATTCATTCTGACTATTTAAAAAGACCTTTTAGAGCTTTTGAGTGGTTTCTGGCTTATTCTGTAGCAATAAAGCCATAGTGGCTGGGAGTCAGACGTTCAGGACCTCACCAAGTAACTCAATACAAGATATTTGGGAGCCTTGTGAAGTGCTTAGGAACAAGATAATTACACTGGCCTTTATCCCATTGTTTGCCTGCTCATAACCACTGTCCAGGGCTCTGTCTGGTGGCATTTGGGATTGCTATGGAACAAAAAAATAGGGCAGGGAATTGCAAAGTGGGAATCCCACCTGCTGGGGGGTGGTGGAACAAGGGTGTGAAGAAAACAGGGGGAAAGGGAAGTGAGGGGGTGAATTTTCCTTCTTATCCTGCAGATTTTTCCTTCTTATCCTGCAGAATTTTCCTTCTTATCCTGCTGCACAGCACTCAAGGAGGAGCTCAAACATGGCTTGTCTTGCCTGGTTATGTAAGGGCAGATTTGACCCTTGTTCACAGGAACCCAGGGCAGTTTGGGCTCCAAATCCCAGTTCTCTCATTCCCTGGGGAATTCAGCCCTGAGAGCCTGAGGAAAGCAGAGCTCAGCAGTGAGGGGTGGCAGGGCTCAGCTGGGGCTCTGCCTTTCTCTGACACCCCTCACCTGGCAGCTCTGGTGGTCACCCAGGTGATGGAAGGGTCCTGCTGGCAGGGGATTTTCCTGCCTGACTGGAACCCAGCTTGCCACAGGGCTCCCTGGCATCTCAGCAGGGCTTTTCCATGCAGCAGGGAAGAATGTGCTTGAGAAGGCTGACAAATGCTCTGTGAAGATTGGTCTGATACCATTTTGGCCTTCTGGAAATGAGGACCTCATTGCAGATCAAATGCCTGATCTTTAAACTGGCATAAATCAGCATCACCCGACCAAAGTTAATGGAGTTGTGCTGATTTACACCAGCTGAATTTATACCATCAAAAATCATTCATTTGCTCTGTCTCTTCTCCACTTTTCCCTCCTCCTTGGATTAGAAATGAAGTCTATAAAGCTAATATGGTCCCTGCAGCAGTATAACTTCCACAGAGTGTTTGCTTGAAGAGGTTAAAAGCCCTATAAACAGCTTTACATTCTCTAATAATAAAATGCAGATGCAAAGGGGAAGGATTTGATGGTCAATTAATACAGAAACCATCCAGTGCTTTGCATAGGTCCTGCTCCTTGGCTTTGAAATACTATGCCCAATTAAAACCTTCCCCAGAACTATACCAAGATTAAAAAAGTAATAATAATCTGCAGCACTCTAGGTAGCATGCTGCAGTTTTCAGGGTGCCTCTGAGCTATGCCTCATAAATTCTTGGATAAGATTTGTCTGGGTGTTTCCAACTGCAACTGCTCCTGGAGCAAAGCTGCAAAGCAGCATTCAGCAGGCAAAGCTGGAGAGAGAGTGATTTTATGGGGGAAAAGAGGAGGGGGGTAAGGAGAGTGTTGAGAATCCCTCGTGCATTCCTCTGAAAGGAAAAGAAAATTGCAGTTCCTGTAAAGGTTCTGCCCTTCAGCTGGGTTATCCAGAGGGTGCTGGGCTGTGCCCACAGGGTGGCTCTGGTTTGGGGTGGAACAGGCTGACACAAATTCCAGTGAGTGAATTTGCAGCTGGTTTCGAGTGCCACTTGCTGCAGCTCTCAGGACTGATGGCCCTGGTGACCTGCCAGGGTGTCCCCACAGGTGATGGCCACTCCAAAGGAGCAGTGCAGTCTATCCAGGCATTATTTGGTGGATGGCATCTGGATTTGGTAGCCCAGAAGGCAGAAGGAAAGGGCAGAAGGCAGTTTGGGCAACAAGCAGCACCCACAGTAATCAATCAGTCAATAATCAATAATGATTCTTGGCTCCAGAGTTTCTCACTGACACCAATATGGAATGTGGCCTTGGTTTAAGGTCCTCCCTAGTAATTTACTTGGTGTACAGTGTGACAAGGAGGAGGACAAGCAGAGTTCTGCAGAGGTTTAGAGTGCCTGGAGACCTTTCAGGGCTGAGCCTAAGGACAGGGGCTGAGCCTAAGCCAGAGATCTTCCCCTGGGCTGCCAGGCTGTAAATCCTGAGCCCAGCTGGTCTGGGATCTGTTCCTTGGTCAGCTCTTGCTGGCTAATGGATTTCTCTGTGCTGATCTGACAGGAGGGATGGGAATTGGATCCCTGATCTCAACCACCACCAACTCAGGTAGCTCAGACAGGTGTTTGTTTATTCAGCATTCACAGAACACCCCTTCAAGGAAATTAATCCTAAAATTAAAGAGATCCAAGGAAGGCCAGTTCCCTTCTCACCAGTGTGTCCTTTGATGTGCACAGAGCAAACTCATCACTCAGCAGAAACAGAGGCTTGGCCAGATGTGCCCAATGTCTGCTTAACAATGCCCAATGACTTGATAACCAAAAAGGATTGTGCTACTAAAGGAGCAAGAACAAAAGATTCAGAGCAGAAAATTTCGTATAGAAATTATAGAACTATAAACATGGATGATCAGTGTAATAAACTGGTTTTACTTGCATAGCATGGTCTGTGTCTCTCAACATGGATCCTCCTGGGCCTGAACAGGAGGCATGGCAGGTCCATCTGTGAGCCATCCAAACCCAGCATGTCCTGTTGTTCTCTCTCTGCCTCTTTTTCTCCTTTCATGGTTGTGCAAAGATCAGTAAAATATAAAAAATTTTTAAAAGGAGTCATCAGAGCAACTAATAGGCAGAATAAACCTAGCACAGATGGCCTTTGGGCATGGAGAGACTTCCAGGTGGGTCTTCAAGCTCAGTTTAGATTGAAGGTTTTGGTGTCTTTCTCTCTGGGCTCATGCACCTTCCTCAGGCCCCTGGTTTTAGTCCCAAGCTGTGTAAAAATCTCAGAACAGATTGCCAAGGTCAAGGGGAATTGCCCAGGGCTGGGATACTAAAACTAAATGAATGGAGCATGATATAAAAGCTTAATAGGTCTGATTTCTTAATTGCAGAAAGGCCTCTTGACACTGTTTTGACAGCATAAAGGGTCATTTACATATATTTTGAGCCATGAAAAAGCCTGATCCTCGTTTTCTCATGTTGAAAAGAAAATATAATATGTACCACTACTAAGCCCCTTCCTACTGCCAAAGTGATGGAAAGAGACTTTAGTGTAAATAAAGCTCAGGCCTGTTTTCAGTTCCAGCACCACAAATGTGCCAGTGCAAAAGCAGGAAAGATGCCAAACATATTTATTTTGGCCCAGCTGGGTGTTTCTTCAGTTTCCTGTCTGCAGAAGAAAGTGAGTGCAC
This sequence comes from Molothrus aeneus, assembly GCF_037042795.1. Lineage (NCBI taxonomy): Eukaryota > Metazoa > Chordata > Aves > Passeriformes > Icteridae > Molothrus > Molothrus aeneus. The sequence continues at coordinate 2,483,600 of NC_089670.1, read as the reverse complement.
CCATTTTGGCTCTGCCCTTCCACAGGTGCCACTTCCCCCCTGCCAGGCAGGGACCAGGGACGTGTTTGAAGGATTCTCTTGTTGGGCAGGACCTGGGGCAGCTGGATGAGCACTTTTGTGGTGAGGGCTGCAAGTTCTCCGTTTCCAGCTGCTGAGCTGTGTGGTATTTTTGGGTGGAGGAGGAAGGAATGAATCTGACTTCATGTTCTTAGAAGGTTAATTAATTATTATCTTTTAACCTTCTGTCTGTATCCTTTCTCTATTCTTTAGTATAGTTTAACATTCTTTATCTATATTATAGTACAACATTTATATATATACATTACATAGTACACATTACATAAATTTATATATATATAGTATAACATTCTTTAATATAATCTAAATCATGAAATAATAAATTAACCTTCTAAGAACATAGTGACACTTGTGGTGGCTCTTGTGGAAGGGCAGAGCCAAAATGTGTGTATTAAAGAATGTTATACTATATATATATAGAAATGTATATAATGTGTACTGTATAAAGTATATATATAATGTTATACTATATTATATATAAAGAATGTTAAACTATACTAAAGAATAGAGAAAGGATACAGACAGAAGGTTAAAAGATAATAATGAAAAACTCGTGACTCTTTCCAGAGTCCTGACACAGTTGGATTGTGATTGGTCATTAAGTTAAAACAATTTACATGAAACTAATAAAACATGCAGTGTTGGTGAGCAATGTCTAAACCACATTCTAAAGTAGTAAAACACAGGAGAGGCAAATGATATAATGTTTTCTTTTTTCTCTGAGGCTTCTCAGCTTCTGACAGTCACTGACAAATCAGCTGGGCAATAAGATTTTTTGGGATTCAGAAAACACAGTTAACAGAATCTATATTCCTAGACTGTATAAAATAACAAAGTGTGTTAATACTCTCCAGTAGCATTCAAAGGTAAAGGCATCTTGAGCCATAATGTCAGCAGGAGGAGGAGGAGAAGGAGGAGGAGAAGAAGAAGAAGGAGAAGAAGAAGAAGGAGAAGAAGAAGGAGAAGAAGAAGACAAAGAAGAAGAAGAAGAAGAAGAAGAAGAAGAAGAAGACAAAGAAGAAGAAGACGGAGAAGAAGAAGAAGAAGAAGAAGAAGAAGAAGAAGAAGACGAAGAAGAAGAAGACGGAGAAGAAGAAGACGGAGAAGAAGAAGAAGAAGAAGAAGACGAAGAAGAAGAAGACGGAGAAGAAGAAGACGGAGAAGAAGAAGAAGACGGAGAAGAAGAAGAAGACGAAGAAGAAGAAGACGGAGAAGAAGAAGACGGAGAAGAAGAAGACGAAGAAGAAGAAGAAGAAGAAGAAGAAGAAGAAGAAGAAGAAGAAGAAGAAGAAGACAGGGACTACACCATACTAAAAATCCCAGAACCTAAATTTCTCACCCAAGTGGCATACTTAACTACTCTCTATTATCTGTTTCACACCTTGGTAAATTCTAATCTATCTTGAAGCCTTGGAAGCCCTCTCCATGGGTGCAGGTTAAAAGCAGTGTTTCTCTGGGGCTCAGAGCCCCTCAGAGCAGACACAGAAATGTTCCCTGTGCCCTGGGTTCCCACAGAGAACAGTCTGGTGGGGCAGCCAGGCACTCTGCTCTGCTGCACTCTGACTGCAAGGACTTCACATCAGGTCCCACCTTGGCTGGCTCACTGGACACTGCAGAACCTCCTGCACTCAAACCATTCCAGGCAGCAGAACTCTCCAGCTGGGCCTGGAACAAGCTCCTGCCCAGCACAACTGGTGAGGGAATCTGCAGCCCATCACATGCTGATTGCTCACACAGAGCACAGTGAGTGTGGTGGGTCCCATCTGGCATGCCTGGAGTCGTCCAGCTCTGTTCTGAGCACTGGGGTTCAACAATGGCTGTTTGGGCACTGCTGTTGATTGAATGGGATTTGTTGTCCACAATAAAACTCCTGGCACATGATGAGTCACTGTATATAAACCCAAATTACACAACTAACAGCCACAGTCCTGTGGAACACCTCTGAAACACCATTGGAACAGGGGCCATCCCAAGCCCAGGCATTCTGCAGAGCCATGAGAAATCTGGCAGTGCTGTTCAGGTCCCTCCCAGGTAGACTGGCAGGTGGAGAACATGGCTGATGGTTGTCCTTGGAAGCTCCTGGCCAATGTCTGAACCCCAGCACAAAGGCTGGGACGATTTCTTAAGCACCTAGAACCAAACAACAGAAGGTGACACGACACTCTGTCCTTGAGGCCACAACTAACAGCATCAAACACTTGAACTCTGCTGGATTTTGCTGGCAAAGCAGGGCAGGGGCCTGCACCACCCATGTCTTCCTCCCAGACCCACAGAGATAAAGCTGACAGAAGCCCAAATCTCTCAGTCACACAAAAAGCTAATAGGCTGAAAAACATTTCTAAAGTATTGTAACCAGGAAATAAGTTGGCTCCTGATGGAATGGAGTTGACTTTTACATCCCTTATGTCTCACCCTTCATCGAGACTGATAATGGAACAAAATCTTTTAAAATGCTTCTCATTTGCCCCATCTCTGTAAAAATTGGGAAACCCAAGAATCTGGGAGAGCCCTGCTCTTCCCTGAGCACACTGGAGGAGGCTGTGATTTATCCTGGGGCACGGGGGCAAGTGGCTGATCCTCCAGAGGCTCAGTAACTCAGACCATCTGCACACTGACTGCCAAGGAGCTTCTCCCCATCCCTTTTTCCCCTCCATGGAGGACAAGGAGCAGCCCAGATCTGAAGAGAGGTGCAGTTCTAAGCACCATAACCACAACAAGATGCATCACAGCCGCCCTCTGGACACTGGCACCTTAAATCAGCGTTAACTTAAATACCAAAAAAAACCACTTATGAGGTTTGACTGAGCAAGATGTCCTCAGGAGAGGAGGTGACAGGTTTGGTCTACTGCTACACCTGTTGGTGGTTCAGTTTAGGGGAGATGGATCTTCTGTCCTTTGTCTGGAATCTGAGGGCTTGATTCAGGTGCCTAAATGCAGATAGGCTCATCTAGTGCCCCTGCAGATGTGGCAGATCTGCCAGTTCCACAAAGAGCTCTCACAGTGGCATGATGGGCTTAGTGGGCAACCAAGCAGTATCCCAGCAGGAATTCAGGAGGAAAATGAGGGTACAGACTGAGGGCTGTGGGGTGGAGCAGAGCTCCTCACACTGAGATACTGAAGGTGCTTAATAATTCAGCTTATCAAAAGGAGAGGAAGAAGTATCTTATTAAAGATGAAGAGCACTTGCTAAAGATGAGATATAACAGAACTCTCTTTAATCTAACAGACAAAGCCATATCAATATCTAGTGGCTGGAACCAAAATTAGAGAAATTCAGACTGCAAAGAAAGTGCCAGTTTGTAATTGAAAGAGTAATGAGCCATTGGAATTACTCACCCTGGGCTGTGATGAATTCCCCACCATCTGAGTGGATGCTGTGCTAAAAAGCACCACACTGCAGACACATATTTCAGTGTTGGGGAAATAATGGTAAAGCCTTTCCAGCTTGCATGAGTTTTTTGTGCTGTAAAACACAAACAAGAAAATCAGACTGCTCAGTTAGAGATGGAGAAGGAAAGCAGAGTGTAAGTGGACAGCCTGTGACAGTGAGGCCTTGAGAGGCTGCCTGGAACAGAGTTGGACAGAGTTAAAGAATAAAGCAGGGATTTATTAAAAAGATCTTCAAAGAATCCACCTTGGGAAGTACAAGAGCCCAGTCAGGGCTACACCCAAGATGGTCCCAAAATGGAGTCATGAGTTTTCACACTTTTATAAGTTTTGCTCCATTTAGATCTTGGGGTTAACTGTCCAATTCCAGCTCCAGGCTATGAAGTCCCATCCTTCCAGATGACTTTTCTGAAATGACTGCCCAAGTTTGGATCAGCTGTGAGGTTTGAGGGAGCTGAATGCACACACTGCTTTCCCTGGCGCAGTGGGTACGGCACAGCCCGAAGCACGGAATGGATGAGAAATTCATCCCCCGCTTTGGGAAATACAGCAGCCAGGATACCAAGAGGGTGGTCTGCCTGTTGATTCAGGAGACAGAATTCAAACTGAAAGCTCCATGTGGAGCAAATTAGCAAAACCTAATTCTAATCCATCCCATGCTGGCACAGAGGCACGTCAGCCCTGCTTAGAACTGCACCTCCCTTCAGATCTGGGCTGCTCCTTGTCCTCCATGGAGGGGAAAAAGGGATGGGGAGAAGCTGCCTGTGCAGATGGTCTGAGTTACTGAGCCTCTGGAGGATCAGCCACTTGCCCCCGTGCCCCAGGATAAATCACAGCCTCCTCCAGTGTGCTCAGGGAAGAGCAGGGCTCTCCCAGACTCTTGGGTTTCCCAGTTTTTACAGAGATGGGGCAAATGAGAAGCATTTAAAAAGATTTTGTTCCATTATCAGTCTCGATGAAGGGTGAGACATAAGGGATGTAAAAGTCAACTCCATTCCATCAGAAGCCAACTTATTTCCTGGTTACAATACCTTAGAAATGTTTTTTAGCCTATTAGCTTTTTGCCCCACAATGCTGCTGTTACCTCTAACACCAATCATCTCTATTTTTACCTATATTTTAACCTATATTTAACACCAATCACCTCTCTTTTTATCTATATTTTCACCTATATTTAACATCAATCACCTCTATTTTAACCTATATTTAACACCAATCACCTCTATTTACCTATATTTTAAACTATATTTAACACAAATCACCTCTATTTTTACCTGTATTTTCACCTATATTTAACACAAATCACCTCTATTTTTATCTATATTTTCACCTATATTTAACACAAATCACCTCTATTTTTACCTGTATTTTCACCTATATTTAACACAAATCACCTCTATTTTTACCTGTATTTTCACCTATATTTAACACAAATCACCTCTATTTTTTCCTCACACGGTCCTGCTACAATGCATCTTTGACATTTCTAATTCTCTAAAATATCTGGTGTTTTTGCAGAGCTACATTTTGAAACTTGTTGAAACTTTTTCCCAGTTCAATCTCTCTCTCCACAATGTCATCTCTATTCCATGGCCTTCCTAAGCCAGCACACCTCATCTCAGAGTTTGCACACAGATGTACAAGGCTGTGGGAGCTTTCTGTCAGGTTTTGAGAATTCTTCACAAACCCATTCCTCACATCTCCCCCTTCTTTCTGAACTGTAAAAACTTCTCTAATGGTCTTATTCATCACCTGCTGCACACAGTGGAGTACACAAGGCACTGTTACTAATACTGCTACCATAAAAATCAATGCATGGAAAGGTTTAGAGTCTGCCTAGTTAAGGAGATGGAAATACTGAGCCCCTATCAGCCTGTGATCATCATCATCATCATCATCACCCTGTTAGGGAACTAAGCATCTTTTCTATGTCTTCTCTAGTATAGTATAGTATTTTTTAATATAGTATTATATTAATATAGTATTATATTAATATAGTATTATATTATAGTTTTATGTTAATTTAATTAATTGTATTATAGTATTATACATAGTATTGTATATATAATATACATATAATATATAATATATAATATATATTATATAAATATATTATATAAACTATAATTTATATTATATTATATTATATTATATTATATTATATTATATTATATCTATTATATTATAATATCTATTATATTATAATATATATTATATTATATAATATTATAGTTTTATATTAATTTAATTAATTGTATTATATTATAGTATAATATATAGTATTGTATATATAATATATAATATATATATATTGTGTATATATATAGTATTGTATTATATTATAGTATTATATTATAATATTCATATTATAAAGTAATAAAATAGCCTTCTTAGAACATGGAGTCAGATTCATCATTCCTACCTTCCTTGGGACATTCCCTGCAAATACAATTCTCCTCCATGCCAACTTTAATTGATCCAGCTGCAGAGAGGCGCTTTGTCCTCTGGGGCCCCTGTACCTCCATGGGACCTCTCCCTTGTGCGCAGCTGATGAACCAGTCTGCCTTCACCACCCTGGTCCAAGGTTCAGAAGGATGTTTTGGAGATAACTCTGCTTGCAAAACCCCTTTCCAGGGGCAGCCAAGCTCTGCAGAGCACATTTAGTGAACACAGAACTAAATGAGACGTGAACAGCCTGGTCATGGCAGGGCGAAACACACGGATTCATTGCTCAAGTGAGGAGGCAGAGCACTGGGAGAGCCCCAAAGAACAAGCATGAGTGGATGTAATCCATGGTGTGAAAGCTGGGCTATAAATAACACCCTGATGGAAACCAGATCTCCTCTGCACATGCTTGTCATTTCAGCTCCAAAGCAAGAAACTCCCTAGCAGTGAAAGGCTCATCCAGGGCCGTGCTTTGGCCTCTGCTCCTTCCCCAGGGCACGTGCTGGTCCTCCTGAGACCTTTAAAAGTTCTGGGCATGACCTGGGAAAGCCATGGGATCTCCTGAAAGATTTCTGATGGGCCACATCAGCATGGAAGGGCAGGCCAGCATTGTTTGTTTGATAGCAGAACTTCTCTCTCTCTCTCTCACTTGTTCTTCCCTGCCCCCATTTCACAAAATAAAACATTGGGATCCAAACTAACTGGCTTGAGGGCAGAAGATGGCTGTAAACATAAGTGCTGCTGATATCAACACCCAACAGTATTAATATTTGATAGTTTGGTCTCTCCAATTTGCCAGTCAAGTAAAGCAGAGAAGGCAGGACTTGCCACGTAGAGCTGTCCTCAATGCTAAATCCTGCTGTGAGCCATCAGAGCAAATAAATCCATTTCTCTCTTACCTTGTGTTCATGCAAATCACCACAGCAGTGGAATTAAGCTTGTGTGAGCAGGAAGCATTGGCACCAGAGGCAAGGAGAGCTGAACTTTCAGGGTTTTCCCTGAAAACTACCAGTTTGCAGGAGTTAAAGAGAAGGGAGCATATTCCCTAAGGCAGAGACCCATTTGGAATAAATCTGCTTGCTGGCTGCACTCCTCACTCTGGCAGTCAGCTCATTACAATTCTAAGTTCTGCAGCATGGTCAGCTTTAACTAATAAAGATCTAGCATGGTACCTTGCTAATCCCATTAAATGGAGAGGTGTATTCTGGTAGTGGTTGCTGGAAGAGGAGAAAAAAAGAAAAAGAAAAAGAAAAAGAAAAAGAAAAAGAGAAAAAGTTTAGAAATTCCAGATCAAGCCGTTTCAGTTTTTTAAAGGTGTGTGTATGTAGTATACATACATGTACATTCTGCTGGCTGTTTCTACTTAATTCTTCCACAAAAAAAAAAATATCCCCAGGGATAACAGCATTCCAGACCACAGGGAACTCAATAGTGCCATTGATCATGGCTGGTATCAATCCCAGGGTTCTTCTTGCACCTTATTGGCATAAAAACATTCTGACTCTCCCCTCCCAAAGCCCTGGAGTGGCTGCAATGTCAAAACCTGCTGATCTCAGTGCTTTACCCAGTGCCTCACTGTCAGGTTCATTTTCAGTGACACCAGTGGATATTTCCCCACCTCTGAATTAGGATTTAAATATCCCAGGAACTGGGCATTAATAAATGGCAGATCTTCCACTTGGAGGACGAGGCATCACCCACCCTACTGAAGGAAAGAAAGGAAAAAATCCTGGTTCTTTCTGCTTTGTTTTTGTCCCCAGACTGCTGTGGCTCAGTACTGGAGTGTTAACTTTGCAGTTCTGTGAGGATCCACTGGGTTTTGGCAGCAATCCTTGGGATCTGTTGGCAGCTTCACTCTCCCCTCCTTCCCCATGGTGGTATTTGCCAGGAACCTCTGTGTGGTTTCAAACCAGCTCCAGAACTGGACACAGCACCCTGCACACCACATCTGGATGCTGGAACTGATGCAAAAAAAGAGGGGGAAGTATTGATAGCAGTTGATGAATCAGCTGGTCAAGGTAGCAGCACAGGGTCTTTGTTGTGCCTTTTAATGTTGCTCCTTCCTTGTGTCACAACAAGGATGCCACCGTGTTCTGCTGAGTCCTTCCTTGCTTGGGGCCAGTCATTTATCAACAGAGATTTCCATCTTGGCCTAATAATTCATCTCTTAGTGCAGCCCTCACTGCTCCTTTGTTTCCTCTTATCACAGCCTAATTATTTGGTGAAGGAGAATTTCTGCCTATCTTGGGGCCAGTCGAGAAAACCTCACTGCCAGGTGGGATGTGAGAGTGGGAGAGGGTTCCCAGGGCTCACACCCAGATTCTTCTGTAGCAGAGGAGGTTGGAAGAGCCCAGTGGGTCCAAATTAAACACAGAGTCTCTTTTTTTCTGGCTTAACCTTCCCTTTGTGCATTTGTCACAGCCAAATGCTCCCACGTACATCACACCCACACATCTCCCACCACTTTCTCACACAGACACACTCACACGCTCACACATTCTGCAAAGAAATCCTGTAAATTCAGGCATTTGGTTTGGGGTTTTTTGGGTTTCTTGTGTTCGGCTTGGTGATTTTCTTGGGGTTGTTCTGGGGTTTTTTTGGGGAGTATTTTTTTGGTTTTTTGGGTTTTTTTTTGTTTGTTTCTGTTTTGGGGGATTTTTGTTTGTTTGTTTGTTTGTTTTTTAGTTTGTTTTCTTTCTGTAGTTTTTTTTATTCTTTGTGGGGTTTTTTTTTTGGTTTGTTTCTTTTTTTTTTTTTTCTCCTTGGAAAACCTGAAACAAAAAGATAATAAAAATCTGTATTCATACGTACATGGCCAGTGCTGGGATGCTAGAAAGGGGAATGAGTGGATGGATGAACAGATAGTAATCACAGTAGCATAATTAATAATAATGACAGAAAGGCATCCTGCTCCTATTAGGAGTACATGCATAGCTTTAATCAGCTCTCTCCACCATCCAACAGGAGACTTGAACTAAATCAATTGCTGATTTCTATCAGAGGGATTGCTCTGACCATATTGAAAGAGGGATCCCCTTGGTGCTTTATTTCAAAAAAAAGGAGAAACTATTAATTTATTGTTAATTTATATATCTATATCTAAACCAGGTTAATTTCTTTGTCTTATTCAATGACTCCAGTGCAGCTCTGAGGATGTTTCAGGGAGTTTCCCAGCTTGCTTTCCTCCTTTGCTCCTCAATCAGCTGCCTCTAAAGCTCAGAGCAGAGCTCAGAGATGGCCCTGGACAGCCAGACTGGGGAGAGAACCGTTATGGAGAGCAGCAGGGCTGCATTCCCTGTGCCACTGCTGCCTTTGTACCCCACTCATTGCTTTAGAAAGCATTTTGGAATCACCTGGAGCGTGTGAGGTGCACTATAAAATCAAACTCCCTCTCAGTCCATCTTGCAGCCATTGCCTGGCTCTGAAAGCAGCAATAAATTCAGCTGGGCTGGTTATGGCCACTCATACCCCTTCAGAACTGCTCTTTAAAGAGAAGTTCTAAAATCTCATTGCTTTATTAAGCATTTCATACATTTGAACTGTCAGTTGATGTATCACATGCAAAAGAGACAGCGACTAGAATAATAACCCTTCCCAGCATTTCATTTTGAAGCCCCATTTACCTGAGCCTGGCTGCTTCCAATAAATATTTCACAACATGTTTCTCCTCCACAAGTGCACTTACAACTTATGAAGCAAACACAAATGTTTTAATTCTGACAAAATGAGCATTTTTTCATGCACCAGCCTCGATTCAGCACATAGTTCTGTGGCTAAATGGCTTTCTGATTATCGTGTCCCAGGATATTACTTCAACTGAAGTGATATGAAATGTCATTAAAAAGTAATGTTCCTCTGCTTTGACAATCATATTAGTAAACACTGGAGGCTCTGCAGGTTATATGTCAGGCAGGCCGACACTAATGGGTTTATTAACATATACAGCAGCACTTTGTCAAACCTCCTTGTTAATCTAAATTTGCAGGTGACAAAAAGAAAGTGAGCACAGGAGCAAGGAGAGGGTATTTAAGAGCTGTTTAAAGGAGCCAGGACACCCTGAGCCAGGTTGGACATTCCCAGGGCTGCTTCCCTGGATTCTACCAGCCCTTGCTCCCAGGGGAAAATCTTCTCTGAGCTGCTGGGGAGCACAGACACCCTGTCACCCTGATATTTTATGGAAACTCCCTTCACCAGGATTTCTTCTTCTGGGAAGTTTCAGCTTCTCCATGTTTTGCTGCTTTGGAATGTGATTTGGAGAATGGTTTACCCAGCATGTGAATTGTTTTTAATTTAATGGCCAATCCCAGCCAGCTGTGTCAGACTCTGGTCAGTCACAGGATTTTATTATTCATTCTTGTTTGGCCTTCTGAGATATCCTTTCTCTTTCTTTAGTGTAGTTTTAGAATATAATTTCTATAATATGTTATGATACGATATAATATGATATGATATGATATAATATAATATAATATAATATATAATATCAGCCTTCTGAGATCACGGAGTCAAATTCTCATCTCTCACCTCATCCTGGGGACCCTCAAACACCCCAGACCCATCTTGGAGATGAATGAGTGCAGTGGAAAGGGCACAGGTGCCTTTGGTCCAGGGTGGGGTTGAATTGCTGCATCCTCATCCGAGCCAGCAGGACAGGAGCAGCCAGCACTGGGCTCTGCTGGGCAGTCTGGGGTGCCTGAGGGCCAAATCCAGGAGGGAAAATTCCACAAGGTCACAGGAACAAGGATGTCAGGTTGTCACTGTGATATTTTCTGAAAAATCCCTTCGCCAGGATTTCCTCTCCTGGGAAGCTGAGAATCCTCAGAGAAAAAATGAAAACAATAATTATCTGATTTGCTTCTCCTGTGTTTTGCTGCTTTGGAATGTGGTTTGGAGATTGTTTACCAGCTGGTCATTGTTTGATTGGTTTCATGTGAATTGGTTTTCCTGGAGCCGCTTGAAGCCCAGGATGCCCTGGGGCTTGGCAGGACCTGCACTCCTGCTGTGCAGATTCTCCAGCTGTGGTTCTTGTCCCTTTCCAGCTCTCATCACTTTGGGAACTGGAAGCTGAGGTTGGATTGCCCAGCTGAGACTGCATGAGAGACCTCTGGGCTGCCAAGGTTGCACAACTCAGGCTGGAAAACCCAGTTATGGAAAAACCCCTGCCTGCAGCAGCACCTCTGGATCTGCAGCCACTCTCTTCACCTGTCACCCTGATTTTTCAAGTTTTTCTAAACCTTCTGATGTTTACATTCTTGTAACGAACTTCCTCACACACTTTCTGTAAATAACTCATTGTTTTACATTCTTTTATAGAAAATGAGAAATTTGATAAACTGTTGGTTTGTCCAGTGTCATTGGAGAGGTGGCACTGTCACCCTCCAATCCACTGTCACTTTTAAAAATCTATAAATATTAAAGTAAAAAATGAAATATACTCTTTTAGCCTTGAAAGAGCTGTGTGTCCATGTCGTGTTATTTCGTGTCCTGTAGTGACATTAGTGACATTCACCCTTTGTGCTGCTTCAGGTGAAGCAGAGAATCTGGGCAGGAGCTTCATCCCAGAGATCAACTCTCCCCCTGCTCCTCTTCCTCCAGCCTGCAACCTCCCCCTGCACCCTCTGCTTCTCCTCCCACGACTGCAGGAATGCACCAGCTGTGCCAAGGCACCTGTGACACAGAAATGGGTGCTGCAAGCCCCAGGAGTGGATCCTGCTTTCTGCTTTGTTGGCAGATAATTACAACGTGGAAGGCAAAAAGTGTTTGCTGGAAGCAGGAACTTAATGGGGTTTACAAAGAATGCCTTGTCCAGGCAGCTACTGGAGTCAATAAAACTCACTTTGGGCTCCATAAAGCTCTGCAGAGGTAAAAGTCTGAGTTCTGCTGAGTGTTGCCAGGCTGGGAATTTGGGGCTGGCATTCATGGCTCCTGGCCAATGCTCCATGGAGAGCTGGGGGGTACGAAGGGTAATGAGGACTCAGGGTTGTACAGGAACAGCTCCTGAGCACCCAGCCCATGGAAGATGGAGCCAAACTTGTTTGCCAGACTGTCAGAACCCAGGACATGGCTCTGGCTGCCCTGGAGGAGTCGAGACCCTGGCAGGAGGCTCAGAGACCTTGGCACAGAGTCAGAAACACCTGTGCCTTTGATTGTAACCCATGGAAACAATTCCCAACTTTGTGTGAGGATTTTCAAGCCACAAGAGTTTGAGTAGAATGATAGTGAATTTGTCACAGGGTGAAAAAGTAGAATTTTGGGGTTTTTAGAATGGGGGTTCAAGAGGCAGGATGAAGGAATCTGGGCGTGTCCCGTCCTCCTTCTTCTCCTTCTTGTCCTCCATCTTCTGCTGTGATGGTGGCACTTCTGGATTGGTTTAGAGTAGAGACAGACTGTCTAACATAGGTGATAGGTATTGGGAAGTTATTGTAAATAAAGTACAGGTAGTTCTTAGTATAAAAAGCCAACACCACCCCAAGGGCAGGGACTGTGCCACAACCTGAGCTGCTGGACAGATCTCAGCAGGTCAGAGAAAGAATGGAACAGATAAGAGACAATAAACAACCTTGAAAAGCAGAACTGACAAATCTCAACTTCTTCAGTTGTGGGGCTGGGAAAAAAGAGACTTTTTAATATCTCAGGAGCCATTTCAAGCACAGAAACCTGAGAGCAGCCGAGGAGTTTTGTTGCTGGATTTCACAGGAGTAGGAGAGCACCACAAACTCCCAGAGGTTTTCTGTTTTGGGGACTCATCATTATTAAGTGCATTTGTCTTCATTTGGTTTCTTCCCACTTAAACAGTCAGCAAGACTCGGTAGCCAAGAGGTGAAGATGGGATGTGGATTTTTAATGCTGGGCTGTTTTAATGCTTTCTGTTTTTGTGATCCCATGGGTGGTGCCCAGGTGGGACATTAGTACAGGGCGTGGGTGCCAATCCATCCCAAAACAGCCCTGGACCCAAAGATGCTCCCTTGCAGCACCAGGAGCTCCTCCTGCACCTGCAGCTGGGGGTTGTACTTGGTCCTTATGAGCTTTGAATTTTTCAATCTGACTCAAAGGCAGTGGGAGCTGAACAGCTGTAGAATAGGCAACTTTTGGAGGAGGGAGTTCCTACTCTTTTCTTGTCTTTCCCTTCTTTTCTCCATTTGCTGTAGCAGGGAAAAAAAAATATAGCAAAAGGGAAGAAGGGCCTGGAGCAACAGGTCAGAAAATAAATAAAGAATGAGAAATCAAGTTACTTGGAAAGCCGAGTTATTTGCTTTGAGCACCAACTTTTTTTTTTTTTTGGTAAAAAAATAATTTTCTCAAAATATCACTTTTTCCCCCTTTCTTTAAAAACTTCAGGCAAATTTTTTGGTGTTGCCTCTGCTCAGGGTTTGCAATTTAATAACCTTGTTATGTTACAAATCCTGAGACTCCACGACTCCTACCCTAGTCCATCTGCCAAGCAGAGAGCATTTCTTGACCTTTTAAAGAAAGGGAGATAATGAACCATTTGGACTGCAGGATGCCCTGGCTGCTTGGAACAGAATCAGCGTGGCTGTGAATTTTGGAGAGGCACAAACATGCAGCCCTGAGCCAGCAGTGTGGCCTGAGCCTTTGTGGTGATCTCCCACTGCAGAAACAGCCATAAAGTCCTTTAAAACACTTAATAAATCAGAGATCCTGGGCAGAGTGAGGCCTGGGCTGCATAAGGGCTTCAGAAAGTGATTTGAAAGGTCCAGAGAGGGAGGATTTGCCTGGCTGCCATTGAGTTTCAGCTTGTAACTGGTGAATATTTCTCCTTCAGAATGCTCTGGTGAAATGTGGATTTCAGCTGAAGAGGCTGATGCTGCTTGAGGGGAGCTGGATGTCAGCATCTGCTTTCCCTGGTGTTGGTGGCATTAGAAATGTGCCAGGGTGTGCCACGTTTTGACCTCAGGTGTCTGAGGGCTCCCACACAGAAGGAGAGGAATGTGGCTCTCTGGTCCTTTGGTGAGACCAGCAGGTGCTCATGGATGGTCCTTTGTGTGTTCATGGATGGTCCTTTGTGTGTTTTTTCATGGATGGTCCTTTGTGTGTTCATGGATGGTCCTTTGTGTGTTTTTTCATGGATGGTCCTTTGTGTGCTCATGGATGGTCCTTTCTGTGTTCATGGATAGTCCTTTGTGTGCTCATGGATGGTCCTTTCTGTGTTCATGGATAGTCCTTTGTGTGCTCATGGATGGTCCTTTGTGTGTTCATGGATAGTCCTTTGTGTGCTCATGGATGGTCCTTTGTGTGTTCATGGATGGTCCTTTGTGTGCTCATGGACAGTCCTTTGCGTGTTTTTTCATGGATGGTCCTCCCTGTGCTTGTTCATCTGTGTTTCTGTTTTTCCATGGTATTTCCATCTCTGTGTTCGTGGTTCATGGATGACCCTCTCTGTGTTTGTTCATGGATAGTCCTTTCTGTGCTCATGGATGGTCCTTTCTGTGTTCATGGATGATTCTGTGTTTTTTCATGGATAATCCTTCCTATGTTTGTTCATGGACGATCTTTTCTTGCGTTTGTTCACAGCCCTCTCTGTGTTTGTTCATCTGTGTTTGTTTCCATCTTTCCATGGTATTTCCATCCCTGTGTTCATGGATGACCCTCTCTGTTTTTTCATGGATAATCCTTTCTGTGTTTGTTCGTGGATGATCCTCTCTGGGTTCATTCATGGATGATCCTTTCTGTGTTTGTTCATGGATGACCCTTTCTGTGTTTGTTCATGGATGACCCTCTCTGTGTTTGTTCATTTGTGTTTGTTTCCATCTTTCCATGATATTTCCTTCTCTGTGTTCATGGATGATGCTCTCTGGTTTTGTTCATGGATTACCCTCTCTGTGTTTTCTTCATGGATGATCTTTTCTGTGTTCATGGATGATTCTTTCTCTGTTCATGGGTGATCTCTCTGTGTTTTTTCATGGATGACCCTCTCTGTGTTCATGGATAATCCTCTCTATGTTCAGGGATGACCCTTTCTGCACTGTTTGATTCACCAGGTTTCTCCCACTGCCTGGCCTCTGATTTTCCTACCTGGGCTCTGATTTTCCTGCCTGGGCTGTGATTTTCCTACCTGGCCTCTGATTTTCCTGCCTGGGCTCTGATTTTCCTACCTGGGCTCTGATTTTCCTACCTGGGCTCTGATTTTCCTGCCTCCTACACATGGTTGCTCCTCCCAATGGTCTCTGCTTTGCCCAGGTGTTTTTTTCCATTTTCATATACACCAGCTGAGCTACTTTGCCCCTTTTCCTTGCATTTTCCATGGTATTTCCATCCTTGCAGCAAGCACAGCATGGGAGCACCAAGCTCCTCTCTGGCTCTCCCCTTGCTCCTCCTGCTGTACCTGGGTGATGTTCCCTGGTCTGTTTGAAACCTCACTGAGGATTTGTGCATCTTTCTAGAGCAGTGAAACCAGAGCCAGAGCCTTGGTCTGTAATTCTTTTAGGGAAAGAAGTCATAGTTGGTCTTGATTAAACTTTTAGCTTAATGTTGTTCAAACCATGGTTAAATTATTTGTGTGTCTAGCTGCTCATACAACACAGGAATTTACTGTAATGGGATGGGTTGACATGGCCAGTGTTAAAAACTTGCTGTTGTGCTTGTTAGCAATGGGCATGGAAAAATAAACAAATAGGATTGTAGGGGAAGGCCTTTCTTCATTCCCAGCACCGTGTAAATGGAGCTGTCATTTAAAATGAAACAGCATTGGGTTTATGGTGATTCTTGGCCACAGATCTCATGTCATAGCCTGCTTTTCTGCCAAGGAAACATGGGCAGGCTTGCTCTCCTCTAATGGGGAAACCCGAAGCATTACAGAACGTGGCCACTGCCATGGAGGTGGCACAGAGCCAGGCAGAGCAGACATTCAGTGCCACAATAAGTAATGATTCAGCTGAGGGAAACCTCCAAAATCAACGCTCACAAGGAAAATCCCAGGGCTGTTTCAGTGTCTGGCACAGTAAAAGAAACACCAGGCTGAGGGGATTTCTCTCCCACTCTGCACAGTGTTGGCTTTCTTCCTGTGAAGCTGAAAATCCTGACACACTCACACAACACAGCCCAGGCTGCCAGAGGCAAGCTTGTGCTGGTCACTGGGGGTTTCCTCATTGCCACCACCCCCAGGGATGAAACCTGGACATCATGAGCCATGAAAAATGTATGAGCCTGCCCCAGGGGCTGGCTGATTCAGATTTAGAGTCAAGGGGTGGCTGGTTAGAGGAGGAGCAGCTGATGGAGGCTCCCTTTGCATTTCAGCATCTCCTGCTTTGCCATGCAAAAGCTGAGGGTGGGAAGGAAGGAAGGAAGGAAGGAAAGAAGGAAGGAAGGAAGGAAGGAAGGAAGGAAGGAAGGAAGGAAGGAAGGAAGGAAGGAAGGAAGGAAGGAAGGAAGGAAGGAAGGAAGGAAGGAAGGAAGGAAGGAAGGAAGGAAGGGTGGGAGGGAGGGAGGGAGGGAGGGAACCAGGCTGCAGCTCCTCTGCTGACCTGTCACTGTCACATTGTCTGAGAAATCTCTTCACCAGGATTTCATCTCCTGAGAAGCCTCAGAAAAGAATGAAACCAATAATTTTCTGATTGCTTCTCCCTGTTTTGCTGCTCTGGAATGTGGTCTGGAGATTGTTTATCCAACAGGTGAATGCTTGATTGGTTTCATGTGAATTGTTTTTATTTAATGACCAATCACAGCCAGCTGTGGAAACAGTCACGAGTTTTCATGATCATTCTTCTTAAGCCTTCTGTCTGCATCCTTTCTCTAGTCTTTAGTATAGGTCCAGTATAGCATTCTTTAATATAATATAAGTACATAAAATAATAAATGAGCCTTCTAAGAACATGGAGTCAGATTCTCAACTCCTCTTTTGTCCTGGGGACCCAGCAAATCCCACACTAACCAGTGTCTGGGGGAAAAGCTGGAGATGGTCAAGCTTTATATAAAAATAAAACAATTTTTGAGCGCGGTTTGTTAGGAAGAAGGATGATGGGGTGTGTCAGAGTGCCCAGAGCAGCTGTGGCTGCCCCTGGATCCCTGGAAATGTCCAAGGCTGGGTTGGACAGGGCTTGGAGCAGCCTGGGATAGTGTAAGGTGTCCCCGCCATGGCAGGGGAGTGGAATTCTTCTTTGGAGTCGCTTCCAAACCAAATCCTCCTGCAATTCTATGAATGGATAACCCACCGGGGCCCACAGGAAACCCATCCTCCTCCTACAGCAAGAGGCCACGCACCAATGTGCATGCCCCAGCAGGTAAACCAACCTCCTTTTGAGCTGAAAAGGAATGTTTTAGTGGAAAACCAAACCAGTTTGCTTTGGCTGAGCTGTCACCCATCCCCAGGGCAGCCCTGCTCCAGCAGGTTGCAGCTGCCTGAGGTTTCCCCTCAGCCTTCTCCAGCTGGACAGACCAAGCTGCTCCTCAAGGAGCTTCAGCATCTTCATGGCCTCCTTTGGATGCTTCCTAACAGTTTAATGTCTTTATTTTATTGTGATGCACACAGGATTGGAGGTGAGGCCATCCTAGTGCAGAGCAGAGTGGGACAATCCCCCCCTTGCCTGGCCACCAATGCTGTCCCTGATGTCCCCAGGGCAAGGCTGACCCTCCTGGCTGCCAGGGCACTGCTGGCTCATCCCCAGGACTGGCCAGCACTCCCAGGCCCCTTTCCCTGCTTCCCAGCAGCTCTCCATCCTCATGGAGGCCCTGTGTGCTTCTCCCTCTCACTGATGAGCCCTGAGGGCACCTCCTGGGGCAGCAGCTGAAGGGGACAGAGCACTTGTGCTGAGCTAATGACAATTTGTGGGAGCTCTGAGGATTTCCTCTGGTTTGTGCTCTGCCCCCGGAATGAGTAAATAAAAGCCTCCTCATTTATTTATGATGCAAATAGGAACTGTGCATTCAGCTCTAGGATTTGTTATTATTTATTTAGAGCCTCTTGTCTCCGAGGCACTGGCAGTTTGCATGCAGGGGGCATCTGTCTGCCTTTATTACCCACAAACAGACATTTTTCTGTGCAGGCTTGGGCTGTTAATGCTGCTGAAAGTCTGCTGTGGGGATGTAAATCCTTCCAGGGAGACAAAGATCCCTTGGTCCTTCCTCTTCAGGGCAGTAGCAGCAGCTCCAGGTCCCCCTGTCACAGACATGTTTTATGAAAAATCCTTTCCTTAGGATCTTTCCTCCTGAGAAGCTGAGAGGCCTCAGGAGCAAAATGTACCCAATGGTTATCTGCTGCTGTGGAATGCAACAGGTGTATCTGGGATTGGTCTCATGTGGTTGTTTCTAATTAATGGCCAATCACAGCCCAGCTGGCTCAGACAGAGAGTCTGAGACACAAGCCTTTGTTATTCATTCTTTCTTTTTCTATTCTTAGCCAGCCTTCTGATGAAATCCTTTCTTCTATACTTTTAGTATAGTTTTAATGTAATATATATCATAAAATAATAAATCAGCCTTCTGGAACATGGAGTCAGATCCTCATCTCTTCCCTCATCCTCAGACCCCTGGGAACACCATCACATTCCCCCAAGCCACTTTTCCACACAGTGCAAGAGCTGCACACTGAGCTCCTCTGGATGTGAAGGTTTCCACTGTGACAGCACCAAGGAGGGATGGCCAAAATCTGCTTGCTGTAGGTT
The DNA here is from genome assembly GCF_037042795.1 of Molothrus aeneus. Classification (NCBI taxonomy): domain Eukaryota; kingdom Metazoa; phylum Chordata; class Aves; order Passeriformes; family Icteridae; genus Molothrus; species Molothrus aeneus. Next base: position 2,465,073 of record NC_089670.1, on the reverse strand, counting down.
TAGCAAAAAAAGCTGAAGGGAAGAGGAGTAGGGGATGGATATGGGCAGGCACAAAAGCAAGGAAGTAGCCCGAGGATGGAGCTACACGCTCTGTGCATGGAGATTTGCAGCAGCTCTTGGTGTCACGTCTGCTTGCACATGGGTGTGGTGGTGCTGGAAAGGAAGGAGAGCTTGGGAAAGGAATTTCCAACAGGGAGTAACCAAGGGAAACTGGTAGTTTGTGTGCCAATAAATTGGAACTGAGATTACTAAGGCAGAGAGTAATTTTTACGCCCTGGAGCTCATTTATCTGCTTCATTCTGGGTTTGGGTGATTGGCACATGGAAGGATGAGGGCCAAGGGCTGGGCATGGAAATCCCCAAAGCCCTTTATCTTGTCAGAACCCAGGAAATCCCTCTGGCTGCCCTGGAGGGCTCGAGCCCCTGCCAGGGGGCTCAGAGACCTTGGCACAGAGCCCAAGACCCCTGTGCCTTTGATTTAGCCCTTGGAAAAACAATTACCAACATTATATGAAGAATTACAAGTCAAGAAAGTCCAAGTAGAATAATAGTTAGTTTGTCACGGGGTGAAAAATGGATTTTTGAGGTTTTTAGAATGGGGGCTCAGGGTCCCAAGATGGAGGAATTTGGATATGCCTTGTCCTTTTTTCTTCTTCTTCCTAGCCTCCATGTTCTGGGTGATGGTGGCATTTTTAGATTGGTTTAGAGTAGAAACTCACTGCCTAACATAGGTGATAGGTATTGGGAAGTTATTGAAAAATAATGTACACGTAGCTTTTAGTATAAAAAGATACCACCAGTGTGCCTCAACCCGACCTGCCAGACAGACCTCGGCGGGTTGGAGAGAGAATTTTCTAGATAAGAAACAATAAACAACCTTGAGAACGAGAATAGAAGAGTTCTGACTCCTTCTTCAGCTGCCGGGCTGGGAAAAAGAGACTTTCTAACACATCTTGGGTCACTGTGAGCAGCAGAGATTCCAAGAGTATCTGACAGAACAGTCAGTGTCTGGTCAGTGTTTGGTCACTGTTTTCTCCAAGCAGAGTGTGGGTGAGCAGTGTGCCCAGCATTAGCCAGAGTGACCGTGTTCACAGGGGCCTCAGGATGAGGGAAGAGAGGAGAATGTTGACTCCATGTTTCACAAGGCTTGATTTATTATTTTATGATATATATTACATTTAAAATATACTAAAAGAATAGAAGAAAGGATTTCATCAGAAGGCTGGCTAAGAATAGAAAAGAAGGAATGAATAACAAAGGTTTGTGGCTCGGACAGAGAGTCTGAGCCAGCTGGGCTGTGATTGGCCATTAATTAGAAACAACCACATGAGCCCAATCCCAGATGCACCTGTTGCATTCCACAGCAGCAGATAACCATTGGTTACATTTTGTTCCTGAGGCCTCTCAGCTTCTCAGGAGGAAAAATCCTAAGGAAAGGAGTTTTCATAAAACATGTCTGTGACAAGCCAATGCCCAAACCCTGGGTGTGAAGGGGAGAAGGGCTGGGGAAAAGGAAGGGTGAAAAAAAACTCACATTCCTGGAGATGGAATAGAGAAAGGGGTGAAGCACAAATTCTGCAGGACTGAGCCCTACAGGGACAGCTGCTGCACTCCAGGTATGTGAGGCCTCCCCACCTGCAGCTCCCTGGAACCTTCCCTTTCATCCCTGCAATCTTTATTTCATTTGATGAACAACAAAAAAAAACCTTCTCCTCTCAGCAGAGATGCTGGAGCACAGCCTATGGGCTGGGAGAGGAAGGAGGAAATAGCTGCAGCTTGGCTTCTCCTCCCTGAGCACCAGCCAGCTCCCAGCTTGGGATGGATCCAGCAGGAGCAGGGGAGCTCGCATCCAAGAAACCCCAGGGCTCTGCCAAGGCCACACAGGTAGCAAAGAGCCTGATAGAAAGTCAAGTGAAACATCTGGGAGCTCTTTTTCTTTTCTTTTTTCTTTTTCTGCTGCCTCTGCTGTGTTTCAGGGCAGGAACTCTCTGATGCTCTGCACAGAGCTCCAGATGCTCCAGTGTCCCACATGAACCACCCCTTGTGTGCACCCAGGAGATCTGGATCAGAGGACAGCAACAATAATCCAAACCAAAATGACAATTGATTGAATGGTTTTTGTTAAAAGGGACCTTAAATCCCATCCAGTGCCACCCCTGCCATGGCAGAGATGCCTTCCATCATGCCAGGTTGTTCCAGCCCCATCCAACTTGGCCTTGGACATTCCAGGGATCCAGGGGCAGCCACAGCTGCTCTGGGCACCCTGTGCCAGGGCCTGCCCACCCTCTGAGTAAAGAACCAAATTCTGGTTCAAAATCCATCAGATCTGGTGCATTTTTTCTGGAAGTGCTAAAAAATGTGCAAATGTGGCCCCTGGGGACGTGGTTTAGTGGTGGGCCTGGCAGTTCTGGGTTGATGGTTGGATTTTATGGTCTTAGAGGGCTTTTCCAAACTTAATTATTCTCTATGATTTTAGGAGGGGAAGTGAAGCATCCAAAATGCATCCAGTAAAGCTTTTTAGCAACTTTTCCTTTCTTCCTGAGAAATGTCTTATCCAGCCTGGGAAGAGGAGTCCTGCCATATAACTTGACTGATTATTCCCTAATACCAGCAAATAACTTAAATAAATAATTTCCCACCAACATAACTAGCAAATTCTGTTTGTGTGAACCATCCAGCTGATGAACAGTGACAGAAGTGAAATAAATTACTTCAGGAATTAATTATGAGCAGGGAAGCAATCCAGCATGAGTGATACAGGAAAGACACATGAAACTGTAAAAAAAAGTCAAACAACCACAGGAAAATACAATTTAAACATCCACAGAATACATGCAAATGCAGGCACAATGAGTGGAGTTTTTCCTGATGAACTCTAATGCAAAAAGGAAATTAAAGAACTCTCTTTTCCACTCTCCCCAGTTGCAGAAGCTCTGTGCTTCTGCACGGGGCCATGTCTGCTCTCAGCCTGACAAGCAGGACTGTGTTTTTTGATGGAATATTCCTGTTTGTTAAGTGAAACAAACAACAAACTCAGCAAAACTGGAATTTTCAGTAGTAGAACAGCCTGGATAAACTTCTTGGCTGAGTGGTTTTGTTTCTCCTTTTTTTTTTCTTTTCCTAAAAAGGGTTTTCAAGATGGTTCAGTATCTGAGGCCACTTATTTTTTGAAATAGAAAATCCAGTTTTCTACTCTGTAATACTTTTTCATTTTGAATTGTAAGCTAAATATTCCATGAATGGGATTTCTCTACTGAAGGTTTGGGAGAATTGAAACCAAATGTTTGAAAATTATCTATTCAAAAGGACTTGGCTTGACTCGACTCAGACAACTGTTGCTTTTTTAAACTATAAACAATATTAAAATTCTGACTGTTTATCCCCATATGACTTGGGGATTGTTTACAATTTTTAGACATTTTTCAGGAACTGAAAACCTGTTTCTCATGTATATTTATGCTGGCAGCTGCTATCAAAAGGACAGCTCAGCTCCTCGAAAAGTGGAAGCATATGACAATTTTCCCTTCAGTGAAGCTGGTAAAATATGGGGTGTCAAAGCAGGATGAGTTTCCCAGGCTAGGGGGATGGTTGGGCTGTCCAGGCAGTGGTTGCAGGCTCCTCAAGAGGTGGCATTGCCCTCTGGGGTGACAATGCCCAGGGTCCAACGCGCACCATTGTCGCAGACATCTTTCCATGAAAATCCTTTCCTTAGGGTTTTTCCTCCTGAGAAGCTGAGAGGCCTCAGGAACAAAATGTACCCAATGGTTATCTGCTGCTGTGGAATGCAACAGGTGGATCTTTGATTGGCCCATCTTGGATGTTTCTAATTAATGGCCAATCACAGCCCAGCTGGCTCAGACAGAGAGTCTGAGACACAAGCCTTTGTTATCATTCTTTCTGATTCTGTTCTATTCTGAGCCAGCCTTCAGAGGAAACCTTTTCTTCTATTCTTTTAGTATAGTTTTAATGTAACATATTTAATAAAATAATAAATCAAGCCTTGTGAAACATGGAGTCAGATCCTCGTCTGTTCCCTCATCCCAAGACCCCTGTGAACACCGTCACACACCGTGAGCCCCTCCCTGTCCCCATGCCCTCCCCCTCCAGGGCACATCGTGTCTGACAGGGGTTCAGGTGGTTCAGACATCAAACTCTGAATTTGGGTGCCCATTCCCTGGGATCCCAGTGCAGCTGTGGCTGCTCCATCCCTGGAAATGTCCCAGGCCAGGCTGGACAGGGCTTGGAGCAGCCTGGGACAGTGGAAGGTTCCCTAACCAAGGCAGGAGGGTGGAATGAGATGATCTTTAAGGTCCCTTCCAACCCAAACCATTCTGGGATCTGCTGTGGAATGCTGCATCCAGGACCAGGCTCTGCTGGGAAAAGGTCAATTCTGCCATTTACAAGCTTTTCTAAGCTGATGCAAGTCCAGATATGATCCCAGATGTGTATGTGCAGCCCTTTTCTCCATCAGCAGCATCTTCCAGACACCAGGGTCACTGCAGGTCAGGCAGAGCTCCCATCTTGCTCACTCAGGGTTAATATCCAATTTCTACAGGCAGAGCTGGCTGTGCCCTGAGCCCCAGCAGCTCCCAGGAGAAGTCATACAAATCATTCCTTCATTTCACCTTGAATCTTCCCCTTGTGGGAAAATGAAGGAGTTTTGGTCTCAGAGTCAAAGGGAAGGGGAGCAGTGAGGGGGTTTTTGAGTCGTGGTGCATCATTGCCATTGGGTTTGTCCTTGTAATTCCCATGACAAGTGGGTGGGAGAGGATGTGCCCCTAAATTGCACCTCTTGGACTGTAGGGCAAACAGCCCCTGTCAGAAATTAACAGAGCTGATTAAAGCCCAGCAGGGAGATGGCTCCTGGCATTCTATCGGGTCTGGTGATGCTGCGGGGGGCCCTGGTTGGATGTTTCCCTCTGGCTCCCCCAGCCCTGCACATCCCAAAGCCCTGGATCCCAGGACACCACTGGTGCTCACTGTGCACTGGCAGAGCCCTGCAGAGCTCTGTGAGTGAGCAGAAAGGCGAGGAATTAGATTGGTGGCTGTGTTTGCCCTGTCAAAAGGATGCATTTGGCCTCTTTCCTCTGTGCTCTCAGACCTGTCCTGCTCAAGAGAAGGTTCTCACTGCCCTGCCACCTCCTCTGTGCCCAGCCTTGGGGGTGCCCAGTGTGAGCTGGATAGGAAATCTATTGATTCTCCTCCAAGGGAAGGTGAGTGCTCCCCAGCCAATCCCTCTCAGTCATTTCCTTTGGACTGCTGCTCACACCCCTACATCTCAGCAGCTGGTGGAAGAACAAAAGAAATGAACTGGAGAAACTCTGGCCAGGCAAGTCTGACCTCCAGCCTCACCATTGCCTTGGCACCAATGGAGAAACTCAGAGAAGCTGGTGTGTCTGTGAGGAAGGACCTTCCACCTCCAGGGCTGGTCTCCATCTCCAGGGCTGGTCTCCATCTCCAGGGCTAATTCCATTTCCAGGGCTGGTCTCCATTTCCAGAGAAAATTCCATTTCCAGAGCTGATCTCCATCTCCAGGACTGATCTCCATCTCCAGGGCAAATTCCATTTCCAGAGCTGGTCTCCATTTTCAGAACTGATCTCCATTTCCAGGACTGATCTCCATCTCCAGGACTGATCTCCATCTTCAGGACTAATTCCTTTTTCAGGAGCTGATCTCCATTTTCAGAACTGATCTCCCTTTCCAAGACTGATCTCCATCTCCAAGGCAAATTCCATTCCCAGAAGCTGATCTCCATTCCCAGAAGCTGATCTCCATTCCCAGAAGTTGATCTGAGCTGCAGGGACACACTGGTGGGGCTGATAAGCAACATTTGAAGTTCCTCTGCAGCACTGAGCACCTCAGGGCAACGCTCACACCAGCAAATTTGGCCTCCAGAAGCCACACAGCTGGAAAAGAACCACAACACCACGATGGCCGTCATTATTCCTAATTAACAGCGTGGAAAAAATGCAGGTGCTGGGGCTTTCTTGAGGGGCTTTGCTTGGCTCCCAGCAGCTTTTCCCAGGAGCCAGGCTGCCTGTGGGGCATTCCTTGGCCAGCACAACGGGCAGGTCTGGGCCAAGCTGTGTGCTGGAGGCTCAGTGTGGTGTTGACCTTCTGGATGATCCAGGGCTGTGTCCATGAGTGCTGAGCCCAAGGGTAGGGCTGGAGATGAGCTCAGGAGAGATTTCCCCAGGATGGAAAAGCAGTATGGACAGGCAGACGACGGAGGAGGCATAACTCTTCACAAAAGCCGTGGCTGGCCAATATTTTAGGTAAGAAATGCTGTGAACTGAGGAGTGCAGCCAGAATTAATTCTGCACATTGGCTTCTCCAGAGTTTTCTGCCCTGGTGTTGTTGACTTCTTACCACCACATGGATATTTCTGTATTTCAGCAGAATTCCTCACTCCTAATCTGGATAGTCCTTTCTGGGTGGAGTGCAAACCCCAGATCGTTAACTCCGGATAACCATAATTAAAAGAAAATAAAATCAAAGGTGCTCAGAAAAGAAATGGAAAATTTTTCTGTGGAAGCCAAAAGATTATATTAAACTTCAGTGGTTTAATAAAATATTATGAAGTTTGGGAGCATATTTTCCCTGGGACTTAATCTGTTTATACATCTAAAAAAGTAAATAGAATATCATTTTACTTGACCACACAGCAAACCTGATACAGGGGGGGTTTCTCCACTGTATATATTTCTTGTGGAATTCCTTTCCCCTCGGGTTTCACACACTGTGAAATGGGACAATCCTGGTCAGGGCAAGCAGGAATTCTTCCATCTCAGTGGAGAAATGCTGCGGATGTGGCAGGGCCAGGGACAGCAAAGGGATGAGCACTGGGGGAGACAGGGAGACCTGAATTTTGGAGGATTTTTGCAATTTAAAGAAAGGAATATGGCATTGACCTTGATGTGGTGGAAGACAGGAGGTCATGGGAACAGTGATGCCACTGGGGAGTTCACAGAAGGCTCAGCCATGGCGTGAGTTGGGTTTAGAACAGTAAAATCAGACACAAATGGGTAATTTTGTGGTTTTCCCCATTTTTTTCATAAATTTTGTGGTTTTCCCCCTTTTTTGCCCCCTCTTTCCAGGTTGCAGCCACCAGCAAAAAGAGAGCACAGCCTCTCAGTACCCGTAAACTTTATTAAATGTGTGCTTTTTCATTCTTAAATTAAATTAAAATCTTTTTTTTTTTCCATACTGAAATAGCACCAAAGGGAGAAGGATGACAGTATCACCAAGTGAAGGGGAGGGAGGAGAGAAAACCCAGAAACTGCTGTATACAACCAAGGAGTGCTTAAATGGTTGGGAAAATGGGCAATGTTTCCCCTTCATCTGGAGACTGGGTGCTGTGAAGTGTGAAGGGGGAACTGGGAATCAGTGCAGGCCAGAATCACCCTGTGCAGGGTAGGAAAAGCCAAATTATTGCTGGAAATTTGACTCCTTAGTGCTGCACCCAAAGGGCACCCTGACATCAGGCAGAGGAGTGTCACACACTGACCCCCATGGTGAATAAACTCGTTTTAACTGGGTGGATCATGGAGTGGCAGCGCTTCCACAGCAGCTGAGGATAAAATTCCCTGTGGCACAAAATCAGCACCAAGGATCCCACGGGCACAGCAGCCCCTGGCAGGAATGGCAGGGATGGGTTTCACAGCAGCAGACACACCTGGCATTGCCATGCCAAACCGCACTGGTAAAGAAAACCCCATTTCTCTGAATTTTTGCAGTTGAAACAGAGAGAAAAGGGCTTCCCCACCCTCCAGGTTTGGCTGAAAGCTGTTGGTGATGGGTTAAAGGGAGATCTCACCTTCAATGAACTGGGCTCCAAAGCATTGGGGGCAACAGCAGTGGGGGCAAAAAATTATTTTTGAGGACTTTGTGGCAATCCTGGTGCTCAGCACAGCCAAGCCCACACTCCTGTGGTCTCAGTGCAGGAGAGCTGTGGTGCCATTTGTGGCTGTGTCTGTCTCCTCAAAGATCATGGAACCAGGGGATGGTTTGCACTGGAATCCTCCACAAAGCTGATCTCATTCCAGGGACACCTGCCACCACCCCAGGATGCTGCAAGCCCAGTCTGGCCTCAGACACTTCCAGGGATTGGAAATCCACTCCTGGGCAACCCAGGCCTCACCACCCTCACTGTGTAAAATTTATGATCCATTTGGCACTTGATGCCGATAGAAAAGTTGGTGTGGGTTGGTTTTTTTTTTTTTCCCTCAAAACAAATCTAAAATTTGGATTTTGTTCTAAAATCCAAACGTTGCATCACATATAAGCCTGAGCTTCATCAATGCCTAATGGCAGATTTGATTATTGAGACCAGAAGCATTTTAATAACTTAATTATTTTCTCATAGTTACTGTTTAGATTTTTCTGCCCTTTTTTTTTTTTTTTTTAAGAAAACCACTTTTTTTATTTATAGCTACTTTTGATTTCCCCTCCAACACACATGCTCAGCACTGCAGGCCCAGGAGGGATGTGGTTTTCAATAGTTTACCTCCCAATTCTTCTTAGGTTAAAATAATCTAAACTTCATGGCTGGATTTTCAAATAAGCCTAAAGAGTTTAGAGGCTTAAATGCTATTAGAGTTCAAAGCAATTCGGTTGCATGACCCCTTTTTAAAAGCCATTGTTCATATGTGGAGGGATTTTCCAAACTACTTATGGCCCAGATCAAAACCAATCAATCACAGCCCCAGATCCCTAAATAGCTTTACAAGGTGTGCAACAAGGTATTCAAACCCCTGCAAATGAGGGGAAGCAAAACACTGAAGCATTTAGGGGAGAGTATTCCTAAGTGGCTGAGCTTGATGTGCTGGGAAGAGTTTTTAAAGGCACATTTGATGGGCTTGCGTACAGATCAAGGCTCTGCTGATTTAATGGCAGGGATTTGGTGGCAGGTGCAGATATTCTGCTGTAAAAAATGCTTGGTAGTGCTGCAGCTTGTGCAATATGGGGAGACCAGGCTGTGGCCCTATAAAGCTGCTTTATGGCGGTGCAAATGTGACTGTGTGGGAGAAAAGAGCAATATCACTATATTGATTTTTTAAAGCATCACACTCCTAAGTGATGTTCGTATTTGTCTGCTGGTTTTGGCTGGGGTAGGGCTCATTTTGTTCACAGGACTGTGGTTTGGGTTTGTGCTGGGAACAGCACTGATAACCCAGGGGTGTTTTCACTGGGGCTGAGCAGCTCTTACGGAGCATCAAGGCTCCTCCTGCTCCTCCAGTGAGGAAAATGGGGATGCACAAGGAGCTGGGAGGGGACACAGCCAGGACAGCTGACCCTGATGGCTGCAAGGCATATTCCAGACCATATGACATCATGCTCAGCATATAAAAGTGGGGGAAAAAAAGGAGCAGGAAATGTTTGGAGTGATGGTGTTTGTCTTCTCAAGTCGCCATTCCAAATGAGAGGGAACTCTGCTGTCCTGGGCATGAGCATCTGAGCACCCATGGGAAGCCTGGAATTAATTTCTTGGTTTGCTTTGCTGGTGTGTGTAGCTTTTGCTTTACCTATTAAATTGTCTTTATCTCAACCCACAGGTTTCCTTAGATTTACTTTTCCAATTCTCCCCCCTGTCTCACCTGTGGAGTGAGTGGGGCTGAGATCCCAGCTGGGCTTTAACCAAAATAATTTGTCAAAGCCATTTCTGTATTATCCCAACCTTCACTCTCCTCGAAATACCAAAGAAATGGCATGCTAAAATCTTCTTTTCAGCTGGAAGACCTCAGATTTTGTGCCTTGCTGGTTCTGGCACTGTTTGGTTATGCCTGTGAGTGACTGATGCCTCATCCTTGCTACCACCTTGGTTTTTCCATGTGAATAAAGAGCACAGCATGGGGGGCTGTCCATCCCCTATTCCTGCCCCAAAACCTTGCTCTTGGAATATTTATCCCAATAATTCCCCACCATCCTTTTGCCTACAGCTCATGCCCATTCTGACCAGCACGGGCAGATTGCTCCCCTCACCTCCTGTGGGAAGGAATAATGTGACACCATTACCAAGAGCCCAAGGTTCTCCCAGCTTCTGATGCTGGGAGGGACCATGGTCCCATCTCTGTGACCATCTCTGATCTTCTCAGGTCATGTCTTGCCTGAATTTTGAGGGGCTGAAGGGAGGCAGGCAAGAGAAGGGATGTTGGGGGTCTGTGTGGCGCCTCATCCTCCTTTCTGCTGTAAGGTGTTGTGTTTGTGCAGATGTGGCATGGCACATTGCCAAAAAAAGGCCTTAAAAAGGGACATAAATGGGGGAAGAGGTGAAAGCAGCAGTGGAGGGGGTGCAGATGGCACTGAGTATGCCACACCAGGGCAGAGGGCTGAGCACAGCCTGGCTTTGGTGCCACCAGCCCAGCACCACTTCTGTACCAGCTGGGGCATGGGAGCCCGGGCTCAGGCTCAGCCCTGCTGTGGGAGAAGCTCCTGGGGCCTCAGGAGCTCAATGAAGCTGTTTTCATCCCCTTGGGAAAGGGCAGGCAAAACCCTCTGGGTTTGTGTCTTCAGGGCATGAGAAGGTTCCAGGACTCACATTTTTGGGAACAGGAGATGAGTAGGGCTGAGCAGGAAGGTGCTTCAGGGCAGCCAGGAGCAGCTGTGGCTCAGCACATGCAGAGGAACTCAGTGCCATGAGGCTGAGAGGGTCCCCAAACCCTTTTCCTGACTTTCCAAGGTGGAACTGCCTCCCTCTCCGGTGAAATGGTAACTTCTGATCCAATTCTCTCTGGACTCTGAAATTGCTCTGCTGCGATTTTGTTAATATTTTTTGCTGGTGTGCAGGCAGCCAGCGAACTTCATCCCCAGGCTCCTTCCTAACCACATTCCTGGGGGATCCCCACACAGTTTGTTTTACCCCCTCAGGTTTTACCCCTTCAGAGCCGGGCTCAGGACAGGGAGCCCTTCCATGTGTTTTATGCACCAAGGTGTAACTGGGTACTCCCAGAGCTCAGAAATGCTGAAGATCAAGAGCCAGCAGATAAATGAGCCCATGGTAATAAAAGACTCTGCTTCATTAACAGATTTCTCTCACTGACACATTTCCACCAGCTAAAAAAAGGTGGTAAAGGTTTTGCCTGGCGCCCTTCACAACCTTCAAGGTTCCCCCTCAGTTCTCCTTCAGAAAAGAACAATTGTTTTCTAATTCCTCTTTCTGGACACGATTATTGCTCACCTTTTCCCAACCAACCCTTCCTCCAGTCTACTTAAGACTGGCCCAACTTAAAACATTCCTCATTGTGGCTTAAACCATGTCACTGGACACCAAGAAGTCTCCTGCACATGCCTGGTGGGATGGTTGGTCCCCCCAACACCTTCAGGGTGTGCCATGAGCATCATCTCAGTGTGGAACCTCCTTCCCATCCCCAAAATCCCTTCAGATGGGCCCCCCCTTAGGGGAAAAAAAAAACCCCTTAGAAACCCATTTTGCTGTCAGAGTAGCAAAAGGGATGCAATAGGGAGCCCTGGGTTAGAGCCAGCTCCTGTGAATGAGGCCTTTGACTACCTGGCAATTTTCATTAGAGAGTCAAAAGAATCATTTGTGTTCTTTCACTTTTGGCTACCAAAATTATTTTCTCTCAAAACAAAACAAAGGATTATTGGTTTTGGCTTCCTTAAGAGGAAAAATAAGCTTGGCTGATGAAAAGAGGTTGATTTAAGGGGGGTAAAAGTAAAACAAAAAAAATTGGATAAGTGGAAGCGAAATTCACCAAATGTTTCATGCAATAAAAAAATCCCCTAAAGTAACATTTGGAAAGCCAAATTAGGTATTAAGCCACCTTTGTTTTATTGTCAAAAGTGGTGAGGTCTGGCCAAAATGGCCCTTGCAAGCCAAAACCTGGCTGAACTTTCAGGAAGACTCTGAGCTACCCCAAGCACCCCTGTCACTGCTAGAAACTTTGCACCTGTGTTTTTTTACAGAGGCTGTGCTAAACCTTGGGCCCATTGAGGGAAGCTGCTCATGTCAGTAGGACCAGGCTGTTTCTCCACAGCCTTTCCTTTTCTGGGTGTACACAGCACCTCTTCTCTGAGAGAAGAAAGGATACAAAGCAGTGTAAAAAAAAAAAAAAAAGAAAAAAACAAAGTGTGTTTCAGCACAGCTATTATTATTATTTTTCCCCGTATTTTCCCCCCTGCCTCTCTACTGATATGTAAAAAAAATAGATATATATTATATTATATTTTCCTTTTCTTAAATTATTTCTTTCAGCCTTAGTCCCAGCCGAAGTCCTGCCCTGTCATCTGGTAGAACTTCATGTTGAAGGGCCTGTAGAAGTCCCTCAGCCTCTGCACCACCTCCTGGTCGATGTCAGGGTGGGTCCTGCCTTTTGTCTTGCCCAGGCAGTGGGGTTTGCTGCTGCCCTCCGCCTTCTTCAGGCACGGGAAGCCCTTGGTTTTGTTGAAGTAGAAGTGTTTGTCCGTGATGATCCTCTTGAGGCCCAGAAAGTCCTGGACCCTGCCCAGCTCCCCCGCAGGGTCCCTGATCAGCCTCTCCCCGCTGACAAAGAGGATCTGCCCGATGGGGAAGTGCAGCAGCCAGTTCTCCAGGTGCTTGGCGTAGATGCCAATCTGGATGGCGCTCCACGAGGTGTCTATGAGGCCTGTAGTCCTGTTTTTGAAGGTCAGGCTCTCAAAGGTGGGGATGTCAGGCTTCTTGGAGAGGGTCTGGGTGTAGTCCGAGATGGCTCTGGTCACGGGGTCCCGCACCACCACGATCAGCTTGGTGCCCTTGCTCATGGAGGAGATGCGGGCTGGGGCCTCCTTGGTGACAAAGTAGCTGGGGGTCTTCTCCATGGTGATCTGCCCCTCCAGTGTCCTGGGCATCAGCTCCCTGCAGAGGGGGAACGAGGGACACGTCAGGGCCCAAATGTGTGGTGCTCACGTGCCCTCTGAACAGAGAGGAGCTGTGAGACGAGTAGAGAAGAAGGGAAACACAGTTCTTATCTCTTGGAGGAAGGAAAGGAAAAAGGAGGGGAGGGAAAGGGAAAGGGAAAGGGAAAGGGAAAGGGAAAGGGAAAGGGAAAGGGAAAGGGAAAGGGAAAGGGAAAGGGAAAGGAAAGGAAAGGAAAGGAAAGGAAAGGAAAGGAAAGGAAAGGAAAGGAAACGAAAGGAAACGAAAGGAAGAAGGAAAACACACAATTCTTATCTCGCTTGCTGTGCCTGTGTTGTGCTAAAGTGGAATGCAATGTGGAGATTGTTTACCCAAAGTGAGGTGTAGGAGCCACAGGAGCAGGTGACTACCAGCTCCTCTCCTTGCCCTCCTCATCCCTCTTGCATGCCACACCACATCCCATCCCTTACACACACCACTGCTACACCACACCCAGACCCAGTGATGCCTCAGGTTTTGGCTTTTCTATTTTTCATATTCTGTGCTGCTTTAGTGTGTAATTTTGGGCTTCACATCAGGGGATGCTGAGCTCTGTGCACAGAGCAGGGACACAAAACAATTCCTGCTCCAGCTGGGGACCAAGGACAAATGATCCAAATCTCAGCCCAAGAGCACAAACACCGTGGGCTGGAGAGAGAAAAACAAGGATGGGACTGCATGGGCTAAAGCTGGAATGGGACAATGAACTGCAAGATGCAAATGGAGCAGAACTGATCCAAGGGAGAGACCCCGTGCCCGGCCGTGCATTTTGGGACCATTTTGGTTCATCTTGTGCTGCTCAAGGTGGAACCACTGAGGAGACCCTTTTAATAAACCCCTGCTTTATTCTGTAACTCTGCCCAGCCTCTGTTCTAGCTCAGCCTTCTCAAGAGCATCTACAAAACACCAGATTCCCACCCCATCACGTGGTGACACACAAATCCATGCTCAGCCGTTTCCCTCTCCACAGCTGATCCTCCCACGGTCCCATCCTTCCCAGGGGGACTGGGGGGTGGCTGGAGCCCCTCTGAGGGTCACCCCCATGCCACCAGCAGCTCTCCTGGCAGCTGCAGCCCCCCACACCCTGCCCCCTTGGCTCTGACCCCGTGTGTGGGGTGAACGCTCCCTGCCCGCCTCGCTGCCACCATCCTGCAGCAGCAGCAGCAGCAGCATCTGCTTTGCAAACCTGAGCAATCTGCCAGCAAAATTGAACCCATCTATCAAAAAAGCAACAATGAAAAGCCAACAGCAGCTAAAAACAGCAATAATAACCAAACCCCAGGCTGTTATGTTACAAATGAGAGAGCAAGGAATGGACCTTCCTAAAGCATTTGCAGCCCCCTTACACAGGGGCTGAGCAAAGATGTGCTCCCAGAGAAGTCAAACCTTTGCTGAGGGCTTCTGTCTGGGGGAAACTCCAAGAATTTGGGACGTTCAGGCTGAGGAATAAGCAAGCTGAGGAATAAGCAAGCTGAGGAGCAGGAAAGGTTTCTCATGCATCCTGAAGATGTGAAGACAAAGGGAATCACCACTGACAATAATGTGGTGTGAGAGCACCTTCCTGCTTTCGTGGCTTGGGATGAGCTGCCAATGGATGTGATAACAAACACCTTAAAGCAAACTGCAAAGGGGAAATCTGCTCTCTGTTAGCTTTCCCCTGCTTTGCTGCAGCTTGATTTTCTTCTGGAGAAATGGGTCTGGCTTGGATTTGGAGACCCCAGCCTGAGGCGGTGGTGGGAAAGGAAATCTGTCCTGGTGGCAAGTGCTGTTTTTAAGGAGGTGCCACTGAAGGGGTCATTGCAGGGGAAATTGTTTTTAAAAAAATGCTGCTCTTTCTGAAAGAGCCCCACAGCTCTGCCATCAGCTTTGGGTGCTGTGGAAAAGGGAAAGGAAGGGCCAGATCCGCTCCCAGAAATGCAGCAAGGTCACAGGGTGGAGCAGCAGGGTGGAGAGGGAAAATGAACTGTCCGAGGGGGCTTGTTGCATCTCTGACTTCTCCCCAGAAACAGTGCCAGAATTCTGTGCCCAGGCAGGAGCCAGCCACGGTGGTGACAGGCGTGTGACAGGGCTGGCAGCCCTGGGGGAACACAGGGCCTCCTGCACCATGGAGCTACCAGACAAGCAGGACAGAGAAACTGAGGCACAGCCAGCATCCTGGCCTGGTGCAACCTCACCCCCAGCCCCACAGGGCTGTGTGCTGCTCCCTGGGCCACTGCTGCCACCAGTGACTCATTTTTTCCTCTTCTTCCCCCACTCTCGGGGGTTTTGTGGTCAAGATGACCCTGAGGTGTCAGAAAGTCTCTTTTCCCCAGCCCTGTGACCAAAGAAAAAGTCGAGGTTCCTTGGTTCTGCTTTTCAAGGTTGTTTATTTTCTCTTATCTGTTCCATTCTTTCTCTGACCTGCTGAGATCTGTCCAGCAGGTCAGGTTGTGGCACAGTCCCTGCCCTTGGGGTGGTGTTGGCTTTTTATACTAAGAACTACCTGTACTTTATTTACAATAATTTTCCAATACCTATCACCTATGTTAGACAGTCTGTCTCTACTCTAAACCAATCCAAAAGTGCCATCATCACCCAGAAGATGGAGGACAAGAAGAAGAAGGACAAGGCACACCCAAATCCCTCCACCTTGGCTTCTGAACCCCTGTTCTAAAAACCCCAAAATTCTACTTTTTCACCCTGTGACAAACTAACTGTTATTTTAATTAAACTATCATGGCTTGTAAATCTTCATATAAGCTTAGTAATTTTCTCCATGGATTAAAATCAAAGGCACGGGTGTTTTTGACTGTGTGCCAAGGTCTCTGAGCCCCCTGCCAGAGGGATGTCCTGGGTTCCCACACCCCACCATCTCTCTTTTTCTTCCAAATCATTTTAAGCAGTGACTCTGCAAGAGGAATTTATAAAAAAACCCAAACCAGCTCTCAAAGCACTCCCCTTCCCCCAGCTCAGCCCACACTCCCAGAAGTGCCATTACAGCATGTTCAGGAGATGATTGAAAAGAAAGATGCTCTAGCAAGAGTGATAACTCCATGTAACCAGGAGCGTGGATGGAGATATAAATTCAAAAATGCTGCCTAAAGAGATTAATTCCTCCCTCCCATGAGGCCAGCTGCTAAGCCCAGGGGCTGTGCTGCCCCAGCAGCTCTCACAAGGCTCTGTGTTTGCTTTGATGAGCTGTGAGTGTGCATGGGAGTCAGCTGAGCCTCCTGCTCTGCCTTCCTTCAGATCTCAGGTGGAATCGATACAGGGAAAGATGCATTTCAGGAAACGGAGAGAAATTTACAAAAAACCCCCCAAAAAAAGCTGTGAGACCGAGGAAGCTGAAAGGAGAGGGGCAAAAGATCAGAGAGGTCTGCAAGGAAAACAGAAAATCACTCATTGTGGTGTGGGATGTAAAATCCAACCCAACAGCAAAAGGACACTCTTGCCACTGATTTTAATGAGGATGGATTAAGCTGAGCTTGGAGCAAAACAAGAGGCAGGAACAGCCCTGGGAGAGGACAAGGAGCCCTGGGGGTCTGCTCTCCTTGCCCATCCTGCTGCAGAGGCATTCTCTCTGCACAAAGATAAAGCTCAGGGAAATTCTGGTGTTATTGGAGGGATCTGTGACACAACTGCCATCTCTCAGAGGATGCTGCACCCTCACAAAACAACAAGTCAGGGGCCTTGGAATTTCCTTTGTCTCTGCTCTTCCATGCCCGTGGAAGCATTGCAAGCCATGCAGGATGAGGGTGTCACCTGCTGAAATATTTGTGGTTTCTTTCCCTTGCCTGTGGTCAGAAAGGTTTCCAGCAGCACTGCCTCACTCCCACTGTCAGGAAACAACCCTGGATTATTGGCTTCCTCGGGATGTGCTGAGGTGGCTGTCCTGCCCCCCTGCCATGGTCCCTGTGCCCAGGGCAGTGAGCTCCCTCCTGTCAGTGTCATATTTTATGAAAAATCCTCTTTGCCCAGGATTTCTTCTCCATACATGTATATCTATATGATATATATCATATATTATATATGGGATTTTTTTGCAAGGCCATCCTTTGAAACTTGTTTCTAGCTCCTTTTCTGTCTCAGCAATGTCTGTCCTATCCCATGGCATTTCTAAGTCAGCATTTCTTATCTCAAGATCTGCACACAGATGCACACTGTGTGAGCCTTCTGTAGGAAATCTTTGGGGATTTCCTACAAATCCATTTCCCACAAATCCATTTCCCACCCAGGGGTCCTCTGCAGACCCTCCCAGCTGCACACCCAGTGCCATGGGCACCTCCACTCCTTCCACCATTGGCTTGGAAGCTGGAACCACCTCAGCATTTAAAAACAGCCCACTGCAGGAATCCCACTGCCTCCAGAATGGCCTGGCACACCCAGCTCCCAGGAGGTCACAGCTGCCACCATCCTGTCCCAGGGTCACAGCCAGGAAGCCTCATCCCTTCCTGAGGAGCTGGGAAATCCATCTGAGGAATGTCATGGAGAATCCAGCTTGTTTGCTGATCCCTCCAGAGGTGAAGATCCTTCCTGCACCTCAGGGAGCCAAGGCAGGAAACAGCAGGGTCCCTGAGATAAGGGGGTCACACACCCCCAGGAGACCCTGTCAGAGCAGCACAGTGTGACCTCGTGTCACCCCTTTGGGGTCACTGCCCTTGGAGTCTGTCCCTCTAGGACACAAAATAAAACAATGTGGACACTGGAACCACCAAGGTAAAAAAAAAAAGGGCAGTTTAATTTCTGACTTTAATATTTATAGATTTTTAAGAGTGGATTGGAGGATGGCAGTGCCACCTCTCCAATGACACTGGACAAACCAACAGTCCGTCACATTTCCCCTCCTCCAGAAAAGAACATAAAACAATAATTATTTACAGAAAAGCGCATGAGAAAGTTCATTACAAGAATGTAAACATCAGAAGGCTTGGAAGAACTTAGAGAGCAGAGTGACAGGTGTCAATGTCCTTGGTGTCACTGCCCTTGGGGTCACTGCCCTCGGGGTCTGTCGCTCTAGGACACGAAATAAAACGATGTAGACACTGGAATGAATCTCCAAGGTAAGAAGAAGGACAGTTTAATTTCTGACTCCAACATTTATAGATTTCTAAAAGTGACAGTGCATTGGAGGGTGACAATGCCACCTCTCCAATGACACTGGAGAAATCAACAGTCCATCACATTTCTCCTCCTCCTCCAGAAAAGAACGCGGAACAGAAAAGCGTGTGAGGAAGTTCATTACAAGAATGCAAACATCAGAAGGCTTGGAAGTACTTAGAGAGCAGAGTGACAGGTGTCACTGCCCTTGGTGTCACTGCCCTGGGTGTCACTGCCCTTGGTGTCACTCCCTTTGGTGTCACTGCCCTTGGTGTCACTCCCTTTGGTGTCACTGCCCTTGGTGTCCCTGCCCTTGGTGTCACTCCCTTTGGTGTCACTGCCCTTGGTGTCCCTGCCCTTGGTGTCACTGCCCTTGGTGGCACTGCCCTGGGTGTCACTGCCCTTGGGGTCACTGCCCTGTCTGCAGAGCCTCGGGGCAGTGCAGTGAGGGGCAGCAGCTGCACACAAGGAGGGGGCTCTGCTCTCCACCCCGTTCCCTGCTGTGCCTCCCATGCTCAGCTCCTGCCCCCCTGCTCTCCTGGGATGGAGAGCGTGTGGATCAGAGCTCATTACAGCACGCAAACCCTCTGTCTAATTGCTCTGATGAATTATAAATGAATTACTTTGAGGGCAGCAGGTAGTGGGGAGCACAGTGCCCTGGGGCCTCCTTGTGCTGAGAGGTGACCCCCATGTCCCAGCATCCTGTGACCAGTCTGGGAGAGGAAACTGTGCCAAGAGGTTCCCAAAAAACCCACCCTGCCTGAAGGCACATCTGGAGAGCAGCAGTGCCCAAGTGCTATTGACAAGCAGAAACTCCCTGGTGTCATTAGCCCTGCAAGCCATTGATTTTCTCTGCTGGAACAAGAAACTCATGGAGGCTGAGGCAATCACAGGTGGCACCACCAGCTCCTCTGGGCTGCCCAGCTGGCCTTTGGAGAAAGGGTGTTTCAGATTGTTTTCTCTCCAATGGTTAATTGCTGGTAAATCCCAGCCCTCTGCCTACCAGGAACAGATGAAGAGCCCCAGGGCTCTTGGTCACAGCCCCTTCAACACGTGTCCATCCTTTGTATGGGAATGGAGACACCACCAGGCATCTTCTAAAGGATCTTTCTGTGCCAGGGCTGGGGCTGGGTTCATCAGCCACCTCTGCAGTGCTTGGTGTCACTGCCCTTGGTGTGACATCCCCTTGGGCTGGCCATGAGCTCTTTATGCCAGCCTCAGAGCACTCCCAGCAGCTCCAGTCAAGCACTGGGAAGGAGAAACTTCTCCTCTCCCATCAGACCTGGACCCAACACTCATCACCTCTGGTGTCCCCAGCACCACGTTCATTTAACCCCAGCAGTGAGCAGAGCTCCACACTGAAGGCAGGAGCCTTTTGCCAAAATCTTGAAAATCAGGCTCACAGTGATTTCGTCATATTTTCAATGCCATTCCCAAATGAAAAGGGATTCTCCATCACAGCCTGCTGACTCTCCTCTATGTCTGCCATGCCAAAGGAGGATTTTCCAGCTGAAACAATGGACATGATCCTTTCGCATCCCTTGCAAGTGCAAATCAAGAGCTCCTTTCTGCCATCCCAGCACACAGGAGGGACAGTCCCTGCTGGAAGAGGACAGCAGAGGACATGGCTGGACACGAATCCATGAACCCAGCACCCACCTAAAGCAGAGTTTTGCTGGGAAGTCCTTGCCTGTTTGTCCACTGCACCATGGGGAGGGAGCTCCCAGCCTCTTTCCACCACACCGAAGGATGCCAGGAGCCACAGCCTTGAAGAGATCAGCACAGCCTTCAGCCTGCACCTCACCTTCCTCAATTACAATCTTAAACCATCCACTTTCAGCACCTGCATGGCAGTTTTTGTTTGTTTTAAAGCTGGGCCTGTGTGGGCACAGCTTTAAACCCCACTGTGTGGGGTCTGTGCCCAGCCAGGATGTGAACAGAGCAGGAGATGGCACGTGCTCTGAAAAGTTCAAAGAGCAAAGACTGAGGGATGACCAAAAAATGGGTACAAATGGCTCAGCACCTGATATAAATAAATCTCAATCTCATTCTTCCTCCCTAAGGGCACCCCTGAAGTCTTACAGGGGTACACCCACCCAGAAACCCTCACAGGAGATGCTGCTGGGCTTGGAGGGAGCAGGATTGCACCTTCCCTCACCTGGACCTGGGGGAACCCTCTTTTTAAAGATTTTTAAAGGCCTTCAATTTATTATGGTATTTATTAAAGGCCTTCAACAGATTCACCTTGGGCACTCAAAAGCCTCCCAGAGGGGCTACACCCAGGATGGATGATGGTCATGAATTTTTCAGACAATTTTAAGTTTGGCCCATTTACGTATCAGGGGTTAATTGTCCAATTACAGCTTCAGGTAATGAAGTCCTATTCCCTCAGTTTGCTCTTCCCTCCAAATTCACTTTTGTTTGTACTTTTTGGGGCCTGAGGCTGTAGGATGTCCTTGGATCTCAGGCCTAGAGGGATTGTTCTGTCTGACCAAAATGTGAAGGCAGAAGCTGACACTTGATATGGAGTTCAGAGTTAGGCACCAATGCAGTGCAGGATCTGAAAAAATCCATCCTGGCTGACCCAGGACAGAAAGCTCTGTAAATGGGAGAGTGTGGAAAAACCTCCATCCCCAAGCCAACTTCATTCTCTCTCACTCAAGGATCTCCAAGACCACACATTTCAGCCCTGACTAAGCAAATCATCTTAGGGAGGAAGGTTAAAGAACTGTTTGTTATTGGAAGTGTCTCCCTCTTTAGGATTCGTTGGTTTGTTTTTTTTTTTTGATAAATTAACTCCAGCTCCATTACTTCATGATATATTTCCCTTGACATTTAATTATACTTACACCAAACACATTAAGCCAATCAGTCTGAACAGCTTCTTATTAATATGCAAATTTCTCCTTTGAAAAGCCATGAATCTGTGAAAAAAAAAATTTCTACAGGCTTCAATTAGGCCCTTTTGGGAAGTTGGGAAGTTCCCTGAGAAACACCTTCCTGGCCCAGGGCAGGAATCCAGCCCCACAGACACTGGGAATGGGAAAAGAGGAGGCTGAATCACCTGCTCAGGTCTGGAGCCATGAGCATGGGAGGCTGAGTTTTACAAACCAACAGGGTGTTGGCAGCTTATCCCCATCCCAGCACCTTTCCAAGGGAACCCCTGCTTGTCCTGTGTGCAAGTCATCCTCCCCTAGGCCATAAATGGGAGCTTCACGTGGGAGCTGCAGAATATTCCCTGAAAGTTCAGCTTTTAGCAAAAACAAACAGGAATCTGGGTTCTAATTTCTCATCCCAGCACCTTTCCATGCTGCTTGTCCTGTGTGCAAGTCATCCTCTCCTGGGGCCACCAACAGGAGGTTCATGTGGGAGATGCAGAATATTCCCTGAAAATTCAGCTTTGAGCAAAAACAAACAGGAATCTGGGTTCTTATTTCTCAGTTTCTCATCCCAGCACCTTTCCATGGGAACCCCTGCTTGTCCTGTGTGCAAGTGACCCTCTGGGGCCACCAACAGGAGGATCACGTGGGAGCTGCAGAATATTCCCTGAAAATTCACCTTTTAGCAAAAACAAACAGGAATCTGGGTTCTAATTTCTCATCCCAGCATCTTTCCATGCTGCTTGTCCTGTGTGCAAGTCACCCTCCTCTGGGGCCATAAATGGGAGGTTCATGTGGGAGCTGCAGAATATTCCTTGAAAATTCAGCTTTGAGCAAAAACAAACAGGAATCTGGGTTCTCCTGGCGCCATGGGCAAATGGGACATGATTTGCATTAGGCAAATAAATTGAACTCCACAATTAACCATCTGCCCTGGAACAGATTTAAGATTTGCTTTAAAGCATCACTTCCCTCCACTCTCACGTCCATCTGAACGCTGCAGGACTTTCTGCTGGGAAACCAAGTGGGAATTAATTCATTGAATCATTCCCATAATTGCAGAGAAACATCAGGGGAGGTACCACAGCCAGGGTGGCCTTTGGCCCCACGGATGTGTTTCCTGTGGATTACACCAATGGACAAACCACAAAACTGCTTCAAAGCCTCCCAAAGCCTCCAATTCTCACCAAAAGTCTTTAGTCACCAAACCAAGATGATTTCCTGGGAGCTGCTGAGAGCTACATCATCATCTCAAGAAAAAGTTTAATCTTATTTCAAGAGAAGTTGCAGGTTTTCTTAAAAAACATCTGATTTTCTATAATTTTTTTTTTTATTCCCTACAGTTAGACATCAAGATCAGAAATACATTGCAATCAGTGTACTATATAAATAGTCCAATTTTGGGAAACAGCTCTCATGAGCAATAAAGAAACCCAATTTACTGTGCACTGTAATAAAAATATCTCTTTTACCATATAAATCAAACCCAAGTGAACAGATAAAAAAAAAAATAAACTCAACCCCCCTGGTTTCTGCCCACAGGCACAAGCAGACTGCCCTGGGGAAGGGCTTGCCTGCCCTGTATAAATATATACAAGAGCAAATCTGTTAAAAATTGCAGCTACCACTTTGTTTTCTAAAGGTCCCAGTTTATCCTTGGTCAGAAGAAGGAGGGCTGGGGAGAGGTCGGCCAGAAACACAATCCCTTCCTGTATAAACACCAGAGCCTGGGCTGGCTCTGAGTGCATCATATGGTCTATATTTTATATGTGTATATATATATATATATAGAGAGAGAGAGAGAGGAAGAGAGATTTTTCAATCCAGTCAAGAGACATAAAGTGATCTTATATCATCTAAAACCAACAATCAGACTTGGACTTCTGGCAGTTTTCCTTGCAGTTGTCCCTGCCACCCCCCTGCCCCTTCCTCCCAGCTGCTGGAGCACACTGCTGCCTGCCCCCATTATTTCTCACAAAGGCATATAAATCACTGTGGAAACTCTTATTATCTTATTTTCCCTCTGCTTCTCCCTTGTCTGTTTGGAGAAAAATTAATGCATTTGTCTCTGGAAAAATGTGCAGTCTCTATAATTCAGTTTTAAAACAAGCACAACTAGCAAATGGATAGAGCTCTGTTAGGAGACTCATTTTTCATGTGGGTAATTGAACCCTTCCCTTCGATTTTTCCTCTGGGTGTTAAAGACAACTGATGCCTCCCTGGAATTTGCTTATGTCTCAGAGAAGGTGGAAAGACAGGAGAGAAAAAGCAGAAGAGATAAAGAAGAGGAGAGAGGGAGAGAAAAAGAGGAGAGGAGAGAAAAAGAAGGAGAAGGAGAAGGAGAAAGAGAGGGAAAAGAGAAGGAGAAGAGAAGGAGAAGAGAAGGAGAAGAGAAGGGAGAAAAGAGAAGAGAGAAAAGAGAAGAGAGAGAAAAGAGAAGAGAGAGGAAAGAGAAGAGAGAGGAAAGAGAAGAGAGAGGAAAGAGAAGAGAGAGAAAAGAGAAGAGAGAGAAAAGAGAAGAGAGAGAAAAGAGAAGGTCCAAAGCACATCTTAGAGCCTTGGCTGTCTCTGCAGGGGGACCTTGGGGAGCCCCCAGGCAAACATCCCAGATGGGATTTTTCCAAAAGCTGAGGGACTTTGATTTGGACAGCTTCTCACCACCTAGATTGCTGAGGAAATCCACAGCCATCACAGGGACAGTTCAGTGTCCTGCAAAGCCATGGATCACCAGCCCCACTGTGAGCCCCAAACCCAGATGTGGCCTGGGGACACACACACACTGCATGGCTGATGCCAGCAGTTTCACCCTGATGCCTCTTTCTGCACCCAAAATTCGGGGAATCTCCACTGCTTCCCTCCCAGTGCCAATGGCACATCTGCCTCCAGCAGAAAACGGGAACCCAAACCAGCAGTTCTCCAGAAAATGTCCCCCAGACAGATAAACCCCAAAAATCACAGCCAGCTTGAAAACAGCCCCCATCCCTGGTGCTGGGGAATGCCTCTGCCCACATCCTGATCCCTCATCAGCTCTGGGGCTCCATTCAAGCCAGACAAAAGTGAAAAGTCAAAACAGTGACACAAACAATCACCCAGAAGAAGTCAGGAATAATTCCAGAAGGGCCACAATCAAGTGAGTGCTCAGGCCAGCAAAAACCATTCTGTGGCATTCACGTTCTCTGAAAAATCCCTTTGCCCAGGATTTTTCTCCTGGGAAGCTGAGAAGCCTCAGACAAAAAGGAAAACAATTCTTATCTCATTTGCTTCTCTTCTGTTTTGCTCTCCTGTGTTGGAGATTGTTTACCCACAGGTGATTGTTCCATTGCATTCTGCTGGGAGTTGTTTTCACTCTTTGGCCAATCTGTCCCAAGCTGTGTCGAGACTCTGGAGAGACTCACAAGTTTTCATTACTATCTTTTTAGCCTTCTTTAATTATCCTTTCTGTATTCTTTAGTATAGTTTAGTTTAGTATTCTTTAATATAATATAGTATCATAAGATAATAAATTAGCCTTCTGAGAACATGGGGTCATATTTATCATTCCTGCCATGGGGCACCCCACCAATGCAATACCCTGGGGTTCAATTCAAGCCAGACAAAAGTGAAAAGTCAAAAGAGTGACACAAACAATCACCCAGAAGAAGTCAGGAATAATTCCAGAAAGGCCACAATCAAGTGAGTGCTCAGGCCAGCAAAAACTCTTGTTCCTTTGTCTCTCACTGCATTATCTCTGTCCCCTGGGAGCTGCATTATTGCCTGCAATACATAATGCAATTTGCTCCTTTTCCATGTCTGCCTCATTTTTCCTTGGTGCCTGGGCAGGCCATGCACACTCACTGCTCCTGCCATGGAAAAGGAGAAGGATGGAGAGGAGCTGGGGTGGGAAATGGAGCTGGAGACAGGGGTGGGGCTTGAGAAGCTGCAGACAACATAAAGGGGAATAAAATGTTGTCTGAAAATTGGAAGGACACAGAAAAAACACTAAATTGAGGTGGATTTTGAAAAAAAAAACCAACCAAGAACAAAAAACAACAAACCCAGTGTTCCTCCATTCTCCTTCCCTCTGAAGAAATGCCACCAAATCTCAGAGACTGAAAATGAGTGCAGGGACTAAACTGGCTAAATAAAGGCAGCTGAAGCTGGAGGTAAAGAAATAATCTTGGAAACGGGCAGTGGATGCAGCAGGCTGGGACCACTGGGCTGTACAGCCACACCTGGGGAGTTCTGGACACCCTGGTGTCTCTGGAGATTATGAACTGGCTGCTGGGGTTTGGGGAGCAAGGAGATGCATTTTCTCCCTTATCTGCAGGGGTAAAAGGATCTGTCAGCCAGGATATTGTTGTGGAGTCCTCAACAGTGCAGCAGAAATTATGATAAATTCTGGAAATTCCTGTGGCATGCCCTGGGCTGCTGGAGATGCTGTGTGCACATCTGTGTGTGTATCTGTGCCTGCTGGGGGTTTAATGAAACACCCAGACACCTCAAAGACCTCACTGCTGAGAGCAGAGGTTGTTCCTTAAATTATGCTGAGAAGTGACTTTTTTTATGTATCACTACACATTTCCTGCTGCTGCATGGCCACAAACCCTTTATTTGTATTACAGAAAAGGGAGCCTGACCTCAGGCTATGATCTAAAATCCATAGAGTCACACAAGTTTATTCTTGCAGTGGTTCTTCATCCTTCCTGTGCCAATTCTTTTTGTCCTTTTGCTAAATGAAACCTTAAATGCTGGGAAAGGGCTCTGTACTTTCATTCCTAGAGCGAAGCAGTCAGGTGCAAAAGGGGGGAAAAGTCTCCAGAAAGCTGGAAAAGATTTTTCCTGCCCTAATCTGCAAGTTCTGGGCAAGGCAAGGAGCAGTGCTGAGGAAGCTGCACAGGGATGGACACTGGTGTCTCCAGCCCCCAGACAAGGCAGGGAATTTAGCCATTCCTCACAAGATCATGCAGCAAGAGCTCTTCCCTGAGCTCAGCAATTCCACCTTCTCCCAGGGAATGCATCACTGTCTGATCCACTATCAGAGCCATCTGACACGTTTCAGGGAGTTTTAGTTTGCAGCAGATGCAGATCTCATGAGTAAATGGCACAGCAGCCAGCTCTGCTCTGCAGGTCTGCACCATGCTCAGCTTTGGGTCACAGGGAGGGATGTGGAGGCTCAGGATGGGGCAGTGACACCGAGGTTGTTCAGAGTGAATACAGCTCAATAATGTGAAAAGGAGAAGGAAGAGAAGAAGGAAGGAAGGAAGGAAGGAAGGAAGGAAGGAAGGAAGGAAGGAAGGAAGGAAGGAAGGAAGGAAGGAAGGAAGGAAGGAAGGAAGGAAGGAAGGAAGGAAGGAAGGAAGGAAGGAAGGAAGGAAGGAAGGAAGGAAGGAAGGAAGGAAGGAAGGAAGGAAGGAAGGAAGGAAGGAAGGAAGGAAGGAAGGAAGGAAGGAAGGAAGGAAGGAAGGAAGGAAGGAAGGAAGGAAGGAAGGAAGGAAGGAAGGAAGGAAGGAAGGAAGGAAGGAAGGAAGGAAGGAAGGAAGGATGAAGTGCTCTCCAGAATATGGATGGATGGATTAAAAAAACCCCAATTATTGACCTCAGGTTCATAAGTCAACTTGAGTCATTTGGATCCAGGCCAATAAACACTGCTGTTCCTCACCCAGCTCTGAACATGGGCTGGAGGTTTCAGATCAAGCTCCTGAAGATGACTCCAGCCTCTCCTTTTCCAGCCCTGCCCTGCTTAGCAAGACCAGCCCTCCTTCACCATTCATTTCCCAGCACCCAAAGACAAAACCCCCCTCCTCTTCCATCACACCTCCCTGGGAACAGTAAGGAAGCACAGGCAGAACTGACCAAGGCTGACACTCTTGAGAGCAGCAGGGATTTTAAACCCCAGAACCCACCCCAACAGTCACCCATCAGCCATGGTGGGTCCCACCTTGCAGGGAAGGGGGACACAGGGACCCCCGGCATGGGGTGATCTCTCCATTCCAGCATGGAGGGATTTGCAAAAGGATTCTGAGCCTTGGGAGCACAGGTCTTCTGCTCTTAAGCCACTTTGGAAAGCCCAGACAGGACCCCTGGAGATGAAGATTTTGAAGTGTGATCAAAGAGAGTTGACATAGCAAGGGGGATTAATGTTTCTGCAAATGCGCACTGAAAGCTTCTTAGTTACTCCAGTGGGGCTTTTCCAAAGGGGCCTAAGGGAGTTAGGCACTTAAAACTCACTCAGATCTTTTATTTAGTTTGCAAATCGTGCACTGGAGCAGCGTGACCCCCGCAGCATTACTTCTGGAGCGTGTCTGCTTGAGTGAGAAGATGAATTGATCCTGGCTCTATTGGTGGCCTCCAGCAGCTGCTCCTCCTCCACACCAGGGAGACTCTGCCTGCAGGAACAGCCGAGGGGACAAAGCATCTGAAGAAATAAAACAAGACACCTCACAGAAAACATGTGGGCTGTGTGTTCCAGGGGATGGCTGGGAGCAGCTCCAGGTCTGATCCCTTCCACAGGGGGTTGTGCTGGACATGAGGAGCTGGAGATGGGAATGATCTCCCCTGGGCAGGTCCCTCCTGGTGGGTCTTGTGCTGGTGTTCACAGGGGTCCCAGGATGAGGGAAGAGATGAGGATCTGACTCCATGTCTCAGAAGGCTGATTTATTATTTTATGATATATATTATATTAAAACTATACTAAAAGAATAGAAGAAAGGATTTCATCAGAAGGCTGGCTAAGAATAGAAAAAGAAGGAATGACAACAAAAGCTTCTGTCTCGGACAGAGAGTCTGAGCCAGCTGGGCTGTGATTGGCCATTAATTAGAAACAACCACACGAGACCAATCCCAGATGCACCTGTTGCATTCCACAGCAGCAGATAACCATTGTTTGCATTTTGTTCCTGAGGCCTCTCAGCTTCTCAGGAGGAAAAATCCTAAGGAAAGGATTTTCCATAAAAGATGTCTGTGACAGGGTCTCACCACCATCTCTAGGAAAGCTGCAGGAATCACTTATTTCATGACTTTGGTTACTTTTCACTGCTCTCATCTCCCTGCTAGTTTTTTTCCTCCATCTCCAGCTTTTACAGTCAAAAACTGCAGAAAGAAGTCAGGGTGGGGGCTTTGTTCCCAGCTGGTTACATATTCATGATGTCCTAATCATTCCTGCTACCATTTCTAATCCTATTGCACAGGGTTCCAGCTTCAGACATCCCAGCTGGCCCTAGGAAGCTGCTCCAGTGTGAGACAGGAATTCACACCCCAAATTCAGGTTTGATCACTCTCCTTTGGGGCAGCACCACGCTGGGCTCCTACCCCACGCTGCTCAAAAGGTAATTGTCACTTGCTGCTCTAATGGTTCCAGTTTTGGAAAAAGCAGTATGAGGAGGCTGGAAAAAAGACAGAAACAATAAACAAAGAATGTTTGTTTTCATGCAAATATTCCTCATCATAATC
Organism: Molothrus aeneus; assembly: GCF_037042795.1. Classification (NCBI taxonomy): domain Eukaryota; kingdom Metazoa; phylum Chordata; class Aves; order Passeriformes; family Icteridae; genus Molothrus; species Molothrus aeneus. The sequence goes on along the minus strand of NC_089670.1, from coordinate 2,436,819 downwards.
ATGATAATACTACTACTAAAAATAATAACAATGAGAAATGCAGGTCATGGTCTGGCTGCTTTCCAAGCCTTCCCACAGGGACCCCTGGGCTTCACCTCACCCACCCCATCACCACAAACTGCTCAGGGAGCCCAAGGGGGAGCAGAGCACAACCAGGCTGTTGGGAAGCAGGGCACACATGTGACATGCCATTGTCCCTAATTTGATTAATGAAGCCATCACGCCAAGGGAGCGTCCTGCACACCCCCAGCACCTTGCTCCAAACCCACACCAGGAACTTCCCAGCACAGCATTCATTCCCCAATCCTTGCCCCTCTCAACTTTGTCAGGTAATTGTTTATGAAAAGATGAATGTACACAATAATACTGGGTGAAGGGAGCTGATGTATGTGGTGTTAATGAATGAAATAATCAGTTTGGCAATAACTGGCATGTGTATTTGTCAAAAGGGAGCCAGCAGGACATTAGCATTCTGCAGCCACCAAACCTTTATCTCCTGGCCTTGTGTTTGACAACCGCCCCCAGATAGTCCATGAATAAAATACAGAGTAGTACCCAGACATAATTAAACTGCCAATGTGGATGTACCTAAATGAACTTGATATCTTAATGACACTAGATAGCAGGGGAATAATGAAGGCGGTGTGAAAGGGACGCGCATAATGAGCACAGCCACGGTGGGACTGCAGCTCCTCGTTAGCACAGCCAGCTCTGCCACTGCTCCCACGCCAGCCCAGGGCCAGGGGACCCTGCCAGCCTCCCCCAGGGGCTGAGGACACAGGGCCACCCCTCGGGGGACAAGGGCTGCTCCTGCAGCGCCTGCCAAAGCACGGGCAGTGTCTCGCCCTCCATCCTTTGCCCTGATGCCTTGGGAAGGCAGAGTTAGAGCAGAGGCTGGGCAGAGCTAAAGAATAAAGCAGGGATTTATGAAAAGGATCTCCTCCATGGATCCACCTTGGGCAGCACAAGAGCCCAGCCAGGGCTGCACCCAAGATGAACCAAAATGGTCACAAAATGAACCCAAGATGAATCAAAATGGTCACAAAATGCACGGCCAGGCACGGGGTCTCTCCCTGGGATCAGTTCTGCTCCATTTGCATCTTGCAGTTCATTGTCTCATTCCAGCTTTAGCCCATCCAGTCCCATCCTTGTTTTTCTCTCTCCAGCCCACGGGGTTTGTGCTCTTGGGCTGAGATTTGGATCATTTGTCCTTGGTCCCCAGCTGGAGCAGGAATCGTTTTGTCTCCCTGCTCTGTGCACAGAGCTCAGCATCCCCTGATGTGAAGCTCAGACCCACACACTAAAGCAGCACAGAATCTGAAAATTATAAAAGTTAAAACCTGAGGCATCAGCCCCATCTCTCTGCACCTAACCCTGCCACATCTGCTCCTCCAGAGAGCTCTGGCACGCTGCTGTGCAGTGCAGACGTGATTTTAGGAGCACTTAACATGATTAAATTACCAGACATGCTCCTTTTTAATGGTTTTGGTTTTTTTTTTTTTTTTTCAGCACAGAGATGGTTTTCAAGGAAACAAGCTGTTCCTTGGGGATGGGCAGCTCTGAAGATGTCCCAAGATAACTCAGCAGCACAGAGCCACAACCCCTCATTCCCATCCCATCCACTGCCACTGAGCCAGATGTGTCCTCTCCCAGCACCTCTGCGTGCAATCCTTCCTCTAGAGGATGCTGAGCACCCCTGACAGCCATCCCAGCTGTCCTAGAAAGTGAGGAATAGAGTGAGACAGCAATTTACACCCCAAAATCAGGTTTGATCCCCCACCTTTGGGGCAGCACCTCACTGGGCTCCTATCCCACGCTGCTCTAAAGGTAATTGTCACTTACTGCGCTAATGGTTCCAATTCTGGCAGCACATGAGCAATGCAGAGTAAATATCAGTCTTATTAAAGAAGTAATAAAGGGAAACTGGAGCACGTGCTCCAGGGGAAGGAACACTCCCCCAGCACACAGGATGCAGCCTGGCTGGGATCTGTCAGCAGCAGAGTCCCTGCCTTCTGCTGAGAGAATTCCAAGGTATTTGAATACAATCAGCTCAGCATGTAGGAAAGCAACTGGTGCAATAGGCTCAGCTTGACTCTGTTGGGATGGAACTGATTGAAGGCTCAGGAATTGTCACAAAGCCAGTGTGGGAAATGTGACCTGGGAGAGCTCCTGTCTCCCTCTATGAAGCAGATTAGGAAAAATTGCTTGATGCAAATGGGAAAAGCACAGCAGGTCTGGGGGAAACCATCTTAAATCCCTGAAGTGTTCAAGGTTAGGCTGGATGGGGCTTGTACAAACCTGGCCTAGGGGGAGGTGACCCTGCCTACAGCAGGGGCTTGGAAGGAGCTGGTCTGTAAGGCCCCATCCAACCAAAGCCTTGGTGATTCTCTGATTCTATCAAAGTCCAACACAGCCAGGAGAGCCAGGGCTGAGAACCCAACACTGCAGGAAGCACAGCAAGTGTGATGCTGGGTGGAGAATTGGGATGGGTTAAGGAACACAACCCCTGTTAGGGCCAGGAAAAGGGAAAAGGTGGCTCCAGGTGGTACAGCCTGCCCAGGGAGGTGACAGGAGGAACCTGGGCATCACCATGTCCTGAGCAATGACAGCCACCACTGCAATGATGCAGCCAAAGTGCTCTGAGCTCCTGCCAGGTGAAACCCTCAACTTACTGCACTCAGCCCCTTTCCCTTACTGGATATTTGTCCCTAAATATTTGTCCCAGTTCTTTAACCATTGCTTTCCTTCCTAGGAAAGACATCCTGTGGTGCACCCTCATGAGCCAGTAATGGGATTTCATTAGATTAAATAACTCCAGTGAACCCCAGAGACCAGCAGCACTTTAAACATGGAGCTCAGAGTTAGAATTACTGTTATTTAACATTGATTAGATTACAGGGTAAATCCAATTTCTCCCTAACCATATGCTGGCTGTGATTTGCCTAGTGGGAGATGTTAAGGAGGGCATTCCTGGAAATCTCTGCAGAGGGAAGGGCCCATGGCTGAGTCAGCAATGCCAGGGTGACCCAAGGTTTGTGCCTGAAAGTCCCTCTGCAGAGCAGGGCTCAGGGGATGTCCCCACTGCCCCTGCCCTCACTTTGCTCCAAAGCTGGGGGTGCAGGTAGATCTGTACCTGCCACGTTGGTTTAGCATCCCCTGCAGCAGGAACATCACCAGGAAATCACTGGGCCTCTCTGACCCACAGCCCTGCCCCAGCTGAGCTGTTCATCACTCCCCAAAGCTCTGGCTGTCCTGGATTGCCCAAACCCCTGCCAGGGGGCTCAGAGACCCTGGCACAGAGCCCAAGACCCCTGTGCCTTTGATTATGACCCATGGAAAAAATGACCAACCTTATATGAGGATCTATAGCCATGAAAGTCTAAGCAGAAGAATAGTGAGTTGTCACGGGGTGAAAAAGATTTTTTGGGGTTTTTAGAATGGGGGTTCAGGGGGCAAGATGGAGGAATCTGGGCGTGTCCAGCCTTTCTCCTTCTTCTTGGCCTCCATCTTCTGCTGTGATGGTGACACTTACAGATTGGTTTCAGGTAGAAGCTCACTGTCTAACATAGGTGATAGGTATTGGAAAGTTATGGTAAATATTGTGTATGTAGTTTTTAGTATAAAAAGATAACACTGCCCTGGGGACGGCCAGAGTGCCTCTGTCTGTCCTGCTGAACAGACCTTGGGAGGCCAGAGAAAGAATTTTATAGATAAGAAACAATAAACAACCTTGAGAACGAGAACAGAAGAGTTCTGACTCCTTCTTCAACCGCTGGGCTGGGAAAAGAGACTTTGTAACCCATCCCAGGGTCCCTGTGAGCAGCAGCAATCCCGAGATGCTGTCGCTGCCAAAGAGCCCAAGTGCAATCAGGGGGCTGGGAGGAGATGAAGCTCCTCAGTGCATCCCCCCAAGGGCACAGCTCACAGCTCACTGACCCTGTCACAGCACACCATGGGGACAGCAGGTCCCCGGGGGTGACAGGGGGCCACGACCCCCCGTGCAGGCAGGGCAGAGCTCAAGCTGTCCCACAGCAAACAAAGCAGCTCCAGGGCTGACCCCGCCGGGGCACTGGGCATGGTCAAACTCAATTAACTCCGTGTTAATTCTCTGCTCTGCATCTGGGTCAGCCTGGGAGCCCTTCCCTGCCCCAGCCTCTCCGATTTGCCAGCTGAATTCCACAGGAGGCTGTCCCAGAGGAGGTACTGCTGTCTCAAGCTACGTCAGGGAAACTGTAGGTTGGATATTAGGAAAAAAATTTTCACCAAAAGAATAATAAAGCACTGGAATGCTCTTCCCTGGGAGGTGGTGGAATCACCATCTCTGGGTGTGTTTAAAAAAAGACTGGACATGGCACTTGGTGCTAGAGTCTGGATGAGGTGCTGGGGCACAGGTTGGACACAATGATCTTATGTGGGAATTTCCCAGTCCTGACATGGGAAGAGATGAGAATCTTGACTCCATGTTTCAGAAGGCTGATTTATATTTTATATAAATATAAAGATATAAATATATAATATATTTATATATTTTTTATATATAAATACATAATATATATTACATATTTATATATTGATATATTTATATATAATATATATTTCTATATATATTATATAGGAATATATATTTTTAGATAATATTATATATAAAATATATTTATAGATAGTATTATATATAAATATATTATAATAAGATAATAATTATTATATAAATAATTATATTATTTATATAGTAAATAGTACGAAAACTATAATAATTATTTTTATTATTAAAATAGAATAATAAAAATTATTATTTATGATAATATAGATATTATATTTATAATAATATAGATATAATATTTATATTTTATGAAAATAAGAATATTTTTAGCATTTTATGATCGATATATAAAATTAAAACTATACTAAAAGAATAGAAGAAAGGATTTCATCAAAAGGCTTGAAAGGAGTGGAATGATAACAAAAGCTCATAACTCTCAGAGAGTCCGAGCCAGCTGACTGTGATTGGCCATTAATTAGAAACAACCAACATGGACCAATCAAAGATGCACCTGTTGCATTCCACAGCAGCAGATAGTTATTGTTTTTCTTTTCCTCTGAGGCCTCTCAGCTTCTCAGGAGAAAAAATCCTAGCAAAAGGATTTTTCATAAAATATAATGGCTACAATCTTAGAGGTCTCTTCCAAGCTCATTATTCTGTGATTCTGTGGTGAGGCAGGAGCAGGCAGAGCAGCATCACAGATGGTGACAAACAGCTCTGGGTGCTGGGCTGATCAGGGATCACACCCTGGGCGTGTAAACACAAGATTTCAGCTCAGTGTGACTCCCTTGTGCAAACCTCTGAGCACCTGCTGTGTCAGCCCGTGGTCAGAGCAAACACAACCCAGGGAGGGCAGTGCTGGAGGGACAGCTCATGGTGTTCACTGGCTGCAGGAAACCCAGTCCCAGCCCTCCCAGCTGCTTTGGGAGCTCAGCTTTGTGAGTTCATCAGGCCCTTCTCACCGCCAGCCAGCTGAGCGTGTGCCAAAGCCTCCTCAGCTGCTCTGGACACGACACAGAAGATGCTGTCCCAGCCATGGCAATGCCCATGCTGACCCCTGCACCTCCATCCCTGCAGCTGCCCAACAAAATCCCATACCTGGTCCTAGGGAGGGTTCACCTGAGCAGCTGGACACAAGAAACATTTGGTGTTCTGTGGGACACACACTGACTCTCAGCCATTCACACCCACCCATGGACTGTTTTGGGGGGTTTTGTGCTTGCTCAGAAACCTCTGGCAGCCCTAAAACCCGTGCAGGTTTGCACAGGGCACAGAAGTTGGGCTAATGACCCCCAGGCAGCACAAGAGCTGACAGGGAGCAGGGGGTTGAGGGTCATTTCTACCCAAATTACCCAGACCGTGGTGCAGAGTGGTGGAAATGCTCCCTTCTTTGCTACCAACTGGAAAATCCCTCCCTGCACAGCAGCTGGATTTTTAACCAAACAGCACCGTGGCATTCACGTTCTCTGAAAAAATCCCTTCGCCCAGGATTCTTCTCCTGGGAAGCTGAGAAGCCTCAGAGAAAAAGGAAAACAAGAATTATCTGATTTGCTTCTCTTCTGTTTTGCTCTCCTGTGTTTGGAGATTGCTTACCCACAGGTGATTGTTCCATTGGATTCTGCTGGGAGTTGTTTTGACTCTTTGGCCAATCAGGGCCAAGCTGTGTCAGGACTCTGGAGAGAGTCAGGAGTTTTCATTATTATCTTTTTAGCATTCTGTAAGTATCCTTTATTTTGGAATCCATAAAATCAGAGGGTTTTGGGAAAGCTGCAAAAGGCAGCCTCAGAGACAGCAGAACTGTGTTTGGAGCTAAGCAGCAGCCATGAGATTGGTCAGCAGAAAAATTATGTAAGAAGTAGAAAAGTAAGGACAAATAGAACAATGGTCTGTGTATTAACACTTGTCTAGAATAACTCCCTAAGCTGCAGAAAAGTTTATCCAGTGAGATATTAGGGAGTTCTAAGCTCAATAATGGAGCTCTGTGCATTGTGTTTGAAGGCTCACAAGCAGGTATTGTATTTGAAATAAGCAAGCATTGTTTAACCAAAGGTACCTGTGCTTACAGTGGTTGGATGGAACTACTGTCAATGTGCTTTTGCTTTGTGGGATTGGTCACAAAACTCATAAAGTGAGTTGTGACATTGAGTTCTGTGTCTGCTGCCTGGGATGTCAGCTGCTGGCATCTTCCATTGTCATAGCCATGGAATGAGACTGATGCTGGAAAATCCAACAGCTCAAGGCACGTTCCTAGCAATCCTGTCTCATTTGTGATTTGTACACAGACCCCAGCCAGAGATACTTTCTCTATTCTTTAGTTTAGTATTCTTTAATATACTACAGCATCATAAAATAATAAATTAACATTCTGAGAACATGGAGTCAGATTCATCATTCCTCCCTTCCTCGTCTGGGGGCCATGCAAATACAAAACAACACCAGCCATAATTCCCCTCCAGTAACAGCTATGGGAAGATGAGGCTCCCTGGGTCACCCTGTGAGCCACAAGCTCATATTCCTGTGCCAGCAGCAGGGCCCTGGGTCCCTCCCAGGTAAGATTTGGCAGCTCCCTCAACTGAACTTTGTTTCTGGTCCATCACACTCAGCAGCTCCTGGTGCATTGTTCTTTGCCAAGCACTTCCAGGGTGCTTTTTGGACTCTTTTAGCTAAAAACCTCCCGTGGCAGCCAATTTCACAGCTTCATCTCACACTGTTTGAGAAAGTCTCTAATTCTGCTTCTTTCCAACCTGTTGCTGATAGGACAGATGGAGACATGAGAGGGGGAGGAGGGACAGGGGGAGGCCAGGGTGCCTCAGAAACCACCCCATGAAATCCCCCAGGAGTGAACAAGGACAAGCCAAGGCTCCCCAAGCCCTGCACAGGGGTGGCTGTGCCAGCTGTCAGCCCCAAACCCCAGCTCTGCATGTCACTGCCTGTGCTCTGCTTGCTGCAGGCACTGAGATTTTCCCTTTTGTGTTTTTATCCTCCTTTGGAGGTGATGAAGGCTGTAACCACCTTTGCCACACACGTACAAGAATGCTGAATACCAGGCAAACATTTAAGGGCAAATATTCACATTCACACGGCAGAGTTCAGCAGTGCAGGAGGACGGGATAATTGTGCAATATTCACTTTGTGCCTTGCTGTGACACGCAGTTTCACACGCAGAAAAACCCAAACTGGCTTTCAGAACGTCCATGTCTCAGCAATCAAAAGCAGAGAACCCCAAGCCCTGTGGTGGGGCTCTGCCAGCAGGCCCATGGGCAGGGAACAAAGGAACTGGAGCCAGCTGAAACAAGCAGAGCTCATTTTTAGGGGCACAGACCAGGATTACCAGGGATGGAATTTAGCCCAGACATGGGGATTAGCACCCTCAAGCCTCATGAGAGGTGTCAGGGGAACTTTTCCTGACCTTCAGCACAAGCAGCAGCCTGGAGGATGTGCCTGGTGCCAAGGGAAGCTCAGCACACATTGAACACCTGTGGTACTCACACGTTTCAAAAAAAATCTTTTTGTTTAGGACTTTTTTTCTGGGAAGCTGAGAAAATAATTTTTATTTTATTTGGGGTTTTTTTGTGTCGTGTTTATGTGTGGAATGTGTTTGGAGATTGTTTATTTACAAGTGATTGTTTTATTAAATTTTAGTGTGAGTTGTTTTGTTTTATTGATTTATTAGTGTTAAGTTGTGTCGAGACTCTAAAAAGAGTCACAAGTTTTTATTAGTATTTAGTAAGAGGTTTTTAAAATTTTTTTCAGTATTTTCAGTATTAGTAAGGGGGTGTTTTAGTATTTTTTTTGTATTTAGTAAGAGGTTTTTTTAGTATTTTTAAATTTTTTTTTTAGTATTTAGTAAGGGGTTTCATATTTTTAGTATACTATAGTTTAGCATTTTTTAATATAATATAGTATATATTATATTAAAATATATATTATATATTATAAATATATATATAATATATATTATACATATTATACATACTATATATATATTATATGTATATATTTATTTTTCTTTTAATATATATATATATAAATAATAAATTAGCCTTCTGAGAACATGGAGTCAGATTCATCATTCCTTCCTTCATCAGGGCATCCCTGCAAATACAATAAGGCACCTCCTTGGCACAAAATCTCTCCTGGGCTTCACATCTCCAGCCTCTCACTCACTAACTCCGAGCTGGAGGAGTCAGGACACAGCTGGGAAATCCAGATGTTTCCTCACTTCTTCTACAGAGCCAATTCTTGGGCTTTCCCTCTGTAATCAGGCTTCCCAAACAGTCCAGTTCAGACTGTGCAAAAGGGTTAAAATAATGTCAAAAGATGCTCTGTGTTACAACACAAGAGCACGAAGGCAGCAGTGAAATGGTAAAGACAAAATGCAACACTGGGAGTTGAAAGCTGCAGATATGAACACACAGAGCCACACATGGAAAAACACAGAAGGCACAATTATTGATCTGCTGGTTTTCCATAAAAGGCTTCCCCAGGCAGCTTGGTCTATGGGAGGGAGCCCTCTTCCAACAGGCAATGGCAGAGCAAATCAGCCTGGCTTTCTGCAGTTTTTAACAAATTGAGAGGAGAAATAAATAATTAAATGGATAAATGGCCAGCTTCCCATGGTGATGTTGCACTGGAACCTGAACATCTCTCCCCAGGGGATGCTGTGGGAAGGCTGGTTGTGGATGCAAATGATCCAGCTGTTAACATCCCAGCTTGCAGCTGTGCTCAGGAACTGGGGACAGGGGTAGAGCAGGATCCCACTGAAGCTGCAGGAGTTTGGTGCAAGAAAGGTCCCCAGATGCCTGGAATGACCCCAGGGGGATTTCCTTATGTGACACTTGGGCACAGCTGCTCAGCCACGGGGAGAACAACCACAGGAGGCTGCCAAAGCTGCCCTGGGGCAGCAGGGAGAAGTTCCTCCTCTTTCTGCCACCAGAGACATCCCCAGCAGCCTGGGGGAGTTTGAGCAGGGATCTTCAAACCCTGCAACAGATGGTGCTGCAAGAGGAAGAGCACAAAACGAGGCTCCTCACTTGCAGGAAGCAAGAAGGATGCTTTTGCCATGCATGAAGGGAAGCAGCAATTCCTTCTGCTGAAAGATTTCCTGCTGCAGAATCACATTATTCCATGGAAGGAATGGCAGGAATAATTCACTTCCTCGAGCAGCTCTATTTATACCCTCACTGTGAGCACCATCCTGCTCACAGGGCTCAGGAGGGTGTGAAGCTGAACATGTGTAACCCCAAACCATGAAAAAGTGAATTTCCCAGGAGGTGGCTCGTGCAGGAGAAAGGCAGAAACGCTGTCAAAATCCCTGGGGTGATTCCAGACCTTGCATGAACACCCCCACTGCCCCACTGGGGGCTTTGGAACAGGGTAAGACCCCAGCACCCAACCCCAGCAACACAAATTGAACTGACCTAAATTCACTCCCCTCCCATCATACCTGCACATAATGAGAATTTGTAAAGATTTATGGCCACAACACCCTGCCCCAGCTGCCCCTCTCCAGCATCTGAGGTTTCCCTGTGAAAGCAGTTTGGGTTACCTCAGAATTCTCCAGGGGAAGAAAGCATCATTAGCAGCTCAGGAGTTTCAATGCCTGTGTCCCACAGGGGGCTCATGGGGGGCTGTTCTCAGGTTTTCTGATCGCTGCTTGTCTGCCCTGAACTCTCTGGAAGTGCACCAGCTCCCTTCCCCCTCCCCAGACCTCACTGCTCCTATTCCAAACTTCAAAAGGTGAAACCCAAGCTGGGCTGTGGTGAAGACATCCTGGTGGGGATGGTGTCCAGCCCCCATGGAATGGCTCCCAGGAGCCCCCCAGGGCAGCAGGACAGGCTGGGAGCACAGCTGGGCACTCACAGAATCCAACCACAGTGCCTAAAGCAGGTGAATCTGCTGCTTCTCTAAAGTTTATCCCAACTTTTGCCATGAATGAGCTCTCACCCCAGCCAGCTGCAGCTTTGTGCTGCTCTCCACGAGAGCTGGCTCTGAGAATTCCACTGACAGCTTCTTGGACAGCCAAGGCCATGCTTTCCCAATTGCTCAGCACCAGCAGACGGGGCCAGGGGAGCTTTATTTGCAAACATCTCAGCAGGGCCACAGGGCGGGTCAGGAAGGTGCTGTTCCCTCCAGGAATGGGGTGTGAACCAGCACTGAAGAGGAGCATGGGCTACAGAGCTCTGAAACCCCCCTGTTCAGACCACAGCATCTGGAAAGAAGAGTCAGTAAAATCTGAAGTATTTATTTTGGTGCTTTCTGATAGGAATGTGGTTGACTTCTCCTAATATGCCAACTCAAGAGCTCACTCCTTCATCAAGAACAGACACAAACCCCAGATATGAACTCCTCCATTAACAGAAAACAGAAGGAGACACAAAATGGTTGAAAAAACCACCATAAAACAATAACCCTTTGGGGTCTGTTTAAGGAGTAAGAGGGGAAAGAGCCCAGCCCCAGCAGTGCCTGTGCAGTGCCATCCCTGGAGAGTCCCTCTGGGTGCAAGGGCACAGCCAAAGCTGTGCCAAGGTTTCTGATGGGATAAATACAGCCCAGCAGCTGTGGGTGGTGTTTAACCCATCAGAGTGCCTGGGACTCCTCATTCTGTGCTGCAGTGGTGTCCCAGCACAGCCCTGCTGCTCCCACAAGAGCTCACTCCATCACCAGGAGCAGACACAAACCCCAGATATGGACTGCCCCACTAACACTAAACAGAAGGGACATGTACAGACACAAAATGCTTGGAAAAAAACCACCATAAACCAATAATCCTTTGGGGTCTGTTTAAGGAGTAAGAGGGGAAAGAGCCCAGCCCCAGGTCTCTGCAGCAGTGTCTGTGCAGTGCCATCCCTGGAGAGTCCCTCCAGGTGCAAGGGCACAGCCAAAGCTGTGCCAAGGCTGCAGCTGCTCTGCCAGCAGCCCTGGGTGGGATTTAACCCATATTTAACCCATCAGAATGCCTGTGACTCCTCATTCTGTGCTGCAGAGAGGTGTCCCAGCACAGCCCTGCTGCTTCCAGCCCTGCAGTGACTCCTCCTTTTACCCCATGGCAAACTGAGGCACACCACCACACCTCCCCAGACTTCCAAACTGCTTCAGATCTCTGCTGAAAATCCTTGGAGTATCCAATTCCAGGCAGTGGCAAAGCACATGAGCACAAGAACCAGTTAATGTCTTACCAGCCCTGATTTCCCCAGCACAGAAAGGTCCCTTCAGCCACCCACAGACCCTCCTCATCCTCCATCTGCAGGGACTCCTTGCCCAGCCAGCACAGGCTCAGCCCATCTCCATCTGCTGTTTACAGTGAATTAGCTGCACTTTGGGGCCACAACCACCTTTTGTTTCCTTTTTATACAGTACCTGGCCCTGCCAGCTCGGTTCAGGAGGTGTTTGATTACACAGCTAATAAATAAACAAGGACCTTGATCCTCTTCAGCATGTGGCTGTCCAAGGCTGCAATTTCCAGGGAAACTGCTTCAGGCTGTGCTTGGTGCTATTAGTGAGTCAAATGTGTTTGGGAGATGAGATGAGATGTTCCCAGGACAAGGAGAAGGCACTGCTAAGCCAGCCCTTCCTACCTGCAGCAGGGAGTGGAAAACCCAAACTGGTTGAATGTGCAATCCCATAAGCCATGCTCTGTGCTGGGCACACCCTGAACACAGCCACAGAGCTGCTGCTGCTTGCAGAAGGAAGGTGGGGAGATGAGCACTTCAAGGCAACTCCTGCTACAGCATCTCCCTCACACAGGGGGTTTGCAACAAGGGCTTTTCCTCCTGAAGGCCACCCAGTCCTGCTCCACCTTCCATAAATTGCATTGACTGCCCTGATGTCCCTCCAACATCACCCATGCACTCCTCCCCTCCCTCCCACACTTATTCAGTCACAGAACGCTCTGCTGGATTACAAAGACCTCAAAACCCCTGCCCCAGGAGCAGCCTGACTCCTCCATCCCCATCAGGCTCTGATTCCACCCTGGTTTGAGGCACAGAGGATGGGACACAGCTCGAGGAGGGATGCAGCTGCTCACAGCTGCTGGGAGCATCTCCCCTCCCAAAAATCCCCCTTTTCCTCCATCTCAGACCCCTTCAGCACCTGAGATGTTCTCTGTTCCCTTTGACTCAGAAATGTCATTATCTAGATTACAAAGAAGCAAAAAAAACAACCCACAAAAAAAACCCTGGAAATAAATCCCAAGAGGACATTAATTAGGAGTCACAACTCCCCAGCTCTGGAAGCACTGAGGAGGAGAGATATTTCAACTCCCAACCTGACGGAGTAACTTTGAATTATCTTTCATCTTCCCCTGCATCAGATGTAATCTAATGACATTAACTTGGCTTCACTCTAGTGAAAGTGGCATTGGTGCTACAGAGGCAGGGAGATTAAAACATATGAAATAAATGTTCCTGGGCTGAGTGACAGTATAATGGCATTCCAACAGGCAGCTCAATCAGTGCAGACTAACAAAAGATCAGAGGGAAAGAGCCACGTTTGCAGTATCACCCTCAAACACAGATATTTCCTTTTAATCCAGGGGTTTTTTTTACATGCCTGGCTCAGCCCCTGTTCCTGGGAGTTTTCCCCAGGCTGTGCAGCCATTTTGGGGTGGGGGTTTGGCAGTTGAACTCTATTAAAGCCCGTGCTCACCTGCCATTGAACCCTGCTGGCTCAATAGCCTTGTTCAGGGCTGCAGCAGCAAGCTCAGCACTGAAGTCAATGCCAGCATTGTGGGCTGCCCCCTCCCTCCTTTTGTGCACGAGGGGACTCAAACCCAAACCAGAAAAAGCTCCTTTGGGCACACAGCTGCCCTTGATGTCCAACCCACACACGGAGGTGTCACACTCACCAAATGAAATCCCACAGATGGTTTTTACAGAGTCAGCTTCTCCAGGGGACCAGGGGCTGCGCTGTTGCTCCGTTCATTTCCTGGGTGCTGTTTCCACGCACCCCAGCGGGTGACCTGCGTGGCACCAAACCTCGTCGCAGAGGTTTTTATAAAAAATCCTTTTATAAAAAATCCTTTCCTTGGGATTGTTTCCTCCTGAGAAGCTGAGAGGCCTCAGGAACAAAGTGTAAGCAATGGTTATCTGCGGCTGTGGAATGCAACAGGTGCATCTGGGATTGGCCCATCTTGGATATTTATAATTAACAGCCAATCACAGCCCAGCTGGCTTGGACAGAGAGTCTGAGAGAGCTGCCTTGGTTATTCATTCTTTTCTATTCTCAGCCAGCCTTCTGATGAAACCTTTTCTTCTATTCTTTTCGTATAGTTTTAATGTCATATATATCATAAAATAATAAATCAAGTCTTCTGAAACATGGAGTCAGATCCTCATCTCCTCCCTCAACATAAGACCCCTGTGAACAGCACCACAAAGCCTCAGAGGTGCACCTGGCTGGCTGCTCCAGGAGCATCCCCCTCTGCTGCAGGCACAGCCCAGCCATTCCCCCTGCTCACTGCAGCTGCTAGGGGAGCAGCTCTTTTATTTCCAGGGAAAATCAGGGCTTTCCTGATGCCCAAAACGCCACGGCCACCCTGTGCCTGTGCCAGCCCACCTCTGTGTGCCTGTGACAGCTCCACAGGCTGGCTGCCCCTTCAATCTCTGCAACAGCCACCAGCTTTTTGTTCCCTGGGCACTGGCTGCCTTCCTGGGGCACTGAAAACAAACCCAAGTGTTTATACCTTGTAATGACCCTAAACCTGTTTAGTCTGACTGCTGGGAAACAGCAGCACACATGAAACCTAAGCCTCTGATGGCAAAGATAAGGAATGGGGACCTCTGGCAAACATCTGGCCATTTCCCCAGCCCTGAACCCTCATCAAAGATCACAACAAAGCCCGCAGACAGACAGGTAGGTTTGTAAATGAGTATTTGTGAGTGGTGACCAGCGTGCTGGCACCACGGCTCTGCCATCCTGTGTGAGCAAAGATTACTCATACAAGCCAAGCCAGCAAGATTAGGTCTCAAAGGAATAATCCCACACAAAGAATTCACTGTACCTCAGCCTCCACAGGGCTAATAAAGCAAAAAAAAAAAAAAAAAAAAAAAGGAAAGGAAAAAAAAAAAAAGATGAAACTCAACTCAGCACATCAAATACCAGAACAAACAAACTGCAGCAATTAATGGGACAGCTCATGTGCCAACTGCTAAAACATAATGATTACACAAACAGCACACGGGGCAGCACAGCCAGTGAAAAAGAGCTGCAAGATCAAGACCAAACCTCTGGAAAATGATACCCCCAACACCGAGGGCTGCACTATGCCCTAAATGCCTGTGGCTCCTCCTCTGTCTAGGTCTGCACTCGTGGCTCAGGGCTGCTTCCAGAGGCAGGTCTATCCCACTGCCCTCTGCTCCTCAAAGCTTCCAGAGCAGGTTTGACAAATGAGCTTTTCTGCATATCCACCATAAATTTCAGTAGATGCCACCCCACAGCCATGTGTTTATTTTTCAAAGTCAAGACCTGATTAGAGTTCTTGAGGTTGTTCAGATTCATTTTTAACGTTTCCTTTCTGCCACAGGGTCAGCATGTGGAAATCGGATAAGCACGGACTAAAAATATCATTTTGTAGACAGCTTCAGCCCACACGAAAGGAAATCTTTCCTCTCAAGAGAAGTCACACTTTGCAGGCTGCAGGAACCCAGGGTGTTTCTGACACTGGCAGATACACAAGCAAACTCATCCCTTCCACGTGTTAAGACTTTTACATCAACACTCGGACTGCCAGTACCACCCTACTCCGCATTTCAATACTGTCACCACGAGCTGAGCCAAAATCCTCTTCTCTCTGCTAATAGCCGGGCTTTATGTGAAAGTAAAACAAAACTCCAGGGGTACCCAAATCCTCTCCTGTTTGCTTGTTCATTCAAGAAAGCCGCGAACACAAGACACACTTCTGGAGACAGCAGTTTCACTCTCACCCTAACCAAGCTGCCGGGAAAACGCTCCTCTAACTTTGAAACACACGACAAAAAAAGACCTGAACAACTTCAGGGAGAAGCCTCTTAGCTTTAACATTTACTGGCTCGTTTAACAAAACGTTAATTCATTGCAAGAACCACCCGATCAACTCTTTGTTAGTATTTCAAAGGCAAGGTGAGCATGTGGGGTGACACATGCTGAAAGTGACATTTTTGGTTGGTCACTAGCGGGATACTGAAATATTTCCGTGGGAAATAGGGGGGTTTTGTCCACACTGACTACAGGAAAAGCGGCTTCTGCAGCTCTGGGCTGGGAGCTGCGGGAGGCGATGGGGAGGCAGCCGGGGCTCGGCTGAGACTCAGCGGTCAGCCACAGGTTTTGCAAAGAGCTGGGGGAGTGTAAAGATATTGAGAGGCTGTGCTTTTCACGGCAGGGTTTAGCAGTGCCTCAGCATCCCCGTGCAGTCCCCAGGCCAGCGGGGCACCCAGCGCTTCTCCCTTTGTGCTGTCACGGACCCCGGGGCAAGCAGCAGAGCCCGGGAGCGCCGGGGACAGGAGGGACCTGGGGCACGCAGGAATGGGGAGAGGAATGCGGGGACAGGAGGGACCTGGGGCACGCGGGAATGGGGAGAGGAATGCGGGGACAGGAGGGACCTGGGGCACGCGGGAATGGGGAGAGGAATGCGGGGACAGGAGGGTCCTGGGGCACTCGGGAATGGGGACAGGGATGTGGGGACAGGAGGGACCTGGGGCACGCAGGAATAGGGAGAAGGATGGGGGGACAGGAGGGTCCTGGGGCACGCAGGAATGGGGACAACCGGGAAGGGGATGGGGGGACAGGAGGGTCCTGGGGCACGCAGGAATGGGGACAACCGGGAAGGGGATGAGGGGACAGGAGGGCTGGAGGATTTGGGAGCAGGCAACAGCCGGGCTGCAGCGGGGAGCGCCGGAGGGACCCCGGGAGCACTGGTGGTCCTGGGGCACTCCGGAATGGGGACAGCTGGCAAAGGAGAGCTGGAGGATTTGGGAGCAGGGAGGGAAGAACGGGTGGAGCGAGAGGCTGCGGGGAAGAGTGCTCCGTGAGCGGAGGAATGAGAACGGGGCTGAGGAAAGGCTCGGGAGCGAGGAGCGGCGGCCAGCGGGGGGCACTGGCGGCTCGGCCACCGCTGCATCCCCATCCCCATCCCCATTCCCGTCCCCATCCCCGTCCCCGTCCCGCCGCCCGTGCCGTACCTGTACCAGGCGAGTCCCCGCTCGTAGTTGCGGTCGAAGAAGTGCGGCTCGGCGCCCACGGCGCGCACGTCGGGGTGCACCCGCAGGAACTCCAGCAGCGCCCGCGTCCCTCCCTTCTTCACTCCGATGATGATGGCCTGCGGCAGCCGCTTGCTGCCCTCGCCCAGCAGCAGGGCCAGGGTGCCGGCCGTGCCCGCCCCGCCGCCCGAGCCCCCGGCCCGGCTCCCGCCGCCCCCCGCCGGCTCCTCCGCGCCCGGTGCCGCCTCCTGCCGCCGCCGCCGCTGCTTCAGCCGCTGCAGGAGCCGCTTGCGCCGCGCCGCCGCCGCCTGCCAGGGGGGCAGCTCGGCCGAGCCGCCCAGGAACTCCCCGCCGCCGCCCTCGTCCTCCTCCGATGCGGCGCCGGCGGCGATGATGGGTCCGGGCAGCGTCTGGCAGCGGTCGGCCAGGCAGTAGAAGACGTAGAGGGACATGAGGAGCGAGCAGAGCATCACCAGGAACTTCTTGAAGATGCTGCGGGGCAGCGGCTCGGCGGCGGCCGCCGCGCTCACGGCCATGCTACCCCGAGAGGGCTGCGGGGAGCCCGGGCCATGCTCCTGCTCCGCGGCCGCCCCGCGGCGCGGCCCCTCCGCGCTGCGCTCCGCGGGGCCGGGGGGCTGCGCGCTGCCGCATCCCCGGCGCCTTCAGGGCGGCATCCCCCGCGGGGGACGGCGGGGCTGGACGGGGGAGCCGCTGCCGCTCCGGAGGGCTCGGCGGGGATGCGGGAACGGGGCTCGACGCGGGGCTCCCACGTGCGGAGCCCGCCGCGGAAAACTTCGGCCGAGGCATCACCGGGAGCGGGGCGGAGCGCTGCCGGCGGCGGGGCCAATGGCGCGGCGGGGGCGGGGGGCGAAGCCAAGCCCGGAGCGGGCGGACCCGCCGGGGAGCCGCTGCTGAGCCCTTTAGGGGGGAGCGGGGGTGTCCGGGAGGCTGTCCCGGGGGATGCGGGGATGCTCCGGGGGATGCTCCGGGGGATGCTCCGGGGGATGCTCCGGGGGATGCGGGAACCCCTCGGGAGGCTCTGCCGGGGGATGCGTGGGTGGCCGGGAGGTTGTTCCGGAGGCAGACGGATGCAGGGATGCCCCGGAGGCTGTGCTGGGAGGTGCGGGGATGCCCTAGAAGCTGTCGCGGAGGGTGCAGGGATGCCCTGGGTGGCCCGGAGGCTGTTCAGAGGTACACGGATGCAGGGATGGCCCGGAGGCTGTGCTGGGAGGTGCGGGGATGCCCCAGAAGCTGTCGCGGAGGGTGCAGGGATGCCCTGAGTCCATCCCGCGGGGCAGGGAGGAGAGCTGGGAACTCTTTTCTAGTTTTCCTCTCGGTGCTGACAGGGACATCCTGCTGCCCACGGGCAGCCTCTTTTGGCAGCCGAACGCTGCAGGACTTTTGGCTGTCCGTGCTGTCCACCCACCTGTCCGGCCACTCAGATTTTTAATTAACGCCCCCGCATCCCTCCGGACCTGAGAACAAATTCCTGATGTGCCCAATAATCCACCCTGACAGACACCAATACCTTTGCACAGTAGAACAGCCCCCCTAAAGCTCAGCAAAGCCACTGAGGGGTGTAAAACACTCTCATGGCATCACAACCAACAGCTCCACTGAGCTCCATGCAGAACACAACACAGAAACACCCAAAATCAGACTTTCCCCCCCTAATTTGCACGAGCTGCCCCTGGGCTGGCTGCAGAATCTGGCCCACGGTTGGTAAGAAATATCTACAAAAGCAACACGATATTGCTCTTGGAATTTGCTCTTCTCCTTTGAGAGTACATAAAATGTGGAAATAGCTCTCAGCTCCGTGGCTCGGCTGCCTGATTCTAAGGGCTTCGTTATTTCATTGCCTGTGGGAATGCCCTCTTAATTTGAAATGTTTGTCATAGATTATAGAATTTTCAAACAAACTCGCACATGAAACACTTGACTTAGATCTTTTTTTTTTTTTCCTTCTGTTTGGTGTGGACCTAGCCGAGGACTTAAACTTCAACTGCTTGGAAATAAAGCTGGTGTATCCACAAATTATGCAATGAAAAGAGGGGAGAAAAATTGCACTGAATTATAATCAGCCATCTGCAGAGCTGGCTGGCTAATAAAAATGTGTTTCCAAATAGTAAACAGACCAAAATTAATAACAAATGCTATTTGCAGTGAATTACTCCACTAGATTTTGGTGTGTTTGGTGATTTCAAGATACTGTAGCATTTCAGGTATTTCAGTGTTCCAATATATAAGCAGATTTACAAAATGCTGTAAGCAGGTTAGGCCACCAACACCTCTAGGCAACTTCTTACATCATTAGGAACCTAAATGCCTTTATAAATCTGTGCTCTGATCCAGCTCATTGAAATCAATGAAAAGGCTTTGCTGACATCAATGGGCTTTGGACTGGGCCCTGCAGAAGGGTAAAAGTGGTTTCACTTCTTATTATTCTCATTTTGATACTTTTTTCCTGGACACTTAGAACAGTGCTACGCTTTCTGTTTGAAAAAAAAATGGTCATTTCAAATGGAGAAAACCAGAAAAGATAAGGGAAATTGGTGTGAGAGAGCTTAGAGCGTGTATCTGCTGGGATTGCTTTTCAAGCCTTATGTTTGCAGCATTTTTCCTGGAAATATTTGTGTGAATCTCAGCTTTCCTTTAAAGAGTCACTAGCTGACTGGGGAAAATATGACCAGAGCCTGTATAAAAAGTTTCAGTGTCTAGAAAGCAATAAGCTAAATATATCTATATTTAAAAGAGCCCTACGATATTTAAGGCAAACTTGTGATATTTTTACAGACCCTGACTCATGGTTTCTGCCTCCTGGGGCTGAAGGCAGCAGTAATTCTGCAGCCAGGACCAGCTCTCCAAGAAGGAAGGTGTCTTAATGCTTTAGAAAGGGCAATACAGGGAAATAGTTCCACCCGTATTGCTGTGGGCTCTGTTAGTACAGCTGCAAATCTGAGATTCTTTATTAGCAGCAGACTGCTTTGGACCTTATTTCTGGATGAGTTTTTCTTGCTACAGAGAGCATTTGATGAACAGTGTACTATAAAGCCAGAAAAATTATGTGGCTGAGATCATGGCATCAAGTGCTGAGAACTTACTCCTCTTATCTGTTTTAGCCCTGCTGCAAAAATAACCCTTCTCAGGGATCACTTCAGGGGTTTTGAACGACTTGGAGCTTGCAGCAAAAGTTGCTTTTCATTTTACTCAGTCCCTTGCACAACTGAGTTAACATTTTCAGAGCAGCCTCTTCCTCTGCCCCTTGAATTTCTGTCTGCCCATCTCGGAGCTGCTCATTGCACCCATCGCAGAGCCAGCCTGGGGGGATCCCAGGGCAGCTCTGCCCCCTGTGCTGGCCCCATGGGCCCTCCCCACTGTCCCCACAGTGCTGGCAGGGCGGAGGGGACTGTGGCCACCCTCGGGCTGTGCCCCTGGCTGTGACTCAGCTCCCTGGCACCGGTCCTGCTGCTGCCATGGCAGGCTCCCTCTCCTCTGTGCTCCTCTTTTCACTTGCTCCTTACTTTGCCCTGTTCCTTTCTCCTTTTATCTATTTACAGTTTTATTGTTATTATTATTATTTTTTACTTTTATTCGCAGTTTTATTATTTATTCATTTATTTTATTGCTTCTCGCTGCACTCCTGCCTCCCCCTCAGGAATGCCTCCACCCTGCCCCAGTCATTTTGGGGTGTTGAGGGGGGTGAGTGGGGCTCCTCTCCTGGCATTGGCTGGTGCCAAAATCCTCCTTTCAGCAGTGAGGCTTCCTACTCCAAATGGGCTGATTTGGGATGCCCTTCACTGAATACAACACACCTGCTCACCAGGAGAGACCTCTGGCTTCAACTGAGCAACCAAAACCTTCTCTGCCCCCCGGGAAACCAGAGCTGAAGGCTTTGCTTCCACCATCAGACGTTTCCAGGTGCTTCCCCAGAGCTGGGAAAGGGAAAGGCTTGCACCTCAGAGGCTCTGAGCAGCCCGTGCCAGCCCCACTGGGATTGCTGTATTTGTTCCCCTTTCCCAGTGACCCGTGGCACAGATGGGATCAGGGGTTAAACTGGGACTGTGGTGGAAAAGGGCCCGGGAGCCCGGGGCTAGTGCAACTTAACAAGTGATTATAAGGTCTGAAGGGAAAGGGAAGCCCTGCCTGTCAGGAAGCTGCTGCTGAAGAAAACATCCCTTTGTGCTGGGGAGATGGAGAATGGGACAGAGCAGAGGGAAACAGATTGATAACCAGGGGGTGATGTGACCCCACATAGGCTCCCACAACAAAGGCCCCTTCATCTAAAATGAATGGGAACAATGGCTAACGGGGACAGGCCAGCAGTGGCCAAGGATCTGAGAGCCAGGGGAGAGGGAGGAGGCAATGACAGCTCCCGTTCCACCCAAATCCTCCATTGATCCCAATAATCTCCTGGGCTTTCCCCCCCTTGAAATCAGACAGAAAGTTCAAGGGCTTTTTGCTTTCAGATTGTAGGAACAGGCATTGTTCTGGAGAGCCATTGAGGTGTGCTGGGAGAGCCCTGGGGCAGGCTGAGGCCAGGGAGGAGCTGCTGCTGTGCCCTGCCGTGTCCCAAACCCTGGGAGGAGCTGCTGCTGCTGTGCCCTGCCATGTCCCCAGCCCTGGGAGGAGCTGCTGCTGTGCCCTGCCATGTCCCAAACCCTGGGAGCTGCTGCTGTGCCCTGCCATGTCCCAAACCCTGGGGGCTGCTGCTGTGCCCTGCCATGTCCCAAACCCTGGGGGCTGCTGCTGTGCCCTGCCATGTCCCCAGCCCTGGGAGCTGCTGCTGTGCCCTGCCATGTCCCCAGCCCTGGGAGCTGCTGCTGTGCCCTGCCATGTCCCCAGTCCTGGGAGGAGCTGCTGCTGTGCCCTGCCATGTCCCAAACCCTGGGGGCTGCTGCTGTGCCCTGCCATGTCCCCAGCCCTGGGAGCTGCTGCTGTGCCCTGCCATGTCCCCAGCCCTGGGAGCTGCTGCTGTGCCCTGCCATGTCCCAAACCCTGGGAGCTGCTGCTGTGCCCTGCCGTGTCCCAAACCCTGGGAGGAGCTGCTGCTGCTGTCCCCTGCCATGTCCCCAGCCCTGGGAGCTGCTGCTGTGCCCTGCCATGTCCCCAGCCCTGGGAGCTGCTGCTGTGCCCTGCTGTGTCCCCAGCCTGGGAGCTGCTGCTGTGCCCTGCCATGTCCCCAGCCCTGGGCTGCCAGTGCTGGCAGGAGCACCCTGGCTGCTGCCCTGCTCCCAGAGCTGCCAAGGGGCTTCCAAACCCACTGGGATTTCTGGGGCATCTCAGATTTTTTCTTGGTCAGAGTGACCCTGAGATGGGTACAAGTCTCTTTTCCCAGCCCGGCAGTTGAAGAAGGAGTCAGGATTCCTCTGTTCTCATTCTCAAGGTTGTTTATTATTTCTTATCTATAACATTCTTTCTCTGACCTGCTGAGGTCTGTCCAGCAGGTCAGTTTGTGGCACAGTCCCTGCCCTTGGGGTGGTGTGTGACCGTGTTCACAGGGGTCTGAGGATGAGGGAAGAGATGAGGATCTGACTCCATGTTTCACGAGGCTTGATTTATTATTTTATGATATATATTACATTAAAACTATACTAAAAGAATAGAAGAAAGGATTTCATCAGAAGGCTGGCTAAGAATAGAAAAAGAAAGAATGATAACAAAGGTTTGTGGCTCAGACTCTCTGTCTGAGCCAGCTGGGCTGTGATTGGCCATTAATTAGAAACAACCACATGAGCCCAATCCCAGATGCACCTGTTGCATTCCACAGCAGCAGATAACCATTGGTTACATTTTGTTCCTGAGGCCTCTCAGCTTCTCAGGAGGAAAAATCCTAAGGAAAGGATTTTCCATAAAAGATGTCTGTGACAGTGGTGTTAGCTTTTTATACTAAAAACTACGTGTACTTTATTTACCATAACTTCCCAATACCTATCACCTATGTTAGTGAGTTTCTACCTTAAACCAATCCAAAAGTGCCAGCATCACCCAAAAGATGGAGGCTAGGAAGAAGAAAGAAGAAGGACAAGGCACACCCAGATTCCTCTATCATGGGACCCTGAGCCCCCATTTTAAAAACCTCAAAAATCTATTTTTCACTCTGTGATAAACTAACTGTCATTCTACTTGAACTTTGATGGCTTGCAGATCCTCATATAAGGTTGGTAGTTATTTCCATGGGTCAAAATCAAAGGCACAGGGGTCTTGGGCTCTGTGCTGGGGTCTCTGAGGCCCCTGGCAGGGTCTGGAGTCCTCCAGGGCAGCCAGAGGGATGTCCTGGGCTCCAGCAGGGGCAGACAAGGTGTGGATGCCCAGAGCCTGGCAGAGTCAAATGCTGCCAAATCATGAAAAATAGGAATTGTGGGGGCACAGGGGGCAGCAGGGGCTCCTTGGGCACAGCACGTGCTGAGGGTGTTCAGGGCAGCAGCAGAGCCATGGGGGCACTGGGAACAGGAGCTGCATCCCCAAGGAGCATCCACAGAGTCCAAGCAGATGGGACAGGTGATGGAGAAGTGCTGGAGACCTGATCATCAACCCAGGCCTGGTAGTTTTGTTGGAAAGGTACCTTGAAATATTGAGGGAGAGACACTAAAAATGTAGGGATGGGATTTTGCTTTGTTTTTTAATATTTTTTTTTCTTTTGGAAGGACAAAAGTACTCACAGGAAATACCATGTAAACCAGGGAAAAAAGAAAAGTTTTGAGAGACTGTTTTCACTCTGCGTTCTCCTAACCTGAGAGAATGACTTGGTCTGCTGTATAATTTGCAATGCCTGTGCCCAAAAGCAAGCAGGGCTGTGAGCAGAAAGCCAGTGAAATCTGAGTCCTGCTGGGGCTGGGGGCCACATATCCCTGTACCTGCTGCCTGCCATGGCACAGAGTGAATGCACCTTGTCCTGACACCTCCTGGCCAGCTGGGACTGGGCCAGCTTGATTAGAGAGCTGGCACAGGGCACGAGGACATCTGGGAGGCCTCAGAGCAGGAACATGAATTAATAAGAACCAGAAAGAGGAGGAGGCTGGACTGGCCTCAGAGCCATGGCAGGAGCCGCACGGTGTCTGGCTGCTGTGGATGGGCTCCTGCCCTTCCCAAGGTGCCCATCCTGCTCAGGGGATGCCTGTGCCATGCAGGAGGGCAGAGCCTGGCTGAGGGCTCAGCCTGCCATGCCAGCAGCAGAGCTTCCCAAAGGCTGGAGAGGGCTATGGAGCCCTGGGGCCAGCAGGACCATGGTCTGTGTTCTGTGTTCTCCCCTCTTGACTGAGCCCAGCTGTGGCTTTGGTGGCCCTCACTGCTGGCATGTGGCACAGCCAGGCAGGGCAGCCTTGTGCTGGGGAAGATGAAACAGCCTTATAAATATGATTATATCTATATCTATATCTATATTTATATTTATATCTATATCTATATCTATATCTATATCTATATCTATATCTATATCTATATCTATATTTATATTTATATCTATATCTATATCTATATCTATATCTATATCTATATCTATTTCGATAAATAGATATATCTATATCTATATCGATATATAGATATAGATATAGACATATATAGATATATAGATATATAGATATAGAGATATATAGATATAGATATATAGATATAGATATAGATATATTAGATATATAGATATATTAGATAGATATATATAGATAGATACATATAGATGTATAGATATATGATTATATATAATCATATATAGATATAAATAATAAATATAAATATAAATAATAAATAATCATATATATAAATATAGATGTAGATATAGAGATATAGATATAGATATATATAGATGTATAGATATATGATTATATATATTATGATTATATATATGATTATAAATATGAAATATAAAAAGCCTCACAGATATGATTGCCTGGCAAAAGATTTTGAGAACATAGAAACTATAAGTGAGATTGAAATGAAAGCAAGCTGTGAGACCCCTCAGTTACTGAACAACAGGAAAACAAGGGTGTGGCCTCTGAAGGTGATCCCCTGCTCTGGACACCCCAAGCTGTGGGGTTCTTGTGGGGCTGGCAGCCTGGAATGTTCCCAACAGCCCTCAGCCACTGCAGGAAAATATTTCCAGGAGCTCTCCAAGGGGAACCTATGAAGTGCTGCCTGGTGTAGCTTGCTGGGGATCACTGCAGACAGCTATATTAGCTGGAACATGAAGTAGTTACACTCCTGCTGCTCTTCTAGTGCTCTGGAAACAGATACTTGTCTCTTTTATTACCTTTGTTTGTGTCTCGTTTTATTTGTGCTTTGCGTGCTTCCTTGTGCTGGGGTTGATACACTTGTGAGTGGAACAACAATAAATACCTTCCAGGCCTTTTGTGCTTTTTAATATTATTCTCCATTAAAAAAAAAAAAAAAAAAAAAACCAAAAAAAACCCCAAAAAATCCAAGTCAGGCAATGAAAACAATACAAGGAAAATTAAACCCTAAATCTGCATTTATGGTTTTTCATTAAACACACAGGGAAGGCTGGCTACTAGCTGCTGATAAAATGTTTTGGTTCTGTTAAAAATGTGCTTTTGGGCAAAGTGGTGTGTTCTGTGGACTGGGGTTGGCTTGGATGAAGATATATACTTGGTAAGGTCTCTCCAGGCCAGGATGGACATTCCAGCTGGAAAAAATGACCCCAACAACTGGAAAGGTGTGCCTTGCATGGGGGTGAGAGCTGCTGACTCCCAGCTTCACTTTGCTCCTCCATAAAATGCTTTGTCTCTCTATGAAGCCTCAACCAAGCAGCTCTGAAGTTAAGGGCAGTCTTTAAATGGATTTAATTTGGTATCAGGTCACGCTTGGAGAGCACTGAGGGCTGAATCAGGCTTCCACAAGGCTGGAAAAAACAGCCAGGGATGCACCAACGAGGGCCTGGGTGGAAAACCCTTCCCAGCAGGTTGGACAAAGAAGGGAAAAGGGAAGCTCAGATGGGAAAAGGGAAGCTCAGGATGTGTGCTGCCAAGGGATTCTCCTCTCTCTGTGTAAATATTTGTGTTCCAGTGCACTCAGGAGCACAGGCAGAGGTGTGGGTGTGTGTTTTGCTGTGGGGGACACCCACGTGGTTGCACTGTGTGAGCTCTGAGCACGTCAGGCATGTTCTCACTGAGGGCTCTGCTTCTTCAGGGGTTTCTCTGCATGGATATCCGCAGAAAAAGAGCCTCACTCTCACTGAAAACACATTTATATCTGAGTGGGCAGCTCAGTGACTACAGCTCCACGATGAAGAACATCTCAGGGAGGATGGAGCCTCACCGCACACCGTGTCACTCTGGGTAGCCATTATATTTTCTGAAAAATCCCTTTGGCCAGGATTTTTCTCCTAAGAAGCTGAGAAGCCTCAGAGGAAAATGTAACCAATGGTTATCTGCTGCTGTGGAATGCAACAGGTGCATCTGGGATTGGTCCACGTTGGTTGTTTCTAATTAATGGCCAATCACAGCCCAGCTGTCTCGGACTGTCCAGTCAGTCACAAGATTTTGTAATCATTCTTTTTTTTTCCTTTCAAGCCTTCTGATGAAACCTTTCTTCTATTCTTTTAGTATCGCTTATATAATATATATAATATATATAATATACAATATATAATATAATATAATATTAATAATGTAATATAATATATAAATGTATATAATATATATAAAATAAATAATAAATTTATGATATATATTATATATATCATATGTATATGATCTATATTATATATATATTCTGAAACATATATGAAATAACTAAATAAATATATGTGTATATATATATATATATGTGTATATATATATATATATATATTCTGAAACATGGAGTCAACATTCTCATCTCTTCCCTCGTCCTGGGAGCCCTGTGAACACCACCCCAGCAGCTCTGGGGTTTTTCTCCTCAGCCTGGTTTCCCCAAGCCCTGCCCTGAGCAATGCAGTGGCAGGGAGGTGATGGGCACCCCCCTCAGGAGTGCCATCAGGTCAGCTCTGCTTTCCAGCCGCCTGTCTCTTTGCTTCAATGGATTTTACTTCTTTCTGGCTGCAAATATCAACAAAACCTGCCAGGGCACCTCGTCGCTGCTGCTCCCCAGGAGCAGACACGGAATACTTGGAGCATGCAGTCAGCTTTTCCAGCCTGTCCACACAGCTGCTGTAAACTGCCTAAGCACCATCAAAAACCACTTTATAAACTGAGGATGGGAAGGGGATGACTGATGGCTCCACACTGGATATGACACAGCTTCCACACTTCCCTGTATTTATAATATTTGTGTATTGCCCCTACCTCAAAGCCCGGCTGGGCTGGTCCAATTCACTCAGAGATAGGAATTTGGCACAGCCTGACATAAACTCCATCACTTTGGGCCACCAAGGGAGAACCATTGTTATAAACTTTCTCCCTCACACCCTGCTTGGCCCCCTTTTTAACCCCATTCCAGTTGCATTATTTCTTTACAAGCCAGCAAGAACAGAAACAAACGTTTCACATCTGTTCTTGCAGCCTGGCCCATTTGCATGAGAATCATGGCCAGGGATTCACTGAGCACAGCTCATGGCCAGCAGTGGGACAGAGCTGGCCACCAGTGGCCCCTCGAGCTTCTGCACAAACCAGACACACCCACAGCATTAGGAAATCACCTTCTTTTGGGGTTTAATCACTCTAGAGATCTGCCAGGTAGTTCTTCTTTCTGGATGGTGCTGTGCAGCTGATCCTCACTCTTGTGTGAACCCTTTGGAATCTTCAGTTTAAGGGGTTTGGTGGAGTTAAGGGGTTAAAACCTCCTGTTTAATGGGTTTGGTGGAGCTAAAGGGGTTAAAACCCCCTGTTTAGGGGGTTTTGGTGGAGTTCAGGGGTTAAAACCTCCAGTTCAAGGATTTGGTGGAAATAAGGGGCTAAAACCTCCTGTTTAAGGGGTTTGGTAGAGTTAAGGGGTTAAAACTCTTGGGTGAGCCCTTTGGAACCTCCTGTTTAAGGGGTTTTGGTGGAGTTAAGGGGTTAAAACCTCCTGTTTAAGGGGTTTGGTGGAGCTAAAGGGGTTAAAACCTCCTGTTTAATGGGTTTGGTGGAGTTAAGGGGTTAAAACCTCCTATTAAATGGGTTTGGTGGAGTTAAAGGGGTTAAAACCCCCTGTTCAAGGGGTTTGGTGGAGTTAAGGTTAATACCTTCATTGGCTGAGGTACTTGAGAGGTTCAGACTTCCCCAAACACCTGATACCAGAGGTTCCCCCCTAATGCACAACCCTCCCTTTTCATTTTTAATTCTTATGGAATTTAGAGGTTTTTCTTCCTCATTGTTTCGTTCATCTTTCACTACCCAGTTTCATTTATCAGCAAAACTAAAGTTTATCTGTAAAAACAAATATCTTTTTCCATTCACCACTCAGTGGAATCCTTCCCATTGTTTCTTTTATCTCCCAGTGCTGGTTTTATCCACCAGCAGCCCCACAGCTGGTTTGGAAAGACAAATCTGCCATTCCTCTCAAGGGCTTGGGGCTGGGATCACACTGAGGGTGAAGATTATTCCAGTTTGGAGCTGCTGGCTCTGTACAGGTGGCTGTGCTGCCTCAGGATGGTAAACTGATATCCCTGTGCTGGCATCCCAGCCCTGCTGTGCCCCTCAATCCTTCCCAAGGGCTGGGAGTCACCCCTGGGGTTACTGGGGACAGGCAGGGTGGCCTCAGAGGAGCAGGCATCTGCCAGGGTCATGAACCCCAGCTGCAGCATCCTCCTTTGGGCCTGGCCCAGCGCTGAACTGGTTTTTGAAGGATTCCCAGGCACAAAGGAGAGACAGATTGTGTATTGATCCAGTCCCTTCATCGATGGCTGCAAACCTCCCCAGCCATGGAGAGCACCCTGCAGGCAGAGGGGGCTGATCTGGGCTGTGAGAGACGCTACTCACTTCCAAAAATGTAAAAGGTTTGTTAAACCTTATCAAAAATACAACAGAAGAGTGAATAGAGGAAATATTATGGCACCAGGAGCAAAGGATTTTCCCCACCACGTGCTCACACACACCATGGAGGTTTTGCCTTTTAACCCTTTAACCCCTCCCAAAGTTCTCTCCATCAGCTCCTCCTTCCCTGCCCTGGGGTGGAGATCATTCCTTAAATCCTGACTGGAGCTCAGGTGTTCCACAGTGACAATCTGACCCTCCCAAATGTCCCAAACCAGGGCACCCCTGACAGCAACACAAGGGGGGTAAAACACAACTAGCAATGTCTAAAACTGCTCTTAACATATATCCATGATATTTGCCTTTTGTGATAAAACATAACTATAAATCTATAAAACAACAACTATAAATCTATACAGCTTCTCTTAACATATGTACATTATATTTGCCATTTAATTGTGATAAAACATAACTATAAATGTATAAAACTTCTCCTAACATCTATACATGAATTTTGCCTTTAAATTGTGATAAAGCATAACTATAAATCCATAAAACTTTTCCTAACATATATACATGATATTTTCCTTTGAATTGTGACAAAACATAACTATACATCTCTAAAACAATAACTATAAATGTATAAAACTCCTCCTAACATATATACATAATATTTAGCTTTAAATTGGGATAAAACATAATTCTAAATCTATACAACAATAAC